>NC_135531.1:67016261-67638761 GCF_045843805.1 Urocitellus parryii | reverse complement strand
TCAGTAGACGAGTGGATAAAGAAAATGTGGTATATGTACACAATGGAATATTACTCAGCATTAAACGAGAATAAAATCATGGCATTTGAAGGTAATTGGATGTAGTTGGAGAATAAAATGCTAAATGAAGTAAGCCAATCCCCCCAAAACAAATGCCAGATGTTTTCTTTGATTTAAGGCTGCTGATTCAAAATGTGGTTGGGGATGGGGGGCATTGGAGGATTAGATGAACTTTAGATAGGGCATATCGAAAGGAGGGGAAGGAAGGGGGTATGAAAGTAGGAAAGTTGGTGGAATGCAATGGACATTATTATACAAATGGTGTGACTCTACTTTGTTGTGTACAACCAGAGATATGAAAAATTGTAATACGAATTGTAATGCATTCTGCAGTCATAGATAACAAATTAAAAGAAAATAAAATGCTTTTAATATAAGATATTCTACTTAGTAGAAACATAATATTCAGAATTTGCCTTGGTATTATTATAAAATATTTATTGAGTATTATGAACCATATAAAATTTATATGATCTAATTTATGATATTGAACTGGAATAGAAACTTTTAAGAAGCTCCTAAATGATATTTCATGCATTTATTTGGGTTTTGGAATGAATCAAGGGGTTAATAACAAACGTACTATAAAATAAAACTTTTTTCCATAAAAAAGAATGGAGATGTTTAAGCTTACTGAAGTGGTAATACAAATTTCAATAATGAGATATTTTTAATTATCCTGTTTGTATAAGTTCAAAGGGTTTGCTACTATCTAGTTTTATTTGGGAAAAAATGGGTACTTTGCTATTCTGCTAGATGTATGACTTGATACAAAGTTCATGGCAAATCTAGGGAAACTCTATTAAATTATTTAAAACTCTGAAATGTATACATTTTCCACCTAGTGACCCTTCAAATAAGAATCTTTCCTACATAAATAATTGCTTTAATTGCTAGAGTTCATAATGACTTTTTGCCATTCTGTTTCTTATGGCATTATGTATTATGGAGAGCTCATCAACAATAAAACATTTCAGACAATCCAAAACACAATCAATAAGAATTTGGATTATTACGTTGTATTTATTATATAAAATAAAGTTCTGAACCCTCTTAAAATTACAATTAACCATACATTGAACTGCCTCTGGTTGCACTGGTGCATGCCTGTAATACCAGCTTCTTGAGCCGCTCATGGAGGATAAGGCTAGAGGATTGCAAGTTCAAAGCCAGCCTCAGCAACAGCAAGATGCTAAGCAACTCAGTGAGACCATGTCTCTAAAGAAAACACAAAATAGGGCTGGGGATGTGGTTTAGTGGTCAAGTGCCCCTGAGTTCAATCCCTGGTACAAAAAAAAAAAAATACAATGAACAATCAAGCATGCCCAGTGACTTAGGAGTCTGAGGCAAGAGAATTGCAGGTTTAAGGTCAGCCTGGACAACTTAGAGAGAGACTTTGTTTCAAAATTTAAAAAAAAATGAATGAACAAATGAATGAATGAATGAATAAATGACAAAGAGCTGGGGACATAGTTTGGCATAAAGTGCCAGCGGGTTCAATGCCCAGTAATGCCCCAAAATACAAAACAAAACAAACAAAAAAACTGGCTGAATATGTAGCTTTCTTTTCTGCTTTGATTACTTTTAATTAATCATTGTAATAATTTTTTCAATGTAATTTTTCTTCATATTTATTGGTGCATAGCAACTATACAAAATAGTAAGTTTCATTGTGAATTTTTCATTTTAATTAATAGTTTTGATAGTCACAGAGAAGACTTATCAGGATTGAACTTTGTTCTGGTTTCCAGAGAAAACTGTTGTTCCTTTTGTCTGAAGCTAGTGTTATAATCTGTATTGAATATGAATAGATGTGTAGTCCTAGAAGACCATAGTTTGGGGTATGTATGTGGAGAATGGATATATATGCATGTAGCTTTATTGAAGATTAAGAAGTTACTGGAACATGTAAGTTCTACAATAATGCTAATAAAGACAAATATATCATCATTTCATAGACTTTAAATTCAATAGCCTTAAAGGAAATGCTTTGTACAATACCCAAGACATAGTATATGGTAAAGTTTTCCATAATGTATGAAATAGATGAATGATGGAATATCATATAATAACATTTTATTACTGATGAATTGGATATTTAGTGTGAAGATTGTTGGTGTGTCAGATATTATAAGTTATTATAATAACATTACTAGAGATGACTTACAGGAAGACTGTAAGTTACATGGAAACTCTGTGGCATTTTACATAAGAAACTTGAGCATTTTTAGATTTTGATATCTGTGGGGATCCTGGAACTAATCCTTCTTGATACTGAGGAGTAACTAGTACAAAATGACAGAAACAGCTTGAAAAATAAAAAGCTTTAAGCCCATCTCAGAGTATATATTCACACGTTCAACATCTCTAGATTAAATTCACTGTGGATAAAAATTATTCAGAAAAATAAATGCATCTGTATTGAACACATATAGACTCAATTTCTTATTGTTCCCTAAGTAATAGAGTAGAAAAACTATTAAAATAGCATTTTTATTGTACTTGGTATTATAAGCAATTTAGAGATGACTTAAAGTATACAGGAGGATATACCTAAGTTATATGAAAATGGGATAGCATTTTGTATAAGGAATTCAAGCATCTACAGATTGTGGTTTCTGTTGGGAGCCTGGAATCAATCCCTCAGGATCCTGAGGAATGACTGTAGCACAAAATGACAGAGGGTCTGGCAATGCTTACCATGGACTTAACTTCACAAGTAAGATAAAATTCATTGTCAGAATGACCAGAGAGACAGATTGATCACAAAGTTTAACTGCCAGAAGTGTTATGAGGTGATGTTCCAAATAGAAAAATTGGATATAGTGTTCAGACCATTTGGGT
The DNA here is from genome assembly GCF_045843805.1 of Urocitellus parryii. Classification (NCBI taxonomy): domain Eukaryota; kingdom Metazoa; phylum Chordata; class Mammalia; order Rodentia; family Sciuridae; genus Urocitellus; species Urocitellus parryii. The sequence continues at coordinate 67,635,857 of NC_135531.1, read as the reverse complement.
TGTTCTTATGTTTTTATATAGTAGCTCAAGTCAGTGTGAAAGCTGTGCCTTACTAATCCTATGGGACATGGCTATAGTACATGAGCAATCAAGCCTGCCCAGTGACTTAGGCAACATTTTGACTATTTTGTTTGTTTGTTTAGAGAATCATACATCACTTAACATATTGACAATGAAGTAAACTTACAGAAAACGAATTATACTAAAATACCAACAATGTCTGTGCTTGCAAAAAATCATGAGGCTGATTTTGAAGAACAAAGTACAATAGCAAAAAATAAGCCTTGAATATTTAGAACGCAAGTGAAAAGTAGTCACTACTTACAACTTCTAATTTTTTCAAGTTCTCTCATGATTGTAGGCGTGTCAGAGAGACTAAGGTCTCTGCTTCTTGTAACATGTTTTGCAGATGTTTCCTCATTTCTGCTGTGTTCTACTTCAGGCTCTTCCTGGACCGCCATTTCTTCTCCCCAGCTTGCCAACTTCTCCCATTCCAAGTACGCATTCTGAGTTCCGATCACTCCCATGTCAGAAGCTATCCATCCAGATATCCTTTATTGGAGAGTGGCACATCTCTCTGTCTTTCCTGAGAAGACTTTAATGCATCCCCTCCCCCCACCATTCTTTTCTGCTTTGTGTGTTTTTAAAGAAGAGACAAAAAAAATCCACCTAGAAATTAATTTTCTTTATCAGATTTATTTTTAAAGAACATATTCCAAAAGGTATAACAAAATGTCTTCCTTCCAAGCTCTGGATATTTGGGAGAAAACTGCTAGAGACACAGATAATCCTGCTATGGTATTCTTTTGCAAGTTGGTTACATCTGCACACCTCTACTATGGTAGTCTGGCTAGAACACCACTGACAGTTCATACAAATGAGTTATTTAGATTTCCATGGAAATTCTGGACAGTGCAACTAGGAACTAAAATAAAGCAGTGAGACATAAATAGATATATGAGGAAAAAGTAAAAAATCATTTGCATGTGATTATTTGCAAGAAAAAAAACCACTCAGAATAACTGAAAAGATCTGAGAACTTTGGAAGAATAACAAGTTAGATACTATAGTTTTTTAATTTATAAAAATCACTTAGAAAACAATGAAAAAAAGTCACAATAGAAACAACCACATGATATTTTGAACAAATGTAAAGAGAATGTTTAATACTCAAAAAGAAAGACAAAGAGAGCTCCCTAAAATTTCATTAAAGTCCATTTAAGGTGCGCATATATTGAAAGACATATATCAGATAAAATCAAATAATTCTATGAATACAGAGCTATTTTCATATTGATCTACACAATTTTAAAGTGAACCCATTGAACCCATCACATTTCAGTGAGGTATTTTAACTTAAAAAAATACCTACTAGAATAAGGATAAACATTGCCAAAGAAATAGCTTCTTCATGTAGTGGATATTAAATAAACTATATATTCTTAAATATTAAACTATGTGTCATTAGTAACAGGAAAGACAGAAGGAAAAATAGGAAAGTATGCAAAGTCTATTTTATATGAAAAAATAATATTTGAAAAATGTAAAATTTTAAATCAGGGGATTTACTAAGTATTAAATTAGGAAAAGGGTAAATTAGATATGTCTGAGGAAGGATAGAAAACATGAAAGAACAATGGAATGTCTAAGAAGTGAAAAACTAAATAGAAATGATTTTAGAACATTTGCAGCTTATCAAACATATATGGAACCTCTACATCTACAAAGAAATTATGATAATATCTAATTTTCTTTTCACTCCATACTATGGGCTGAATGGAAAGCTTGGCCACTGTCAGAAAAATTATCTTTAATTCATGAACTCACTTATTAAGGACGGACTGAGCTCAGAAAGTAGAAGCAACAGTAGTCTGGTCATTACTGCAAGCCATCTGTGAGTTGATGCTCATTGCTCCCATGAGAAGACCTCCTCAGCCCGGGAGTCCCAGCAACTGCCTGGAGCAGTAAGTTAAGCTCTCTGCTCTCCACCCCCTCCACAAGACCTTGTTTTAGGGCAAAGGTGCCATCTGAGACTACAAAAGGAGATCAGTATTAACAGATTTTACAGAACTAATTAGAAGCAAAATAGCTATCAGTCTCCCTCTCAGGAATGTAAGCTATTGAGAGAATTCAAAAGATTAACTCCCTGCATTGGAAAAAAAATTAAAATTTTACAAATTATAAAGCTAAAAGAAATTTGATAACCAAGTACTAGTATAGTAGAACATAAAGGATATGTAACAATGAAACATTTTGCTGTGTTTAAAAAAAAAACATAAAAGTTAAGGGCCCACATCTTCCTTTATTTAAAGCAAACTTGCTAAAAGTTGTGGATCATTCCGTTCTGCACTTGTTACTCAAACCAGGGCTCTCTGTGGGGAAAACTTTCTGGTATTCTCAATCATTGCTTATCATCCAAGAGTAATCCTGGACAGAACTGAGTCACTCTCTCAGGCTATAGCCTAGAGTGACAGATTACTTACTAGAGTACAGGAAAATATTAATGCAAGGATATTTTCAGCTGATGCTGACTGAGATCATCAAAGGCAAAACAGGAAATATTTCCACTCCTTGCCTTATTATGTTGTCTTCTGCTTATATATAGAAAGAGTAGGAAAAAAAATTATTCCTACAGTAGTTCAAATGAAATATTTATTTATTTATGTATGTGGTATTGGAGATTGAACCCAGTGTTGCTCTACCACTGAGCTATATCCCTAACATGTTTTATTAATTATTCTGAGACAGGATCTTTTTAAGATGCCATGTCTGGCCTCAAACTTGCAATCCTCCTGCCTAAGCCTCCTGAGTCACTGAGATTATGAGCATGCACCAACAAGCCCAGCTACAAAGTATTTTAAAAGTTGATAGAGTACCTGACTTCCATTTTGATGTACTTTTAATTTACTCATCTCAATTTTGAAAGATGAAGAGATCCTCCAAGTTTATTATTTACAGAAATCATTTCAGATTGATTTATAATCTCAGTCTTTCAAATTCATGTTAGTTTCTCATTACATTATATTGCAGAAAACATTCAATAATGTATTCCTTATAATTCAAGAGTAACTGATAATTCAGTTAAATAGAAAATTAATTTTTCTCAGTTTAATTTGGTGACGATTGGATGAGTGAAGTTCTACATTATAATGGTTTTTTTACTATAAAATTTAAAACTTTTTAGTTCAAAATGTCCATCTAATCATACTGCATATCACAAATTATTTTACAAATTAAGTGGCATCGCTATAAATAGTAAGACAAAAAATTATGTAAATCAAACCAAGACCTTTGAAATCTCTAAGAATTCAGTGAAGCAATTATGCAATATTGCAGCATTGCCTTTTTTTATACAAGCTTTGCAATTTTGTTTTGAAATTGAAAGTCTGCCTATGAAGCAAAGTCCCTAGGATAACTAAATGAAACAAAGACATGATGTCATTGTGATTATAAAATATTATAAGAATCACTAGTTATGTGTGCAAGCTCAGTGACAGAGCACATGTTTACATGAGCCTCTGGGTTTAATCCCAAGCAACAACAATAAAAACAAACAAACAAACAAAGAAAAACTAAACAAAAAAAAATGCACTTGTTTCAAATTCCTTATGTCTGTGTTGGTCACTTGTAAAAGCAAAAAGTCATCTCAATGTGATGTTTTGATATATGCATACATTGTGGCGTTATTAAATCAAACCTATAAACATATATTCATCACCTTACCATAACTGTCTCATCCACCCAACTTTAATGTAGGTATTACAGTTTGTAAAGAAACATATGGACAACTCAGGAGGTTGAGATAAGAGGATCAAAAGTTTAAATTCACTGAGCAACTCAATGAGACTTCATCTCCAAATAAACAGTACTAAGGTCTGGGGCTTAGCTCTAAAGTAAAGCACCCCTGGGATCAATCCCTAGTAATGCAAAAACAAAAAGAAAGAAAGAAAAAACAAAAAAGAAAGATTTAAAACATTTAATTAAATTTTTCATGTATTATAATTTCAATTATAATTTAAGATAATTGTTGTGAGACATGCATAATGTTATGTTTTATTGTAAGGAGATATTTCAAATTACTTTAAATGTTAGGGAAAGTATGTTAAGATGATTTTACCTACAGCCAGAAGTATAATAATCTATGTCAATATTTTCACCTATAATATTAAATGTTATTCTCCCCAGTGCTGAAGAAACAAACCATATTTTAAGTTGCTGAGACAAAATACCGTGTAATAAAGCAATATAACATTTCTATTTCTTATATATTTATAAAACAGTAATTGTGAAGAGAAATGTTTTTATTGACAGACCTTTTAAATTGCAGCCCATTTTGAACTAAGAAAACCCTAAAGGATCTTATTTATTCATAATCTTTGGCATTTATTTATGAATAGCATAAATTGTTTTAGACTTCATTTAGCATCATATTTAATCTACTTACTCTGTTTAAGAATTGTATATTTTATTTAAATAAATATCTGACTCAATTTTCACCAAGGCTATAAATGGAGAAAAAAAGTGACTAATGCTAATAAAACTTAGATAAAAGAAAAATAGTCTAAAATATTTTTTGAACTGTCATAATATGATTTTCCCCAGATGACTATATATTCAAATAGATGCAGCTATAATATATAGAAATATATTATTTGCCTTCTGTTTCCAATCAGAAGAACTAAGTTACCATTTTCTGCTAAGTGCAGCCTCAAAATTTAGGATATCCAATCCTGCAAGATATTTACTAGCCTCTTTTTCTTTTTGATTAAAAAAAGAAAAATATGACTTCTTCCTTTATTCTATCCTGAACATTCATAAATATTTTATTTCTTTCTGAGTTGACATTAATGTTTTTACTCCTTAAAGTTTTTGTTTGTTTATTTGCTTGGGTTGTTTGAACAAATTCTTGTATATGGAAAATGGCTTTAGTGATTGCACTTAACTCTGATCAAGAGGCCATATGCCATGCCCATTAAGGATCACTGGAGTGGTTGCATTACAATACGGAATAAATCAAATGTGTCCATTTATTTAAAATTTATGTGACACACATTGTAAATCTGATAGGAAGAAGAAATAAGCATAAAAAATTATAAAGGGAAGGTAAAACTAATGTTATCTTCATAAGACACAATCATTTGTAGAAAATCCAGAAGACTCACCTTAAAAACTAATATAAACAGAAAATGACTTTGATAAAGAAACTAAGCTTGACCTTCATGCACACACAGACAATACACAGGAATGGCATTTTTTATATACATACAAGAGCTAGTTACAAAAAGTAAAAACGGCATTTAGGCATGGAAATAAAAAGAAAATACCTAAGTAGAAACCAAACAAGAATATAACAGAAAACTTGGATATATAGGTAGGTATATTAATATTATAAATAACCTTATTCTTATTTTTCAACTAGGCAAACCCATTCTAAAGTTTATATAGGGTAGTCAGGCAATAGTTTTTAAAAGAAGTGAATGAAAGCATTTTACCTTAGCGATTATCAAAAACATTTTAACACAAGAGTGTGATGATGGCACATGAATTCAGTGAAAAGATCTATTAAAGCCAATATAAAAGACAAATATATAGTGACTAAGAGACTGAGTTGTCATATCAATTCCTTAGATACAGATTTATTCAATAAGTGGTTTTAGTATAACAGGCATTTGGGGGAAAATAAGTAACATCTAAACCATTTCTTCACACAAAAAATTGAGGTGGATAAAAACAGCAACCATGCTCATGAAAACATAATACTCATAAACTTTCTATAAGAAATAGGACAACATGTTTATAAACATGAATAGTGAGAGAACAGAATTGTGAGAACCTACAGTAGAGAAGAACAAAACTTGGAAATCATAAAGTAAAGATGGATAAATTTCATCACCAAAACTATATACACTTTAGCACAGTAAAATCAGACAAAACAGTTACAAACTAAAGTACAAACACCAGCTGGATAAATTTTTGACATAAATATAACACAAAGTGGACTAATTTCTTTAATATATACAGAGCTCCTACCAATCGATGATAAAAAGGTCAGAAATCCAATATAAGAAAAGAGCAAAAGACATGAAATGCCAGTTCACATAAAGAAAATATAAATTATCTTTAAATATGTGAAAAATTGCTCAAACCTAGTCATAATAATAGATATTCAAAATCATGTGGTGTTATTTTCATCAGGTTGACAAAATACGAGTGCTAAGACATTGTAGTGGCCAAGCTTAGAGAGGCCTGCTTTTGGTGAAGATTAGATGGAAGGATGAATTTACACATTTTTTCTAAATGACAATTTCATGATTTTTATCATAATTATAAATGCACATACCCTTAACTCACAATATCACCTCAGGCAGTCTATCCTAATGAGTTTGTCTCACTCTTGTGTACAGAATGTATATTCACTGCAATATTGCTTGCAATATTAAAAAATTACAAACAACTTATATGCCCATCAAAGAGGATTTACAATACACAAATATTATGCGGCCCTCTACACAATATTGGAGAGGTAATTTCTGTGAAAAAAGCAAGATGCATGTTTATATAATTTAATAACTATTTTAAAAATCACATTTGTATACACATGTCCATTATAGGTACATACATATATATGTTTGTTTGTGCATTTGTATTTGTGTATGTGTTTGTGTGTATAAACAATACAGAAGCAGTAGCTACTATCTACTGACAGTTGGTCTGGAGAGGAAGGAGACCTTGGACAAGAAACAGAGTATCATTAGAAGGGAAAATATTACCTCCTTGCACACTATTTAATACCACTGAAATTTCATTGTACACATATATAAGTTATTCAGAAATATTTCAGGAAAATAAAAACTGAGTCACTGGGGGGCTGGAGTTGTAACTCAGTGGTAGAGTGCTGGCCTGGCATGTGTGAGGTACTGGATTTGATTCTCAGCACCACATATAAATAAATTAAATAAAGGTCCATCGACAACTAAAAAAAAGTATTTTTAAAAAACGGAGTTACTGAAATTGGCTGAGGAAACTGGAGGGAAGGAATTAGAAGCACCAGAAATTTCTCTTACCAAGGTCAGACATTGGAGGCAAAGGTGACCTCTTGCTCATAGACCTTGCACATTCTCTGGAAGCAGCATTCATCTGGGATTCAAGCAGGGGAAAACTGGAAACTAGAGATTTAGTATAAAACTTGTGGCCTTAATGATTAATTTTCCCTAGTGTTCCTAGTAGAGAGACCAAAGAATTTTAACATAACACTCAGCTATGTCTAAGGCATGCAATTATCTAAATAGCAGGAGTCATTTATAATTCCTTTGAAAGATAAAATTAACATGAATCAAACAACCAAAGAAGAGTGAAAAGCACTGGTAATTCTAAGAAACGATGGTTCTATGTTGTTGGAATAATTTGACTAGGTCTTCAGGGGAGATGGGAATTCAGCTAGTGGGCTTCATAAGAGGCCTTCCAGCTGGGAGGAGTGAAAAAGTGTTATGAGTTATGCAAATATTTTAGAGAATTAAAAAATGTGCTTGGAACTCTACATTCAAGCAATATATATTCTAAATTAACAAATCAAGAAGGGCAAGAGAATGTGGAGTGTACTAAACTTGACAGTTACAATTTTAGATACTTAAATTAAAAATCTAAATATATAATGTTAATTACACCATTGTCTAAACATGCATTAGAACATAATAGTTATGAAAACAACTCCTGGAATCATACCAGGAGTCAGATACTGGATCTTGTCTGCATCTCTCATGGCCTCTTTGATCCTGGGCAAAATACTAAAATGTTTTGATGCTTGGTTTCCTCAGCTGTTAAATGGAAATAGTGAAAATATTTACCTCAAGAAGTTGTTTGGGAGATTATTTAGGAAAGCAATATTTGTAAAAATGTACAATTTAGCATACAGTGAACTCTCCATAATTGGTGGTAGCAAAATGTAGTATGATGGGCTCAGGATTCAGATTGCTTATATTCAATTATTAGCTCCAACACTAACTTAATCAATTAACTTCTCCTCTCTATGCATTATCCTTCTCACTAAAGGAAAAGGGTAACAGTGACCTACTATTAAAGTTTCTATTGCTGCAACACAAAAGACTACAAACTTGGCATTTTAAAACAACATCAATTTATTACCTTACAGTTCTATAGGTCAGAGATCCAACTGTTCTTAGCTGAATTAATAGTAGTACTGAGTGTAATCTGGTCAAAGAACCTAAGATTATATCTATATCTCATTTATAGTCAATGTTTTAGTCAGGCGTTTTGTTGCTTAACCAAAGGACCTGTGAAGAATCATTTTAGAAGGGAAAGAGTTTATTTGGGGCTCACAACTTCAGAGGTTTTAATCTGTAGACAGCTGGCCCCATTGCTCTGGGATGAAGATGAAGCACACCATTTGGGCAGAAGGGGACAATAGAGAAAGGCAGCTAAGGACATAACAATCAGGAAGCAAAGAGAGCTCTTGCTCACCTTAACAACATATAGAACCACAGGTCCACTCCCAGTGACCACCTCCTTCAGCCACACTCTTCCTGCCTACAGTCACTATCCAGTCAATCTCTACCAGGGAATTAAGGCACTGATTAGGTTAAAACTCTCATAATCCAGTCATTTCACCTCTAAACTTTTTTTTGTACTGTCTCACACGTGAGCTTTTGCGGGACACCTCATATCTAAACCATATGTCAATAATGACAGAGATAATATGAAATACTGGATTTAGGTTTTTTTTGTGACTTGACAAATTGAAAAATGAGTTTCAAAATGTCTAGATAATCCAAGGGCTGGGCAGAAAATGTGGAGTGAAGATAGTCAGCTATTGGGGAAAACTCTTTTGGAATTCTGTGTATGACTAAAGTTTCCTTATCATCATCATCATCCATCATCATTACTACATGGGCTAGGAACTTTTGTGCACCACAATAGCATACCACTATGAGTTTTGTACTATTATTAACTTCATTCTACAGAGGATAATACTGAGAGATGGCAATTAATTGATTTAATTGAGATAAGGGAGTTATAGAGATAGAGACAGTCTTCCAATTTAATTATGTCCTAAATTCAAGGAATATCTGAATCCAGGTATGCTTCAGAATCTAAATTCCCAGTCAATAATAATAATTCATAAAAATTGCTTCAGTGGGCTGGGGTTGTAGCTCAATGGTAGTGCTTGCCTAGCACTTGTGAGGCACTGGGTTTGATCCTCAGCACCACATAAAAAAAATAAATAAAATAATGTTGTTGTTTTTTTTTTTAAAGAAGAAAAAGTTTGTATTTTTTTTTTAAAAAAGAAACTATCGTAGACAATTTAGACTGCTACAAGTTATAATAGAATGGGTGGCTTGAACAACATATATTTTCAACTATTCTGGAGACTAGGGAATCCAAAATCAGGGTACTGGCAGATTCAGTTTCTGGTGGGTGCTTGCTTCCAGTTTCATAGATGTCTGTCTTTTCTTATTAGTGTGTCCTCAGATGGGAGAGAACAGGGGGAGGTCATCTCTCTGGAGTCTTTTCTTAAAAGGACAGTAATCCCATTCTTAAGGACTTCACTCCTCTGACATAATTGCATCCTTAAAACTCCACCTTCAGATATCCTCACATTGTGGATTTAGGGTTAAATATATGAATTTGGGAGAAATGAAAACATTCATTTCATATCAAAATCCAGTAAAATTCTTCAGGTTCTTTTTTTTTATTTTTCTGCTACTTAACTCTGCTTTAAGGAAGTGTTTTCACTTTATTTTCTCTATAGCACTTAAGCTACAAAGTGTTAACAGATGTTTTGAGAAAAAGTTTGTCATAATAACAAAGAGAGATGTTTCCAAAATGTGGAATTAAATACTCTTGGAGATTTTTAAACTACATAACCTTTAGAGTATTTAATATTGCTATGATGCTCCATGATTGTCCAAGAAGCTGGTTTAAGGTGCAATGTTGCCCAAAATCATTTGACCATGGAACATTGTTGTTTTCCAGAAACCTAATAACATTTTGGGGAAAAGGAGGCCTACAGAAAACAATTTGGGAAGTGCTGTCAAATGATGTATAGATTCATTTTTAACAATTTAGTCACAAATTTGGAGAAGCTATAAAACTGTAGGCTCAATCATGTGTGATTAGTAAGGTCCCTTAGCACTTTATGTGAGGTAACAGATTCATAATAGATTTTTTTAATCTTTTCTTTTTTTCTTTATTTTATAATTCATTGTGGTCTTTTAATATTTCTTATGTTTAACATTTGAAGGGGCTATACATGAGCTCAGTAAAAGTGAAATGAATGGGATAAATGTAAGTTTCAGAAATTGCCTGAAATTTTCAAAATGAAAGACTAAACGATAGATGGTCATTATCAATAAGTGGGTAAAAAGGGGATAACTGCATATGCTGCCTGAGTATAAGACCATATATAAGGGGATAACTGCATATGCTGCCTGAGTATAAGACCATATATTATTATTTTTTAATTGAAAATGAGACTTAAGTAGGAGAGGTATTAAACTGGCAACATCTTTCACATATTGTGTACCAGGTAATAAAGAATGGCATTTATTGTCATGACTACAGTTATTTGGATACAGAATATGCATTTTAATGTAGTTTTATGCCCACTGGAGTTTTAAAAACCCCTTCTTTAAATTAAAAGAAAGATAAATGTTTAGTAATGTATACAGTTGCCAAAAATTATTTAGCTTCCTAACATGCTTATTAAGGTAATATATTAACTTAAAAGTGGAAATAAGGAACAAAACAGGAAACTAAAAAAGCCTCTTAACTCATTCTCATCCAGAATATCTCATCACAGAGAGACTGGTTTCTAATTTTACATTTTCAGGATTCAGTACTACCCTTTAGAAATAATGCCTTAAACTAATATTAGACATCTCATTTCAAAAATAAAGAAATACTTTATGATGTACATGCCACATGATGACAGGAAGTATATTTACTGATCTAAGCAAAAATGTTGTGCCAAAAAGTTGAAAGTTGATTGTTTGAAAGTATTTTGCTACAACTCTGGGCAATACTGCCTCATTCTAATATCTGTGAACTTAAGCATAACAACAGACAGTAAATAAATGACTTTTTAAAAATCTGTTTTGACCCTACTATCCCTCATAAGATTTTGACAAACCTTGTTCGGAAAGGGGTTTCCTATTAATTTTTATTGTTTTTGATTGTTTGCCTGTGATACAATGTCTCTACTTCTTCCTAGCAATTATTTGGTATTACTTTTCCATCCATTTCCATCCCCCTTGAATTGATGATCTCACTTCAAATTCTAAAAGGAAGGCAGAAGTTTAAGTTTGAAGAGCTCAAGAAAATAAATGAAGATGGTTGCCTGGCTAATTGCCTTCAGTTATCCTTATCTTGGTAAAATTTTCTTTCCACTTCTTGCCAAGGAGAATATTTCCTTCAATATCTGCGTTTCCGTGCTCCACCCCCGACCCCCCCCCACACACACACACACACTTTCTCTCTCTCCCTCACTCCCTCTCCAGGAAGGAAAAAGAAAAAAAAAAAAAAGCCCAACCCAAAAAGAGCTGTTTCATTTTGTTACCTGCAACTGCTGGAATTGAATCCATGTACAGTAAGCAATCATTCTAACCGAAAACAGAGGAGAAAGCACAATTGTAAGCCAGGGGCTGTATTTTTGGTTCAATCACTTTCACTGCAAAAACTAGTCCATTTATTTTAGTTTTGGTGGGTAGCAGTGAAATTTAAGCCCACCTGAGTGATGTTTCAAGATTCTGTTATTGCATTCTATTTTCTTGCATGGACCCCAAATTCGTCCCACTATTTCTCATCTAAAACAGATGTCCTGCTTAACTAGATGCATGGAATGTATGTCTCCTATTTGCTTTCATCCGTATAGGAGTCCACAACCCTTTCTCCTCAGCCCTAGGGTAACTGAAATGCAGTCAGTACAGTGGAGCAGCCCAGTCTTAGTTGATTAGCGTCTGGCTGCTGACTAAGTTGCACTTCCTGAGAAATCCGGGCCCGGACAATTCACTTTGCAGGGTTGGGTCTCTCACGAAGCTTTGTGCCCCAACAGCTACTTATTTTCCGGGGCTATACTGAGAAAGGAAGTTCAGGGGAATCCTTTACGTGGTTAATTATAAAGCCAATGCTAGAAACCAAGAGACTTTCAGACACCAAAGATGCTCCCCTTAACCCCTCAGTACCCAGCTGTGTGGAAAAGGTACAGGCAATGATGTAGGAACTTCGGAGGTGGTGGCAGGTGCCAGGGTGTGGCTGCGGCTGTCTCCCTTTTCTCTTCCAGCAGAAGGAGCCACCTCAGAGGGGGAGGGGGAGAGAAGGAGAAAAGAGAGAGACGAGGGGGAGAACGGGGGAGGGAATAAGAGAGAGGGCGGGGTGCGGGCAGGCGCCCAGGGAGCAGGGAGCGCGCCTGCCAGGCTCAGGCTCACACGCACGCCGCCTCTGTTTGTACACACTGCGCTCCCGGCCGCCGGCTCGCTCCCCTCCTGCTCAAGCTTCATTGTTCTCCAAGTCAGAAGCCCCGCAGCAGCGGCGGCGTTAACAGCGCGAGCTAAGCGCACTGTCCTCTCCACCGCCCGCGGGTCCGCCCGCCCGCGCGGGAGACCCGGAGCCACCACGGGAGTCCGTGCCCCGCCAGCCGAACCTCGGCCAGGACCCACCCGCAGCAGAGGGCAGAGCCCGCCAGCGCTTCCAGGGAGCTCACCCACCTCCGCGCGCCGGAGCGCAGGAAAAAGGGGGAGGAAACGTTCCTCTTGGAGGCCACCACTCTTTCTCGCCCTCTCCAAGAATTTGTTTAAGAAAGCGCTGCGGGAAGAAGACATCTTCTTGAATTCTCTAACAGGGGCGGAGTCTACTGCTGACCTGCGGTGCCACCTCGGCTTCACTGCTCTCCGTGACGACCCCTGACCAGCCAGGGTCACGTCCGGAAGACCGGATCATGAAGCGCTCGGTTTTCACCTGGCTCTTGGTTGGGCTCAGCCTTGGTGTCCCCCAGTTCGGCAAAGGTGAGGCGGCGGGGCCCGGATCGCTGGATGCGGGACGGGAGGGGAGTCCCCAGGGAATGCTGTGCAGGGGCCCTCGGGCTGTCCTCTGTGCGTGCCACCGGTGGCGAGCGCCGCGGGCGGCGCGGAAGAGGCGGCGCGCCCTGGAAAAGTGCTAGCAAAGTCCGAGCAGAGTGTTCCGGGCTGAATAGGAAGAAATGTGCGATCTAGGAAAGAGGAAGACGGAGGGGGAAAGGTGGTGGGAAGATGACGGCGTTCCCTGGCACCAGCGATTCTGCTACTGGGTCGCCAAGCGATCCTTCACTAGCAAGTGCCCAGGATTCTGGCAGTGGAAGCCGGGCGGGGCTTTAGTAGGGGCCGAAGCCAGGGAGACTAGGGCGCCAGGGTGTCGTCTAGTTGATGCGGGAAGAGGCTAGAGAACCGCAGGGCGGTCGGTCCTTGGCGTGCGGTACTCTGGCACAGGGCCCAGGCTGAGCCATTTGTTAACCCGGAACCGGCACTGGGAGTTTTGGCAGCGGGTGAGGTGGAGAGGGGTCTGGTAGGTCACAGGCTTTTTCTCACCGCCCCTTCCCTGACGCGTGGCATTGATTACAACAACCCGCCCGTCTTCTAACCCCAGGGGCCTGGAGCTTTGCTCTGTACTACCTCTAGGTAGGAGCGTAACTCTGGGTAATAGAATCCTGCGGTGCGAGTCAACCTTCGTGCCCCCAGCTCAGCAACAGAAAAGTTGCAAGAGCTGGTCTGGTCGCTCTTTCCATGACTTGCATAGAAAAAAAGAAAAAGAAGGGAAACAAAACAGCCTTTAAAAATATTTAAGACTTCGAGGAGTCTCCTATGGAGATGTTTAGGTGACTTTCAGGTCCTCAGAGAGTGGTGGCTGGTCAATGCAAATCTTGGTCCAGACCTAGGTCTCGCCCCTGGCAGGGGCTGTGTAGGCGTCCAGAAGGCGCTTGGTGCATCGGCAGAGACTCTAAGGGGGGTATTGGGGATCTGTGCCCCTCCTGCGCTCACAGATAAGGGAAGCCCCTTCAAAGGGATCCGCGGGTAATAGAATCCTCTGCAGACAGCTTCAAGTGGAGAGCCAGCCGAGTACACTACAGGGTCTCAAAACGCTGTGCTTCTAAAAAAAAAAAAAAAAAAAATGTTGTTGGATTTAAAAATGCGTTGACTGGAATTCATTTAAGATTAGACACTGCATGAATATTCTACACCATCCATCCATGCACTCATCTATCTGTTTCAGAGGATGGACTCTTGAGTGACTCACTGTTTTGCCTAAGAAGTCGAATGTTGCTGGTCAGATGCCCTCTCATCCCCAATAGTAGAGATCCATGGCCGCGCTTTGCTTTGGTCTCCTTCCCTCCCCCAGAATGTGGCTATTTTTCCCAGCCCGCGGGCGTGTATGTAGGTGTATGCCTAGACTGTGTTTACCAAAGTGTCCTTCTAGTTATCAGGCAGCGACATCCGCTCCACTGAAGGTTAAAGAATCGAAATGGTTTCATAGGTGTTCGGATGATTCCCCAGCATTAAAGAAAAGATAAGTGCCCTGATTGCCTTTATTTTTCCTTTATTTCCCCTCTGGATTCCTTTTGCACTTTCATCCTTAGCAAGAAGGGAAAGGGAAGAACTGCAGGCACTCCCTTCTCCTCCTTCCTTCCCTGCCTCTGTTCCTACCCAAACACGAACACATTCACCCACTCACATGCATCTACACCCAGCTAGTGCCTCCACCTTCTGTTCCCACTCCGAAGTGGATAGCAGCGGGGACAGGAGAGGAGAAAGTGCATATAGCATGTTTGGCCACTCTTGTTTCTCCAGGTCTGGTGACAGGAGCCTGGGGCATGGTAAATCTGGCTGCTGGGAACTCTGTCTGCTAAAGATACCCACGCTGAGGGCACAACTTACTCTATCAGTCAAGCTAGGCTTTCCATTTTGGTTCTCATAGATACTTCTGGGGCAGCTTTATACTCCATATTATTCAGATTTATTTTTTCAGCCTGTCTCTGGGGCAGAGGAAAAGAGGGCTTTAGGAAAGAACTGGCCATTTTATGCCAGCTCTTTCTGTAAAAACTCAACCTCTCTTTCTGTTTTCCCCCTCTCCCAGCTCTGCAGAAGGCAGAGTACAGCTTGCCTGAAAGCTCTACACAATTAAACTTTGGGCAAACTTATTGAAAACAGTGCTTACACTGAGACTGTTCCTCTTGGCACACACCATACCATATATCTAATGTAATTAATGCTTTATAGGAATTGGTGTTTCCCTCTGTGTGGGTTGTGCATTAATGCATGGGCTATGATAAGGATATGCAACTCCTTTTATTAGTTGTCTTTATTTTAAAATTAAACCAATGGATCAGTCAGATTGAATATTTTATTAACTCCTAAATTATTCATCATTATGGGTTTGCTTTAAAAAATTCAATAACATGCATACAGTTGCAGCAATCACGTGACATCTTATGCAATCTGTCCCTCACTGCCTGCATGCAGTTTTGTGCCTGAAGTCTTTAAGCAAATGGCACTACCTAAAAAATGTCTAGATATGTCCTAAATACTATGAATCATTGACATTGCATTTCTGTTTTTAATTAATGGTGATTTTTTAGTTAATTCTACATAAGGATAAATTAATAACTTAACTGTGTTACTCCATATATATTTATATAGTATTATCAATATTTATGCTGGAATAACAGGTTTCTGTTATTATTACACATTCCTGCCTTCATTTACTAATTAGCATGACCAGTAACTTTATACTTTATAAATAAATACTAATTTCAGACTCAAGCTGAAATATTTAAAGCTAATTTTGTAATGTTAAATTAAGAATAATCTGAAAATGAAGTATACTGCTGTGGTAGTTTGTCACAGATGCAAAATCTGGCTATGCCTTACATTGCCATGGTACAATAAGTTTTCCCTTCCGTCCTGAAAAAGTTTTTTGGATTATTTCTCTAATGTTTTCTTAGAATTAAAATGTATTTTGTTTTAAGATTATATGACTTTGGAAAAACACTTATAATAAAAATGATGGTGAAAACATTGAAGTGGTCTATTCTTCCTTATATGGTCTTTTTCTTTTTTAAAGAGAGAGAGAGAGAGAATTTTTTTTAATATTTATTTTTTAGTTTTCGGTGGGCACAACATCTTTGTTTGTATGTGGTGCTGAGGATCGAACCCGGGCCGCACACATGCCAGGTGCCAGGCTAGCACGCTACCGCTTGAGCCACATCCCCAGCCCCCTTATATGGTCTTGAAGTTGCAAAGATTTCCCCAAAGATGCAAATATATTGCACTTCTGAACATTTCCTTAAATTAAAACTCTGTTGTATTTTTTAGCCATTATTTCAGGTAAATGTTCACATAAATCATGTATTCAGATCTAAAATGCTTTGAATAAATATTTTAATAAAGTTTGCTTTCCTTCTGAATACATGTGATTTTTTCCTTCTTACAAAATTACAGCAACATAAAGGAATAAATTTACATGACTAAAATAAAATAGCATGATTACTCAATACCATTACAAAATATATTTCATAGTTTTTAACAGCTATATTAGTACTCAACTCTTAAATTCTTGATTTTAAGATCAAGAATTTAATTAGGTTATTTATTCGTAGGTGTTTCATCCTTTGAAGAGTTTTAAATAATGCTCTGGAGTGTATTAGTGTTTAATTTTTTAGAAACTCTCTCATTTGAGTTTCCTTAAAGCCTAAGAAAGTAATTCTCATATTTGTTGTTTGCTGCACACTCGCAGGTGCAGGGGCTTTGAGTATGATTTATGATGTAGCAGTTTTATTGAATCCTTGCCAAAAAAAAAAAAAGTGCATGCTTCAGAACTCAGTTCAAGCCAGAAGTAAATCATAATGAGAAGGTACTGAGTAAAAAAATAGCAAATTTTACAAATATTTAATTAGTATGGCTTCTATCACAGCTAATCAGTTTACTCTTTTTATTTGCTAAGTAGTTTGAAAACTGGCATTAGTATGAAAAAAAAAAGGTAGAAAACCAAAGCCAAGCCACTCCTATTATTAAATTCTTATTTGTGTTTAAAAGAAGATGCTTAGCACATTTGTTCTTGTTTTTGTTCTTTTATCATAATCCCTGTGATGATTATAATATTTTTGGGTTAGTCAAAGAAAATATGCATTTATGGACAAAGTCATGTGGCTGCACATATAAAGTAGAGCAACTATTAAAGTATTTCTCATGGCTTTCTTTGTAAGACTAATAGATATTACTTAAACTGAATAAATTAGGGCTTAACTGACACTAAAAATATCTATAAAATTCTTTAAATCTTTGCTTTTAGAGAGTTGTTGAAGGGAACAATACTGGAATTAACCATGCCCTCACCAGCAGGTGTCAGGATATTCAATAGAGATCTTTTAAAGAAAGATGGAAAAAATAAAAACTAAAAGAAGTAGATTGTAAGTGCTAATTTACAAATTCCCATAAAATAACCTTCTATGAAACTGATGTATGAGTTTTCAGTGCTCCTAGAGAAGGAGAGGAAGGGTCTTGTAAGGAGCTAGTGCTTGTACCATAGAATTTTAAGTTGAAAAAGAATTGCTGTGCTACAGACAACCAAGTTCACCCTTAGGTTTGAACCATTGTTTTCAGGTGTTTCCTGACTGTAGTCCAAGGATGAACACATAAATCTATGAGGTATTTAGTAAAAAAAAAAAATTATGACTTAAATTTCTAGCATATGTTCTAACCTTACTCTCCATACCTACTCTTAAGGTTCCCCTATATTTTTGATGTCCCTCAATGCAAAGAGATGAGTGCTTATATTTTTTCTTTTCTGTTGTGATGGTAAAGTGTATTTCCTGGAAAGGACAAGTATTGGAATAACATAAGTCATGTCACCAAAAGAGACTAAATGTGATGTGAGAAATAAATCTTTGTTATTATCAATTTTAGGCAGCTATTAATCCGTATATGCTAAATATAGATTATATATGTGCATATTGTGTACCAGACTCTATCAGTGACTTGAAGTTATTTTTTTAAATTGACTCTTATCAACATTACTTCTCACATCCATATCTGCTGATATAACCCTTAGTGGTATATTTACATTTACAATCTTGCTAGCAGTTTTTTTTTTTTTTTTTTTGACCAGGGACTGGACACAGGGGCACTTAACCATTGAGCCATATCCCCAGCCCATTGTTGTTTATTTATTTATTTATTTATTATTTCGAGGGAGAGTCTTGCTAAGTTGCTTAGAACCTCACCCAGTTGCTGAGGCTGGCTTTGAACTTGTGATCCATCTGTCTCAGCCTCCTAAACCCCTGGTATTACAGGCATGAGGCAATGCATACAGCTCTGGTTATAATATAGTCACTGATGTGCCAAATGACCTGTTTCCAGTGGCATCCTGTCTGTGTTAAAAGTCTTCCTGAAATTAAAAACAAAAACAAATACAAAACCCCTCTCTCTTTTTCCTTCTTCCATTTTCTTGCTAGATAGCAACTAGAGCACATTCACTATAAAACTGTATGGTATTCTGTTGTCATTATTCAGAGCTTGCAAATCTACAAAACATTGTCATATCTGCACATTTTTCTTTTTGGTAGAAAAAATGAAGATTATAATTTAAATCCCACCTACTAAATTCAGAGATTTATAAATGAAAATAAATTGGAATTGGAACTAAGGAACAACTCGAAGTTTTACACCTTGATTTTATCAAATTGCCCTCACTAAAGTTATCAACTGGGTAGTAATTTATCTTCACTCTTCAGTGTAGAAATCACTTGCCTCACAACTTCATTCATATAACACACAGCTGAGAATGTAGAAGAAAGTATCAGAAACTCCTGACCACCTAAAATAGATGTCACATTTAGGCTTTCGATTATTCATTGTAGAATAGTCTATTTATCTTGGCTTTCACAGTTTTGCATTGTCTGTAACCTGTATCCAGGAAATTAAAGGTATATGATGTAATAGGTCAGGCTTAATTGGAGCAATAAAACATGCCAGCTGTTAGATGAAGAGGACAGTAATACTTTTCAGTGTAAGAAACTGGGGACATTTAGGGTGTGTGTGGTGGAGGTTGTACAGACTTCAAGGTATCCCTCTATGAGAGAACAGTATAGTAATTGATACAAATATTGCTCTTGCATCCTAGAGAAACACTATCTGCAATATGTTAATCATGTTTCAGTACCAAGGCAATGATATTATTGAGAAGAGATTTTATCAAAAATATTTAAGCTTGTAAACCTGTTTTATGATGAAAGAATTAGAAATCTGAGAAATTAATTTTTAGTCACTTGGCCCATCATGCCAGTGAAGACAGCATACATTTTTATTTTTTTTACTCTAAGTTATTAAATGAAGGTATTATGAGACATAGTATTTAGCATCTAGAAAAGAGGTACACCTCAGAAATCATATAAGATATCATGCAATTATTTGGTTATATTTTAGAAGAGAACACTGCTATTTTGGTTTTTAAATATGCATTATTGCATTGATTGTAACTGTAAGATTTGTTCAACAGAAGATTTATGGTGCATGAGGTAGAATGGAAGATTTATGTTCAAGAAACTAGGTGAAGGTGTTTTAAGCACTAAAGCACTTTAGAATGTGATTGTTACTATGTCGAAAGAAGATTTACTTGGCTTTACTTTTTCTCTTTTCTAAAACCAATCTGTATCAAACTGATTCATCTATTTTAAAGTAATTTAATATGATATAATATTTCATAAATCCAACTCTCGTGTTAGATGATAATGTGCTTGATGTGAAGGTAATCTTTAAATGGGTTTAGCCCACCATGCATTCCTTAGGGTTTATGC
Organism: Urocitellus parryii; assembly: GCF_045843805.1. NCBI lineage: Eukaryota > Metazoa > Chordata > Mammalia > Rodentia > Sciuridae > Urocitellus > Urocitellus parryii. Next base: position 67,616,023 of record NC_135531.1, on the reverse strand, counting down.
GTGACATTTGACAAAGTAGTTTATTTTGAAAATGCAAAATAATCCTTTAAGTCCCTTCTTGTACTTAGGTCTGGATGACCATTTAGAGTAAACTGACACCAGAGGTTAGCTGAGGTAACCTGGGCTCATGACCCTTCAGCAGACAAATCCAGAACAGTCAATTGGGCACATTGGAGAATGTTTTTATTTGAAATAAAACAAACAAATTCGAACCTCTAATTTACAATAGCCTTCCACCTGCAGCTATACCTTTTCTGCCTGTCCTGACACCCATGTTACCCTCTCCCATCACATTTTTCTAAGTGTACTTGTACTCTAATTTTATGCACATTACTTTTTTGCTTGTGCATTTATCTTTTTCTTCCTATGGTTTAACTTACATATTATAAACCTTAACATTTTGGAATTTTTTATACATAAAAACAAAAACCAAATTACCATCCATAAGGCTTTGATATTTATATTTCAAGTTTTGTTTAATATTTTTTGCTTTTTACAGAGCCAGGGCTTAACATAGTGCTAGGCAAAACAAACAAGAAAACCAAACAACAGTAGTAAAAATCCAAACAATGAATATATGCTGAACTTAGTGGAACAATCCACCCCCTTCACACACATGAAGTGTTGCTTAGGAAGTACTTGCACGTTTTAAACAGCAGTGTGCTTTATATATATACACACATAAAAATAGGTCAAAAGCAGTTTCAGGAACTTTAAAAGCTTTGTTTCTCACTCTCTTACATAACCATTTCTTACTCTCTGTGTTGTAGAATGAACCTACTTTGAAAGTACTCCTAAATGCTTCTGCAAGACTATTGATAAATATGTAATGTTAAAGTACAGGTAGAATATAGAGCGCTTTTTGTTTGTCACGAATCTTCAATTAAAAGAAAAGCTACTTTTCAATGATAGATTCCTTTGTTAGATACAAGGTTCTGACACTTCTGCCTAACTTTAATTTTGACTTAAAAACAATGGGTTTTAGGCATAATCCTGTTTCTCTTTTCTTTCTTCCCTTTACTTGAAGCCTGACATCATGTCAGCATAAATGTCTTGATAGACAAATTAACAAGAGACATTCATTCTGATAGCTTTCTTAAGTACAGCAAATAAGTCTAACTTGTACTAAGTACATACTGTATGTTTCACTGTTCTCATTATGATTTCTAATTCTACTACATAGGTACTATTATGATTGACAAGTGAATGAGAAAATGGAGATACAGAGATGTTTAATGATTTTCGTGATAATAACTTTCAGAGCTACAAAGTAGCTTATACATTAGAATCAAATTTGAATCCAGAGTCTCCCCTTTTACATACTAAATGATACTGTCTCCAGCAGTGAAACATCCTGTATATAAAGGAGAAACCTTGTTAAATATTAATATTGTGAAACCTAAAATCACATTCAGCCATTATTTAACTAGTAATTATTTTGGAAGGGGAAATCATTTGAATTCTTAAAGTATTTGAAATTCAAAATTTAAGTTGATAAGGTGTCTTAGCATTTTTCACATTCACAAATGAAAGAATATGCTGATTTTATTCAGCAAAACATGGTGTGTCTGTCAGAATGCATCACTAGTGAGAATATTGAGGGAGATAGAAGAGGAGCACTTGGGTAGTGATTTGAAGCAAATTTTCCTTAAAATCTTTTAACAAGATTTTTATCATGCATTTTGGCATTTTAGGATTTTGCCATTCTAAATTCTTCCATTGCTATTCAAATAATAAGGTGTGTAGGAGCATGATTTCTCTGCTATTTTCAGTTACATAATATAATATACAGTGATTTTAGAGGTTAACAAAGTTTTTATTTCTGCTAGCTTAATGCAAGTATTTAATTTGCTTTATATTCCATCCTCATTTAATTTTATTTCCATATAAACTCATAAGAAATATTAACCAAACAAAGGCACCAAATAGTCTCAAACCACATCAAGTAGAATATTATGCTTTCTAGTTTATTTAAACTATTTAAACAAAACTGAAGTTTTTCTTAAAAAACAAACTAATAACTTTAAATATTTTACAAAATAATGAAAATCATATCATCTAACATGACTTCATCCTCATTAATCTCCTCTTCCATGCATTTGTAGCTAAGAGTTGGAATGGACCATAAAATATATATATATCCCTTAAAATAATAAAATTATAGTAAAAATTTGAGAAGTATCTTGCACTTCTGTTTTAGGGAACACAAGAAGAGAAGGTGTTCTTAATATGATTTTACAGATAAGGAACCTGAGATTCAAAACAGACACACACTCTGGAATTCAAAGAACTCATAGAGTCTGAATCTGGATCTACATGTTCTCGTTTCAAACATTTTTTACTCCTTTTTGCTATGATGCTTTGCTTGACATAATTATAAGTTATACATTTTTTTTCAACTCTTGAAGTCATGAGGTGAAGAGGATGGATTGGAATAATAGTTGTTTTTTTTCAAAAATGATTCTGAAGAGCTTCTTTATCTAACATTAACACTTTCTTTCTGACCACTGGCATATAAACCTTCCTTTTCTTCTTGGATCCCATTATTAACTTTCATGACATCCTTCACTTCTGACTTCAGAGCCTTGTTTCTTCTTTATCATTTGTTCCCTTAAAATTTGAGGTGGTTATACATAATTCTTAATGCTTCTGGCTTTTTAACGTTCTGATATAAATTTCCTGGAAATTCCCACCACTAATGATTCCCTCCCCTATTTCCTTCTGGCAGTATTATTCAATAGAATGTCTGATCACATGAAATTACTCAGCTATAAGTACTTTGAATGTCTCAGATTTTCCACCTCTTACTAGAATTTTCTGTCTTTTATTTTTCCTTACTGCTCATTCTCAACTGAATCCATTTGTGGTCACTACTCTGATTTCCAGTCATTACTTCTTTTTTATCTCCTTCCTAGTCTCTGTAGTTGACCATGTATGGATTTATCCATTATTTTTATCCATTTTTGTTGTTGTTGTTCAATGCCCAAATGACTTCTCTATTTCTGCCTTATTAAAGCCCAAACTCAGGTACTTTCCAAAATTCTTTTCCTGTTCCTGACACTAAGATAACTAACTGGTGTTCTATCAAAGACAGAGAATCCATAGATTGGAAGTCCTAATGAGGTTGGACTGAAAGGTTGAATTTAGTACTTTAGAAAGTGGTAGTCTGACATTATGGAGCTGTTGCTTTATAATTGTAATTTTGGCAATATAAATCGGGCTGTATTACTGTAGAAATTATGGCTGAGGGAGGGTAGACGGTAAAATAATTACAACCAAAGAGTCAAGATACTCGATGACCAGATGTTGGGAAAATCATCAATGTGAGTATTAAAATCTCTCTCTCTCTCTCACACACACACACCCACACCCAATAACAATAACAACAAAAACAAAACAAAAAACAAAACATGCCAGGAGAAGTGTTGGAGAGGAATGCTGAACTAGGAATAGAAACCTCAAAGAGTTGAGGGGATGGGGTACTGAGATCAGGGGTTTTAAGCAGGCATATGGGGGAGTAGAGAAATATGACATAAATTAGATGTGGGTGTTTTTGAGAAGAAGGAGGAAGAATATTCTGGAAATGACACCCATTGAAGAACAGGTACTTAGCATCACAATTTCAAATCTAGAGATTGAGAGAAAACAGTATCCAGTTCAGAAGGCTGCAGGACAAAGAGTGACCTGGAGGAGAGATGGTCCCATTAGAGTCTGATGACTGACAGAGCCTTGTCCCAGGCACCCTTCTCTTTCACAGTCCTTGTCCTACAGCCTGTGACACATCAAACTCATAATAATAGTTGATAAATCTTAAGTTACAGTGACACATTGTATGTTCTCATACAGCAGCTCTATTAAACTTCATAACAACCTAAGGGAGTATTATCCCCACAGACAGAGGAGGATTCAGACTAAGAATAGGATACTTTATCAGCACTAAAAACTAGGTCTTATAGAACCAAATCCAGGAATATTTTCATTGTAGCACAATTAGAGAGAAAAGCCCCAAATCCACAGAAGGATCCCTTCTAAATTTAAAGCTCAGCTGGGGGATAGGAAGGTTTCTGCAGTTCTGCCCTGACCTACTTTATCCCATTTAGATGGGCCTCTATGTACTTTGAGGTCAGCATAGTTACTGGGGATTGAGAACGTCTAATATGTTAGATGAGTGGCCCTAATTCTTGCCTGTTTTGGATCATTTCTCCAAATGGTTCTTACAGGAAAACAATTAACATCATTGCCAAGGACATATATTTTTCCTTTTTAATATGCTCATAACTGCGTAACCTTGTATACATGATTTCTTTTCCTCAAATTTATATTTTAAATATTTGTAAACCGTAATGTTTCTTCTTTAGTTTTTGACATACTGAAGTTGTATACATTTTTTTTCCTTTAATCTGTCCTTGTAAGCCATTCCTTTCATCATTTGAGTTGTTTCACTTGGCATCCATCCAAGTAGCCTACATATTTATTCCACAGGCTTGCCAAAAATTCAACAGAGAATTCCAGGGATGTGCTTCCTTAAAATATTCCTACATACATTAATGTGTATGTGTGGGTGGGTGGGTGTGTGTGTTTTAATTTTGAAACTACATGTCTTAATTTGTTTCTTTAATTTTATTTATTGGGTCATTCCTTGCTAAATAATGCATAGGTAGGCCATGCTTCTATTCATAATTTTATTTTACACTTGGCTTCAATGGAATTTTACTTAAAGTTTTGGCATTCTGTATTTAGTATATTTGTTGTTACTATTATATGATGCATGCTTTCCCACCATAGATCTTCATTTCCTGCAAATGGCATTATGCTATTTATTGCTATTTTTATGTCATGTACATATCTACTAAATAAAAAATGCAGTGTGTGTATACCGTCATTAACTTTTTATTTCATAGTTATTCTTTCTTGAGGTCTTCCAAGTATTCATAATCCTCTGGAAACTGTAATTTATCTATTTCTATATGATTTTTTTTCTGTTTCTGTATCTATTTCTAACTATCTCACATATGTTCCCATTTTTCTCCTCCAAGCTCATTCCTTAGCTTAAACTGCAAAACCTCAGAGAATCTCTCTCTGATTGTCTTCCCTAAGTAATGTACACTTTAACAGAAGTGTGTGCACGCCTGCACACATGTGCACACGCACATGTATACATAACCATATACTCCTTGCTATTATTCTGCAGCACTCTATTGTTTTAAAAATAATGAGCACCTATACATTGTTAGTAGGCCTGAGAACTAGTATACTCACTATGGAAATCAGAATAGAGATTCCTCAAAAAAACTGAAAATATAGCCACCATGTGACCTAGATGTTCCATTCCTCAATATTTATCGAAAAGAACTGAAATCAGTATAGTATAGTGATATATGCATTGCTGTGTTAATGTAGCTCAATTCACAATAGTTAAGGTATGGAAAAAGCCTAGGTTCTCATCAACAGATGAATTGATGAAAAAAAATGTAGTATATACACACAATGGAGTTCTACTCAACCATAAGGAGAAATTATATCATTTTCTGGTAAATAGATAGAACTGGAAGGACAACATTATGCTAAGTGATATAAGCCATATTCACAAAGACAACAGTCCAGTATAGAAGGTTGAAAGAAAAAAGGAGAAGATTTCACAAAAAATTGAAATGAAGTCTGTAGATCAGGGGGAGGAGGAAGGAAGGGAAAGGAAAGAACAGGGGAATAAAATTGGCCAAATTATATATATATATATATATCAGTGATTTTCACTTTCATGTACAATTATAATTCGCCAATAAAAAGAATATATATACATAAAGAAATAGAAGGAAGACTAGAAGAGTAGCAAAATGGAAATGGAGACAGGAAAGAGAGGAAGGGAAAGGGAAGTACTGGATAATGTAGTGAAATAAATTATATTATGTGCATATATGTCACAATGAGCCTCACCACTATGTAGAATTATAATGCACTAATAAACATAAAAATAAAAAATTGAATATTTTTCAAAACTTTTAGTTATATTCACTTTTAATTTGCTTATTTATTTTCTATTATATGTTCAGTAGACCATATGCTTTGTAAGGGCAGAAAGAATAATTTGTGTCATAATGAATATCTAGCTGGAAACATGTTGCTACTAGTAGGCACTCAGTATTTGTTTGCTTAATTTATGTATGCATGCTTAAGGGAGAAGCAACAATATTCATATATAAACGTGCGCCCGTGCACACGCACACACACACACATATTCTGGTTAAAAAGCATGTTCCTTTGATAGATCTCTTTATTTATTTAACAAGTTCTTATCTATTTGAGGCACTGATGCATTGACTTGTGGATCATAGTACAAGAAACACATTTTCAAAAAGTAATACATGCTTTAGTAGTGGCAGGCTACAAGAGCAAAGTAAATAGATGGTCTAATGTTTCCCTAGCCATCTCATTTGTGAACATTTTATAAGGAAGATTTAGGTTTTATCTTAAAGTATCAAAGTTGAATAAAATAGTTGTATGTGGAAGATAAACAACATGCTTTAAAATGTCATTTTATTACTAGAGTCAACAAGAAAAGTATGTACAACATAATCAAAGCACTTGATGGTGTTGACAATCTAAAAAGATTGTCAGGTGGAAGAGCTGCAGGTAGTGTTTTTATCTGCTAATTGACCCAGTGCCCAGCAATCACTCCATAAGCTCCACTAGCAATAACCTTCCTCTGGCCATGACTTCTCCCCGCACCCTCCGGCCCACCATGAACTCACACCTGCTAAACACAGAAGTTCTTGGCAGAGGAGAGAAGACAACACCTGGAACTGTGATTGCCCAGGAATGGAAAGCCCTGGAAAAAGCACTATTTAGAGCTGTGTGTGTAATGACATCTGTATGTCACCACACACTGCTGATTATTCCCCTGTAGGCAACTATATTCTTACCTTCTTTAAAAGCTCCTGTGGTTCCTGTGCTTTGTGACTCCAGGAATTCTAGGATTTCCACACCTACTCTGAAAATTCTAAAAGGACATTTCTTTCTGGAAAAGTCTGTAAAGGAAAAGGATTATAGAGTAAAACCCATGAAATCTAATGCTTACTTTTTCTTTTAATGTGACAAGAAAAAAACTTTGGAAGTCCTTTTTTAAAAATTTTTATTTATTTACTTATTTTAATTTGGAGATGGAAAATTAATTCCTTATTTTTGCTTTAAAGTTTTAATATTTTTAACTGATAGCTGACATCTGCTATCTGTATGTTAAGTAATTAAATAAATAAATAAAGTGTATTGTTTAAATAAATATTTCTAAACAATATGCTTAATAATAAAATGGGTCATATCATAATAGATTATTTTTAAAAATTCTTATGGTGGTAAATTATATGTAACATAGGATTACTATATTAACCCTGTTTGGTTAAATAGTTTCTTGGTGTTAAATATATTCGTAATGCTGTATTTACATCACCACCATCCACCTTCATATCTATTTTCATCTTGTGAACTGAAATTTTTTACCTATTGAACGATACCTTCCCATTTTTTTTCCTTCTCCTAAGCCCCTGGCAGCCATCCTTCCACATTCTAGCTCTATGGTTTTGACTTCTGTAAGTACTACATATATGTGAAATCAGAGTTTTAGTCTGTTTATGGCACCTTACTTTACTTAGCATTATGTCCTCAAGGTTCATTCATGTTATAGAATTGTTAAAACTACCATTTTAAGATGAGACAGACTTTCATTGTATGAATATCTCATGTTTTTCTTGTCAATTCATACATTCTTGGACTTTTGGCTTCCTTCCAAGTTTTACCTATTGTGAATTACACTGCTATAAACTTGACTTTGTAAGTATCTCTCAGAGACCATATTTCTTATTCCTGTGGTATATACTCAGAGTTCTGAGCCTTATACGAATTCTGTTTTTAATATTTTGGAAATTAAAAATGAAGTTTAGCATTATACATATAGCAGCTTTGTCATTTTACATTTCCACCAGCAGTAAAGAAGTTTACTAATTTTTCTACATCTTCTACAGCACTTATTTTTTGTTTTGATTTTAGCAAGACAGGGAAATGAACAAATTGCAATTCACACTTAATGGGTGTGAAGACATATTATCTCATTTTAATTGTGATTTGCATTATCCTGATTATTAGTGATGCTAAGCTTTTTTTTTTTTCCCTCCGCTACTTATTGGTAGTTTGTGTTTCTTCTATGGAGAAATCTCTGTTCAAATTCTTCTTCCATTTTTTGAAATAATGTCATATTTTTTCATATTTTCACTTTTTAAGTGAAAAAATTTCATTTTTATATGGTGCTGAGGATAGAACCCACAGCCTCACACATGCTAGGTAAGCGCTCTACCACTGAGCCACAAAAACAGCCCATTCTTTGTCCATTTTTAAATCAGGTTTGTCTTTTGTTGCTGAGTTCTAGGAATTAGAGATAAGTTAAGTAAATTTTTTGTCATTCTTTGGGTTGCCTTTTTATTTTATGGAAAGTATATTTTATTCACAATTTTTATGTTAAGTACTAATCCATGGTGTACATGCACCACATTTTTAATATGTTATAAAGGTATCCAGTTCATTGGTTGATAAACGTGGTGGCTGTTTCCATTTCTTGGCAATTTGTGAATAGTGCTTCAGTTGAGCAAGGAAGTGCAGATGTCTTCAACATTCTGATTTCAGTTCCTCTGGATATATACCCAGTAGTGAGATTTCTGGATCACATGTTAGTTCTATTTTTTTTTAATTTTTTATTTTTTAGGAACCTCTAAGTTGTTTTTCTACAATTGTTGTACTCATTTATATTCCCACCGAAATTATGCAAGGGTTCCGCTTTGTCCACATTCTCTCCTGCACTTGTTGTCTTCAGTCTTTTTGATAATAGTCTTTCTTACTGGGTTGAAGTGATATCTCATTTTTCTTTGGCTTGCAGTTCCCTGATGATTAGTGATTTTGAGTATGATTGTATGTACCTGTTGACCATTTGTACCTCTTCTTTTGAGAAATGTCAATTTAGATCAAATGCTCATTTTTTTTTTAATTTTTATTTTTTTAATTTTTATTTTAATTTTTTTAGTTTAGGAGTTCCTTATATATTCTGAATATCAACTTCTTTACAGATGTATGATTTGCAAATATTTTCTTCCATTCTGTATATTGTTTCTGTACTCTTGATGGTTTGCTTTAATATGCTGAAAATTTTTAATTGGATATAATTCTGTTTACCTATATTTAGTTTCATATTCTATGCTTTGGGTGCCTTGATAAAAAATATCCTTGCTCATTCCTATGTCCTGAAGCATTTTTACCTTGTTTTTTTTTTTTTTCCTAGTGTTTTCATTGTTTCACCTCTTACATATAAGTCCTTAATCCATTTAAAGCTAAGGTTTTTTAACTGGTAAGAAATGGGAGTGTAGTTTCATTTTTGCTGCAGATATCTAATTTTCTTAGTATTGATAAGACCGTCCTTTCTTCAATGCATGTTTCTTACCAAAATTGTTGAAAATCAGTTGCTGTAAGTGTGTAAGTTCACTCGTAGGCCTTTTATTCCATTCCATTTGTCTTTGTGTCTGTTTTGATGCCAGTGCCTTTCTGTTTTGATTACCACAGATTTTTAGTATGTTTTGAAGTTGGGTGATGTAATGCTTTTGTTTTGTTCTTTTTGCTTAATATGACTTTGTCTATTTGGACTTTTTGTGTTTATAGGTAAGTGTTGAAATTTGATTTTCTTGGTTGTTTGAAGAGTACCATAGGTATTTTGATAGGGATTGCATTGAAAGTGTAAATAATTATGGGTATTTGTGGATATTTTAATAATATTGATGCTGCCAATCCATGAGCATATATCCTTTTTCATTTTTCTTATCAGTATTATATAATTTTCATTGTAGAGATGTTTTACTTGTTTGTTTAAATTATTCCTAGCTAGTCTTCTATTTTAAATGGGACTGCTTTCATGATATCTTTTTCAAGTAGTTCATTACTGGCGCACAGCAATATTGCTGATCTTTGTGTATCGGTTTTGTATTCTACAAGTTTGCTAAACTCATTCATCAGCTCTCATACCTTTTAGGTGGAAATTTTGGGATTTCCAATGTAGAAAATTATGTCGTCTGAAAACTGACAATTTGTCTTATTTTCCAATTTGGATGCCCTTTATTTCTTTTTCTTGCCTGATAGCTGTAGCTAGGACTTGCAGAACTATGTTGAATAAAAGTGGTGAAAGTAAGCTTCCTTTTTCTGGTGATTACTTTAAAAACAAGTGTTTTTGGAAGTCAAATTTGCAAAAATTAAACAAAATAAAAGCAAATTTTTTTGCTAAAATAAACTTGTCTGTTCTTTATTAGGTGACATTTATCAACTAGAAGTAATATTTCTTTATTATTTCTGAGGCAGTTATTAATTTTGCTCTGCATTCCTTGCAATTGAGCAGTTTTTGAAATATTAAATTGTTATTACTTGAAACAGCTTTGTAGTACACTGACATAGGGTTGGAGATTTCAGCTTTCTCATTTAACGTTAATTGGGAATACACTATAAATTAAGTATTTTGATTTGGTGATAATAAGAGACATGAAGGAATCTTTTGGGATTGTGAAGTTAATTACTATAAACAAAACTTAAAAAAAGAACCCAAGCATTGGCAAATACTAATTTAAACAGTGACTTCTTAGATTGTTTATGTGGGTATATCAATGTGGTGTCATGCATTTTTGTATGCAACTTCATTACATAAAACCATATTTAGGTAACTGTGCAATATTAGCATAAAAATCACTCTAGTGTTTAGTAGTAGGAATTCATACTTTTGTATTGTGGCTTGAATCAGCCATTTTATTTGATTTGAGAACTATAGAAAGACACTGACCATCAGGAAAATACAACTTAAAAATTTAGAGCTTATTGAGATAGTTCAACCATTCCCTGACTCCTACAAAAGAAAATTATAGAAAGATGAATTCTTGAACAATTTGGTTATACTCTAGGAATTTAAACACCATTCTTTCTTTTGTTGGAGGGGTAACAGTGGTGTGCAATAAAGCCTCTAATATTGTTGTGTACCTTTGAATCTGCTATTCAAGAAATTAAAGTAAAAAACCTGTTAAAACATGTTTATAGTTAAAACTCAGTTCCTCTAGCATTACTGCTCCTGTAGAAAGATGGCTTATATGTATTGTGTATCAAGTTAACTTTGCTGTGTGTTTACATAAGCTTCTTGTTGTAGGATAAGTTACTCAGACACAGCTATGAAAACAATGTGTATAGAAAACTCCTACATAGCCAAAGAGTATTTATGATTTCCAATTTAGCTCATTAGACTCTAATTTTGGTAAGATCTAAGTTGGTTTCTTTGACCCATTAATCAAAGATTTTCATTAAAATTGCTGATATATCTGCAGTAATAAAAGTGTTACTATAAAAATTTTAGGGGGAATAATTAATGTAAAACAAAATTTTGTAAGGAAAAATTTAATTTTTATCTCAATAACATTTTAAAGTTGTATGGACCTGCATGACCACTACCCAAAACAAGATGTAGAATACTTATATAATCCTAGAATGTTCTCCTGTGTCATTCCAAACAAATTTCACTTTTGTATTTACTATCCGCATTTTTTTAATATTTATTTTTTAATTGTAGTTGGACACAATACCTTTATTTTATTTATTTATTTTTATGTGGTGCTGAGGATCAAAACCAGGGCCTTGCCCATGTTAGGCGAGCGCTCTACCCCTGAGCCACAGCCACAGCCCTCTCCATTTGTTTTGTATTAAATTTCTACCACCTAAATTAATGTTACCTGGTTTTGGATACCATATTCATGTTTTAATATTGTATGTCCTTGTGCATTTCATTCTAGAGTCATTCACTGAACTCAGTGGCGTTAGTATTCATCTTGTTCAACATGTCATGAGTACATGCCTTCTTTTTACTGTAATAATATTCCTTGTTAATATACCACAATTTGTTCTTCTGTTCTTTGGTTGACAGACACTTGAGTTGTTTTCAGTTTTGAGCTGTTATGAATAATCTAAAAGTCTTATAGAAGATATTTTTTTCTTTCTTAACAAACCCATGATTTCATTTCTCATTTCTCTTGTGGGGATACTTAAGAACAAAATTGCAGAATCATTGGTAGTTTAATTTGGAGAAAATCTCAACACAACTCCAATATGATTGTATAATTTGTTCTCCATAAAATGTCTTATCCCACATCCTCACCAAAATTTGTGGCTGTCAACAAATTTTGTTGCTTTTGATTTTAGCTCTTCAAGTGGCTGTAAAAATCGTATTTCACCATATTTTAAATTTGTGTTTCCTAATCACTAAGTATTTCGACAATATTGTCATGAGTTTATTGGCCATTCATATGTCACCTCTTTAGTGAAGTGTCCAATATTTTTGTGTATTTAAAAATTTATATGCTGGATTCCATACATATTTTGGATATAAGTCCATTGCTTGATACATGTTAGAAATACCCCAGTCTGTTTCATGATGTTGAATTTTTTAATATCTTTTGTTGTTGTTGTTGTTGTTGTTGTTGTTGTTACCAGGGGATTGAACTAGGGGCTCTTAACCACGGAGCTACATCCGAACAACTTATGGCCTCGCCAAGTTGGAGAGGCTGAACTTGAACTTTCCTCAGCCTCCAGAGCCCCTGTGATTACAAGCATGCACCATCACACTTGGCTCTTGATATCTTTTGATGAAGGATGCTACTTTGATGAAATGTATTTTATCATCATTTTCATTTCATGGTAACATACTTTTGGTGCTTGACAAAGTCTTCTTCTGTCCCAATATTACAAATATATTTTCTCATTTTTCTTCTAGAAATCCTGAGTTTTTTCTTTTTTAATTCTATAATTATTCTCAAACTAATTTTTGTATATGTCATGAAATTTAGGTTTTCTTTTTCAGAGGAAGATTTAGTTGGTCTAACCATTTTTTAAAACTTTCTTTATCCATTGAATTGCTGGAATGTTGTGGTGTCTTGGTTGTATATATTCTATGGCTTTAATCTGATTTCTAGCTTACACCTGTAACATCCTTTGACTTTAAGTTTTCAGTGAGGTTTGAATTTAGGAAATATGGTTCCTCCAAACTTATTCTATTTTAAATAACGCATATTTTCAAAATTCCTTGGAGTCAACTTGTCAATCTCTTTTGTAATGTATTTTTTAAAATATGACAGCAGAATGCATTCCAATTTTTTATTATATAAAGCACAATTTTTCATATCTCTGGTTGTATACATAGTGTATGCACACCAATTTGTGTCTTCATACATGTACTCTGGATAGTAATGAGCATCACATTCCACCATCATTGATTACCCCATGCTCTCTCCCTTCCCCTCCAACCCCTCTACCCTATCTAGAGTTCATCTATTCCTCCCATGCTCCAGCTCCCTAACCCACTATAAATCAATCTCCTTATAGCAAAGAGAATGTTCGGCATTTGGTTTTTTGGGATTGTCTGACTTCACTTAGCATTATCTTCTCTAACTCCAACCATTTACCTGAAAATGCCATGATTTTATTCTCTTTTATTGCTGAGTAATATTCCATTGTGTATATACTTTCAGTGCCTGACAAAGTCTTCTTCTGTTGTTTGTCTGCATAATAGCTGCCATTCTGACTGGAGTGAGATGAAATCTTAGAGTAGTTTTGATTTGCATTTCTATAATTGCTAGTGATGATGAACATTTTTCATGTATTTGATGATTGATTTACATGCAATGGAGAAAAGATAGCCTCTTCAACAAATGGTGCTGTGAAAACTGGAAATCCATATGCAACAAAATGAAATTGAACCCCTGTCTCTCACCATGCACAAAACTCAACTATAAATGGATCAAGGACTTAGGAATACAACCAGAGACCCTGCATCTAATAGAAGAAACTATAGTCTCCATCATGTGAGAATAAGCCCCAACTTTCTTAATAAGACTCCTGTGGCATAAGAATTAAAATCAAGAATCAAAATGGGATAGACTCAAATAAAAAGCTTCTTCCCAGCAAAAGAAACAACCTGTGATATGAATAGAGAGTCTATATCTTAGAAGCAAATCTTTACCCCTCACACATCAGATAGAGCACTTTTTACTAGGGTATATAAAGAACTCAAAAAGCCAAGCACCAAAAAATAAAATAATAATAATAACCCGGTCAATAAATGGGCCAAGGACCTGAAGAGACACTTCTCTTGTCAATTTCTTCAAGAAATCTTACTGGGATTTTTGATATACAGTTCTATTAAATTTATAGATAACTTTGATGGAAATGAATATATTATTATCTTCAAATCCACTAAGACCTGTCTGTTCATTTAAATGTGTGTATAAATTCCTATTTAAAAGTATCATTTTATTTTATTTTTGTAGAATATTTTGTTTTATATGATATAAACATTTTTACTTTGATTTTATCATTACTCATTCTTTGTCTTGTTCTGAAACAGGAATTGAGTATAAAATAATAGAGAATTTTTAGCACTTTGGTATGTTTTACAGATGTTAGAAAAACATTTCAGATATAGTATATATTTGAAAGACAAATTGAGTTTCCACAAAACCATTTTATTAGTATTTTTATAACATGAGAGACAGTGCTATTAGAATAAAATAGACAATTCAATTACATTATAGTAAATTATGCAAGTTTCCAGAAAAATAAAGATTCATAACAATCTGGTCTATTGAAACTTGAAATAACAGAACTTTAAAAAAACATTGGTATGCAGTTAAAGAATTAGAAAAGTTTAGCATGCCTTTGATCATTTTGCTCTCCTAAAAATACAGATTACACTTAAACCATTTTGTATAGAATTGTCACTCATGTATTTTTGAAAATAGATAGTTACAGTATTCCTAGCTTTTTACAGAGTAATTAGTCTCATGGTGACAAGGAGATGTTGTTCATTGTTGATCTTGCTTTAAAAGCTTAAAAAATGTACCTGGGTTCTGTGATGCATACCTGTAACCCAGTGGCTTAGGAGGCTGAGACAGGAGGATCAAAATAAAACAATGAAAATTCTAAAAATAAATAAATAGGGCTGAGAATGGTAAAGAGCTCTGGGTTCAATCCCCAGTAGCAAAAAGAAAAAAAAAATCTTAAAATCTTAGAGAGGACAGGGGAGATAGGGAGGGGAAGAGAGAGAGGAAGAAAGAAAGACTTACATCTGAATGAACCAAGTCCAAACTAATGAGATTTTCTTTAAACAAGTTAGGTAAAAACCATCAATTGTCTGTCTTTTCTATTACTATTCATTTTGCAGTATTGACTTATAGATTTAGAACAAAGCTATATAGAGAGGCAAGATATACACTTCGGTGCTACTCATTTTTGGCACCTTTGCAGCACATTAAAAAATATTTAATATATGAACATGCTGCCTTGATCATTTTAAGGAAAACAGTATCTAGAAGAATCATGTTTGTATAATTCTTAAGACATTTCTTAAGTAAATTATTTTTGCCATTTTTTAAGATAATTAAGCCCTTTCCTGAGTTATTGGGAAAGCTATTTCATTCTTCTTACTTGAGAGGCCATTGTTAGCAATATATTCAAGTAATATATTCATACTAAATATTTCCACCAATGGTTTGGATATACCATATACAACTATAATGAAATAAAACAAAAAAATTCCTAAAAGACCCCTTGTCTCCCTATCAACCTGTGATAAGATTTCTCTGATTTATGCCAAGTTCTCCTTTGAAATTCACATAGTTCTCTTCCTTTCAGTGTTTACTGAGGTTGTCATTTAGGTAATTACCATTCTAGAGGTTAAAAACTGACACAAGTGATGGCATTACTTATTCCTTCTCTACTAATCTAATAGGAAATGACTGATAAAGGGCATTCAATTTATCTACTCAATTTATATTAAGAGATGTTTCTGGAACATGAATTTATTCCCAGGCTTCAAACACCTTGGCCTTTAATTTGTCAAACTTCAGTGTTTAAGTAAATTAACTGCTTCTGATTAAATTAATTGAACTCAGGGAAGGCTGTGCAAAAGTTATTCCTATATTTCCTCTCATATTTCTCTAAGATCCAAACTACTGAAAAGCAATTAAATTCTGAATTACTCAGTTATCCCTGTAGTACCTGTTCTTTGACCTTGTAAGTCTCTTATTTTTTTTTTTCTCTTAACACATCCCCTGAATTTCCTTACTTTTCTTTTCAGAGAGCTTCATCTCGCCACACTTTAACATTCTCTTTAACTCCCATGATCCTTTGGGATCTTTTGGCCTTGAACCACATCCTCTTATTTGAGGCAAGGATGGTAGTAGTGGTATTCAGATGGTTTGGTCAGTGGACTGAAAGTAATTCATTTCTTAGGTGTGAATTCAAAGGATACAGAATTTAGAAAAAAATCTATCAGAATATGAACTTTTAATTCTATAATGGGAATTATGTTCACAGAGGATATGCAAAACAGATGTCACATTTGGTTGGCTCATTCACTCCTTGATATTCAGGGACTCAGAAGAGAGGATTTTAGTTGTTTGAATTGAATATTTAATATTAGGAAGTTAAAGTGGTCTGACCACAGTAGGGATCCACCTGCCCCAAAGTTGGTGCTGTAGTTCCTGTTGTTCTAGTCAGTGGTTAGATGGGTTAGGTCAGCCTTTTTGCCTTCCAAATTCTGGTGCTTTGATTGCCGAACAACCTCTCTTTCTTATCTTGTTCATCCAAGCAACATTTTGTTCAACACATTCTTTAAATATGTTAATACATCTCTTTAGCTCCAAATCAACTCTAGCTGGCCTAGAAGTCAATTTTTTATCTATTAAAATTTTATAATTTAACCACCATTAAATGTCAAATTTACTTTTCATATTTCCATCTTCTAAGGGAGTCTACAACCTGTTTCAATTTGAAACCTCAGTATGTTTGAGCCATTGTAGAAGACTCTAATGTTGAAATTTAATGCTTGGGTTTGTTACCTATTTCAGAATAAGATTGCATTTTTTGAAATCCAGTTTATGCTTGTATGTTTAATGAGAAGCAATGTGTTACAAAAAATATTTTCTAATTAAATGCTTATCTGCACCAATTTTGTGCTAATTTGGGCACCAGAGATGCCATTTATCCAAATTCTTGCTGTGTTGTGTATACCTAAATAATACTATAAAAGCAGAAATGTGTAGTAATGTTTTAATGAAATCAACTGTTTGATTTAAAAAAAATTTCTCCTTATATTAAAATCATCTTAGACTAAAACAATAAATTATGAAATGTTAAGCTTAAATTGTGTGAAGGAGAGTGGCCATGATATTAAAATAGCATTTTGTAATAAAACATTCCAAGCTCCCTTATCTACATGACTGTTATCTTTCAAAGTAATTGTGCAGGTGTGGCTTTCTCTCTCTCTCTCTTTCTCTTTTTTAAGTGATATCACAATCAAATAATATTTGGAACTGCCTTTGAAAAATTAAGATAAAAATAAATACTGTGTTTTCATGCCATAATTGACTTAAATCACAAAACATTTCTTCCACCTGCAGGTTTAGCTAGTTCAGTCAGAATGAGTTTTAAAGATGTTTTAAGCACCTTATGCTTAAAAAAATCACATGTAACCTTGAATGACAACAAATTTTCACAACTTAGATTTCAGATATTATAGCACAATATCTGAAATAAATTCCAAAGGAGATCTTCCTCTTTCAGGGAAGCTTCTCTGTTAACGGGCATACATCCCCATGGTCTAGATAATTCACAATTATGAACAATACTTTTCTCTGGCCTTGTAGTTTATATATTTTTATCAATAACTGCCTGATCTAGGGTGTCAGGGGAAGAATAGATATATTGAATAGTTGGAGACAACCTTGTGCGTTTCTGAATTGCACAGTCTCCATTTGTAAGTAGCCTTTAATCTCCAAACAATGAAGTTTCAAGGTATACCATAGATAATTATGGCTTGCACAGAATGTGGAGAATTCTTGTGATTAGCTTGTTTTCGGTGTATGTCCTGTTTCCTCCTGTTTACCACCACTGACTCGGCAGCTGTGGAGGGGAAGAAATGGATGGAATACTCCACCATTGCTCCTACTGATTCACAGGAAAGTAAGAACCCAGTGGAATTCCTGAGATGATGAGGAGTTGAAAGGAGGTGTAGCTAAGATAGGAAGGGATGTTAGATTATTCTCTCAAGATCCCCAAAGCCTATAAATGGTATTAGAAAATCAAACTCTGAATCATCACTATAAAAGTCATTAAAAGATAATGACTATTATTTGTTACATCCTAAGACTATATGGGACAGGAAATAACATCCCATTATTTGATTGTGGTAGGCAGAAAAATGCTCCCCCAAAGATGTTCACGTCTTAATGATGTAGGCTTTGTACATGAGTCTGTGTCATTAAGTTAAAGCTTTTGAGAAGAGGAAACTATCCTAAGTTATCTAGTGGCCCCAATGTCACTAAAAGGATAGCTTTAAGTGTGAAAGAGGGAGGCTGCAACTTCAAAGAAGACATGAAGATAGAGCAGTTAGAAGAATCATTGTAAAAAAGACTGGTCTGGCCATTGCTGGCTTTAAAAATGGAGAGTGGGCAGGAGTGAGGAATTCAGTGAGTCCTGAGCAGCTGGGGATGTAGGACTGCAGAAGAGAATTTTCCCTGGAGCCTCCGAGAGGAATACAGTTCTGTGGACACCTTGACACCTGACTTTAGACCAGTGATGTCCATTCCTTTGGTTTCTTGAACTGTAAGATAAATTCAGGCTATATTCAAGCCATTAAATTTGTGGCAATTTGTCAGCAGACCTAGGAAACCTAACATACTAATGGATGATCATCTTACCCATTCACATCATCCTGGCCTTTCCTTCCTTATAACCGTCTTGTTTACTGAATGTTGGTACTAAGATATCTTTACATGATTTTTTCATATGGTTGATTAAGGTGTTTTAAAACATTTATGAAGTGAGTCCATCTGAAAGAATAACTGAATTAGATAACAATGTGTTTGAGCTTGTTTTATCAGTTCATTTAAAAGACATACTAGTGATGGTGAACTGGGTTATAATTTTCTCCCAAGGGTTAACTCCCTTTTCATAACCTTAATGTAAAACTGTACTTCCCAATACTTCTGTAACTGTTTAATAAATGAATCTTTAAGTATGTGTATATAATTCCACAGTACTAAACTAGTGCTGTGTTTAATATTGCTACGGATAAATGGACCATCTGCTCTGAATTGGAAGCATTTTTTTTTTCTTACAGAGATCTATATATCCGTAGTATTCATTTTAACAGCAATTTGATGGGATATTTTTAATGAGGTACTTAAAATATAAGGCAAATATCAACTGTAAAACGATGTTAAATATTTGATAAGGAATTAAAAGTTGTTAAGATATGAAAATGATATAAGATATGAAATGCATGCCTAATTAAATATATCTTGGATGCACCTCAGCTACACATATTTGGGATATTGTAACACATGCATACTACAGAAAATAGAAAGTTAATTTTACTTTTAAAAATTACCTTCCAATATTGTAGTTATTTATCATCAATTGTTTAGATATTTTAAAAATTATTTTCAGCTGAGTCACGGGCATACTTTCTTCTCCTCCTATTCCCCTAAATTGTCACCAAAGAAAGCAACCAGATGGCTTCCTCCCCAATGTTACTGTGCACTCTGCCTATTCAGGTGAGCATCAACCCTTTCTGCCCAGTAAAGTTAAATCAAAGACCACAGGACATGGCTTCTATTGCATACATAGTGTGTTCTTGTTGACATATTGTATTTGGCCCTCCCTAGATCATAGATGATTTATGTATAAAGTTCTTGTATACAAGCATTCATTATTTTCCACATGCCCAGAACTATAAGGTTTTGACAAGAAGGAAAAATATTTTAATAGTCATCTTTTTACTAGTTTTTATTTTCTTACAATGTTTTTTCCTCTGTACATTAATGATTATTTTCTGGCCAACTATCAGAGATAGTAAATGTTGAAAAATATAAAATAAGTACAGCAATATAATTTCAAACAAGAATGATAAAAATAGCAAAGAATAAAAGACTGTTCTTGGGATAATTAATAAAAAACCTACAAAATTGTTTTTCAAAATGACCCTTATGTTTGTACTGTCACTGTCATCACTGAAGTAAAGTATGTTTTATTTATTTTTTTGATAAATTAATAAAATATTTTCTATCCCAGACTGTCAATTCTTGATTCTTTATTTTGAGTACTAGGGCAGTTATAGTCTAATTTTGCTAGGTATAAAAGTAAATGAAATTAGTGCATAGTTTTTATTTCAAGACAACTTGAAATCAGTCAAACTGATTTTTACTGTGTATTAAGGTTTTTGAACTATTTAGTTATATTCATTTAAAATTCCTTCATCCTGAAATTAAATTATCTTTGGAAAATATATGTCATGTAAACACATCCTATTTTACAGATGAGAAAGCTTTAACTTGGTTCATTTAAGTTATGGACTCAAGATCACACATTATACAAGTAGAAGTTCTTCCTTGGCACCCACCTCCCTGCTAGTGCTGATACTTGCTGGGAGGCACTAGTGTGGTCATGCTGGTTGGTCAACAAGAAACTGCCCTTGCTTTTAATTGGTTGCAGCAGCTATTGTGATTGATTGGTTCCCAAACTTGCCAATGGTCACATTGACTATCACCTCTGAATCTATTGCCAATTGGAAGCATCCTACAGAAAATCTGTCTGACACAAAAGCCTACTGTTCCTCCCTCTACTATGCTGTTGGTACAGTTCTCAGGGGAGCGAAACTACATTCCATTTCCTATGGTGGGAAGTGATGGAGAGGCAGCCTTCATATTTACCTCTGTTGTGTATATGATGAACGTGTGCAATGGTTCTATAAATTTAATCATATTTTTAAACATTTCAAGTGCAAGGCATCATTGCATTCCAGTTTAAACTCAATATTTATTTTGTAAATGACAGGAAATTTACTTTTGATAGTTGAAATAAATAAATAATTTTAAAAAAAATTGATTTTATTATTTTTTTAAATACATGACAACAGTAGAATGCATTGCAATCCTCATTACACATAGAGCACAATTTTTCACATCTCTGTACATAAAGTATGTTTATGTCAATTTATACCATTATACATGTACTTTTTTGGCATTACAATTTTTTTTCTTTATTTTTTATTGTTGGTTGTTCAAAACATTACATACTTCTTGACATATCATATTTCACACTTTGATTCAAGTGGGTTATGAACTCCCATTTTTACCCCGTATACAGATTGCAGCATCACATCAGATACACATCCACTGTTTTACATATTGCTATACTAGTGTCTGTTGTATTCTGCTGCCTTTCCTATCCTCTACTATCCCCCATCTCCTCCCCTCCCATCTTCTCTCTCTACCCCATCTATTGAAATTCATTTCTCCCCCTTGTTTTTTTTTCCCCTTTTCCCTCACTTCCTCTTGTATGTAATTTTGTATAACCCTGAGGGTCTCCTTCCATTTCCATGCAATTTTCCTTCTCTTTCCTTTTCCCTCCCACCTCTCACCCCTGTTTAATGTTAATCTTCTTCTCATGCTCTTCCTCCCAACTCTGTTCTTAGTTACTCTCCTTATATCAAAGAAAACATTTGGCATTTGTTTTTTAGGGATTGGCTAGCTTCACTTAGCATAATTTGTTCTAATGCCATCCATTTCCCTGCAAATTCTATGATTTTGTCATTTTTTAATGCACAGTAATACTCCATTGTGTATAAATGCCACAGTCTTGCTATTGTGAATTGTGAATTGTGCTGCTATGAACATTGATGTAGCAGTGTCCCTGTAACATGCTCTTTTTAGGTCTTTAGGGAATAGACCGAGAAGGGGAATAGCTGGATCAAATGGTGGTTCCATTCCCAGCTTTCCAAGAAATCTCCATACTGCTTTCCAAATTGGCTGCACCAGTTTGCAGTCCCAGCAGCAATGTACAAGTGTACCCTTTTCCCCACAACCTCGCCAGCACTTGTTGTTGTTTGACTTCCTAATGGCTGCCAATCTTACTGGAGTGAGATGGTATCTTAGGGTGGTTTTGATTTGCATTTCTCTGACTGCTAGAGATGGTGAGCATTTTTTCATGTACTTATTGATTGATTGTATGTCCTCCTCTGAGAAGTGTCTGTTCAGGTCCTTGGCCCATTTGTTGATTGGGTTATTCATTTTCTTATTGTTTAATTTTTTGAGTTCTTTGTATACTCTGGATATTAGGGCTGTATCTGAAGTGTGAGGAGTAAAGATTTGTTCCCAGGATGTAGGCTCCCTATTTACCTCTCTTATTGTTTCTTTTGCTGAGAAAAAAACTTTTTAGTTTGAGTAAGTCCCATTTGTTGATTCTAGTTATTAACTCTTGTGCTATGGGTGTCCTATTGAGGAATTTGGAGCCCGACCCCACAGTATGTAGATCATAGCCAAATTTTTCTTGTATCAGACGCAGAGTCTCTGATTTGATATCAAGGTCCTTGATCCATTTAGAGTTAACTTTTGTGCATGGCGAGAGAAAGGAATTCAGTTTCATTTTGTTGCATATGGATTTCCAGTTTTCCCAGCACTTGTTGAAGATGCTATCCTTCCTCAATTTCATGCTTTTAGCCCCTTTATCAAATATAAGATAGTTGTAGTTTTGTGGATTGGTTTCTGTGTCCTCTATTCTGTACCATTGGTCCACCCGCCTGTTTTGGTACCAGTACCATGCTGTTTTTGTTACTATTGCTCTGTAGTATAGTTTGAGGTCTGGTATCGCTATACTACCTGATTCACACTTCCTGCTTAGAGTTGTTTTTGGTCCAAAATTCTACCTTACCTGAAAGCTGGGGACCTCAATCCTAACACATAAATAAATATATTTTTTACCATTTTAATTTTCTTGTTTTAATTAGTTATACATGACAGTAGAATGCATTTATGCACTTTGATATATCATACATAGATTGGATATAATTTCTCATTTTGATGAGAGTACATATTGTAGAATCTCATTGGTCATGCGGTCACTTATATACATAAAGTAATAATGCCTGTTTCCATCTACTGTCTTTCCTATCCCTACATCCCCTCCTCTACCTTCCCTTAACTACCTTCTACCTATTTTAAGGTAATGCTATTCTTCTCTAGTTCCCCCATTCTTATAATGAATTAGCATCTGCATATTAGAGAAAACATTTGGCCTTTGGTTTTGGGGGATTGACTTATTTCACTTAGCATGATATTCACCAGCTCTATCCATTTACTGACAAATAATATAATTTAATTCTTCTTTAAAGTTGAGTAATATTCTCTTGTGTGTGTGTGTGTGTGTGTGTGTGTGTGTGTGTGTGTGTATATATATATATATATATATATATATATATATATATATATAATATTTTCTTTATTCATTCATTTATTGAAGGACACCAAAGTTGGTTCCATAGTTTAGCTATTGTGAATTGAGCTGCTATAAACATTGACATGGCTGCATTTCTGTAGTATGCTGATTTTAAGTCCTTTGGGTATAAACCGAGGATTTGGAGAGCTGGGTCAAATGGTGGTTCCATTCCGAGTTTCCTGAGCATTCTCCATATTGCTTTCCATAGTGGTTGCAACAATTTGCAGTTCCACCTGCAATGTCTCAGTGTACCTTTATCCCCACATCCTTACCAAGATTTTCATTGCCAGTATTTTAATGATTGCCATTCTGACAGGAGTAAGATGAAATCTTAGTGTAGTTTTAATTTGCATTTCTCTAATTGCTAGAAATGTTGAACACCTTTTCATATATTTGTTGCTCAATTGCATTTCTTCTTCTATAAAGTATCTGTTCAGTTCCTTAGCCCATTTATTGATTAGGTTATTTGTTTTTAAAGTTATTTTTAAACTGAGTTTTTAATATGGAGTAAACAGCATATACCTTTATTAGAGCAATGACTCTGTTAAGTTTGTATCATCCTCATTTGATACATGGGGAAATGAGTGCTTCATTGTCTTTCCCAGGATCACCAACTACTCATCAGAAAACTGGGTTATGAATCCTGAAAGGATTTGGGGACAGAAAACCTAATTCATTGTTTTGCTTATACTATGGCTTTCCTACAGACATGCAAACAGGTAGCCTGGGTCACTCATGTTCACGTAGTTAGTAAGAAGCATACCTAGGACAGTATTTGGTTTTTGTCAGTAGAAGGTCTTAAATGAATGCCAAATATTGTAGGTAGATTTCATATATTTACTTTTCTTAGTGCTTATTAATGCATAGGATGATGAGGTTCACTGTGGTATATCTGTATACACTTTTAACATACTTGGACTCTTTCTATCCCCTGGTAACCTTCTTTTACCCTCTTCTCTTCCCTCCCCTGATTCCCTTCTTTTTCTCTAATAGTCTCCCTCTGTAAATAGATTTTAGATCAGGTAATATTACAAAAGAAGAAAAATGTTACAAAATTATTGTCTCAAAATCCTGGGGAGAATTATAACAAATAAAAATATGCAAAAACCCCATAAAATTTTTATGTAAACATAAAGACTCCCACAAACATCTGTCCTTGCTGACCTATCTTTTCAATATCTTGAAGAGACAGTTTAATGGGGAAGGGATTAAATAGCTGAAAATGTCTAGAACTACAAAATCTCATACAGTGATTGACAATACTTAGCTATTGATTGGTTGAAATGTTGCTGGCAAATTAATGTGTGTGGTGATTATAAAATAAATAGTGGATTTCAAAGAATAATTGCCAAAAAAGAAAAATATCTCAGTCATCCAGGTTTCTCTTTACATTTTTCATGAGCATACTATATATTCATTGGCTACACTTATATTTCTGTATAATAGATCTTTTGAAATTTATCCCTTTTTACATAACTGTAATTTTGCAACCTTTGATGAACATCTCTCTAACTGCTTCTTCCCCCCCACCATCCCAGCCTCTGGTAACTACCATTCCAGTCTGCACATCTGAAATCAACTTTTTTTTAGAGTTTATGTGAAATAAACTTCCTCTTTTTTAATGTGGTTATTAGAAAACCTAAAGTTTCTCATGTAGCTGGCTTTATATTTCTGTTGAACAGTGTGTGTGGCTAGAGTATGAGTTAACAGGGTAAATGGTCAAATTAGCCATAAGAAGCAGCTCATGTGGAGTATTTATTGTGTGCAAATTTAAAAGACAAATAATACTACTGTCTTGTAAAGACAACTCTGGCTCTCTATTTAAAAAACTACATCACAGTTTTTATAGTACTTTTAACAATATCATATTACTATAGTAATATTAATAGAAAATTAATGGTGATTTTTTTTGTTAATTCAGAAACAAGCTTTATTTATCTCTTATCAGAGGGATTATTGGCCTAGGGATAATTATATACATGTTTCAGAAATTTAGATTTAGTTATATGCATACACTTGCCTTAAATCTTTAAGTGCATGCAAAACCAAATTCTAGGTACTCAATTACCTCAATAAGACATCTGTCTAAAGAGACTATCAGATGCATCAGTGAATACTGGGCTTCACTCGTAGATAAATGAGAAATAATTAAAGTTGTTTGAAGTAGCTTTTGCCATCTGTCAGTAAGACAAAAAAATAATATTTTGATAGTATCTAATGTTATTCTGGTCATGGATTTCTGGAGAGAACAGAAATTGTTTCAAATTTTCTGGTGGGAACATCGACAGTAGGCATAAGATTTAAAGAGTTTAACTTAGTATCTAAATGTGAGATATAATCTGGAGATAATCATAATCATATAATTTTGAGAGACAAATGCACTAAATAAAATGTGTGAGAGCACAAATTCTG
Organism: Urocitellus parryii; assembly: GCF_045843805.1. Taxonomy (NCBI): domain Eukaryota; kingdom Metazoa; phylum Chordata; class Mammalia; order Rodentia; family Sciuridae; genus Urocitellus; species Urocitellus parryii. Next base: position 67,590,226 of record NC_135531.1, on the reverse strand, counting down.
GAGCTAGGCTCCCTGGGCTAGACAACAGATCTTTCATTTGCTATGTGTCATTCATGGAGTTTCTTAGTCTCTTTGTGTCTCTGCTTCTTTGTTTGTAGAATGGAAGCAAGAATAAATTTAGCACAAATAGGTGTTATAAGGATTAAGTAGGTTATATACTGCTAAAAAAACAATAAATACATAGAAAGAAGATCAAAAGAGTAGAAGAAGGGGACTAAGGCAGAAGGGAGTAGGAGAGGGAAAGGAAAAATATTTGGGATTGAGAATAAACAAACTCTTGCTTTTGATGATTAAGTTTTGGGGAACAGAACCTGATATATATAGCAAATTATATAATTTTAATCAATAAAATATATCTGATATATGAAAATAAAATAATAATATTGTATAAAATCAATAATATTATATGTAATAAATACATTGGAAGTATTTAGTTGAATATTGGTATACCCATGCTATTAAATGATAAGCAGTCATTAAAATGATATCTGCTGTATTTCCTCACGTGGAATAGAGTTGATGGTGTATGAGGGAAAGAAAGGAGACAATGTAAAAAGGTCAAGTGTATTGTTTTTCTGTTTTAGACATAGAAAAATGGGGAAATGTGAATATGATTCCATTTAAAAACAGAATTTTGCAGTATTATAATTTACTTGTTTCTATTTTTAAAAGTGATTCTGGATTTCTGAATTATGTTAGTCACCAAAAATGCACTTTAAAATCTGAGTTGCAAAGCATTCATTCTTTTATCCAGTAATGCATTGTGTAGATTTGATCCAGTAAATGGTTAAATAGTCACTATTGTAGGTTACCTTTGAGACTAGGGAGTTAGCTGGTTGATACTTACTAGTTCAATTCATTGTAATCCACCTCACCTGATGCTGTAGGAAGGAGAGGCAAGCTGCTACTGCAAGTAGAGCAGGGCCAAGGAACACAGGTGGATGGACTGTCACTAATTAGACATCTTTGGACCATGATATTTCCATAACACAGGCTACAGAAGTATCTGGCACATTGTTGATTCCAGAACAGTGCTTAGGAAAGTGTACTGTTATTCTTTGTAAATAAAGGTAGTAAAACATGTTTCACAATTTGACAATAGATGTTAAGAGTATTGTTCATTTATTAAAAAGGCTTCTGTATTGAAATAAAAAGATTAAAGGGCTATAACTTAGTTGACATTTTGAGTTATAATGAATAAGGGACATCTGAATTATGGACTGATGTGGTGAGAAATCATTACTTAGTAGTTATAGTATATTTATTTGTTAAAATAATGATTGAATAAACTGTTTAAATATTCACAATATAAAAAGTAATGAAATGCAATTTTAATTTAATTAAGTATTAAAGATATTTTAAGTGTAGCATTGCTAACACTGTAAGTATGAATATGAATTTTATAGGAGTTGAAGTGGTACTTAAATATTTTAATAACCTTATTTATGATACTTGTGCCTTTGGTAGAGATTGAGGACCTTTTCTGTGTTGGTGAGTCTTCTTATTTGGATAGTTTTTGTTATGCTATGTGTATATGTGAATGCATCACAAGGAACTCCATCTTTATGTATATCTATAATGTGCCAATTTAAAAAAAAAACAATAAATACATAGAAAGAAGATCAAAAGAGTAGAAGAGTACTAGGGCAGAAGGGAGGAGGAGAGGGAAATATTTGGGATTGAGAATGAACAAACTGTTGCATTTGATGATTATGTCAAAATAAACCACACTATTGTGTATAACTATAATATACCAGTAAAATGTAATTAAAAAATACTATTTTAATTCCTCGGGGGCATTTTGCTAGTACTTGGTGCAGGAGAAAGACAGAAACTAACTCAACCTAACTCAAAGTAAAAACAGGAATGTGTTGTGTCGTGTAACTGAAATGTTCCTGGCTTCACACACACAGATGGATCCAGGGGATTAAATAATGCCGTCAGAACTTGATCTCACTGTCACCCTTGTTCTGTACAGGATTCATTCTTATGTAAACTTCCCTCATATAGCTCTAGACATACAGCTTATTATTTTCAAGCCTAGTAGAAAGAGGATGAACTTTGTCTCTGGAGAGTATTAGAAATGTCTTTTAGTAAGCATCACTGGTTCTGATGCTCTGGTTTCTTCATCTTTTCCCCCACATTATTTTAACAGGCATTAAAAATATAGCTATTACTGGGAGAGGGACTCCAAAAGAAAATCATGGAGCTATTAAGGGAACAAAAATAGTGGTAGTAGAGTAGGCAAAACCAAAACATCCACCATACTTAAGCAAATATCATGATAAGCAAAATTAAATTGGAAAGATGAGTTTTTTAAGAAAATAGAGCAGGAGTTAGTCAACTGTAGCCCTAAGACCAAATGAGCCCCCACAATCTGCTTTGGTAAATAAAGTTTTATTGGAACACAGCTCAAACAATTTCTTTTATGTATTATCATTGGCTGTTTTTGCAGTACAGCAACAGAGTTGAGAAATACCAACAAAGGCATTTATAACCCTCACAATTAATATATTTATTATTTGGTCTTTAAAATAATAATATAATTTGGTGAACTCAAAAATAGATGTTTATGGGAAAATAGTAGAAATAAATGGGTGCACTTTAAAAGAGTAAATGCAATTTGTGAGGGCATCAGTTTTTAAAATAAGAACAAGACAATGTTGTGTTTTGAACTTGTTCCAGAAGGTTGTTTTTTTTTTTTTTGAGTCATCTGTTTTAATAGTTCAGGATACATTGCTGCAGTTGCATAGGGACTTATTGAGTGAGGACCTCATATAAATATTATGTGTGTTTATGTCTGTGTGTAGATTTTTTTTGAACCAACTTGATTGAAGTTTACACCCCACTTCTTTTGTACTTGTTATTACCATTTCATTTTTTGAAACTTCTGCAAAAATATTTAATTGTGTGAATTTTAAAATATACTATCATATTGCATAAAAAGGCTTTTTCTGACAAGGAGTGGAACAAATCATCTTTTGCTGCATCACCTTGAGTCTTGTCCAATTAAGGAGCAATTCATAATATCATTTATAGATGGAGAGGCTATCTGGCTTTCCTAGTGTCTTATGTTTTAATCATTGTTATTTATTTTTCTACTAAAAACTACCCTAAGAATAATGGGTACTTTGAAAAGAATGAGCAATTCTTCTTTTTTTTATGCAAATAGGTGAACTTGAATGTTTCAGTTATTCCTGGTGAGTAGGGTTCTTTCTATAGTAAGTATGGTGAGACAAGTTACCCAATAATATAATTGCAGATGGATATAGGTTTCCTGTGTTCCAATAGGAGATGTTACACAATACGCATTACTGTACAGCCTGTGCCATTATAATTGTGTGACCTGTAACAGTGAGCCACAGAAAAAGATGAAAGAAATGTGGACATTCATATGTTTATGAGAAAATATATAAACTTATTTAAATGCTTGCTAGCAATTTAAAAAGAGTTTTTAGAGTTGCACTTCCAGTTTATTTTAATATAAGTGATATAACTGGTTGAAAATGATTTTATACTTTGAAGCAACATAAAATGTTTACATTAGGAACCCTAGCATTTAATACAGTAATTGATTTATTATTGTCAAAGATTGATCTAATTAAAAGATTATAATTCCAACTACATAGGTAATTTAAAATGTTCTAGTAGCTGTTAAAAACATAAATATAAGTATGTAAAGTTAATTTTATTGTATCTCATTTAATATACAATACCAAATATATTCACATTTATATGGTTAATAGTATTAAATTGTTAATAATATGTGTAGCATTCTTTTATTCTAGATATTTGCAATCTGATTTACATTTCATATTACTAGTACTTTTCAATCTACATGCTATCAGAAGTACTTTGTCTATATTTAGATTTCCTTAATTTGTAGTTGAAAAAAGAGACCACATACCACTTTGTTGCTAACTTAACTAAAACTTTTTGCATAGCTAAGTGGAATAATACATTTTTATTTAAATTTAAATTAACTAAATAAAAAAACTTTAGTTCTTAAATTATAGTGATTACATTTCAGGTGTTCAATAGGCAATGTGATGACCATTGAATGATGCAGTTGGAGGACATTAATCAATCATATAAGTCATAGTATATAGTCATATAGATCAAAGTATTCAAATACTTTCAAACTATACTAATTTATTTAAATGTAGAATATGACTAAGTTTTTTAGTGGAAAAAAGAGCAATTAATTAATGACAAAGCATAAATGTCAAGAAACTATTTTTACTTCATGATAAAAGGACTTAAAAGATGTGGTTCATTTTTACAGTAGTTTAGGAACATAGCCAAGAATAGAAGTTATGTCAAGCACCTTTTTTCTTTTTTTTTTCTTTGTTCTTTTTTTTAGGTTTCAAGTGTACTGAAAAACCCAGCTATTGTTAAATTTAAAAAAAAAATAGTTTACAAATGCTGAGCTTTATTAGAGAAAGTTTTCTACTTAAAAAAAATGACTAGCAGATAAAACACACATCAAAGAGTTTAAATGGCCATATTTAAATGTTTTTTCAATATTCCTTTCAATTTCTCTAAAAAACAAACAAGGACCGGCAAACATATTGTTGTTACTTGAATTTTAGCTGGTGAAAATTTCAAAATATATGTATACTATGGGTCCTAGTCTTGAAAATGTAGAATATGACTATGTATCATGAAAACTTTAAGTAACTCATGAGAACATGTGAAGAAATTTGTACAATAAATAGACCACAGTGAATCTCACCATCATGTATATTTGCAACACACTAATTAAAAAAAAAAAGAAAGAAAAAAACTGAAAGTAATTAGCAGAAAGATCAGTAGAGGGAAGAAATAGGGGAAGGGAGGAAGAGAGGGAAAGGAATAGTAGTAGGGACTGAATTAGAGGAAATTACATCCCATGCTTTTATAATTATGTCACAGTGAATCCTATTGTCATGTATAACTGAAAAGAATCAATAAAAAAATTGGGAAAGGAATTCACAGAAGGATTTCCACTCTGACTTTTTGAGTGCTATTTTCGAATAGTCGAATAGTAAGGGTCCATGATGAGGAAAGGTTTATTAAATATATATATATATATATATATATATATATATATATATATATATTCTGGCAACAACAGTTGAGCAGTTCAAGGAAACAAATTCCTTTGTTATAAAAAAAAATAAAGGTAGTGTCAAAATTTGAAGGGGAACTTGATTGCAAATCAATGGATAGATAATTTGAGTTCACTTTCAGCTCAGGAAGTTTGAAAGAGATAAGGGGGAGACAGTGAAAATAAGGAAGAACATTCTGGAAAACAGCTTGATTCTAAGTCAGTATTTGAAGTTAAAACTGGAATGTAATACTCAACAATCATGAAGGACAGATAGTCTATCACAAAAAGATTGCCTTGTGCTGTGTTCAGAGAATAGATGAAAGACATGCTTATTTAGTTCTAGGAAACTGAGTAATGGAGGTCTATAAGTTTTATTGATAAAATTTCTTTCAAAGGGAAGAAATCAATTCACCCTTCTGGGCCAAACATGGCACTTGGTGATTATAAACTGTCCTCATTTCAAAATGGGGAGAAAGGCTGCTGTTTTTGTAAAATACTCAAGGATGGTGTGAGGATAAACACATGCATTGATAATGCATTTAGTGTGTTTTAAGGTAGGGAGAAAGAAGCAATATTAAACTCTATTTGTTTTATGTTTCTGGTAGACAGCAGAGCATTTTTGTAGAATGGATACTATATTTAGATGCTCAACTGAGTTTTTCATATGAAACATGAGTTTTTACCAGTGGCAAAAGAAAAACATTTTCAAAACTCCTTCATCCATTTGAAAGTTAAAGGTTTTTTAAAAAATCACAGTCATCTCTCAGTGTCTGTGGGTAATTATTTCTAGGACCCCTGGATACTAAAATCCAAATGCACTTGAGTCCTTTGTACAAAATTGTGTTTAGTATTTGCATAAAATATACATCCTGTTTTATACTTTAAATCATCTCTAGATTACTTATAATACCTAGTATAATGTAATGCCATGCAAATAGTTGTTAAACTGTATTTTATTAGGAAATAATAATAAGAAAAAAATCTGTGTATATGCAGTACTGATCCATTTTGCTTTTTAACCCATAGTTGGTTGACTTCACATGTAACAGAGATCCACTTTATGCTTTGAAGATAGCCCTTGCTGCTCTGCTACTGCAACTGATTTTTTAAATGGATATGTTTCTTTCTCTTCCTTTGTCTTTGCTCTTTCCTAATCTCTCCTCCTCCTTAATATCAGGGGAAACAGGATTACCTTTCTTCCCCATTTTAGGCAGATGAATCTGTCCTTGAGTACACACCCACCATAGGAACTAAGTAATCCAGATTTGGGGGATGGTACCAGAACATCTCAGAAATGATTATCTCTCAAATTCACAAGTAAATTACAACTCAGAGAACACCTGGAATGTAGCCTGTGAATCAACTCTTTAAGACCCCTGTTCCTGCTGATGGGCAGAATCACAGCCTCTGGGACAGGAGTCCCTTGTTTCTCCTTTGCTAGAAAAGCAATAAAACTTCTTTTTCCTTTTTCTTAAAACTGTGGGGCTGGGGTTGTGGCTCAGTGGTAGAGTGCTCTCCTAGCATGTTTGAGGCCTTGGGTTCAATCCTCAGCACCACATAAAAATAAATAAAATAAAGATGTTGTGTTCAACTACAACTAAAAAAATAAATTAACAACAAAAACTGTGTCTTCATTATTAGACTGGCATCAAGGACAAGGACCAAGGTTTCAGCAACACACATAAGTGGAACTTATGGATACAAAAGGCCAACTGCAGCTGAAATGGTACAGATTTCTGAGTGACTCCATATCAGTTTAGATCAATTTGTTCTGGTCATCAATTTTTTTTTTTAAAGGGACTAATCTCAAAAGGCTTTACATTGTCTAAGTAAGCCTTCTGACCAACCAAAAACATGAATGATAGAAGTAGTTAAAATTTATTTTGTAAATGTATACAGAAAACTTAATAAAAGGTTACAGAAATATTAGAGATACTTCTGTGCTATTTTGGGAAAAAAATCTTGTCTTTCCCTTTGTTTCTGTAGGGCTCAGATCTTCTTTGATAATATTTTTTCCTTGTAGTCAAGCACAGTTGTCAAACAACTTTTTGTTAAAATAGAATGTAAAGTTTATCAGTGCAAGGATTTTTGTGCCATTTGTGACTGCTTTATCTCAGTTTAGAAAGTTGCACACAATAGGAGCTCATTCAGTGTTTTCTGAAAACTTTGAGTGTATACTACTATATGCAAAATCTTTGAGTCAGGTAGAAAAATCAAAAATCAACGTATATAAATCCATAAATATTTGTGAAATTTATTTTTACAAAAAGATATGTTCTAGTACAAAGGTTGATGAAAGCTGTCAGGGGAGATAAATATTAATCAGACAATGAGTATATGCTGAAAAGGAAATGGAAGAGGTTCTTTGAGAGAATCGATTTATACTGGAGAAAGGATGAGGGCAACTTTCTGGTAAGTCTTTCCCAAGTGGATTTTGAGCCTAGCTTTGTAAGGTAATGACTTAAGAGAGGTGAGGGAGATGAGGTGGCAGCCTGGAGGGATTTAAATGGGAAACTCAGGAGTGCCTCTGGCACATGAAGCACTTTGATGGGAAATGATGAGCGTATGCAGCAAGCTCAGTAGCAGGAAGGAATATGATTCCTTTCTTGCTTCTAATCATGATGATAAAGAGCATCCTGTACAGTATGGGAAAGTGGGGTCTTTTCCAACATTTTCACTCTCATCATCACTGACAATCATGCCCTATACATAAGAGAGAAAGGGAGAGCAGGAGGGAAGGAGGAGGGAGTAGTAGTCAGCTGCAGGCAGCTAGGCACTTTTCTTGGCCCAGGGCAAAATGTGGTGTTTCTTGTTCCACAGTGAAGACTTCTGAGACCACTGTAGAACACTGAGCTGAGTAAGGACACCTTTAAAACATGGCTCTGTGAGAAATTCATAGGCAATATACCTGTGTACATGCACCTGGGGATCAGCATTAGCCTTGGAAATGAGGCACAATAAACTCCCTGGTGAAAAGTAGATTGAAGTATTGTTCTCATTATTTTCTCCCTCCCATCAAGAATGAATAGTACATTAAAGTGGAAAGAATTTGTATTTCCCCATCCTACTATTTTTCTGAACACATTTAAAATGCCAAAGAGTAGAATGGCAATGGAATGATTTCTAGCTAAAATCCCAAGGCAGTACTATCCTCAACTTTCTCCCTCTTGGTCCACCCTAAGAGGAGCATATGCTGATGGTAGAAAGCAGGAAAGCAGGGAGGAGTTAGTTAGCTTGGGAATTGCCGCCTTGTCTTATACTGCATTTTTAGGGTTCTTCTGAAGCTATAGCAATTGGATGGATAAATCAACCAACTTTACCTACCTCCCACAACTACCTAACAGGAAAAAAACATCAGGGAACAGAAAGATACTTGGGTAAAATTAGTGCTTTTGTAATGTCAACATGGAGCCGACCTGAATCAAGCTGCCAGTTACATGTGTATGTTAAGTAAGGTAGTTAAGGCAGTTTGCTAATGATTTGCCATTTATCTTATGATTTTTAAAACAACCATTGACGAGCAACAAAGATATGAAAAAATGTTCAACATTTCTACTAATTAGAGAAATACAAATCAAAACTACTCTTAAGATTTCCTCTCACTCCAGTCAGATGGCAATTATCAAGAATACAAGCAGTAATAAATGTTGGTGAGGATTTGGGGGAAAATAAAATTATAGGAAATTATTAATTTTTAATGATATTGAACTCATACATTGCTGGTGGGACTGCAAATTGGTGCAACCGTTATGGAGAGCAGTGTGGGGATTCCTCAGAATAGTTGGAATGGAAGCACCATTTGACCCAGCTATCCCATTCCTTGGTTTATACCCAAAGGACTTAAAATTATCATACTATAGTAACACAGTCACTTCAGTGTTTATAGCAGCTCAATTCACAATAACTAAACTACGGAACTAAGGTAGATGCCCTTCAACAGATGAATGGATAAAGAAGATGTGGTATATATATGCAATAGAATATTACTGAGCCTTAAAGAAGAATGAAATTATGGCATTTGCAGGTAAATGGATGGAGCTGGAGAATAACATGTTAAGCAAAATAAGCCAATCTCCAAAAACCAAAAGCCAAATGTTTTCTCTGATATGTGGATGCTAATTCACAATAAGCGGGGAGCAGCTAGGAAAGAATAGAGGTACTTTGGATTAGACAGAGGGGAGTGAATGGAGGGAAAGGGGTTTGGAGATAGGAACCATAGTAGAATGAATTGGACATTATTGCCCTATGTACATATATGGGTTAGACAACCCGTGTGAGTCTATGTCATGTACAACCAGAAGAATGAGAAGTTATACTCTATTTATGTATGATGTGTCAAAATGCATTCTACTGTCATGTATAACAAATTAGAACAAATTAAATTTTTAAAAAATACAACCATTGATCTTAGACATTATCATCATGTGTCAAACATTTTATTTCCTCCAAATGAGAAAAGTGATATCCAGATAAATTAAGGATTTCATCTAAGGTTAAATGGATAGTGTCTTCTTGGTTATTGGCAAGATCATAGCGTGTGACACACACAGACTCAGCAGCATAAAACAAGAATTCGAGTTTGATGGTCACATATCCATAGATGGACTAGACTAGGCCAGCTAGGCAGCTCCTCTACTGCTTTAGATTATAATGACTGTATTTTGGGCTACATCTTCAGTTCATATCTGCATCATGTGTTTTGCGTTCTATAGAATAGTCTTCTTATGGCACACCACATATGTGTGAGAAGCCGACCATAATGCACAAGCACATTTTAAAGTCCCTCTTCACAACACTTGCATTATATTTTGGTCAAAGAAAGTTATATGTTCAGATAAATTAATCAGAAATGGACTTCTTAAGGAATGGTCTCTTTAGATTTCCTTATATTCCCAGGCATTAGTAAAATTTCTAGTGTTAGTTGGTTATGGGAGACTCTAGCCTGAATAGTATTATTAGTAAAGGTAACAAGAATTTAAACTAATAAAAATCTAGAGTTAGCTTTTAAAATGTGTATCTATATTTAATTATTTGACCACTATACATATATCTATGTTTATACATCAGCATTTAATAATAGTTAAGAAACTTCAGGGCAGCCTAGAAACATGCCCTAAATAGAATGAAAATGCACAGTCTTATAAAGTAGCATGACTAATAGCCTCGTATTTTATTATAGTACAAAAAAGGACAACCTCATACCTTTTGCATAGTGTTGCATATTATTATGATTTCTTATTCAGCTTGGAATTCGAGGTTATAATTCTTTAGTAACAATGAAGTTTTTGCTCCATTAAAGAAGAAATCACTTCTATAATGATTTTAGAAGAGTCATATCATAAAGATATGTGTATATGTTTGTGCATGTATATATATATACACACACATATATGACACAGTATATTAAGAATAGTTTTTCCTTATTAGTTATCTATGTTCTCAAGTTTGAAGATATAACTACCATTTGAAACTTAATGTAGGACAATTTCTGTTGTTCTGTGCATGGAAATTATAACTTACTTCTACTCATTCTCTATTTTCTTCTAGTTTTGGTGCAGTTTTACTTTGTTGTTTACCAAAGCAGTTTAACCTCTATTGAAAGTCCTTAAAATATAGTGCATAAAGAAGGCTACCTCAAGACCATAAGTGGCTTTGGTACCTTCCTGCAAATTCTAACAATTGATCACATGCAGAAAGACAAAGTCCTGAGGGTGCACAGCTTGGTTATTAGAACTTTTCTATGGATTGGGAAAAGGCACCTTTTCCATGTTTTATATTCAGGCATGGAGCAGTGCTCGGGATGTGACCTGTGGAGCACAGGCTAGATTTCAGTCTCCATTTAGTCAAATGGCCTTGTGCCTATGGACAGTGAATAACTTGTACTAGAGTCCACATCTGTTACTAGGTAAATGAATTTGAGCAGGTCTCTTAATCTTTGAACACTTTTCAACAAATTTATCTCAGATTTATGAGATAAGATCTCATTTCAAAGGAGAATAAGAATGATAAGTTCTTGGCATCTTATTTTGAAGCTGTATGTTATTACCAAAGAGAAATAAAATTATAGGAAATGGTTAATTTTTAATGATATTGAAAATTCTTTCAAATAGATATAGATATCACCTATCCTGGGGACCAAACCTGAATCCAAGAATTCATTATGGACTTCCTTCTTCACCATGTCCAGCTGTGATTACTAAATCTTATTTATGTCCTCTCTAATACTGTCACATTTTATTGCTTTCCCATCACTGCTATCACTACCTTGATCCAGATGCCCATCATTTTCCTTTGGATTATGATAATTACTTTGATTAATTCTGAACAATATCTCAGCTTTCTCCAGTCCATTCTCCATCATCCCAATGGTTCCCTTTACATGGCAGATATCTTCCGTGCATGAAATCCTTTGTGGCAGATCCATAGCTCAAAAGAAGCAATCTCAGTCATAAGTGCCTCCAGTGAAACTTCTCATGATCAGATCTCCATTTTCCTTTCCAGTCTTATGTTCCACCCTCCTGTCTTTCAACTCCATGTCAACCTACACATGTGAATCCTTTCTACTCTTCTGTGCCTTTGAACATACTTGTTCCACTGTCTAAAAAGGGTACACTCCCCTTTTCCATGTTTTCTTACTCATTTGCTGAAACAATTCAAATATTCCATCTTTGGTCAAAATTTGTTTCTTGCTCTGGGACTGTTGCTCAGCTGTAGAGCATTTGCCTGGCACTTGTGAGGCACTGGATTCAATTATCAGCACTGTATACAAATAAATAAAATAAAGGTCCATCAACAACTAAGAAAAAAAATTTTTAAATGTTTCCTAAAATTTGTTTGTTGAAACTTAGTAACCAGTGTGATCCTATACAGAGAAAGGAACTTTGGAAGGTGATTAAATCTTGGGCTTCATGCATACTAAGCAAGTGCCCTACCACTGAGCCACACCCTGTCCTTCATGGTTAGTATGAATGAAGCCCAAGATTCAATCTCCAACACCACAAAAACACAAAATATATATTTAAAATTTTTAAAAGTCATGAGGGCAGAACAATTCTGGTGAGATTACTGATCTATAAAGGGAATGTGAGGGAGCTGGTCATCCCTTTGACCTTCTTTCTTCTGCCATGTGAGGGCAAAAAGAAAGGTGTCCTCTATAAAGAAGAGAATGGGCCCTCACTAGTCATTGAATCTCCTGTTGTCTGGATGATGTTTCCAGCATCCAGGACTAAGAACTAAATTTTTGCTGTTGATATAGCCCTCAGTCTTTGTTTTGTTATAGCAGCACAGAAAGACTGACATACCGTTCTCACAGTCCCTAGTTCCTTCCCCTTTTGTTTACTCTCTTGCTAAGGCATACACACTTTCTTACTTATAACAATTAGTGCTAATATTTTTTTGTAATTATTTATTTCAAATTTGTAGTCTCCTTTTGATTGTGTGTGTATTAGGTTAAAAAATGGGGCCATAGTCTTTCTTTATAGACTCAGATGTTTGTTTAAAGCATAACTCAAAGCAGTTATTCCAGAAGTTATTTTTGGTACAGTAGCACTGCTGAGCACATCACTGCCTAGTCAGTATAAACATATAGAATAAAAGGAAAAATAACCTGGGGGTAAAAAATGAAGGGTGTGGTGATGCTGGTAAATGGAGAATGAAAAGGAGAAAGCAAAATGTCCAGTGACGAGAGGGCAGGGAGAACAGGTCTGCAAAGCAGGCATGAGTTAACGGATAGGTTGGCTGCAGAGTCCTTGCCAAGAATAGTGAGGGGGAAGACCTGCAATAGTTGAAAAATACTATTGCAAAGAGGTGTAGAAGGGACAGGGAATCTCACACTGCACATTTAGAATATATGGAATGAAGATATAGAGTCACAAGCCTAAGTTCTGAGGCTACTTTTATGGATGGAGGAAATGGAATTTATCTCTGTATAAACTAAGAGCTGAAATGAAAACTTAGTGTAAAGTGTTTATTGAAGTATGGTGTCACAGTCAGAATGGCGGTCATCTACAATACAAACAGTAATGAATGTGGAGAGGCTGTGGGGAAAGGAGCACTTTCACACTATTGGTGGGACTGTAAATTAATTCAACCACTATGGAAATCAGTATAGAGGCTCCTTGAAAGAGTAGCATGGAACTACCACATGATCCAGCTGTACTGCTCCTTGGTGTTTAGTCTCAGGAATTAAAGTCATGATACTATAGTGATACATGCATACCCATCGTGTTTATAGCAGCACTATTCATGATAGCCAAGCTATAGAACTTATGTATTTTTCAACAAACAGATGAATGTATAAAAAATGCAGTATATATATATATATATATATATATATATATATATAAACACACACACACAATGGAGTTTTATTCAGTCATAAAGAAACTATGTCAATTGCAGAAATAGAATCAGAGACTATTATGTTAAGTGAAATGAGTCAAACTCAGAAGGTTAAGGATCATGTTTTTTCTCACATGTGAAAGCTAAAGAGGAAAAAGGAAAAGAAAGGTTGGGGTGGATCTCATGAAAATCAAAGAGAGATCACTAGGGGAAAGGGACCAAGGGGTATGAGGTGGGAAGAGATGGGGAGAAGTGCTGGGGAGTGATATTGGTCGAATCATATTATTATATTGTATGCATGTATCAAATACGTAACAACAAATGCCATCAATATGCACAAGTAGAGTGCACCAATAAAAATGTGGGAAAAAAGAAAAAACTCAAAATATTAAAACAGTGTGTCACTACAGGCAGTTTGGAATTATAAGAAAAAAGAGTTCCTTTTTTACAATTATATCTGAATTCTGATTAAAATTGCGTAATTACTAACAAAATTGAATAGAAAATGCACTGTGCTCTTAATTTGCTCTTTAATGCACTTTTGCTCTTGGTTATCAGGGCAAAAGTTCCAGCTCTTGCATCCTGGCGTGAATGATAACATGGAAGAGGGTGACTCAAAAGAGACCAAGTGTAAGGTGAAATGGTGTGAGGAGCCCTCAGCATTGGTGTGTCCTCCACCATAGCAACACTCTAAAGATGCCTGACTTTAGGTGGTACTTAGAAGAGGGAAAAGGAACCTCTCTGGCAGTTACAGTACCCTTGAGCCCAGGTTTAAGATTCATCAGAGACTCTAATGGATTTCTATGGTTGGAGCTCCATTATTCCAATGGCAGGGCCAACTGAAAATTCAGAAAACGCTTCAGAAGGTCTTGGGAGGAGTTAAGACTAGGATTATTTCTCTACGTTTACATGGTTCCCTTCTCCCACCTTCTTGCACTTTCTCCCACACAGGAGGATTTTTGTCATGGGCTTAAGTTTTTAAATTTTTAAATCAATATCCAAAAGAATTCATTTTAAAATAGATCTCTGCTGCTCATAAATGTCACATCATTTATAACCACATTTTAGAGACTTCACTGAATTGCTGGTTAACCTGTTATGACTGAATGGTGGTTCAGCAGTTGAGTGCTGGTCACTATTATTGTTCTTACAGTGAAGTAATTTTGCACATGATAGATGGTTCATATACTATACAACAGTTACCATTTGTTGTATAAATGTCTAGTTTAGTGGATTCTATAGGACAAATGTCCCAAGACATATTGCTTCTCCCTAAAATCATGTCACACTGCAAAGATAAAGGCAGATAGTTACCAGTGGCTTACTTAAATGTTACAACTGCACTTAGATATTTATATATTTATTCTCATAAATTTCATAACATTTATCCAGAGTATGTTTATTATTCTAATTTGTCTGAAGAGGAAGCTGAAGTTAGCAAAAATATTTTTGTACCCAAATATACATTAATAAGCAGAAAAAGATTCAAATCTTCATAGTGAGCCTGTCCTATTAACCGTTATGCTGTCCTGGAAAACGATACACCAATGAATGAAGTGATTATTTGATTGAGCCCCAAAAGATGTGCGGAAATCCCTTTAGCATTGTGGCTCTGGGGAGTGTGGGCTGCCTTGTGCAGTTGGAGAAAATAACTGCTGTGATTTCCAAGTGAGTTTTTCAAGGCACTGTGGTCTGCAGGGCCTCTTTCAGTTACAGCTCCTGATGCTGATCATCTCCTTGGACTAATATACTGCTGTGGTTCCCAAAGAGGAAGGACCAATATAAGACTCTTCTTACCAGGAAATTATGTGACACTTCCTCAATTTTGATATGATTGAGAGGATTATGAAGTTAGAATTTCAGTGAAAAATAATGAGAATTGCTTCCTATAAAATTCTTATTTAACTTGTATTACAATTATTTAATGTTCTCTGACCTGGAATATAGAACTGAAAAGGATTTAAGAGTCCTCTGACCCAGATTTATTTTAAAATTTTATTGCAAAAAAAAGGTATGTGAGCCAAATATTCATCAGTGGTTAGCTAGAATGGTTTAAGAAAGTAATATTTTTGAGAGAGTATTTAAAAGATTGTAGGAAGAAATTATTTTAGGAATATTGATAAAATAATATTTAAGCCAAAAGATAAAGAAATAAATATGACTTTAAGAGTGTCATTAAAAATAATGGAATGCCATAATTTTGATGAGACTTTAACCCACAGAGTGTAGGAACCAGTTTTTTTTCCCCCACTATTTTTGCCTAGCACATGAAATACCTTCAGTAAGTATCTGCCAAATTAACCAATAGGTATGGATTATGGTTTGGATACGAAGTGTCCTCCATGAGCTCCTGCATGAATGCAGCAGTATTCAGAGGTAAAATGATTGTGTCATGAGAACTTTAAGCTAATCAGTCCATGCTAATTTGAATAGACAGACTGGGTGGTAACTGTAGGCAGGTGGGCCACGGCTGTAGGACAGAGCACACTGGGGCCACATCCTGGAAAGGTGTGTCTTCCTTGCAGCCCTTCTCCCTTGGTGCTGTCTCTCTCTGTCTCCTGACCTTGCCTTAAGCTGAGCAGCTTTCCTCTGCTGGCCCTTCCCTCCTGATGTTTGCCTCACTGTGGGTCCAGAGCAATGGAGTTGACCCTTTATGCACTGAGACCTCTGGAACTGTGAGCTCCAAATAAACTTTGGTTCTCTAAATGGTTCTTGTTGGGTATCTTGGGCACAGTGATTCAAAAGCTGACTAAAACATTGTGACTCTGAAAGAGAAGACAGGGAATTGGAAACCATACACTGAAAAGCACAATGAATCTGGGCAAATCTGTAAAAAATTCCGTAAAAGAGGGTTTGACTAAATTTAAAATGAAGCAGATAGTAGAAGTACATTTCATACTTTAAGAAAAATTTTTCCTTTTTATTTCAGTTGCAGCATTTGAAGAATAAAATATTTCATTGCTCCCATGTGCCCCCTGGGCATGCATTACTTGTACATAAAAAAATTCAGTATGAAAGAAATTCAGTGTCTGCCAATACCTAGTTCTGTTCTATGCAGGAAGGAACATTTCATACCATTACTCTACCTTCTATTATGGCCTTCACCCATTTACCCAAATGTCAAAAATGCTGCATACTTGGTGTCTTTGGTATCTCTGTTTCCACAAGACACTTCTGAGAAATTCTTCCATATATGAATTGTGAATATAGCAAATTAATGATTTTTTTGTTGATAATGATTTTTAGGGGAAGTTTTTATTCTATTAGGTATGCTAAAGTCAAAAATAGAATATATTGGTATTATCTCTCTGGATATTGATATTATATTTGATTATTAGTTTATCTTAAGGCCTTGTAGTCTGATCAACTAACAAAAAGTGCTTCAAGATTAAAAAATAAAAAATGAAAAACAAACTTTGGCATGACATTATTTTATCCTACTAAGAAAATCCTCTTTTCCAGTTATTTTTTTTTATCTTTGACACAGAAATCCCCTTTAGTTCCAAACAATTCTTCCATTATGTTCTTGCTTTTCATCTCTTATTAATTGGAGGTTTATTGTGAAAACTCTAAAAGATGATTACATCATTGTGACTATTTCAGTTTCCTAGGACTATTTTTCTAATAGTATTTTTTAGTGAAATGTTCATTTTATACCCATAAAAACCTCTCATTTGTTTCTTTGTAGGAAGGTATTCATTATCTTTTAATTATCTCATTTAATATATATTCATATGTTAATTAGAATGTATAATATATAATATATAAAATTAGTAATATTCTAATATTCATAACTATTTCATTTCTTGATTTTCATAGTTTTTGAATGTATAATAATTACTCTTTAAATCTCTATAGACATGTACTATATGTACTATATAGTACATAGTATATCTTCTTCAGAGAAATGTATATTTAGATCTTTTGCCTATTTTTTAAATGAGATTATTTAGGGTTATTTCTGTTCAGTTTTATGAATCTTTATATACTGGGATATTAATCTCTTTTCAAATTCAATGTTTGCAAATATATTCTCCTATATTTTAGATTGTTTCTTTAGTCTGTTGATTGTTTCCTTTGCAGGAGCTTTAGTTTGATATAATCACATTTGTATACTTTTGTTTCTTTTTTGTGCTTTGGGGCATCTTATCCAAAAATCCTTGCCTAAACTGGTATCTTAAAGTTTTTCTTCTATCATTTTCTTCTAGAAATTTCAGTTCTCAGGTCTTAATATTTGGGCTTGTGATCCAATTTGAGTTGATTTTTGTATGTAAGGACAGATGAGTGTCTAGCTTCATTCTTTTGCATAAAGATATTCAGTTTTTCCCAGCATCACATATTAAAGAGATTATTTCTTTGCTCATGCATGCTTTTGGTTGCTTTGTCAAAATCAGTTGGGTAGAGACACATGGACTTATTTCTGGGTCCTCTGTTCTGATCCTTTGATCTCTGTGTTGATTTTTAGTGTGATACTATGTTTTGACTACTGTAGCTTTACAGTAAGTTTTAAGACCATATAGCATAATGCCTCCAGCTTTGTTATTTTGCTTAAGATTTATTTGGTTCCATAGTTTAACTATTGTGAATTGTACTGCTATAAACATTGATGTGGCTGTGTCCCTGTAGTATGCTGTTTTTAACTCCTTTGGGTATAGACTGAAGAGAGGGACAGCTGGGTAAAATGGTGGATCCATTCCCAATTTTCCAAGAAATCTCCGTACTGCTTTCCATATTGGCTGCACCAATTTGCAGTGTATGAGTGTACCTTTTCCCCCACATCCTTCCCAACACTTATTGTTGTTTTATGAAGATAATAGCTGTCATTCTGACTGGAGCGAGATGAAATCTTAGAGTGGTTTTGATTTGCATTTCTCTAATTGCTAGTGATAATGAACATTTTTTTCGTGTATTTGTTGACTGATTGTACATCATCTTCTGAGAAGTGTCTCTTCAGGTCCTTGGCCCATTTATTGATTGGGTTATTTGTAATTTTTTTGGTGTTTAGCTTTTGGAGTTCTTTATATACCCCAGTGATTAGTGCTCTATCTGATGTGTGAGGGGTAAAGATGTAGACTCTCTATTCACCTCACAGATTGTTTCTTTTCCTGAGAAGAAACTTTTTAGTTTGAGTCCATCCCATTTATTGAATCTTGATTTTAATTCTTGTGCCACAGGAATCTTATTAAGGAAGTTGGCTAAACTGTGGAACCAACCTAGATGCCCTTCAGTAGATGAATGGATAAAAAAAATATGGCATATATACACAATGGAATATTACTCAGCAATAAAACAGAATAAAATCATGGCATTTTTCAGGTAAATGGATGGAGTTAGAGAAGATAATGCTAAGAGAAGTTAGCCAATCCCCCAAAACCAAATGCTGAATGTTTTCTTTGATATAAGGATGCTGATTCATAGTGGGATAGGGAACTGGAGCATGGGAGATGAGGCAGAGAGGTTGGAAGGGAAGGGAGGGGGCATGGGGTAATTAATGATGGTGGAATGTGATGATCATTACTATCCGAAATACATGTATGAAGACATGAATTGGTGTGACTATACTATGTATACAACCAGATATATGAAAAAATTGTGCTCAATATATGTAATAAGGATTGTAATGAAAAAAAAGATTTGTTTGGCTATTCAGACTATTTTTACTGCCATGTTTATTGCAGAACTATTCACAGTAACCAAGGTACAAAATTAACCAAGGTGCCGCTTGATAGATGAAAGGATAAAGAAAATATAGTGTGTATACAGAATGGAATATTTTTTAGCTATAAAAGTAATGAAATCCTATCTTTTGTGGCAACAGGGATGAAAGCGGTATTGTTGTGTTAAGTGAAATAAGCTAAACACAGAAGAACAAGTACTGCATACTTTCACCCATATGTGAAATCTCAAAGAATTGATATATAAATAGAGAATAGTAATAGTTGTTAGAAGCCAGAAAGGGCAGGAGGGAGAGAGAACAGAGAAAGAATACAGAGATAAAAATTCTAGTGTTTACATCACAACAGAGTGACCATAACTTTTAACAATTTATCACCCACATTATAAAGAACTAGAAGAGGACAATTTGAAGGTTCTCAACACAAAAGAATGCTAAATATTTAAAGAGAAAGAAATGCTAATTATACCAATTTAATCATTACACATGGTGTACATGTTCTGAATATATATATATATATATATATATATATATATTTACACACACACACACTATACCTCATAAATAAATGTAATTATTATGTGTCAAATAAAAAATTTAAAAAAATATGAACAACTTTAAAAAAATGGTGCTTAGTGGTATGACTCTTAAAAAAATGTGTTTTTTTTTTTAATAAAAAGATTGAGACCTAAGGGTATTGTCCAAGTTTTCTCTTTTTGTATTTGTCATTCTGCATTAACTTGGCCCTTTGAAATTAAACAAATGGAGTATATTAGTATATGTGCTTAATACTCGATATTTTGTTTTGATTTTCATCTAAGAAGATTTTATACTTATTGTTTACTCTATCTAAAATTACAAATTTCTCTGAATCCTGATTTCAAAAGACAAATTATTGACTAAGGATATAGCTTAGTGTCACTCACTTAACAAGTGATAGGCCCTGAGTTCAATCTCCAAATTTAAACAATCAAATGATAAATTATGTTCTTTTTCATCTGTGGACAAGTTGTAGAATTTTAGCAAATGTAAAGTTCTTTATACTTTATAGCTTTAATTCTTAGTGATGATCCATCATCTTTGCAATATAAATACAAGAAATCAGCTATAATTTACTAATTCACAATCAAATTGAGAAGAAGTGTCAAACTACCTGATGATAGCATCAGTAGGAATTTTAGCCCTGAACATCAGTTTAATTCTGTGTTCTTCACAATTATTTGAGTGGGGGGGGGGTCCAGGGATTGAACTGAGGGACACTTGACCACTGAGCCACATCCCCAGCCCTATTTTGTATTTTATATACAGACAAGTTCTCACTGAATTGCTTAGTGCCTTGCTTTTGCTGAGCCTGGCTTTGAACTCAAGATCCACCTCCCTCAACTTTGGAATTATAGGCATGTGCCACCATGCCCGACTCTCCTTGCACATTTTTTTGAAGTCAGCTGCATATTTTCTTACTAGTCATCCTTCTTTTCTCTGTGTCTATGTATTCATCATCCATCCATCCATGTACATTTATGATAGCCCAATTTTCCCTCTCCTCTGGGTAATAAAAGCTACTAAACATTTGGTTTCTCCCCTATACTGCAGTATGCTCATGGGATGGAATTTCAAGGTGATCCTACTCAGAGGAAGCTCTTTGTGTCCCTCATAGCCTTTGAAGAACTCTCTGGTTACTATTTAAGTTGTGTATCTCTGAATCACATTTTTCCTGGTATCACTGAAAAATGTCAGTAATGCTAATTTAGTGACACTTTCTCTGGACTCTCCTTTCTCAGGACTTATATCTCCACCAGTTATGATCCTGACATGTCTTCTTTATACATGAAAGAGAAAGGGGTGCTTTTAAGTCCAGTAAGGGAGACAGCTACTTGAGCTTGTGAAATCTTGCACTGAAAGCTAAAATTCTATAATCAGAATATCATCTTGAAATGTCTAAAATGACTTTCACCTGAGTTAAGAAATCAACCTTTGTAGTATTTAGTTCACTTTATTTTCCCAGAATGAGTCTGCTATTATATTCCTCCTTCTATCAGTCAGATAATACCCTTCCACAGATTGGCTAGAGAGGATTTCAGCGAGTTTTCTAATGGGATGAATGTATTCCACCTCACACACCATGTTTACCAACTTGCCCCTAACTCTAAGGATGAATAATTCAATAATTTCCTAAGACTGTATATAATGAATTTACTTCTTTATTCATCAAGTATTGATTAAGGATACTTTGTTCTCATTCTGGATATATATGGAAGGCCTTAAAAAGAACGTAGGCCTGTACCCAAGTCAATCCTAATGCTACAGGGAAAAAAAAATACACAGAGAAACATTTATTTGACTGCTCTCATTTAAGAAAAAATAATATCAATATCAGTGAGGAAATTAAATAAAATAAAACAGCAGGTATGTTGTAAGGGCTGAAGTGCCAACCCTTTCCTTTCCCCACAGTTTGAGAATACTGTTCTGAGCTGTTCTAAGATCTCTTTCCTGGGGTGGGGGTGGGGGGCCAGTTTGAGTACAGACAGGTTCCTAGCACTGCAGGAGGCCCCCTAGTGGCCCCTTCTTTTAAGAACTGAGGAGCTGGATTATGCATAAAACCAAAACAACTATAAAATTTCATTTGTAATTTAGCACAATTCTAAATGCTGACTAATCTTATAATCTTGTAATATAGACAATTCTTTTGTTGACTCTGCTTATTAAAGACAGATAAAGAAAGATGGCTGAGGGTGAAGAAGCATCTTATCAACAAGGATGCTATTTAAATTTTCTTTTCAGTTTTTCCTGCAAAGGATGGGCAAGACTGATTATATATATAAAGTACATATCTTCAATTTAATTAAAATTTTGCCATGTATAAGTTTGGAACCTATAATTATACAGTTTCTAACATAATAATTGCTTAGAGTAAATTCCATTTTGGTTTTTGTAAAGTTTTCTGACTTTGAGGAGAGGAAAATCTCATGCATGTAAAGTTTAGATTGTGTCTGTAAAGCAATGAAATAAACTGTCCTGAGACTCTATTGTAATGAGTTATTTGAGCACTTAAAATGTAACAAGTTACACCTTTCCAAAGCCTTTTGGCAAGTTGGTGAGGTGTGCTCAGTAGTTGGATTCTATGGCTTTGTCTTACTTTGACTGTTCTTTGCTGTCAGAATCAAAGGGATTCATTTCTGAATCCCAATCATTACAGACCAGGTTTAACACTCAACACCTTTTCTTTTCACAGTAAAAGGGAGAGCAACTGGTTACTCTAGGAAAAACGTTAGTTTGGGGAAAATTTTAGTCTCTGCTTATCTTACTCATTTCACTTTTATTTGGGATGAAGTAGTTATTTGAGATATTAGAATTTAATATCTATAATATCTGCCTCTGGAAAATGATGTGCTGTCTTTCTAAGTATGTTAGGTATCTAGGAATTTAGCTGTTTAAATAAGATATTTGAAATCAGTGAGAAGATAATTTGGAGAAATAAAGTTTCTCCTATAAATCTGAGTATACTGTTTTAAAAATTACAAATTATATAATATTATACAGGCCATCTGATAATTCCCAGTCCCTTATTTTTCTGTTGTTTCAAGGACATAATATGACCCCTCATTTTATTTGCCAGTATTAGAAATCGTATTTGCTAAAATACTTTGAAAAACTTTATTTTTATGTTGATGATTTTTTATTATTTTTGTCTTAGCCATTATTAAATAGTGATAAGTAGCAATTACTAGAAGAAATTTCCATATAACTTACACAATAGAAGTAAGAAAAAAAATACCAGTAACACCTTATTAATCTTAAGGTGGCAAGAAAATATCAAACATAGAAACAAAGACAAGCAGTTCTCACAAGAGGTGGTATAATCAGTGTGCCAAGTTCCAGAAAATTACGTAAATTAATAATATGGCATAGTGTCATAGAATACAGTGAAATAAGTTATACAACTCTAAGCCTTTCCTGGCAAGCCCTGTGTAATGGTAACAAATGTATTCATCATAGTAAAACATCTAAAGAGCAAGCATCTTCCATTTATAAAATAGGGAAATAGAGGAAAATCACTATTTTGAATATTCTTGGGAAAACAGTATTACAGAAAAACTTCAGCACATTTAATAGAAATTGTCCAACTTTAATTTGCTTTTCTTGCCTTCATTGTAGAGTGATAATGTTCAGATAGTAGATAACAGTGTTTTGGTTTTCAAAAGTAGCATTTGCATTGACAGATGAAAAGCAAGGTCATTTTTCCTATTCATGCATTCCCCATCTTGATAAGAAAAGAAGAAATTTAATATAAATTTGCTTGTTCTCAAAGCAGACATGCTTTTTTACATTTATCATAGAAAATAAATGTCTACAGCATAATGTCATTTAGCATGCAGATAGCAAAGATTCCCAAGAGGTAACACTGACTGCTTTTTAGCTTTCATGAGACCCACAGCTCTGTACCAGAGAACTGAGTTCTTTTAGTATATCCTCACCCCCAAGTGTCACACAATGAAGTTGAAAGTACCCTGAGGAGAATTCCAAGCATTTTAAAGAAAAATTTAAGTATATGCCTCTCCTCCTCCGAATGGAAATATCTTACAGTAGCAGTGAAAGATAACTTGAAACACAAACAGTTACTTGAATTTTACTTCAGTCAGGGTCCTGCACTTCTTTTACTGATGGAATGATAGGAAGCATTTTACTAAAGCTAAGTTCTGGTATTCTGTGAGCTGAGGAAGTTTGCCATTTACTGCACTGAAGCAGAGTCATTGCAGAGAGAGATTGGGGTGAGCTTCATATTTCTGTTGAGTGATTTATAATATACACGAGGAAACCCTAGGCACATAGAAATCATCTATCCATTTCAGAAATATTTGATTCAAGGTTTAGCAATCAAAAGTCACCTAAAGCATTTATTGTTAGATGGATTGCACTGTTCATTGTGGACATGCAAAGATTTATTCCCTTGGGAATGTTAAAGCTCATTCTCTTATGGTAATAGCCACATCTTTCTTTTTAAAGTAGTAACATAGAGAAAGAGGGGAGGTGGGGGGAGTATTGTATAGCCAAAATCATCATGACACAACTGTTCACAAAATGTTATATGCTTGGATTGATTCCATCTTCAGGCACAGCTTTAAGAAACAAGTTCTAAATATAGAACTTCTGGTTCCGTAAAAGAGGATTACTGAGAAAGGATCAAATGTTTAATTGCACATGACATGCTTCTATAGTTATGCTTCCAAAAATGCTTCCTGTTATCCATTCTTTGCTAAAACTCTTGTGCACTGATGACTTCGTTCCAATTCTAATGAAGCAATGGGAATGTTACTTCTAAAGAACATTAATGAATGTTATTAAAGTGATAAATTTAATATCAAAAACTACTATTCTTTGAAATTGACCAAATTATGTGGTGTGCATATATGAATATATCTCAGTGAATTTCACCTTTATGTATACTACAAAGCACCAGTTAAAAAACAAACAAATAATAGAAGGATGTCCAGTGGAGTAGAAGAAAGGGAACAGAGGGATGGAGAAGGGGAGGGAGAGAGAAGAATTGGAGACTGGAATGGAATCAATTTTATTCCATGCATGTGTGATTATGTCAAAATAAACTTCAATATCATATATTATTATAATGCACTAATAAAAAGACTCTTTAAAAAAGACAAACAACTATTCTTTGAAAATAATTCAGTCATTCATTTGCCAAAATGATACAGTCAACCTCTTATGTACTGACAAGTCCTTCACACCCTAACTCCATATAAAACTGAAATGAATTAGAGTTTCTCCCTCAGAGGAAGAAGTTAAAGGAAAGTTAAAGAAAGCAGGGGCTTTCTTATCCTTGCCAGAAAGTAGAATAGGTAAAAATAATAAAAATAAAATGTCTCCCTAAGAATTCGTTATCACGTGTCACAATTCCCACGCATATGAGACCACACTTAACATGGAGTGTATAGATCCAAACACTGCAAACACAAAACTTAATGTAAGTCATCTTGGAAAGTCGATGTCCCAATACATTAACTGATGTAGGTGCAAGATGTCTCTACATGAAAAATGAAATACATAACTCCAGTCATTCTCACAGAAACAAAAATAAAGTACATGAATCAAAAAACAAATGAAATAATAACTAAATATATAGAGAATTAAGCCACTATAAAAAAAGATTTAGAAATGCAGATCAAATTTGCAAGGACTGTACATAATAAAATTGTTAAACACAGAATATAAAATAATTACATTATTCTCTTTAAACAACAATAACAACCACAAAAAAGCCAGGAAAGTTGAGGTTGAAATATGACAAAGGCACAGGTGATGGTAAATATTGTCCTGTTACATTGGAAATGAAACAAAATTGAATTGCTGAAAATGAAAGCCATAATAACAGCAAATCTTTTAGAAACAAATGTATTAAATGGAAAACTAAAGAATTGGTAGAATTAAAAGGCCATGAAGAGCTATCTGTGAATGGGTATGGAGTTTTAGTAACAGAATAAATATGTTCTGGAGACTTAGGTGTAGTCATCTTTTTGTAGCTGTGGAATACTGGTTCCAGGAACCCTAGTGAATACCCAAATTCCAACACCTTCATGCCCCTAATATAAAATGATGAAATGTTTGTACATACTCTACATAGCCCTCCTGTATACTTTAAATTATCTTTGCATTGCTAATAATACCTAATCAAAATGCCATGTGAATAGAGTTATATTTTATTATTTGTTGGTAAATGACAAAGGAAAAGTTTGTATGGATGCAGTGTTTTTCTGAATATTTTAAATTTGAAGTTGGTTGAAAGAGCAGAATCCACAGATATCAAGGACAACCGTACTTTATTCTTGAAATTTACTGAGAATAGATCTTAAATTTTCTTTCAACAAAAAAGAAAGTAATTACATGAGGTGATAGATATGTTAATGATCTTGATTTCACTTCAGAATGCATACATATCTCAAAATATTCCTTAAATACATAAATTTTTTATGTAAAATGTATATCAATAAAACCAGAATAAAAAGACATTTGGTTCACAAGAAGAAACATTTAAGGAATGAATCAGAGTGTGACATAGACAGAAAATGAGATGGAAAAAAAACTTAAAAGAGATATTAAGAAGAATAAAGGATAAATAAATTCTAACATATCTAATTCAACTTTCAAAAAGACAATATAGAAAATGACTTTTTTAAAAGTCGAGATAAATCTAAAATATTTTCTAGAAATGATGAAAAATTTGGTTCACACAGAAAATGAAAGGAAAAAGAATTTTTAAAAATCCATATTTGATAGAACATCATGAAACTGTGGAATGATAATGGCAAAGAGATCTTATAATGTAATTGTAGAGAAAATAACAAGACTGCAAAAGCAGTAAAATCTAGACTTATGTTTGGTTTTCCCCTAGATTTTGTTGTTATATATTGCTGTTGTTGCAGTAAAATGAAGATAACAATATTGGCCAACTTAGCCAGAATTAGGTATACAGTTAGATGGTGTTAAATACTTTTATAATGGGGTGCAAACATTATTGCAGTGCATCTCCAGAATTCTTTTCATTTTGTAAAACTGAAGCCATAGACATTAAACAATAATTCTTCATTTGCCCTTGCCCCAAACCTATGGCAATCACCATTCTACTCTTTCTGCCTATATTTCTGGCTGCTCCAACTTTGTCATATAGTGGAATCTTGTGATGTTTGTTTTATGATGCTGGCTTATTTCACTAAGCACAATATCCTCAAGGTTTATTCGTGTTGTAGCACATGTTAGAACTTCTTCTGTTTAATGCTGAAGATCTTCTGGTGCTTTTATATACCACATTTTCCTTAACCATTCATAAGTGGATGAATACTTGAGATGCTTCTAATTATTATCTATTGTTAATAATGCTGCTGTGAACATAGTTTTTCAAATGTACCTTTCAGCACCTGATTTCAGTTCTATACTTCATCACAAGCAGAATTTTAGGAAGACATTGTAACTTATTTTTATTTTAATTTTTTTGAGGATCCACTATAATATTTTCCATGATTGCAATCCTCTTTTACATTCCTGCTAAGAGTGAACAAGAGTTCCAATTACTCTACATCCTCTCAAATGCTTTTATTCCTACTTTGTGTGTGTTTGTTTTCTGAAAGTTCCCTTCCTAGTAGTCATGAAGTAATATCTGATTTCAGTTATTTTTCTTTTTCTGCAATGATTGGTGATGTTGACCTTCTTTCCATGAACTTGTTGGTTATTAGTATTTTTTTATCTGGAGACATGCCTGTATAAATCTTTTGTTCATTTTTGAATCAGGTTAGTTGAGTATTTTTGTTCTTCTTGTTGTGGTTTATGAACTATCTATAAATTCTGGATATTAATCAGACATGACTTATAAATATTTATTCTCATTCTGTGGCTAAAATTCTTCATTGATAATGTCTATTGATAAAA
The DNA here is from genome assembly GCF_045843805.1 of Urocitellus parryii. Taxonomy (NCBI): domain Eukaryota; kingdom Metazoa; phylum Chordata; class Mammalia; order Rodentia; family Sciuridae; genus Urocitellus; species Urocitellus parryii. Next base: position 67,562,684 of record NC_135531.1, on the reverse strand, counting down.
AATGCTTTTGAAATCTCATATAATTCATTTTGCTTATTTGGTATTTTTTTGCCTATATATTTTATGTCATATCAAAAAAAAACATAGCCAAATCTAATATCACGAGATCATGCAGTTTTCTACTAAATATGTTATGTTTTTTGGATCTTGGACTTAAATTTGATCCATTTTGATTTAATTTTTTTTGTATAGTGCTAGGTAGGGTCTCATTTCATTCTTTTGTATGAAGATGTGGAATTTTCTTAGAACCATTTGTTGAAAAGACTGTCCTTTGTCCATTTAATGATTTTGGCACCTTTGTCAAAAATCATTCAGCTATATGTGTGAGGGTTCATTTCTAGACACACTATTTCATTACACTTTTGTGTATGTCTGACTTTTTATTAGTACCACAGTCCATTGATTATTACAGCTTTGTAGTAAGTGTTGAAAACTGGTAGATTGAGTTCTCTGGCTTTGTTCTTACCTTCCAAGATTGTTTTGGATTTTTGGGATCAACTTGAGAATTTAACTTGAAAAAATTATTGAAATTTAAGAAGATATTTACTTTTAGCAAAAACCACATTGGGACATTGATCAAAATTAAAATGAATCTACAGAACACATGTTTAAATTAATTTTTACTTATTCTTTTTACATGTAGATGACTAAGTACTGACATCTTAACAACATTATGTCTTCCTTTTCATGAACATGGAATGTGATTCTATTTATTTAATGTCATCTTTAATTTCACTAAGAATGTCTTGAAATTGTCATTGTATAACTAGTTCACCTCCTTAATTAATTCCCAAATACTTTATTCTTTGATCCCATTATATATGGGATTGTTTTCATAATTTCTCCTTCAGATTTTTTTTGTGTTTTTTTTTGGAAACATGATAGATATTTGTGTGTTTACTTTGTGTTTTGATGTCTTAAAGAATCCATTTATTAGTTCTAATTTACTGTGGAATCTTTAGGAATTTCTGCATATTGGATCATATTACCTTTAAAGAGAGACATTTTACTCCTTCCTTTCTAATTTGAATGCCTGAAATTCTTTAGCTTGCCTAATTGGCTTGGCTAGATCTTTCTGTACTAAGTTGTTTAAATAAGGTACAAGTAAGCTAAGTGAGTCTTGTTCATGGCCTTAGAATACAAGCTTTTAACTTCAGCCATGGAGTATGATGATTGCTATGAAATTTTAATACATGGATTTTATTGAATGTGTTAAGTAAGATGGTAGAACTAAGTAAAAAAATTAGTAATCTCAATCAGTGTGAATGTACTTTCTATTTCAAAGAAAAGGTGAAATAAAATAATAAAACAAAATATTTATCAATGATACTTGAAAAATAAGGATACAAAATTTGAAAGAAAAATAATGGGAAACAAGCAAGTACCAAAATAAAAGTGTTTAATTACACAAAATAGACACAAAGGAAAAAAGCAATACTAGAGATTTAGTGATTACATGTTCATAAAATGTTTAAGTCTCCAGTAACATATGCCATTTCTGATCTTGTATCAGCTAATAATAGTTCAAAATACTTGAAATCAAAATTAAAGTGTAGACTGATAAATGAACTGTCAAGGAACATTGTGGTAATTTATATAATTACTCATATTCTGGAATAAAATGGAAAAATGTGTGTCTGTAAATGGGAAATATGAATAACCCAAACTTAATTTAATAGACTCATATATACAACAGTGCTGTCAACACATGGAGAATACATTCTATTTTTAAGATTATCTCAGATTGCCCTAGATCTATGTAATAAAAAAAAAACTCAACATTTTTCAGAGATTTAGATTTTATTCTTAATACATATATTTAGCCAAAAAGGAATGAAATAACTAGAAAACTCTGTAAGGTTGTAACTTAAAAAATACACATTCATAAAATGCCCATGAATCAAAGAATTCATAGTTGAATTTATAAAATGATTTGAAGTGAATGATAATGGAAATAATACATTTCTGCTGAAGCATACAATAAAACAATCAATTAGAGGCAAATGTATAACTATTAGGGCCTACATTGAGAAAGAAAACTATTAGGCAGTTGGCATGGTGTACACCTGTAATCTCAGGGGTTCAGGAGGTTAAGACAGGAGGATCATAAGTTCAAAGCCAGCCTCAGCCAAAAAGTAAGGTGCTAAGCAACTCAGTGAGACTTTGTCTCTAAATAAAATACAAAATAGGTCTGGTAGTGTTCCTCAGTGGTCAGGTGCCCTTGAGTTCAATTCCCAGAACCTCCACAAAAAAGAAAGAAAAATATTGACACTATATATTATATTTTAGAAGTGAAATTTAAAAAGAATAGTAAAAAATAAGAGTATAAGCCAAGTAGAATTTAAGAGTTAATAAAGAAGAGAACCCAAATTTAAAAATGGAAAAAAATATAATTAAGATCAACAAGATAAAAAACTAGCTTTTCAAAATTAGTATGATAAAGTTTCAAAACCTCTGTCAAGATTCATCATGATAAAAAAGGAAAGGCTTAAATATACAATATTAAAAGAAATGATATAGACATACAGCAAATATTATACAGAATAAAAAGATAATTAGAGATGTAAAATGAGCAAATTTCTACAAAAATTCAAGTGCAAAAATCCATTGAGTCATAGAAAATCTGAATACATCCCAAATTATTAAAAATAATTAAAGGGAAATACATAACTATGAAGAAAATTCTAAACCAGAAATAGAATGTACTTTTTATATTATGAGGCTTTTATCATTTTGATCTCCAAACCCAACAAAAACAATTGAAAAACTATAAATTATTTTTATTCATAAAAATAAACTCAAAAACCATGAACAGAATTTTTAAAAATTGAAGCAATGTGGGAATGAAATATAATAAATTGTAACCAAACTGGGTTTATTCTGTGTATGCAATCTGGCTGACACTTTGAAAATCATGTCACCACATTAATATGTTAACAAGAAAAAAAAATAATTATTTAAAATAGTTGAAGACAATCATTTAATAGTATTCAATGATTATTCATGACCAAAATTCTCAGCCAAGTAGAACAGAAATAAATTCCTTTCTTACCTTGTTAAGGACTCTCTACCAAAACTATCCACAAACCAAAATAAATAAATAAATAAATAAGGTCATGTTGCAGCCAGGTGCGTTGCTGCATGCCTATAATCCCAGCAGCTCCAGAGGCTGAGACAGGAGGATGGCGAGTTCAAAGCCAGCCTCAGGAAAAGAGAGGCGCTAAGTATAATAATTTTCTTGTATTTTTTTTGATTCCTGGGTTTTGTTCATTTGTTCAAGACTGAATAAGACCCTGTCTCTAAATAAAGTACAAAATAGGACTGGGGATGTGGCTCAGTGGTCAAGTGCCCCTGAATTCAACCCCCTGTACAAAAACGTCATGTTGCATTTACTTTTTCTTCCTGATGATATTTCTATATGGAAGAAACCTTGATGGAAGTTTACTTGTTCTCTCCTGTAGTTGGTGTGAGATATCTTGCAACCAGAGCATTTACAACATTCAGAGGGCCCCACTTCGACTGTCAATATGGTGGAATGGACCTGCTCAGAAGCAGTCAGTATTGCATAGAGCTTTAACATTTTGGAATAGAAAGAGATAGAATATCTTCATTCTAATGCAGCCTCAGATAGCTGTCATATCTTTATAGAGTCCAGTGGTCCCAACTTCCATGTCTCATCAATGAGAACTACTGACCAAATTGTATTTAGCATAATTTTTCCTGATTGGGACCAGAATAGCTACCATACTTTTCAAACTTGAGTGGATGTATAGGTTCCCAGGGCTTTTGTTAAAATTTCAGATACTGATTATTTGAGTTTGATGTGGAGCTTGACCTTCTGCCTTTGTAACAAGATTTAAAGAGATGCCAATGCCAATGACCCACACAATTTTTAAGTAATATGTTTTAAACAGCAAAATGTGTTTTTAAAGTACTTATAGAATAATTATTTCAATCAGTACATTTTATTTACTAAACATAAAGAGATTCAATTAGAAAATGACTTTCAGGCAGTTTTTCCAGCAGTATTAATTATAGTGAATTCCTTGAATTACCTCCTTGATATAGTTGATCTCACAGACACACTGAAATCAGTGAAGTGTTTAATCTATTTTTAAAAATTCTATCATGAAAAGAAATCATGGTATAATGGAATTCAAACAAATGGACAACTTTGGATTTGAAAATCATGAGACCTGCAAGCTGTATAGCTCATTGATTATGATCTAAAATATCTAGATCTCTGGTTCTTCATCTGGGAAAACAGGAGTCTCATGATTTCTCTGAATGCTCTTTCCCTAAACAGATATGATCATAAAACTTTTATAGTTATAGGAGTTTTGAGATAGCTCATATAGGAAATTTCAAATATTTTATGCATATCCTAAGCAGCCAAGTGCAGAGGTGAGTCCAGGCAATTATCTCAGTCACTTAAAAGCACAAGTATTTTCTGTTATATCATCAGTATTAAATGCTTTGGTTCATCACACTAACAAGAAATGGATCAGTTCATCTGTTTTTCGCACTTATCATCACAGTTTTGTTGGACCAGAAAGTAAATAAAAAACAATCGCAATACAAAAACATTCATATATTATGAACATTTAGTAGCACGTCCTATTAGCCTATTTCTGCACTATATTTTAAATTAAATCATTTGAACTTCTTGAAATAACAGGGTTACCATAATAATTTTCTTGTAATTTTTTTGATTCCTGGGATTTGTTCATTTGTTCAAGACTGAATAAGAATACATGTATCTTAAACTGGGACTGAATTTTAAAGTTCATAATACTGAAGGCTTTGTAAAAATTTATATGCTATAATGTTTTATTACGGATGATTTTAAGAAATTATAGCTTATGCATGTAAAATATTTCATATTATATAGTAGGAAAGCTATATTGGAAAGAATTAAATGATGACCACTTTTTCTTCAAAGTGTTTTGGAAGGAAGATTAATGTTCTTTCCTGCAAAGGTAAATTGACCTAATAATTTTAGCATGGTGAGTTTAGGAAATTTAAGGAACCTTTTATCATATATTTCCCTACATCTGTATTGATAAAAAGAATTCCCCATAGCCTAAAATAGTCTTTCCTTTGCATTCATTCATTATATAAAAGTCAAAGCTAAATTAAAAAGGAAAAGGAATAAAGTAAATTGGGCATGAAGATGAAGCAGATGTTTCTGATGCTATAAAGACCTGGCAGAGTGAGTCAAAGTTGTGATGGGAGAGATTTGTCACTGGAGTCTCTGCCTGCTGTTCCAACCCCCTTTTCCATATGATGCACTGTATCCTAGTGTGGACTTACTTCTGGTTCCCACTGGATCATCCATTCTTTTCTGGACTCCCAGAGCCCACTAAGTGGTACCTACCTTATGTTCTCCTCCTAAACCTTTAGTATATGCATCTGTTATAAGTATCTACAATATGTCTACAAATTATTTGGGAGATTTAATAAATACTGGTACCTGCATCATACTCTCAGAGATTCTAATTTAATTGCCTTTGGGTTATGGCCTGGTTATTGGGAGTTCTTCAATCTTTCCAGGTGACTAATGTATAATTCTAACTCCTCAGAATGTACCAGAAATTCTATTTGGCTCTTCGTAATGATCACTTAGTTTAATATTCCAAATATTCTTCTAGGAAGATATTATTTATATTGCAGAGGAAAGGGACTGAACTATCAGAAAGACTGAGTAACTCGCCTAAGGTTAGCACCACACAGGTGGCTATGAGATCCCATCTTTGTTACATCATTGCAGGTTTGCTTTTTCCCTTTCTTTTTGAAGTAGGCCTAATTTTATGTTGTGTGCTTTAGTTTCTTTTCTTGCTATATCAAAATATTTTTAAAACAATTATCTTCATAAGATGTTAAGGAAGCATTATTTACTTATGTATAATACCAAGTTCCTGTATCTATTATGGTAGAATTATTCAGGTTAGTTTTTCCCCTTAATGAAATGTGGAATTGCAGTGGTCCATTTCAATGTAAATTGGTTTGTTCTTTTAGCCTGATAAGTAGGGCCAAGATATTTATTTGATATTTCATATATTTTACTTTGTGACATGAAATTCTAATCTGCTCATATTTGATTTTAGTTATGCATTAGAAAATATGCATGTATTTTCAATTTTGAGGGCCAGTAATAAAACCCACACCTTAAAACATAGTAATTCACATTATGTTATGGCAGAAACATAATACCACTCAAAACAATTCTGTGACTGGTTAAAATTATATTTTTCTTTCAAAGTATACTTAATTAGGTTTGATAATTACTTTAAATTATGGATTTCCTTCTCTCTATCCTACATGCTAAAATTACCACTTATATTTAAATCATCTGTTTGTTGAGAAAAGAGGCATTCTAACTTAAAGAAAAGCACTTTGATGGATTATTTTAGGCACAGTTAATAAAAAGTGTTACTTAATAGCAAAAAAGGATTCATCCTACCAAGAGTGTTAAGATGATAAATAGAAATTACATTGAATAGTGAAAAGATACTTTTTACCATTTCTTGGAAATCTGTCATTATCTACTGAATCTAGTAAGTAAATAGACCAACTACTTAAACACATGCATAACTAAACATTTAAAAATATATGGCTTATAAAATAATGTTTATAATGACATTATTTATAATATGAAAAAACCGGGAACAACCAAATGTCTATCAGCAGTGGAAAGGACTAATAATAAATTGGTATATTCATCAAGAAAATATAGCAATAAAAATACTTTGCACAAGAATATGACTACATCTCACAGACAATATTGAGTGAAAGAAATCAGACACAAAAGAATGCATTTCAAGTACATGAAATCCAGGAGCAAGCAAAACTGAGAGTGTTTATCTTTGGAGATAAGTATTAACTGAGTAAGGATATAAGAAAGCATGCTGGGATGCAGGAAATTACTTGGATTTTCATCTGAAGCATCTGAAGGTGCATACCTCTATAAACATGGAGATGCACAACAGATGTGGTTTGTGCAACTTACTGAATGCAAATTATAACTTGATCAGAGTATAGTTAACTGGTGTGTGTGTGTGTGTGTGTGTGTGTGTGTGTTTTAAATTTTTAATCTAACAGGATAGAGGCTACGAAAAGCCAAGACCTTTGGACACAGTGAATGTTTCTATGAGGAGAATATTTTCGTGGCCTCTGAAGATTCAGAACTAGGAGTCCAGGTGGCTGTGTCACTCACCATTGTGCTTAGATAGGAAATCTATTTTTTCAACATTTGCCTATGTTCCACAGTGCAATAGAGTTAAGTTTTTAAAGTTATTTTGTGTGTGTGTGTGAAATCTTCCAATGATATCAAATTGGTATTTTAGCAAAAAGGAAAAGGAGCAAACAATTCTTAGAATACATGGTTTTCACATAATGACAGCGGAGCTTGAAAATTAACATTGCCCTAATGTAGTGTCCCTCACATTTAGAAATATTTTTTCTAATAATTTGAATAAATCACTTACCAACATTCATATGAAGGTTTATAATAATATGACCCTGTGTTCATCATTAGCATCCCATACAAAAGTATACTCTGAACTAAGAAGTGTTTTCTAAAATAATGTCTACATTTCAAGGTTTGGTCATTTTCTTTATCACCAAAATGATTCCACAGTATCATTTTAAAGTGATAGTATCTGTGTCAGAATGCATTTATTAGTTTTCCAAGGAAATCTTTTTGTTTGTTTGTTTGTTTGTTTTGGGCACCTGGGATTGAACCCACGGGTACTCAACCACTGAGCCACATCTTCAGCCATTTTTATTTATTTATTTATTTGAGACAGAGTCTCACTAAGTTACTTAGGACCTCACTATATTGCTAAGGCTGGCTGTGAACTTGTGATCCTCCTACCTCAGCCCCCTGAGTCACTGGGATTACAGGTCTGCACCACTTCTCCCAGCTTGGATATTGTTATTTTCAATAGAGGTTTCCTATTTCAGATTTGTTATATATTTCTGGAATTGAGAGGAGGCAGTGATCACATGGAGTAACACTGGGTTGAAGAGATGAAGTAAAACCATTTATGACTACCACAAAAGTACAAATTGTTTGCTTGAAAAACAAGCAAACAAAAACTTAGTAATTAATTTTTAAAAATAATTTTACTTATGTGTACATGAAAAAGTATATGTGAGGAAATTTTATTGGAAAATGCTAATCATCAAAGCCATAGACGTTTGGCTAAGATTGAAATTTCTGTGCTCAGTATGTAGTAACAAAATTGTAACTAATGAAAGGAAATGCAAACATGATATATCTGATCTTATATCTTCATATAAACTATGAAAAATTATTTGAGAAAAATATAAATATAGTATCTCCTTTTGTATGTCCCACAATAAACAATATTCAGCTTATATAAAGGATCATTCTCCAACTCTCATGGGTCCAAAATGGAACAACTGAATGAAGAGTGATAGAATTTTGTTCACTTACATGATCATAAGACTATACTGAATCTCCTATGGAGTTTTATTTAACAGATAATTTATATATCTATAAAACAAATCCATTTAATTTTAAAAAATTACTATCAAATATGTGTCAGGCCAAGATAGCAATGGTGTCTTTTTACAGGTGATAGTAATTGTAAGAGGTATGCTTCTAGTTATATAAAAATATTATGAGCCATCTTCTACTGATGGAATATCCAAAATTTCTGTTTTAAAAAAATCTGAAATTCTGGATTCTAAATTAAAAATTTAATGTTTATTGTATTTTGCTATTTCTTACAATTACTAGCCATTAGCAGAGTACTAAATTTAACATTATAAATGATCAAGGAAATAACATTTTTTTCAAATAATACTGAATTAACTTGAAATACAATAGAAGGCATGTACCCATCATATAAAAGCCATTTACAGTTATAATGGTTACTAGTTTAGACACCCTGTAGCTGATTAGGAAAATACTTCATTTGGAGAGCTAGCACAAGACTCATTAGAAATATTCATATGCCTAAGTCACATTCAGTATTACATCAATGCTTTTTATATAGCTGTTGCTATTCTCTTCAAAATTCCAAATGCAAGCTACTACCTGCCTGCTTGAATTTCCTGAAGCCCTTCATACTCAGCATTTTAAAAACACATACTTTCTGATCTCTCCTCTCTCTGCCTAGACTGAATCATTTATTTGTAACAAAGCCCAGAAAGTTAGGAGGCCTTTTGACCACTAGGTCATATTGATTCTAAGCCCCATTGTCCCTTAAATTCCTCTCTGAGTAATTTCTAAGTCCACATCTCTCACAATGGAGTATTTTTGGCGATCCCAGAATTATCTCTTTTCCTTCAAATTTCTATGGCCTCATTATTTTCTTTATAATCTAAGCCAGAATTATTGTTCTAAAATAGAGATGAAATCATGATTACTCAAATCTCTTAGTGGGTAAAAGGATAAGGCAAGAGTCCTATGCTTGTACATGACCTGACTTCACTTTCTACCCTAGTATCCTCTTTTGAACCCACATTTGCATTTTCCCCACTCTTTTTTTAAAAAAATATTTTTTAAAATACCTTTTTAGTTTTTGATAGAACTTTATTTATTTATATTTTTATTTATTATATGAGAATCAAACCCAGTGCCTCACACGTGCCAGGCAAGCACCCTACCGCTGAGCACCAGCCCCAGCCCATTTTCCCTACTCTTAATGCGTATTCTCTACCTCTTCTCTGTGCACTGGAAACCAGACTTTCTAGGTACTCTACCTTCTTCAGATTTCTCCTCCTGTGTGAGTTACATGCATCTCTTCTACAAGCTGTAGCTAATTGTGGGCTTTTGTCAAGTTTGGCCTTGGCCTCTGTTTATTTTCACTCTAATAACTCCCTTGGAGAGAGTTCATTTGCTCTCAAAGATTTCACTGCCACCTCTATGTTTCTGGTATTTCCTCCACCAGTGTATACAGCCTATAGCTCTGGCATAACCTTTCTAAAACCTTTCTAAAACATAATCTTTAGCAAGTTATTTTCCTCTTTGAAATTATAGTGACTTGTACATTTCTCATTTATATGTAAAGATAAACCTAGTTTTTTTTTTAATTAACTGCAGCTGTATAACATTCCTACAATTGACCCCTCTTTTTTCATTTGGTTTCTTTATCAAATGTCTCTTCTATTTTTGTGGGCCATTTTTTCCAATGAGGATAATTTTTTTTTCTGTAACTTTTTCTATTGACTTCAGCCTAGAACTTTCTTTCCCATATTTTTTATTGACTTGCAGAATTCATTGAACTCAAAGATTGGATTCATTTATTCCATGAAACCTTTGACTAATCACCTTCTCTCCTCTTTCTCACTTTGGATGTGTTATCATTTGTTTTAAAGTATGTACATTTTTTTTTATTCTTCAGTTGTACCTCCCTCACTAGATTTTGTCTGTTATGACCCTGTTATTTTGGTCCTCTGTATCTCTAGCACTTAATGTGCCACTGAGGGGTGCATAGTTGGTGCTAACCAGAGAATATATGATTGATAGTTCAACCTTATTGACTGCTCAGTGTGTGTCATGATCTGCATGAACCATTTTGCATGACTTATTTCATATATTTTCCATAAAGTTTTTCTGAACTAGTACTTTATTACTCTCATATATAGGGAAACTAAGGCACAGGAAGATAAAATGAGTTGTCTTATGTCACATAGCTGGTGAATAGTAATGCTGGGGTTTGCGATTTCTGCATCCACAGGATCACTTAACTCGGTATAGGAAATGAGACTTGAAAGGGTTACATAGGGTACTTCAGTCTTTTTAGGAAAGGACTTGCTGAGGAAGTGTAACTGTCTACTCTGAAGTTTTGCCACCAACTTTTAAATACTCAATAACAAAACAGTAGGTACACTGGAAAAAAATTTGCTTTCACTAGAGATTGATTTGTGTTTGAAACTTGACTTATGATTTAGCACTAACTGGGTAAACTCCAAAAATTATTGATATGATCGGAGAGGTATTGCTCAAGAGAGAATTGTTGATACTTTGATAATAGAACATAATTCACCCATTTGCCAAATTCCAGAACTCAAGGAAAATTCTATTTTGTCTGTAGGAAACATTTTGGGAAATATTGGTACATATGCTCATCAATAAAGTGTGCCCTAATTATAGAAATATGTTTACGAACACTAGACGACAATTAGTTCCTGTTACTGTTTTTAAAATTAGCCACATTTTGTGTTTTTTTTTTTTTTTTTGGTTCTTGGGATTGAACTCAGAGGCACTCAACCACTGAGCCACATCTCCAGCCCTATTTTGTATTTTATTTACAGATAGGGCCTTGCTCAGTTGCTTAGTCCTCACTTTTTGCGGAGACTGGCTTTGAATTCCTATCATCCTGCTTCAGCCTCCCAAGCCTCTGGGATTATAGGCATGTGTCACTTAGCCCATCTTAAAACTAGCCACATTTTATGACTTTAAAGTAGTACAATCCTAAGTGCATTACCAGGTTGGTTGCTGTTGTGATTACTTTCCTCTGTATAATTTAAGCCAGATCTTCACGTAAGCCAATGACTTCTGTAAACCTGGCAGTTGATTCTAATACTTCTCTGCCAACAAAGTGAAAGCAATGTAGAAAGGAAAGGGCTTATTTGTGCCTGGTGACTATTTTTAGGATAATTTCTGTAGCATACTTTGATGCTTTTGTCTGAAAAAGTAGAAAGTTAAGTGGAAGACAACATCTCTTACACAAAAAGGAAGACATCCTACTCCTGAAATAAGACTGAAGTAGAATTCTTCACATTCACAGATCAGAGAGTCTAGGGGACACAAGATGAAAGTAAGAAACACCTGCATAGTACACAGTGTATCTTGAAGTTAATTTTTAATTAATGAGCAGTAGAACTCACAGCTTGGAATTGTACAACATAACACCAAATCAAGCTCTGTTAGAGCCTGAGAGAGACCTTGCTTCATTTAGCTGGTGGATTACAGCCTGGATCTAAAAAGGCTCCTGGGACCAAGGGCAGCAGCGCTAATATGAGCCTCTGGGAGCGATTACACAAAAATTGGTAAGAGCTCAATTTTACAGAACAAATTATATACAAAGTAGGCACAGAAAATGGTTGCAAGGTGGTCCAAAGAAACAGCATCACCATCCGAGAAGTAGGAGGTAGTTAAAGTAATTGTTCACATATGTACCCACGGGGCAATCACGGGAATTAAAAAAACAAAAATTGTAATAGCAGTTAAATATACCTTTGCTATTCAAAAGAACGATGAAGTCTGGATTATATAATTACTGTTTAAGCTCCAGATTTGTTAATTCTAGATTTACTTTATTTTTGTCTATTTTATTCACCTTATTAGATACTAAGAGCAAATTTAACTTTGTTGGTTCATCCAAAATGTTTCAAGCCACTGGCATAGTACAGTTGTTTGCCCTCCCAATACTTCTACTTTAGTTTAAGATAATTAATTACACTAAAATAACAATTTCCTCATCTGTGGGTTATATTAAAACATAATTAATTACATTAAAATAACAATTTCCTCATCTGTGGGTTATATCAATGGTGTTTGTATTTGTTTATTTTAAATGAAGAAAACCGTTGCTTTTTATAGACATTGAAAGTATGTTACCCCATATAAAATGAGGGCTTTAGTTTTGTGTTTTAAAAAAATGATGGTTTTCACCATGTTTAAGATTCTCTGGCCTGTGTCCACTGGTTGCATGTTTTTAAAATAAGTTTTTAGTTGTCAATGGATCTTTTTTTAAACTTTATTTATTTATATGTGGTGCTGAGGATCAAACTGAGGACTTCATCCATGCCAGGCAAGTGCTGTACCACTGAGCCACAACTCCAGCCCTAGTTGCATTTTTTTTTGACTACTTATATTTGTTTATGTTGAAATAACTTTTCAGAGATTTAATAGGTTTCAGTGAAGTTATCTCAAGAAAATATGCATCATTGATCAGATTCCCAGTATTATACTCAAAGCATAGTTTTACTTTGAACACTTCATTGATCACTTTAGCAAAATATTCTATGACTGACCCTCAAACATACATTTAGGATGCATAAAATATGAACTTTTTTCCCCTAAAATTCTTGTGTCAACCCCACCAAAGCAAAAACAGTGAAATAGAGACTGTCTGTTTAAAACTACATGATGCAAGCTGGCATTGAGCATGTTATGGTCTGCCGTGCATGTCAGCTAAATGACAGAAATGCCACAGATGTTCTGTAACACACTGACAAAGATACATTCTACAAATATCACAATTTTGGTGTATCCTTGGTGATTGTGAGTCAAAAAATTCTAAGTCTGACATTCTTACCACTCCATTGACATGTACCAAAAAAGGCAGCCAGGCTTGTTGCATTCTGTTAAAACCAGTGCTCTGTTATCAATTCGGGTTTTACATAGAAAACACCGTTACTTAATGGTGAAAGCATTGAAGATGACCTGTGTTCTTTATTGGACCATCAACTTCTGTTTACCATTCATATATTTACCATTCTCATAACTATATTTTTTTGGAAAATCATTTAGAGTCACAAACTGTTTATAATATGGTTAGAGCATTCTAATGAATATATTACTCTGTGCTCATTAAAAATTATGGGATAAATTTATATGGATAGACTTGTAAAGATGCCATGACATATTGTAGAATAGAAAAACTAGTTGTAACGTAGTATATATGACATGATCCACTTTATCCCAAGTACTTACATGTAGATATATGCACACAAAAACTCACCCTCCCCCACACACAAACAACTATTCAACTATGCTTACTTCTGGGAAGTCAGATTTAAGAGCTAGAAGAAAACAAGTGGGAATTTGACATGATACTGAATATTTTTTCTGTTACAGATTTATATTTTTTAATGGTTAACTTTTGGAATAAAAAATGAGTCAGTAAAGATGTGAAAGATAATGAAGATAATGGCTACTTTTTTGTGTGCCCACATTGATGTTCATCACTACATTAGGGAGAACAGACTAGCATACACGAAACCAGAATGCCATAAATGACGACTGGTGAATGGAGTTCAGAATTTTAGATTAGCAGTTTGTAAAATGGAGAAAACAGAATTCAGAGTTCTTCAAAACTTGTGATCAGCATGTTTCAGATGGCCATGAGATGGGATAGGAGCAGCCAGGCTCTGTTGATAGTATGGTTAGCTTGACAAGTGTGGTGGCAGTTCTCAGTTCTCTAGTTCTTACTGCTTTACATCCAGGTGTGGAGGGATGACTATGAAGCTAAGAGAGAAGTGGCAGAAAGCACATTTTGAACATATTACAGCTCTGTCTTCTGTATTAATGGGTCATCTAAAAAGGAAAAAAAAAAGGAGTAAGGGATACATTGGATAAACATCTAAAGAAGAGAAAAGAGAATGGATATCAGAAGGAAAATGGAAAATGTCAACTTGAACAGAGCACAGGCCTACTCTGAAGTTCCATGAGAAACACTCAAAGACGGATGCTAGACAAAATGTTTTGTGTTCCAGCACAGTGAGGGTCTTCAGAAAATACTTAATATAGATAGATCTGACCAGGATGGACTTATGAAAGGCAGAGGGAGAAGTTACACTAGCCGAAGTCTAATGAGAACAAGGTGGTCACACCATTGCATGCAGCTGCCTCGAGCATTGTTCACACCAGGTGTGTGGCTTGCCAGAGCTGTATGGTTACAGACTGCAGTGGTTCACAATGTCCAGTAGATCAGCAGTCTAGATCACAGTGACTGCTAAGAAAGTGTCACAACACCTTTCACTTGTGTTTTGAGACATCATGGCTCATACCAACTAGGAAGGAAATGGCTGTAATAGACACAAAGTCTACCCTATTCGCTGGGCAAAGTAAATTAATGGTTGATTCAGTGATTGAACTTCACACAAATCCTGAAATGGAGCATGGATGTGATGATGATACAGACTTCTGTTTTAAGGATGTTTACAAAGAAACTGAATGTGTAATGGGAATTAAGTAAAATACTTAATTTTTAAAGTTAAGAGAGACCACATGTGAAAGGCTCAAGATAAAAAAAATTCCTGATAAGAGAACAATGGAAGGTCTGGGTGTGCTGATGGCAGAAGTAAAAGTCTGACAGGTAGGTACGAGGTGAGACCCAGAACGCAGGTATAGGGATTCTCTTTTGAGCAGAAAACACTTTTCTCTCCCTTGCGGTGGCTCAATAAGGGGATTCTTACATATAAAGTATGAAGAACACAGTTAAAATCACATCAGAAGACCAGAAAGAAATTGCCTCAAGTAAAAAATAAATGATATTCATTGATTTTGTGATATATTATCTTGGTCTTGTTCATAAATTTGAGGAACTGAACACCTTCTATCTTAATAGAATTATTTGCTTTTCTACTGTCGCCCCTGTGGTTCAAAATCACAGCATGTAAGGTGAGGATATTATCTAGAATAAAAGACACATAATAGATCATGCAGAAAAGGCTTTGGAAAATAATATTTCATGGGTATTCCTGAGAAATGAAGGGGATCCATTTATACAAAACCTTGTTTACATTATTAGGGTTTTATTTTAAATAAAGTAGTCATGCTGGGCAAGGTGGCATGCGCCTGTAATCCCAGAGGTTTGGGAGGCTAAGGCAGGAGGATTGCAAGTTCAAAGTCAGCCTCAGAAATTTAATGAGACCCTGTCTCAAGATTAAAAAAGAACAACAAAAAGGCCAGAGGATGTGACTCAGTGGTTAGGCCACCCTGGGTTCAATCCCCAGTATTAATAAACAAACAAATAAATAAATTTTAAAAGTTAATCATGATTGTGAAGTATTTCTTACATATCATTATCAATGTGATAATTTAAGCTTCAGGGAAAAAAAACTAATAAAACGTTAAATGGAACAGATGAAAGAATAAAATGAATGCTCTCTGATTAATATTAAATTCCTTAGGCAATTACCAATAAGAACTGTAATTGTACTAAATAACTATTATTTTAATGTTGCCCTCATCCTAGGATGGATTTTTAACTAGCCTTACTTCACACCACTTTTGATTATATAATAAAATGTATGGTACCTCTGATCAGGAAAAACACATCACACAAACACACAAACATCTGAATTCTAATGAAGAAACACGTAGAATTCCTGTTTTGTTTACATTTTTCTTACTTTCTCTATCTACTTTTGACCAATAAATGCAAAGAAAAAAAAAGAAAAAGAAAATTTCCTTTTTAAAAAATAGCAAAATTATCACAAGTAAAAGCTTGCTTCTTGGTATTTTATTTTGATACAGAATTTGATTGATGATTGCTTTGCTAGGCCATAAGTCACAGTGGCTTGCCACTTGATATACAGTTGGAGTTTTACCCTGCAATAAAATTATGACAGGTCTTTTTCAAAATCGGGATAATTGTGATTTATATGACAAGATGGAGGCTGACATATTTTAGCAGGAAAGGATCTGACCATTCTATTTCTGTATTTGGCCTACTGTAGCAAGCAACACTAGGCCTGGCAAGAATAAGAGTATGCTGTATTACATATGACTTGATGTAATAGTATTAGTTTGAGATTGGCAAGTCTAAAATTCATGCTGTCATAATAACTGTCTTTTATAGTTCATGCTGTTAGATTCATTTTGCTTCATGAGTTTTCATTTGACTTTTTGTTCTTTTGGGTCCACATTATTCTGTAAAATTTCTATATCATTTTATGAAACCTCTATCTGCGTGTACGTGGATGTGTATATATATGCACATGTATGCTTGACTTGGAGTCAACATACCTGGTGTCATGGTATGGATGTTGTGAGGTGTCCCCAAAAGTATCTGTGTTAATGCAGGAAGTGAAATGATTTGATTCGGAGACCTGTAACCTGATCAGTGGATTAATCCTTTTTTTGTATTAATAATTTGAAATAACTACTATCCTGGGTGGTAACAATAGCAGGTGGAGCATGGCTGGAGTAAGTCCGTCTCAGGGGAGATACCTTGGGGATTCTCTCTTGCCTTCCTGGTTACTCCTTTTCTCTGCTTCCTGGCTTTCATGAGCTGCACAGGTTTCTTCCACCACATACTTCTGCCATGTTTTTTTTTGGCTCACCTCAGACCAAGAGCAATGGAGTTGGATGACTATGGAATGAGACATCTGAAACCATGTTCTCCAAATCAACTTTACCTCCTTTAAGAATATCAGGTGTTTTAGTCACAATGAGGAAAACATAACCAACATACTTGAATTCTATATCTAGTTTGGGTTCTACCATTTCTTGATAGTACAGAACTCTTGTAATCTAATCATTTTATGACTATAAGTACATTAAGTAAACTTGATTGCATTCTTATCCATGAATTAAGATACAGTTTACCTGAGAATGTAGTTTTGTTTGATATAAAATGTAAAATTACTTTGCAAATAGAAGTATTATGGAACTGAGTTATTATGTATACTCCTCTTTAATTAAGAAATGTTTGTTGAGGATAAATTTATGTGCTATTGGTTACAATAATATTTCATTTTCTATACAATAATAATTATTTATTTGATATAGACACTTAACTGAGGAAATAAAACGGTATTGCTAAGTGTTTTTATGAATTAGATTACATCACTGATACTTTGAGTATTAGGAAGAATAGTGGCTTCTCAAAGATGTTTGTATCCTTCCTAATACTACAGGTCTGTATATATCTTTCCCTCTTTCACAAAAGATATTTTGCATATCAACTCAAAGTTGAAATATTTGAAATGAGGAGACTATCTTGAATTATCCAGTCTGACCCAATGAACTCATGTGCATATGTAAATCAGAAAACCTTTCCACCTGAAATCAGGAGAGAGATCCATGTGACTCTCTGAACAATGGTCAGAGAAATGCAAGGTTTTTGATGCAAAGACAGTCAAGAGCCAAGGAATGTAGGCAGCCTGTAGAATATGGGTAGGGGTTGAAACACATTCTTCCCTTTGTTTCTAGAATGGATTGCATCCCTAGGGATACCTTGATTTTAATCCAGTAAGAACCAGAGTGAACTTCTAGCCAATACAACTATAAGAAATTAAATTGATGTTTTTTTAATCACTAAGTGTGTGGTAATTTGTTATGACATCAATAGAAAACTAATACACTGGGTAATGTTGGAAAATTCAGACCAGGAAGGAGAAATTTAAATATATTTTATGTGGTAACACAATGAGTTTCAAATACGACATACAAGTTTTTTCCAAATTTATTGGCTAATAATGATTAATGTATAGAGAAATCACACATTGGATCTTTGGTGTCAAGGTTCGTAACAAATTGTCTGTGTTCAAATTTTATCCACTGTGAACATATAATTGAAATAAAGATACACATACAAAGGTGTCGATGTGTTTAAAAACCAATTACTAACTCCAGGATAAACTGGACTTTGTACACAAAATGAGATAGAGTAAGTCGGGGATACTTGGAACAGCAGAAAACAAATTATAGTCACAAAAATGAAACAAATGGGTTTGAATTTGTACTTGGATAATGGAAAAATGACTCAAACGAAAGAAAAAAAATAAAATTCCTGTCATGAACAAAAAGCCAATTAAAAAAGGTGGAACTGTTGGGCCAGCTGTATTGGAAACATAAAATTTTATAAGGATAATTAGGAAGTATGGATCTCAAAGGGACAGAATTTCAAGAAAGTATTATACTTACACTAACTGATTTTACATACACACATGCTTAGGTGCATATATGAGTGCATGTGTGTATATATATGTATATATATATTTTTTTTCTTTTTTTTTCTTCCAAGCAATAGCATATGTTGTTTTTAAAATATATCTTATAACAGTAAAAGTCCTATCAGAGGAAAACAGTCCTTTTGCTACTAACCCCATCCTGCTTCTGGATCTGTTACTGTTCTTACCTGTTTTATCTCCTTCTTCATGTATTAGATTACATAATTTCTTTTAAATGTGTGTATAACACCATCCTTCAATAGCTATGGACATCAAATTCTTATTATTTTAATAAGGATTATATCTAGGGTCTGTCTGTATCTCTATTTTTTTCTTTCTTCTTTTGTTATTTTTATTTATTTTTTAACTTTTTTTTTTTTGTACTGACAATTGAACCCATGGGCACTCTACCACTAAGCTACATCTCTATCCCTTTATATTTATTATTTTGAGACAGGTCTCATAAAGTTCCCAAGACTGGTCTTGAACTTCTGATCCTTCTGCCTCAGTGTTTTAGTAAGTTTTTTTGGTGCTGCAAGCAAAAGACCTGACAAAGACAAGCAGAGGAAGATCTAATTTGGGGTGAGTTAGATCTAGAGGAGTTTGTTTGGGAGCTCACTGTTTCATAGCTCTCAGTCCATAGAAGGCTGTCTCCATTCCTCAGGGCTCATGTTGAAGCAGAACATAATGTCAGAAAAATGTGTGGAGGGAAGTAGCTTAGGAATTACCAGGAAGCAGAGAGAGCTGTGCTCAACAAGGTCGAAATATATAGCTCAAATGCACACCCCACCAAACCCACCTCCTTCAGCCACACTCTACTTGCCTAGAGTCACCACTCAGTTAATTCTTATATGGGGATTAATTCACTGATTGAGTTAAGGTTCTCACAACTCAATCATTTCATATCTAAACCTCTGGCATGTCTCCCATGTGAGCTTTTGGAGGACAACTCACATCTAAACCATAAGACTCAGCCTTCTGAACAGCTGGAATTAAAGACATGTGCCACCACTCCAGACTTATACCTGTTTTTCTACACACTACCTATTAATGGATTCAAGAAGTCGGTCCTCTCTTGCCAGTTTTACAAATCTTTAAAAGAATATTCTTTACCAATTTGTCCTTCACAACTTTTCACTGCTCAACATGGGATTATTGGTTTTCCTGAGAGTTGTTAAAGATTTCATGTATTGGTTGTAGCCCACCCCCCTTGATCTTTGTTAGAGATTTTGCTGGCAAGTTTGTGGATAAAAGTTATATTGCAGAATAAGTCAGTTTGATTCTGCATTTCCCACAGGGTCTATGAAAGTAAAATTGAAATGAAACTGTCTGCATCTGAAGGCAGATGTTATAGTAAATCAGCAAGAAGCTATAATGTTATGAAATGATATAGTAATCAGCAAGAAATTTGCAAATGAAGCTATTTGGGGTGGCCTAGAAAAGGAAGCAGTAGAGGGTAAAGAAATCATCACAAGGCTGATCCCTGCCATGATTCAACCCCCAAAGACTGGGAGCAATATTCATTGAGAAAAGAAAAGAAGCCAGTGGACAGTGGTAGCTAAGAGAAGTGAGTGGTTTCAGGGATGGAGGGGTGAATCACATTTAGTTTGAAAGGTGAGCAAAGTTGTAACCATTACTTTCACAGTGCAGAGATTATGTATGAACTTAGCAAGAGCAGATTTCAAAAAGCCCCATAGCTAGGTGCTCTTCTCAGTAGGTGAGAAAAGAAATTGTTTAAATTTTAGGTGATATAAAAACTTTACATGTATATTGGTATGATCTGTCTAAATATACATTAAATTTCTAAAAACAAATATTACCTTGTGTTCTTCAAATGCAAATGCAACTTCATTTTAATTTGAAAATATGTATCAAAGTTCCTTAAATACATGTCACTTTCCTAGATCCTGTAGGAATTCAGAATAAAATTGAGTTATTCAGAAATATAACGTTTATCCACAAAAATCACTAAAGTAAAATCGAATGCTGGTACACTAGTAATAAGGTAACTATTTAGCTGGTCTGAACTTTACTCCCTGGCACTCCATGTATAGAGTTGGAAGAAAGATTGGTGCACTTGGGCAAGGAAGGAGAGAAAGAATGTCATGTCTTTTCTGCAACAACATAGTGCTAAAGTTGGCAAAAAGAAAGTACTTGAAATGTATAAAATATCTACTATGTGTCAGATACAAAGTTTGTTCCTTTGGTGAAGTATGAATTTATCCTTACAACAAATTAAGTTGTAACTTTAATTTCCCTATTTTAGTCATGAAACTAGGATTAGGAGAGATAGTTATTATAAATATGGCCAAAGTGAAAAATGGTAGCATCTGACTCCAGAGTAAAGGCATACTAATGCATGTCACATGCCTGTAATAAGAGGTAGTAACGCCTACTGACAGCTAGAGTTACTGTTTATCAGATGAAGATAATGTCTTTGGGAATTCAAAATATTTCTGTTACAATATAGTAGGTAGTGTTTATATTGTAGCAAAACAACAGAGAGATTTCAACCCAAGTATTATGTATAAACAAGATTGATGAATATGGGTCTGTGTTACTGTTTTGTAAGTTATATGGCACAGTTTTGTAGTTGTGTCTTTTAGGTATAATATATTTAAAGTAAGGAGTCATATTGTTAATTACTATTCATTGCTATTTTTTAAACGAAGCAATGAACTCTGATTATAGCTTTCAGAAATTAGTCATTAAATTTAGAAAACTGTATGTCTGCCTTTACAAATTACTTTTTTGTTGAGTATTCAAAAGAATACATAAAGTCTTAACAATTTAATTGAGTTAATTTTTCTGATGGGTATGCTTTAATACCCTACTGTTATGATGGCAGACTTCCCGTGGTAATATTGCTAACTGTCTTTGTGTATAAATACTACTGTGTGAATTACTTTACATTATTCCCTTTTGTGATTCATATTCTTAGCATGAATGACTTCTAACATTATTTTAGGTGAAGTAATATCCTTGCTTCCAATAACGTATTAACCAGATAAACTGCTTAAAATAGGTACTTATCCATATTCATACTTACAAAGATGTTATTTAAAAATGTCACATGCATGTACATGCACACACATATAAAACAGTATTTTCCTCAATTTTATGATGTGTGGTAAAAGGAAGAGTATTACATTTTCCATTTTTTTGTGAACATTGATTCTTCTTCTTTATTCTTTTATATGTCTTGTATTCATCTAAGGGAATTAGATAAATGCTACAGTTACTGTGCTGAAATGTAGCAAAATTGAAACTTCACTGTGCTCCAATATACATACATACAATTTACTGACACAGTTCATGTTGACATTGCTTCAGTGTAGTGATATTGTACCTTTGAAGTGGGGTTGCTTCAGTCTAGACCTAGACTCTAAATATATCAGCAGTGTAACTTGCTCAAGTAACTAATATCTGGATTCTGTAAGAGGAGGACCAGGATGGTGTTGGATTTACTGTTTGGGTTTACAAAGATAATGAACATAATGTTTTATCACAACCCCCGACACTTTGTAAGCCCTGAGTAAAGATTAAACAGTAAATGTTGGCTGATAGATTTCCAAAGCAAGAGCCTACATAGCTCTTCAAAATGCTTTCAGCCAATACAAATAGGTTTTGGTTTATACATATTTTTTAATGTTAGAGTCCCTTTACTTAGTACTTAAGATAAACAATATTGATGTATGTATGTGTGTATGTGTAATATATATATATATATATATATATATATATATATATATATAACACATACATCACACACACACACACACACACACACACACACACACACACACTTTAGCCAAAGACTAAAATTTTCTAATGAATTAGGTTCAGGACATTTTATTTCTCAGGAATATTTGTGAAGTACACATGGCTAGTTGATAATTTTCACAGCATTTCCATCTGTATGATCACTTCCATCTGGATAATTATTTAACTTTATGATCATTACAGTGCATGAAGTTTTGAGAAGGAATCTGTGAGACTGATTTCCTTTCTGTATGCTACCATATTTCACATATTTCACATAAACACTAGAAGAAGATGGATTGTAAATATGGCACCATTTCAAACTAATCCAAAGTTGTAATTATGTATCTATAAAAATATATTGATTTTGTTATGGAAAAGTTACAAACATAAAAGTGAATAAAAATGAATTTACATCATAATGGATTGTTTTAAAGAGGAAATTCATAAAACCACTCTTTTGGTCAAATTTCTGTATTTGAGAGGCATTCCTGACCATAGTCTCCCCTCCATGACCTTCCCACACTGACAAAGAAGAACACTGATCTTCCTGATTATAGTAGTCACTTTGTCACTTGTATCATCAAATTACAATCCGAAAATGTATCCCTAAAAGCTGTAGATTTGCCAGCTTTAGGATTTTACCTGTATGTAAACACTTAGCTGGAATGCATGTGGATTGAGCTTGATGTGATTCATTTTCCGCTGCATATGCCTACATGTGGGTCAGTCTGTGCTTGAAAACAGGGGTTGGCAGAGTCACTTGCAAACTCAAGTATTTCACGTTGTTAAAACTTGGATTGAAACACAGACTATGGCTGAGTTACCTTGAGAAAGTTCTTCATCTTCTCTGCGCTTCAGGTCTTCAACTGTAAAATTGGTATAATAGTATTAGTTTACAGAGTTGTTAGGAAAATTAAGTTAATTGACCTTGGAAAGTGCTTCTGTTCGTTAGGTAAATATGTCAACAACTATATTGTATATTTCTAATATCTGGGTTTATTTAATATATACATGCATTTCGTGTAGCTCATATACTTTTCAGTCTAAAATCACTAAAAGTATTTATAGTCTCAGAGCCACATATTTTAATGGTAGTTTATTTTCAAATCTATTGAAATCTATTTGCAAATGTATAAAAATAGTAAGTATGCAATTTTTTATATGGCATTATTTTTTAACTTTCTCTCTGCAGCCATCAGTGATAATCCTCATAGCACCCTCTTCTCTGCCATGTCATTGCTATTGGCTTGACAATATGCTGCACAAAGCTGTGCCTTTCTCTTGTTCTGTTTCTTCTGCATGCAGCTGAGCAAACTAAACAAAAGAGTATTTATAAAAGTGAATGCTTTCCTGGCTGCATAACACTACATTCCATTCAGCATGAAATAAGTTCTGAAATTCTCAATGCCTTGTAAAAGTTTTTTTTTCCTGAAAATAAGCTCTAAATTTTGAATATCAGGAGTTTGACTTTTTAAAATAATCATCCATATTATTGATATTTCCAAGTGTTTTCAATAGACCTGTAGGAGAGAGAACATTATAACAAAAGTCAAGCCTGATGTATTAGTGTGCTTGAATTACTATAGCAAAGTACCACCAACTGGGTGACTTCAGCAACAGAAACCTTTTTTTTTCATAATTTTGGAGGATAGCATCCAAGATCATGGTGGCAATTTGATATTTATATTTATTTTCTGTAATTGGAATGTTTTTCTCTATATACTTCATTATATTGTTTTCTTTCAGGGTTATTTTCCTTTAAATAAATATACATTTTGGAAAAATAATGTACCTGGGCTCAAAAATCGAACCTGATAACTCCTCTTAGAAAGTGAGATTATTGCCATGTTCAAGTGTTCAACCATAATCAGACAAGCCAGTTCATGTGCATGTGTGTGTATGAATATAACTAAAATATAATTGTCTCAATATCATTTGGCTAACTTTCTTGTGCAGATAATTAAAATCAATTTGGTAAGCAGAAACTATATGTCTTAAATGATTTAGCTGAATAAAAAGCTATGAGATCTTTTCTTCCTTTAGTTCTGTTCAGTTCTACAAGCAGCTACTCAGTAATAAATATGATTCTATCTTTATTTATTTTTATGTGGTGCTGAAGCATGCCAGGCAAGTGCTTTACCACTGAGTTACAGCTCCAGACCTTAGTATGATTCTACATGTCATATAACCTTGCTGTTGAGAAGGTTTTACCATGCATCTTTTTTCTAGTATCATATATTTAAATTTTAAAGAAAATTGTTGGGCAGATTGCAATATGATCAAGCTTTCTTGGTTACAATGTTCCATGGTGGAGTATATTTTTAGTTTGAATATTGCAGCCAGAGTAAAGCCTAACTGGCTAGTGTTCAGTGGCAGTCTGTTCAAGGACTGAAACTGAGCAACTTGAAATAATGCAGGGAAAGTAAAACTTTACCTCTATCGTCTTAGGTTCTTTTACTGGGACTGGATGAATATGACATAAAACAAACTAACAGGAGAAAAACATACAGATTTTATTTTTCATGAACATGGAAATCCCCACAAAATAGTGAGGACCCAAAACAGTGGCAAAGCCCAAATCCTTTATGGTATACTAGGTTGAACGAAAAAATGGCAACTATGAGATAGCAATAAAATGTATGGAAAGGCTAAGGAAAATAAGTTATTTCAACAAACTCTGTCTGTACAGGTATTTCTTGGGCTCAACTCCCTGTCTCTGGTAGCAATGTTTATTTTCTCCTTGTACCATAGAAAAAGGGAGGTTAGAACATCTGTTCTGCATTTTCTATTTATCAAGTTTCTTTAGCTAAAAATAATCCTTATGACGAAATTTTGCAGTGGCATATTCTGCCATTCTTCAATAGTATAAAAGTTCAGTATGTTAAGTATCCCGTATGTAGGATCCTGCATGAACCAGAGTCTGAAAGGGAGATTCACATCGTAGGAAGCATATTGGGAAAGAATAAGGAAAGCAGGACTGGGCAGATAGATGGAGAGGTTTGCTATGATGTCATTGTGAGAGATCTCAGGTAACATCATGTAAGGCTGGAATGGCTCTTCTGAGTTGTTGGGTATTCAGGTGAAGGAGATGTGTTTTTTATCCTAGAACCAAGCAGCCATTGGATGTGGGTTGTCTCCATGGGAGGGCTACAGCCTCTGATGAGGCATGTCTCATGGCTAGAAAAGTTAGTGGGGAAGAACTGAGAAAATCAGGTAGGATAAAGGCTGAGAAACATCCACTAGATTCACCAACAAGGGGCCCTTGGTTCCTTGTTAGGTGATAAGCAGGGGACAGACACAGACTAAAAGGAATGAAGAAGTGAACAAGATGATAATAAAAGAGTAGTGTATTTGACAATTGAACATATATCTGTCCACAGAAAGAGCTTGTGAATGCAAAACTAAAATTATGGAGTGCTGAATATGGGGACATGTTCCCCCAATGGATGAGGTAGAAAGGGTAAGTTCTCTATAGGATACATGGTATACAAATTAAAGAATCTGTAATTGCTAATTTAAAGTAAAAAACAAAACAAAACAAAACCTCTGTTATTGTTTTAAAATTTAAAGTGCTGGGGCTAGTGTTGTAGGTCCATGATAGAGTGCATGCCTAGCATGTGTGAAGCACTCGGTTCGATTCTCAGCACCACAAAAAAAAAAAAAAAAAAAAAAATTAATAAAATAAAGGTATTGTGTCCCTCTACAACTAAATTTTAAATTAAAATGCTTGTTTAAGGTAACAGGACACTAAATATATCACATTAAAACCAAAAAGTCAAACTTAACATTTTTGACATTCTATTTGCTTGTTTCTATATTCTCAGCTCTCTTTAGAAATCTAGAGGATGGAAGTTGCTGTATTTAGCAATTTCTCTGAACATAACAAACCCATTTTAAAATGTAGCATTCTCCAGCAGTATAGGGATGTTTATGTCATAATCTGCAAGTCTTGATGTGTATTTCTCAGGTCTACATTGTATATAGTTTTTCTTTCTTTTGTTCATTCATTTAATTTTCATTCAACAAATGTTCTAGAGCATCAATTATGTGAAAAGCCTGTCTAAGTAGTAAGTTTAGAAGTTTAAACAACAACAACAAAGAATTCTACTCACATGGAGATTCTAGTGTGAAAGAAAGACATAAACAAAATATTTAAATAAATTTTGTGGGATGATAGTTGGTGATAAGTGCTATAAAAAAGTGACAGGGTATGGGGGTTTAAAGATCAACAACTTTCAGTTGAGAAGTCAGGGAAAGCCTTTCTGAGCAGGGAATTTCTGATTCAAGAACACAGTGGTACAAGGCCTTCTCATACTCAAAGCAAGAACATTGCAGGTACAGAGAAGTGTTTCACATGGGTGTATGAAGTACCAGAAGAAATACAAAGGAGACAATGACTGGAGAAAATGGAAATGGAAGGAAGTTTGGGAGATATGGTTAGAGAAATGACAGAAAGATAGGAAGCCATTGGAGTACAGTTGACAGATAGCTGGTAGGTACAGGACCAATCCCACCTGTTGATGCTGGAATATATTTCAATTGGGTTAAATTTTTGAAGTGTTGTCCTTACACTGAGAATTTTGAGCAGCGGGTAGCATAATCTGAAATGCTTTTATAGCATCACTGCAGCTGATCTTGAGAAGATCCTGAAAGGGTCATGAGTAAAACAGAAAAACCAGATAAGAGATTATTGAAATCACTGAGGCAAAAGAGGAGTATGGATTCCTCTTTGGTATTAGCAGTGCAGGGGTGAGACATGGGCATATTCTGGGTGTATTTTGAAGGTGGAGCTCAGAGGAACTGCTGACTGAGAGGATTAGTATAAAGAAAGTAATGAGTCATGAATGCCCCTTGGGCATTTGGCCTGAATAACTGGAAGAATGAAGTTGACATTAATTGAGATGAGAAAGACAGCAGGAAAAGTAGGTCTGGTGAAATGTTCAGGAGCTCGGACTTGTTAAATTTCAGATGCCCATTAGTCATCCAAGTGAATCTGTAATTATAGATTTGGAGTTTTAGGGGATATCTTAGATTGGAGATTGAAATGTTTAGAGTCATCAGTTTACAGAAAGTATTAAAGGCCAGGACACTGCTTGAAATTACAAAGGGAGTGAGTAAAGATAGAAAAGACAAGAAGTCCAGGTATGGAACCCTGCAGCACTCTAAAATTAAGAATTTGAGTGAAAAGAAAGAAACTGCTAAGAAGGCATAGCCAGGGCTGTGGATGTAGCTCAGTAGTAGAGTGCTTACCTTGCAAGTTTAAAACCTGAGGTTCAGTCTTCAGTACTGAGAGTAACAGGTGGTGTGGGAGAATAGCTATAAAAGTCAGAAGGAAACTAAGGGGAAAAGTGTATTGAAAGCCAATAGAGAAAATATTTTACAGTGTAGGAAGTGCTCAGCTGGGTCAAATGCTGCTGATTGGTCCAATATAATGAGGATTAAGAATTGAGAGCTGAATTCAACAGTGCTTAAAGAGTTCACTTTAGTTCCTGTATCACCATGTAAAAATCAGGCCTACGTATGTGTCCTTCTATTATACAGAAATTCTTGCATTTTAATCACAATTGTTCATTAAGCATGTGTGTAATTTTGTTGATTAATTTCAGAATTCAACCTGGATTCTTAAGCAGTATCATAAACCATTTTGACAAAATTTAAATGCTGATTTCATCTATAATTAGTATTGGAAATACACAGAATCTGAAAAAGAACATTGTTTTATTCAGTCTTGTTGAACTCAGTTCTCTTAAATGATGATATGGAGATATGCTATTGATAGAAGTCAAGCATCCACATTTTACATTCTTAATATATTTTAAAAATAATTTTAGATATTTTATTACATCTAAAATAAGCTACTATTCATATATAAGGGATTAAAATAGTTCCTTTTCTTTAGAAATGAGATTATTACATATAGCTCATAGAAATAAGACAAATGAATGAAAATAGGCTTAAACCAATAGAACTACACATATTGTTTTGATCCACAGTGTGGCTGTCTACTGAATTCCTTCCATCTGGGCTTGATAAGACCTTAAGCACAGCATATCAGCCTGTACTGCAAGATTTATTGCTGAATAGCCTTTTTATACTTTAGAGAGTATTTTATTTATTCTGTTTTCCATTAATAAATCTTCTGTTCTTCCTGTGGACATCTATGTCTTTTCCTTTTAAATTGAGGGCAGACATTATTACTCCCTGCTATCTCTTCCATCTTAAGAGTACAGGGTGGAGGGAGTTCAACAAGCTGAAACACACATCAGTTTTTGTGAGAATACACGATATCACAGAATTAAAAACATTTTTAAAATCCTTAACTACAATCCACTGCCTGTGCTATTCTCTGGAGAGCTTGGTGCACAAAGCAAAGCTCAAGAATATTTATGCAGCCTGACTACAGAGCTCACAGTAAGCCTAAAGCTAAAGCAAGAATTTAAAAATACAGAACAAGAGTTTCATCTTAGGTAAATTCATGGAAAAAAAATTCCCATGGAATTATATAGGTTGAGATTCTGGCTGCCAGCAATAATGTTCAAAAGGGACTACATGTATATTTTCAATTCTGTGCTCCGAGTGCCTCCCCATTTCCATATAAAGTACTGGCACTGAAATTAATCAGTGCTACTGGATCCCTCATGCCACTGACAGAACAGTCACCCTGACACTTTTTTCTTTAAAGGCTTTCTATCTGAGGCCTTCCACCGTCCATCACTTCCCTTCATTAAATCCATGGTGAAAGCAGAAGCTAGCACTGGAAGTGCAGTAATGCATACCAAGTGGGGCCAAATATCTCAGTAGCCACATGTGAGTTTATTTTCACTAACCCGGAAACCTCAATCTAACATAAGCTAACCTTTCTATTATGGTTTTCTTTTATCTGTGCATTGTCTCAGGTAATATGAGTAACGTTAATTTTATAGTGTTGTAAAAACAAACAGTTTCATTCATTCAACTGACCATTTACTGCATATCAACTATATACCAGATGTTGGGTTATGCATGAGAGATGAAAGGCTCCCAGCATGGTGCCTACTGAGTAAGAACTTCTTATACATGAGATAATTAGAAATTCCTAATTCGATTTCAGATTAGCAAATCTCTATGTAGACAAAGTGGCATGTACACACACATGTACAATATAGTTAACATACTTACATATATCTGTTGGGATGTGAAAATTTAGTTATGGTACTTAATTAATGATAGCATTTAACCAGTAATCTTGTCCTTAAAAAATCAATGTATTTCACAAGTATGACTCAGATTATGTGGGAGTTAATGATTACTTGAAATTTAGAAAGGACCCATTTAGGAAAGTTCAAGTTCACATTTATACTTATTTATGTATATAGTTTAAATGTACTCTAATTGTAGTGCTATTTAACACTGATTCCCTAACACCTGCCTTTAGAAACATTCTTGTAGGTATTGACTTCTTGTGACAATTGTTTGGTTTGTTTGTTAAACGAAATTCCATCCCATCACAGAGCTTTCTCTGATACACAGGATGTCACTGAAAATAATAGTTTTTATAGATTTTTTTCACAGTGTCTTCTAGATGGTAACTGATACTTAACTGCAAATCAAAAAATATATATCTTTCAGAAAGGAATAGGACAGCATTTTCTTTGTTATATAAAAACAAAGATAGCTTTACAGCAATATGCTGAGGTATCTATTTTCAATTATGTTTTTTTGGTTTTTGAATTCCTTCAGTCATTTGTTTTATTGCATCACTCTTAATTTTGATGTTGGGCCAAAAGTATTAAAGATTTTTAGAAGTTTGCATTTTGTTCTATTAAGTGGAAACATTAGTCAAAAGCAACAAAAGAAAAAGAAAACCAATCAAGTGACTCTAAAGCTACTTTCTTTAGAAATGTCCATCTCATTAGGTCTATTATCAATTCTTATAGCAAGTATATTTTGAATAATCATGATGGCTCTGTGTACCATGGTTAGAGCTAGCAATAAAGTGATGAAAGATAGGCTTTTGTCCTCAAATATTTCATGGTTCAGTGGGGGAAGGAGAGCAGTAAACAGAGGTGGGCACAGATGTGGCTAGCAATACCATTGGAGAAATGCTATGTGGTGTCTGAGAAGTGGTACCACTAATGGTATGGATGGCAGCAGGGATTTGACAAGGTTAGTCTACAGTTTGGAAAGGAAATTAAAAGTAGGATAAATATTTACATGTTAAATATTTATTTACAAATGTTGATGATATATTTGGTCTTTAAAATAGCCACATTAAATTACCCAAATGACTCATGAAAGTAAAAAGATACACTATCTCTGTATTAATTTAAAAATCACATAAATGCAAATTAAAACAATAATGCACACACAAAAAAAATAAAATAAAAAACTTAAGGAGGGGTGGAGAATCTTGGCAAAGGGATTACCTAAAGCAGTATAGTCTGAGGATGATATTGAAGTGAGATAGATCCCAGATGACTTAGGAGGTTCAGAATGACAAGCGTTTGGTAATAGATTAAACTCTGGGGATGAGGGAAGGAAGAGCACATCTGCAAGGTTCTGCTTTGTACAAGTGGATGAGAGGTGTACTCTTCACTGAAGAGTTTTGGGGGATGATTAGAGAAAGCAGATGTTCACTTTTGAATAAAATCAATTTGTGGTGCCATAGAGACTTATGAACTGAGATATCTAGCTGGTAAAGAAAACAAAGAAAAATTGGCCTTGGAAAAAATCTAGGAATATATAGTAAGAAATTGGGAATACATGTAAGAGCTTACATATATTCCTTTACAGAGGAGATGATGTACTGCAGTGCTAAACAGCGATGAGACATTGAAAAAGATCTGAGAGTTACAAACAGTAGTTTAATAAGGTCAGAAATGTGGGCAGGAATTTATGTGTAGTTCACAATAATTGAAATTTTGTTTTAAGGTCAATGATGCACCACTGAAGGACTTTAAGTAATAAACTGGTTTAATTTAAAATGGCCTTTGAAGGAAAACCTAGAATCACATTTAGCTTTAAAAATATCTTTAAAGTTACTTCCTAGTGTCCCTTCTGAGAGATTCCTTTTTATGTTCCTGATGTGTACTGGAGCTGACATCATGCTTGGAGAGCCTTTCTGGGTGGCCACAAGCTGGGCCTGGAGGTAGATAAGGCCAAAGTAGGCAGAGGATGTTCCAATCTTTTAACAATATCTTAGCAAAACCAATTGTCTAATTTATTTACATGGAATAAAAATGAAATTAAAATGAAGAAAAATGCTTTTAAAGAGAGAAATTCAATGTATCTCAGTGGTTTCTGAGCCTAATTAATAATCATGAATAGCTTAATAATTATTACCAGGATGTTGTGATTATTGTATCTTCGGCAGCCATTTATTAAATACTCACATGGGGCAACACATTTGGGAAGAAATTATCACTTGCTTAGGGGACATTAATAGTTAGAGGTTTTTACACTTCTTATGCTCCATAGGTGTTAGTCAGCTTTCTATCACTAGGGCAAAATACCAGAGAAAATCAAAATAAAAGGATACTCATATTTTGGCTCATGTTCTCAGACATTTTGGGCATTGGTCCTTTAGCTTCACTCTTTTTGGCCTGTGGTGAGGTTAGAACATCACTGTAGAAAGTGTGTATTGGAGCAAAGCCACTCAGCTTATGGTAAATGGAAAGAAAAGTGACAGAGGAAGGGGCCAAGGTCCCAATATCCCTTTAAAAGGCATGCCGCCTATGATCTAAATTCCTTCAGTAGGTTCACCTGAAGGTTTCACCACCTCTCAATAGGACACAGGCTGGTCATCAACACTAGTATATGGACCTTTGGGGGACATTGAGATCCAAATCACAATACCTTATACACTCCGACATATGAAACCGAATACACCAGTCAAATGCAAAATTTTGCCAGCTTACCTTCTTTCATAGTAGAATGTTTGTTTAAAAAAAATCAAGAAGTAGATGTAATCTATTTTTACCTTTTTATATTTCCTAAATGACATTTATTAAATAATTCCCCAAATAATTTATTGCCAAAATATGATCTATATGTACTGTTTTTTTTTTCAAAAAGTGTGAAATTGATGGAAAAGTATGTAACAGAGAGGCAGTCCTTGGACATGAATATTGGACATTTAACTACAGATGTCAGTTTCCACAATTTAAAAGAAAACTAAAGAGTTGTCAGGAATTTACAAACTAAAGCCATCCAGTGATTTGACCTTATATTTACTGATTTGCACAGAATACAAAGCCTGACAATCCTAAGTGTTGCATAGGATATAGAGATGTAGAGACTTTTTAATACATTATACTAGGAATATAAGTAGCCATCAGTGCTTTGAAGAGTGATTTGAGAATAGTTTAGTAAATTCCTATCATTCATGCACAACAATCACCTCTAGGTGTACATCTTAAAGACATTTTTGCATTGTGTAAAAGGAGAGAAATACTAAAATATAATAGTGAAAACCAGGAAATACTTCAAAACTAAATATCCATGAATAAGAGAATGAATAAGTGAACTATACCACATTTATACAAAAGGATGCTACAAGAAATTAAAATGCACAAAACAGAGTTTGTGGGTAAACAGGGGTACATATCAAAAATAACATTTTCAGATAAAAAGCAAAATGTGGAAGGATACATTATGTTATGGTACTGTATGTAAAATTCTGAAGGTAAAATAAACATCTAGATATGTCTGGATATGTACTTATGTTGCAAAAGTATAAATCATGTACTAAAATGCTAAATACAGAAATTGTATTGATGGTTTCCTATGCAGAAAGAGTAAAAGGAAAGGGATGAAAGAGGCATGCACACACAGAATTATGTCTTTAAAGCTCTGTTTCCTTTAAAAAAAATGTAATGAAAGACAAAAATGCTAAAATTTGGCATTTAGGACACAGGTATGTGTATTAATTATGGTATTCTCCATACATCTCTGTATTTTTCAAATGTGTCATAATATGGGAAAGTGCTTGGACTTCCTGGCATTGTAGTTCTTTCTTAATAAGCCAGTAGAGAGAGCATCTGGTTGTCATAATCAAAAGCGAACAGGCTGGAGTCAAGTGTGGATACACAACTGCCCATGCAGAAAAAACAGTGTGCACTTTCTATTTCTACACCGTGATCACAGCTGTTGCCCACAAATCATATTAATAGTTAACATTTTAAAGCACTGATTAGATATTTTGCGGAGTGTTTTATGTGGATTATGGCATTAGGATAAAATGGAATCATTAGTCAAATTTAAATAAGATCTAGAATTCATTATAGTTGATTGCCCATTATTGAAAGAGAATGTGGATATCAAAAGTTTATCAAACATAAATGACAAATTACGTGGGGATGAAGGGATGTCAGACATGGGAGACCCCACACTCTTCTGTAGTCTAAAATTTTATCACTTCCAACTAATTTGGCTGGTATCTGATGCATAAAATATCAGAATTCTGGAAACACTTTCTGAATTTTGTTGATCACAGTGAAGTAAGATATAGAATTGAATGAAAATGAACTGATAAGAAAACATGTAAGGAACATTCCAATTCCCTTAAATAGAGTTTAGCAAATTTGTAGTTGATGATGAAACTGGTCATTTACTGTGAATTTTTTGTGAGTGAGCCACTGTTCTCTGGATTTTCCAAATATTAACTCTTAAAACACTTGTAATGATTCTGTGAGTAATGAGGATAGATTTTTCTCCTTTTCTGAAGCAAGTACCAAAGCACAGATTTTAAATAAATTTATCAAAGTCACAAAACCAGTTTGTGATGAGGACAGACTTCCAAAGATCAGATTCTTAGACACTATTCAGTTCTGACAGACATAATATAAAAAAGTGATAAAACATACATATTTGCAGATAATGGATTATGAACAAAGACAAGAGAAAATCATAATGTAATAGCTATAAGAATATAGTCTACCAAGAAAAATACAAGGAGGTTCAAAATGATGAGTAACAGGAAACACTGTAGAAAACTGGATCATCAGGATGTAAAAGAGTAGCCTTTATTGAACAAAAGCTGCTAGATGATCATTTTCAAGGAGATGAAACTGAACACCAGAAAAAGTGATGAATCAATACAAATTTCAGATCTCATGCTTGGTGCAACTGGAATGTGAGCACAAATCTCTGGACCGTAAATCCATATCATTTTGCCACAGCATATACTATCTGTGCTTTAACAGTGTCACCACTTATGTCTGATAAGATTGTTGGGAGTTTCAGTCCTATCATCCTTTACATTTCTAACACTCTACTCCGTAAAGGTGAAGGAGAGGAAAGAACAATGAGGGACAGAGTGCTAGGGCATCACAAAGAATTAATGTTTGCCAGGCATTTTGTAGAGAGTGAAGGCAGAGAAACATTACATTTTACCTTTATCTCACTCAGCCCTTGCCCTTCAGTGATACCAGTCATGTGGGAAGAGTGAAAAGCAAATACAACCAAAGCGTCAAGCACCATAAAGCAAAGGCAATGTTCAGCTTTCAGTCTCCTGTGAAAGCTGGACAGCATCACTTCTTAAGCAGTGGTACATTAAATAGCAGAAAAGAGACCCCAGGGATTTAACACTGGGGTGTATCTATACATTGACAACAAAGAAATGCTTATTGTTGTCCAGAATTTTTGGATGTCTCGGGAGAATGTGCAGCAGTACAGCATGCAGATAATTTTGGAGTGGGATTTGGCTACGAGAAAGTGTCAGCAAAGGGCAGGAGAAATATCTTAGAGACGTATCTCCTCTGTATTTTGCCCTGGGCAGTGGGTCACAGTAGTGGCAAAAGGACAAGGCAATAGGAAAGATCAAAGTTCTTTTCATTCCAATGCATCTGTCCAAATTAGATCCTGAGAGGCAGGGTTACTAAGAGCAAAATGTTCTTTAAATAGTAGCTTTAACTCCAAATAACAATGAAACAATTTTAAGATATGTGCAGTGCCACATACTCTGAACATAAAACATCCACCAATTTTAAATTTAGTAGCATGCAATGAGAGTAATCTCTGTAAATACCATTGCATACCAGTAAAGAATCCCAATGTAGAATGCAGATTACAGTATTTATGGTAATTTATATGGTGGGTATCTAGGGAAAATATAATTTTCTTATATTTTTAGTTTTGAGCATGTCCATGGGATGCTGAAGGACCTTCTCTAAGAGGAGTATAGGTTTTCTTTAATTAATAGGGTTGTCTAATAGATAAGAAAGTGTTTTAATGTGATTACCCCTATGTATTTACTTATTCTTTCTGTAGGTGGTTGGGCTTAATGACTTTTATTCTAATGCAAATTTGAATAGCTCTTCATTCATGAAAAAGGAAAAGAGAGAAATTTATAGCAATTGTACCAGACATTGTGTGTGTGTGTAGCTTTACACGCTTTATCCTGCTATCCCAATTAAGCCTCTCAATTTAAGAATGAAGAAGAAATTGAGGAAGTAGGGATTTTTCCAAGATAACTTGGCTACAGGTAGTCAAGTTCGGAAGGAAAATGAGATTGATCTGACTCTTAAAGCCAATATCCCTTAAATTACATCACACTACCATTTGCATGCTCTCAAGAGCAGATGGGGATATGAGGAACAGCAGCATTGGCCACTGTGTGTCTTTTAAAGAACACTAAAAGACAGGATAGAGAATCCCTGCTCCTCTAAGAGAGATGCCAACAGATCTGCAGTTTCTCATACAAAGGCATTTCAGCAGGGAAGTAAGTTATTCACTGACAGTTTGCACTGTCCTTTTTCAATGCTTGAAGAAAAATTAATTCTCCTTAAGGTAAGGTTAGAATCTAAAGTTAACAGTGAACTTGCACATGTTATCAGCCCCTTTTTTCAATCCTGAGGACTCTTGGGCATCTTTATTGTCCCATATGCCTAATAAACTATCAGGAGCATAGTAGGTCTTTAATATTGCTGATTTGTGTTGAAAGAATGAAAATTAGTTGTTCAGAGTTTTCAATCTTACAGCATACATTTGTAACTTTGAGGTAGTAATTTTATTTATTTGATTCTGTGGAAATCTGCACAATTTTTGACTTCCTATTTCATACCAGGTTTGATTCTAGAAACACAAAAATAGACTCATCCCATATATTCAAGCTACACACTATACTAGCAATACAGACAGTAATTTGAATGGATGAATGAATGAAATGCACAGTGAAACATGCATGAGACAGACACACTTGATGTGATACTATACTTTCATTTTTTCACGTATTTTTTTTAAATCCTCTCCCCCTCCATCTATCCATTTTTCATAAGCTCTTAACTTATCCTTAAAAATCTTCATTAGGCATATATTTGTTCTCTATTTGCATATTCCTTTCCACCTATAAAATAGAGACATCAACTTAGACTTTTGGATCAGTATGATGTGACAGAAAAAAAAGGTATTTGTATAACTGCTTTGAGTTATTTAGGGAAATATGCTAGAAAGAAATATATATAGTTAGAATTTCAGTTGTACTGTGGGAGACATTAAAAAGTTGAGTCTTTAGGAACAGTACTTGAGAGGATCTAATACCAAAAGAAGAACATGCATTATTTTCAATAAGTATATTGTGATGCAAACTAACTTTCAAAGCTAGGGTTGAATTTCATCAAAAAGGAGTTTTGCCTTAAAAGAACCAGTTTTAATTTAATATATTAGTCCAATGTTCTCAGGAAAAAAAAATAAAATATTTAACAAAGTCCTCATGCAAATAGTATACTTGTAATATTATAAATTGCTGTTTCATTATATGAGACATAGGCAGGGACTTTTAAAATATATGCTGAATGAATGAATAAAAATTATGACAATTATACTGAACTATGTTATGAAATATTAGGAAGTAAACAGTATAAGTTATTTCAAACACTGACCTCAAATTTTTTATCCACATACTTGAAAGTCAAGATAAATTATAATATTTTTAAGAATAAATAAAATTTTTATATAACAAAAAATAGCAAATTATCATGTTATAATTCTTTTCAGATGACTTTGACAAAATATCATAGACTGGGTGGCTTACAAATAACAGACATTTATATCTGACAGTTCTGGAGACTAGGAAGTGCAAGATCTAAGCATTAGCAGGTCACTGCTGCTTCCTCATTCATAACCCTTTTGTCACTGTAACCTTATATCATAGAAAGAGGAGATAGTCTCTGGGGTCTCTTTTATGAGGACATTAATCATATCATAAAAGCCACACCTCCTAATACCATCACCTTGGGAATTAGAATTTCAAAATGTGAATTTGGGAGGAAAATAAAAAATAAGTTCATTGTGGTCAGTGTTTGAAATGTTTAGACCAAAAGTAAACAGCTTTTTGAATTTTGAATTTTTCTTTATTTTGTGTCAGATAGACAGTGTCTTATTGACTACTGACATTAAAGGACCAAAATTAGAGAATGATACAGTACTGATGGTTATGTGTCTTATACTTGAAGCATTTAAATATTAAAAAAATGCTTCTGGGCTGGGGACGTGGCTCAAGTGGTAGCACGCTCGCCTGGCATGCGTGCAGCCCTGGTTCGATCCTCAGCACCACATACAAACAAAGATGTTGTGTCCGCCGAAAAATAAAAATTAAATATTAAAATTTTCTCTCTCTCTCTTCTCTCTCTCTCTCCCTCTCTCTCTTTAAAAAATGCTTCAGTTGGTTTATTTATTTTAGAGTGTGCTATACACTACTGAAACTACTTGACATGAAGTCATGAGGTATATCATTAAAGGAACAACAAGAGGAAATATTGGTGAACAAAATAGATCCCAAAGCAAATAAATTAGCGTGGACAGATTATGAAAGAAAATCTTTAAAAGTTACAGAAAAAGCAATTTTAAAGCACAGATAGAGATTAAATATATGAGGAGATTTAACAATCAGAATTGACAGATCTGAAAACACATCTTGAATTTTTGTTTGAATTTATAAACAAGAGCATGTAAATATTTTCTCAAATTCATAAACTTACTGTCTGTAAGTTTAGACATAGTCTCAAAATGTAATGTTCTAAAACTGGATTCAAACTAGAGAGCCTTATTTTTCATCTTGGGATTTCCTATGTAACTTGAAGGAAACTGAAATTCCCAAAGAGAGAAGCACATGAATAAGCAGCCAACTTCAGTGTTCCTTACAATTGGATAAGGTGGTAAAGGACCACTCCATAAACACTCAAATAGGAGTGTGGGAAATCAGGCTGGCTTCCAAATACTTCAGTCAGAAAGTAAGTGAGATCCTATCAATACAAAGGGAAAACTTACTGAATAATTATGCAATGAAAAATGCAAACAAGGAAACTACCCTGCAGCAAATATATAAATTCAATGAATAAAGAGTAATTCAGTATTGCCATAATGAGGCCCTGAGCTAGTATTAATAGTTCTATTTGACATGAAAAATGTTCATGCTTAAAATTTCCTTTTGCATTTTACCTATCAGATCTTTGTTTTGGAGCATGCATTTATCAAAATCATTCACTGCCTCCCTCTAGGGACTCAGTTAATAAGTTTGCCAAGTTGTTATAATCCTTTCATATCCACTGTCAATGAATAATGATGGTTCTTTAATCACACATTTGAGCTACAGATATTCTAAATCATCACTTCTATGATTCTTTATATTGTTTCAGTAATAAAACTAAAGAATTCTCTGAGCATTTTTTTTAAAGATCTAACACATATCCTACTGTAAAGCCAATTCAGTTGGGAATAAGAGAGAAACCATTCAATGGGAATTCAGTTTGTAAATGAAATCAATAAATTAAAAGTTATACTTGTGAGATTGATTGCTAAGACCGTGTTAATGCATTTCACATTGATTCCTCTGATTTTCTTCTTGTTTTGCTAACAGAAGAGAGTATTGTAAATAAGAATGTTTTAGGTAGAAAACAAAAACTGGTAGAAAGCATTTACAAAAATAAATTATTTCACACTTTTGACAATATTAAAGTTCAACTAAATGTAAACTGGAATATGGACTTCCTTACATTCTCATTCTGTGAGACCTTGTGAACTCTTGAAATGGTATGGGGCTTGACTCATGAAAATTGGTTTCTAGTTACTCATTAGCACTAGGATCTCATTTTTTCCCACCCTCAATAAACAAGACAAAACAAAACAAAACAAAAGCCTACTATGGAATATGTGGCATGGGACCATAAGGCAACAAATCAACAAATTGATTTGGAGATCAGGGGATTAAGATTTCAATCCAAAACATGTCACCCTCTGGTTGGGTGGTTTGTCATTATGTTTCTAGACCTCCCCCGCCCCTCATTTAATGATCAAGGGAGATGGGTTATACATTCTCAGGAATTTTTTTTGTCCCTGAAATTTTAGGACTATAAATTATACTAAATTAAAGAGTTATTTTTCAATATTGGAAATAAGCATTTGTGAGAATTTACTGAAAGATTAAATTTTTATAAAATTCAGCAAACTCTTTATTATTCACACTGAACACTATTGTGCTCTGAAAGTCTTTTTCCTTATGTGTATGTATAGCTATTACTCTTGTTTATTTTTATTGGTGGAGTGTTTCTAAAAATCAGTTATTTCTTTTGATTTCTAGAATATTCATTTATCACAAATTCTAAGTAAAAATTCACCTTTTCTTTAAATTATCTCATATTTTACCTAACATTAAGTACTATTATTATTTCCATTTTTTCTATGTGATGATGAGGGGACTTACCCTAGCATATGGGGAAGTTGACTGAAGTCATCATTAGCAGATGATCATACTAGTGAGTGAGACTGATTAGTTTTAAAGAAAACCTGTCCTCTTCTGCATAGTGTGTGATTCAGAAGCTCTGAAACTGAAGGCTTAAGGCCAGCAGCATAAGGCAGCCCCCCAAAGACAGGAAACAGATCAAGAATGGAGGTCCAGTAAACTTTCTAGGAAAGACATGCTCTTGCTCTTACTAGAGAGGGTCTTTGTGAAGCAGTCTTCTGGAGTTCATGGGGCATGATGGTGAATCCTATTGACCTCTTTGGTCTTTGAAGCAGTATATAAATAATCTTCTGACCTAACTAGGTACCAGAGGCCAAGAGAACTATAGATAAACAGAAGCTAAGACACTGGCTGCCTCAAGTCACCCCACCTCTGAATTCCCAGAGGAGTTTCTGAAATAAGATGACATTAACACATGCAACAATCCTACACTCCATTTCCTTTAGGAAATAAACAAGACATTCATAGTGTCTGACTTCCAGAAAAATAAACTAATGTATTCTTTCATTTTTATAATTCCTAAGTTAGTAATAATTTCCATGCTATTTAAAAAGGTGTTTCAATAGAAGCTACTTCTCTCTCTGAATATTCAAGTTCTTTGTTTCAGAGGAACTGGCATCTGAACATTAAAGTGTTGGATAGCTCCTTCAGCCTGGTGTTTGAAACTCAGTTACACTATTTATGAATTGTTTTTGTTGGGCAAGGTTCTTAATCTGTAAAGCCTTAGTTTCCTTACTTGTAAAACGTGGATTTGGAAAAATTATTTCCCTAGATGTTAACTAGAAGATTGCAAATTCAAATTGATTTCATGCATCTCTAAGTTTTTAAATTGATTTTTGATCCTTATAGAAAACTACCATATTTTGATTCAAGATGTAAATAATCATATTTTCTTCTTAACATCAAAAAACAATATTGAGTGAAAACATACAAAGACCATGGGGCTAGGGAGTTAGCCCAGTGATAGAGCACTTGCCTAAAATGTATCAGGCCCTGGGTTCAATTCTCAGCACTACATAAACATAAATAAATAAAATAAAGATATTATGTTCATCTACAACTAAGAAAATTTAAAAAAAAAATTTAAAAATGTACAAAGACCAGCTCAAGTGTGAGTGATGTTATTTCTATATGCTTGGGTGCATGTTCCTAGGTCATATAAATTGTAAGGAGTTCCAGATTTTCTATTTGTTACTAAGGAACAAAATAAAATTTGTAAAAGTTTTGCCAAGGAAGAGAAAATCTCCAAGTAACTCTTCTGGGAAAATAGCAGTAGCAGAGGACCTGAGACTGTGTGGTTGATTCTATATTCTGGAATTCCTTTGGCTGCTGTCCATCATATTAGCTTTCCACAAGAGTTTCTATATTGATTCTGGAAATGCTTCTAGATTTTACCCTACTAATAAAGTCAATAAAATTGAATTTTATTCCTAGGAGTATTAGAGTGTAGCTGATTGAGTAATTAAGTAATTAAATTTAAAAGTATGAAGCATAATTTCATTAATCAAAGTTAAAAGATTGCATCTTGAGTGAACATAAAGTAGGTTTCTGTTCCAGAAGTAAACTAAATATCAAGCTTACCATATATTCATAACTGGGGGCTTCATGGAGACAATTGAAGGCACATAAATCATTCATAAGGGACCCTCTGAACATAGTTTTCTTTCTGTAGCAAACTATCCTTTAAATGACAGTTAAAGGGAGGGTTTCATTTCCCATATAATTCCACATTAAATTGTATATTAATAATGGGATATTTTCAAAGAGTCAATTTTCCTATTTCCTTTCTAAGAGAGACTCAGAAAAAAATTTTAAATTACCTCTATAAAATTTTAAGTATAGATTATATAGAGAAAATCTGCTTCACACATTTGTGGTTTAGCTCTTTTTTTAAATTTAGTTTTTCGGTGTCTTAGAATTATACATAATTGTGGGATTCATTTGTGCCATATTCATACACACACATAATTTGATTAATCTCATTCCTTAGTATGCTCCTTTTCCCTCCTTCCCTTGATTTACTTGCTCTACTACTTATATCCCTTTCATTATTATTATTATTATTATTAATTATTATTATTTTAATTGGTACATTATAATTATGTATATAAGTCAGATTTCATAGTGGTATGTTCATGCATGGACTTCTCCATGGATATCTTTTCATTCTTTCTGTCATGTGCAAGTTCAGGGAACAAGATATCAGATGAAATAGTTTTAAATATAGTGACATTTCTTACTAAATGTGGAATCTTGAGTGTGATACTGAATCTTGACATTTACTGTTTCTTTAATAACACTAATAATAGCACTAATAATAACTGTTTCTTCTAATAGTAACACTAACATTTATGCCCTACAATTATTGTGGAGTTAATATAAGATAAAATCAAGAAAGTGTTAAATCAGTCCTTGGCATAAAATTAGTTATTAATGGTTTGCTTTTATAGTTGTTGGTATTATTGTTAATTTTGCAAATTAGGTGTGTCAGTCAGGTTTTCATTGTTCTGACTGATATACCTGACAAGAACAACTTAGAGGAGAAAAGATTTATTTTAGCTCACAGTTTTAAAAGATTCACTTCATGGATGGCTGATTTCAAGGCACAACCATCATGGTAGAAGGACATGGCAAAGGAAAGCTGTTAAGCTCATGGTACCTGGGAAGCACAGAAAGAGAGTAGAAGTGGCTGGGGACAAGATAAACCCTTCTAAGGCATGCTCTCCAGTAACTAAAAAGGTACAGAATCCCAATAATCCATTCAAATGGATTAACACATAGATGAGGTTAAAGCCCTCATGATCCAATAACTTTCCCAAAGCCTCATCTCTGTATATTGCTGTATTAAGGTCCAAGTCCTCAACACATGAACTTTTGGAGAACATTCCAGATTCAAACTATAACATTAAGTGAAGTGTGAATAAAAATTTTACCCTCTCAGGATATGTATCAGTGTAAAGAAAATTTGTTTGAGAATTGTTTTTAGCACTAATTTTGTCAAAGAGGAGTTGCAGTTGACAAAGAACACTACATCTGGTAAGCAAACAAGACCAACATTTCGCTGACAAATATCTACCTATACTCAGGCTCCGACAGCTATGATAGACTTGGCAGTTCACACCTGTAATGTGTGTGTGATGAGAATGTGCTGAGTTCCTGAAGATCACATTTTTAGCATTCCCTGCATTAAGTAAACATTAAATATTCATGGCCCATCAGTATATTCACTAACCTCTGTTTCTTTCAGTTCAACCTTGATAGTTGTCTTTTCTGCTTCTACATAACTGCTAATAGTTTTTTTTTTTTAAATATCATGAGTCTTTCAATTAAATTGTTTTTTATTACTGAAAAAAAATAGTGCATGAGACATAGAAAACATTAAAATACCACAATATAGAATATTTAATTAATCCTATTACTCACTATCCAGAGATAACCCCTATGGATATCTTTACATATCTCCTTCCAGATATATCTTTACATATTTTTTCCTCTCTCCAACTCTAGAGAGAGGTCATAGAGCTTACACTGTTTTAGTCATGTTTGACAAGATCCTGCTGTATGGTGCAGTGATCTTGCAATACAATTCTAATCATCTCCTGTAAGGGTTATCCCCAACCCAAGGTGGAGGGCAAGAGCATAAGAAGGAAAAATGGCAGGATCTTTCATGTCCTCTGATGTTTCTTGAGTTTCCTAACCCTAGGTCTGGGAAAATTGCCAACAAAAATCACATTAACTTTGTAGCTGACACTCAGAATGGAATTAAAGCATTAAGACCCCCTAAATTTGTGTATATTTTGGATTAGTAATGAAGTAAAGCAAATCATCTTTCATT
This sequence comes from Urocitellus parryii, assembly GCF_045843805.1. Classification (NCBI taxonomy): domain Eukaryota; kingdom Metazoa; phylum Chordata; class Mammalia; order Rodentia; family Sciuridae; genus Urocitellus; species Urocitellus parryii. The sequence goes on along the minus strand of NC_135531.1, from coordinate 67,518,705 downwards.
GTTTCTTCCCAGGAGAAAAGAACTCAGAGTTTATCTTGTTCAAAATGATCTTGTAAATTACCCCAAATGAGGAGCAAATCAAATCATATGTACTAGTACTTGTAGTAATGTAAATAAGTTCAGAAACAGTCACAACACAATGCCTCAAAACATAAAAAAGTTATAGACTATTAGTAGTACTCTAAATTAAAATAATATTTCCAAAAGGGTATTAGGCAGTATTAATAAAATTATTTGAAACATATGTCTACTTCTCTGTTTATATTTCCAGTACAGGTAAAAGTTCACAGAGATGTTTATATGAGTGATTGCTCCATGATGTTTGGGGATATGAAAAATTTGAAACCTCTTAAATGTCCAATAGTATGTTACTGCATATAAATTATAGTGTATTCATATTTTTGGATACCATGTTCATGTTAAGCAAAATGAAATACCTGTGCTGAAGACTTCTGGAATATGTGGTAAAGAAAGAAAAAGAGGTACAGGACAATGTCTCATATCTGCCCACTTATGTTAAACAGACATAAAAATATTTATATATAAATAAATATACAAGAAAGAACTAACAAGGTCTATTTATAGGCAGAGAGAATGAAAAGTAGGAAAAGGGATACTCGATGTTCAGGTAATAACTTTTTAGCTTTTAAACAAAGTTATGTCTAGATTTCTTTTATACTTGAAAATATTGGATTAGAATCAATAGGCTAAAGAGGGCAAGGTTTTGTGGGGTATAATTCAAATTCGTAATGCTTGTTAACTAAGGAATGAAATTATGGAGAACTTTTCTGCTTTCTTTCATTTATTGTCTGAATTATTTACTATGAGCACATACTATTTTTAGAATTAGAGAAAATGTTGAATTTAAAAATGGAAGTGGTGATTTATAGTACATGCTCCTGAATTATGCTAATAGGATTCAAACACTGTGAATAAAGGCAATTTCTTATTTTTTTCTAGTAATAATAGTGGTTGAATCATCTTAGATATGCAGTAAAACAGAGATGTCATTGTTATGTTTACCTAAAAACTTAAGAGAAAAATGTTGATAGTCTGAGCAGCTTTATGTGCAACATAGATTAAATTAATTACAAAGTGAAGTAAAGAGAAGTAGGTAGGTAACAGGATTAAAATGGTATTCATATCTATGTCTGGAATGTTCTTATTATTGTACGTCATAATGCTCTTACTTTTTCTCATGAGGAATCATTTCATTTTTCCATCATGAATGAGCTGGCTTTTTTTTTTTTTTGGTGTTTTCACAGAGAGAATGTACATTTACTGTTGCTTAAAGTATCCTTTACAACTGAAAAAAAAAAAAAGCAGTCGCAAGCCACATAGTAGAGAAGTTGTTCATTACTTCTCCTAATAGCTCTATTTTATTTAGTGATTTATATATATAGTTTCACAGGATTATTACAGAGGGCAGTAAACTCTAAATTATTACTAAGATGCGCTACCTTAAACCATGGAAAGTGGTATTTCCACTACAGGTGTTATTTTCACAGGATTGTATGTTTATCACAGCCCTTCTTTAGACATGAGCACGTTCTCAACTGCACTCAAGTGTATGTGAGACATACCTTGCTCAGAGGTCTGTTAAACCTGCTTTGGACCCAGTATTGTTCTAGGACTTGTCATCCTTGATTTAAATGCAATTTTCTATGCTTTGGACATTTACAAGCCTTTGAAAGTAAGATTGGAAGATGGGTTCCTTTTATAATACTCAAATTCCAGAGAGATATTTGCTTAATAATAATACTTAATAGTTAATAAATGTATCATTAAGGAATCAGTAACTTGACATAGTTTTGCAACTAGTTCAATTCTAGTCACTTTCCTCATGTTATATACCTGCCACATGAGGATGACAAAATGCCATTCTAAAGGTGACAGCTATGTGAACTGCAGCAAGAAACCCAGAATTATTATCATTTTAGCAAATGGAGGATTGGATGTGCAAATGTTGGGAGGAATTATCCAAGAGGCTCTGTTTTACTAAGGATGAGAAGGCTGGGCAGTACACAGCTAAATAACTGGTCACCAGGCAGAGAATGCAAAGAACTCCAATGGTTAAGAACTTGAAGAGGTGAAGGGAGAAGGTAAAAGAGAATAGTGGCAAGAGAAACCATCTCAACACACATAGTTTCTATATTTGAAGCCATGCTGCCTGCAAATCAATTCCAATTTTGCCATTGGTTATTTACCTTTGGTCAGTAACAACTTTAATAAATTTCAATATTTCCATAGATAAAATCAGATTTATTAATAATATCAGCAAGTTTTCTCATAGGGGTGTTGTAAGAATTAAATGTGATAATACCCATAAATTACTCAGTAAAATGTTTGGCATGCAATTACAATGAAGAATATTAATCAACCTGTTATGATTTAGATGTGGTGTTTCCCCAAAGGCTTGTGTTGTGTGAGACAATACAAGAAGGTTTGGAGGAGAAATGATGAGGTTACATCCAATCAGTCCCTGAATTGGTCCCTGATGGGATTAACTGGGTAGTAACTAGAGACAGGTGTGGTGTTGATGGAGGAAGTGGTTCATTGGGGGCATGGCTATGGGATATATACTTTGTATCTGGAGTGTGGAGTCTCTCCCTGTTTACTGATCACCATGTGAGCCACTTCCCTCTGCCACATTCTCCTGCTCATGTCTCACCATGACCCCTGAGGAATAGAGGATGGAGACCTCTGAAACCGTGAGATCCTGAATAAACCTTTCCTTCTCTACAGTGGTTTTGGTCAAGTTTTACTATAAAATAATGAAAATTTATAACAGTGTAAGTAATGAGCAAAATAACTGAAGGTCAAATTAAATTTGGAAGTTTGAGCATAGAGAAGATTTGTGTTAGAAAAATATTTGAGAAAAAGTTTGCTTGATTTTAGGCCTAAGGATAGGTATGAATCATGGGAATGGAGAGAGGAGAAAGCACAAAAGAGAGTTTTTACAAAAGTGCTTCAAGATAGTTTCTTGTTTTCCAACTTTGGGAGGACAGAAGGTATTCTCATCGGTGTTAATTACTTGCTGCTTTAGGCATGTGGCGGGAGAACTACACAGGACTTGGAATGGGGAGTTTCCCAAGGGTTTAGAGGCTTTGAAGTCCTGTGCCCCACATTGTGTGAAACTGCACTCAGACCACTGCTCTCCTGAGGATGAGTGGGAAAATGTTTTGGAGAGTAATTTAGCCCACAAGAAAAGGAGAGACAAATGAGATCATAGAAAAAGTGGTACTAGGTTCTGCTTTGGAATATGACTGCTTAAACCCTTCCCTTTACAGTCAGGGCTGGTTCAGGGATTGGGAAGGAGCTGGAGAGTATCAATCTCGCAAAAATGAGGACAGGAGTGTTGCAGAGGCTGTGCAGTCTCACATGGAGACTACTGACAGGATGGTGGCAATGGGTTTTTAAATGCATACAGGCTCTGTAAAATAGTTGTCCATTTCTGTGCTTAATGACTTCCTTTGAGCAAGTCACATTTCTGTTTAGTAGGTCAAAAGGGTAGCAAAGTCTCACTTCCAAGGTATGTCCTAGGTCTACATAATAGGAAAGCACTAATATTCTAAATGGAGTTCCATTAAGGCATCAGGAACTCCTGAAGAAAGGTCACTTTGCTTCACTCCTTACAGTCATCTTGGTCCCTATAAAGATGCAAATTGGAGTGTTAGCAGGAATAACTTGACACTGGTTGCAAACCAAGAACACCCATAATTTCTGACTACCATTGAGTTAATTGCTCAGTTGTCTTTCTGTGTCAGAAACTCCCTTAAATTAGGAAAACACATTGTCTATATAGCCATTAAATCTAAATAACAGATTCCATGTTTGTTCGAAGAAATAAAGAGGTCATTTGATCTCATGCTTATCAGTAAGAACATCTACAGAGGGGTGCCCTGTTGAAATGATTCATGTTTCTGTTACCTAAGACTGTTGTGGCTGTGGATAAAGAGATTTAAATTCTGAAATTTAGACTATATCTCCAATTAGAGTATGCATCCATTTATTTTATAAAGTACTGACTTCATGTAAAAATTTTGCTGCAAATATCAATATAAACTCATTCCTTTTTAACAAAATTTTACACAGATCTAAAATACAAGTTCAATTCTATAACTTAACTAAGTGTTTATGGTCATTTTTTTTTTTTTGGTTGATGTTGGAAGATGTCCAGTTGTAATGTTTGTTTCCTCCAACTACCAAAGGGATAAATCTGTGGAGTCATATTTCTGTCACAGTTTACATTGTTGTGTGAGGAGACTGTTTTGACATACTGGCAATAAGTAGTTGGGACTGCCTTTAAAGCAGCAAAAGATATTCTTCAATTTTTATATGCCATAATTATAATTTGATTCATCTACTGCTATCTTAAATTATGAAATTAAAAAAAAATATTCTAAAGAGAAAAGAAAGGCTGAATTTTTTTTTTCCATTATTTTTCACTTGACATATCTTTCCTCAAGAATTGATAGAATAGGGTTAGGGTTGTAGCTCAGTGGCAGAGTGCTTGCCTAGCATATGTGAGGCACTGGGTTGGATCCTCAGCCCTACATAAAAATAAATTTAAAAATAAATATAAAGGTAGTATGTTCTTCTACAACTAAAAAATATTTTAAAGAAATTTAAAAAAAATAATAGAATGTTTATCTAGTTATTAATTAAATGTCCTGTTTTCTGTTTGGCCTACAACACTTGATGCGTGATGTGATAAGTGATTAAGTTAGCTGATTTGTGAACGACTTGTTTTCCTTAGGTTGTTTTTATATTGTGGGTGACCATCTTCACACTTTGAAAAGGCAGAATGCATGATCTAAGATCTAGATAAGGAAAAAACTGTGAAATGAACATCCACAGTTGGACATGACACTGAATTTCATCTTTGTAGCACCTGATTGTTTTTATAAAGTCAATGTGAGTTTGAGTGCTTGACAGGGATTGATGGACTATTTGGTACCAACGTGATTGTGCTGCATTTTTTATATACAGCAGCCAAATTCTGTCTTTTAGTTTGTCCTCTCCTGTCAAATGAAGAACCGCAGTATTATCTGGAAGAAAAATTCACTAGGTTTTTATTTTTGCATCATTATAAAAATATAATTTAAAAGCATACTGTAATGCCAGATTCATGGGACCCCAATAGACCTCCAGGAGCCGAATCCGATGCAATCACACAAGAGTGTTTATTGCAAGCTCCAGCCTGGACTCACAACCATTTTTGAGGAATCGGTCCTGAGGAGTGAGTCCTGACCCTTAGTTCAGTGAGATTTTATAGGTGGGGATACTCTATGTATCACAATAACACACAGCAAATCATTTCACACTGCAGGAATATCAAACAACAACTCTTAACATTGATTAGCACATTCATTGGCGGGAACTAGTCTGGTAAGGGTGATTGGTTAGTTCAAGTGGTGGATACATTTGAACTGATTGGTTTAGGCTGGGAGGTTTTGCAAGAGTGTATAGGCTAAACTGAAGGGTGGCCTAATCATGTTATCAATCACTACATTTGTTATCAAAACTACTGGGAGGGTCACCTGGCATTTCAGATATTTTCCCTGTCTCACTCTGACTGATGGTCCGAATTAGGCCTCAAGCATTCTTTTGGTCTCTTCAGGAACTTGCATTTGCTGAGTCAAGGACATCTGGTATGGACAAATGACTCATCAGGGTACTTTATGTGCCTAGGAATGGGTTTTCCAAGGACAAGGGTCATTCCCCACCCCCTCCTTTGGACTGGCCCTGCTCTGAGGTAGAGGCTGGTTTCTCAAAAATGGAGTCACATCAGTTTCTCAATACAATTCTGCAAGTCCATCTTCTACATTTTTTTTTTTTTTAAATCCAAAGCAGTCAGAAATCATTCCGGTCCTCTGTTGATCCTTACCATGCCTATCTGATAAAGTCCCAAGGCTGGATCAGGCCCTAATGAGTCCTTCTACCACCCCAACTATTGAGCTGTAACCAGATATGTGATTGAGTACATGGTGCCATTGACAATTCCTGTCTCCCATTTCAATTGGAACTTCAGCCCTTTGGTCTTTTTTTCTTTTCTTTTTCTTTCTTTTCTTTCTTTTTTTTTTTTTTTTTTTTCTGTTTTCCAGGCAATGATCTACTAACTATTGGAAGTGAAGGTTACTTTCTACTTTTCTCAAACTTCTGATCCCATCACAATTTCAGCTGCCTACCTCACAGACAACACCAGATGGGATGTCCTTTCGTTTGTGTCACGGCATCTACAAACTTACAGATCCAGGCACAAACTTCTTAAATTTTGTCCCTTCAGGTCAAATTGAATTATTCCACTTAATGACATCCTTTGAGCAAAAAGACTCATCCGCCTTCCCCGCCCCCCACATTCCTACATCCTTCTGACTATCCCTTTTCTACAGAGTTCTCCATAATCTTGTCTTTTAAGGTAGCTGCCTCTCATCAGCACCAAAACACCAGCAGTTTTCTGCCATTTAGAATACATTTACAACCTTGTTTCCCATCAACTTTCTTATCAACTTTGATGACTTTTATTGAATGCTTTATATGCCAAGAGCTTTGCTAAAACGTGTTTGGCATTTGATTTTTACCAATTGTCACTTTTTAGACAAGCCAGCAGAGAACAAAATAACTATAATAGTGAGTGGAAGAATAAGATTTCAGTCTAGCCCTCTGACTTTCTTAATCCAATGATGTGTTCTACATTTCAAGCTGAAATGTTTTTTATTAACTTCAAAGAGTTATGAATCATTGATTCTGATACATTATTCCCATTTTTTTACTCAATCAAGGGCAGGCTGGAATGGATACCTAACACTCCTTCATCCAGGTCATCAAAGGAAAGCAAATCCTTAATCTAAACTAACTAGCTAACATCAATCAGCATGTGACACTCTTATGCTGTTCTCAAATTGAGGGTCAATGACTCTGTGTTTGATGTCCCTCCTTTGTGCTTGCTTTAGCCTTAATGTGCAGTGGTAACTACCTCTTGGTGTATTTGTATATTTTACTAGATTCTGAGAACATGTATTTGTCCGTGGTGAGCCCCCTGGTATGTGATGCAATTATGACTTAATAGTATCATCTAATAACTGCATGGATATTCTTCATAGGTAGCAATTAAGAATTCTTGATCCAGACCTGGTGGTACACAGCTGTAATTCCAGTGACTTGGAAGGCTGAGGCAGGAAAGGTTCAATTTTAAGGTTGGTCCTGGGCAACTTAGTGAGATCCTCCCTCAAAATAAAATGAAAAAAGGCTGGGATGCATTTCAGTGGTAGAATACCACTCAGTTCAATGTACAGTACCATAAGGAGATAAGTACATAAATTAATTTTAGAAAACCTTGAAAATTATACTATATGTTGAATTATCTGGATATTTATCAAATTTAAGCTAATTCAAATTATAGGGATTCAATACATGTTAACATTAAACAGTAGTTCTTCTGTTTTAATATTGTGAGTGCCCATATACATGTGATTTGTCAGTTGTAGATTTCTGGAAATAATTTTTTTCCCTCTAACTTATGGTTAGGAAAATAATAAAGAATAGTTTCTCATAAAGAAATGTTATCAGAAGCAGGAAAATGAAAATTAAATTCCATCCTTCATTCTGTCTTTCTCCTTATATTCTTTCTTTCCTTTTTCACCTTACCCTATTTCTTTTTCTTTCTTTAATATTTTGAAATCTTTGGGTGAGCTGTAAGAAACGTGCTTCTACCTCCTGTGTTCCTGATTTAATCCAACTGGGCATCAGGCATTTGAAAAGTTCCCCTGTGATTCTAAAATGCAGCTAAGTTTCAGAGCCACTGGGTTAGATAGTCTCTAATGTACTTTTCATTTCTAAAAATTCTAGGTTCTGTTATTTTAAGGGAGTCTCAAGAGTGTTTTTAAAATACGAAACATACCAGAAGATTCTCTTTCAAAATGCTAGAGACCAAAATATTTTGTCTTTTTATCTAGTTGCCTTGATTGAAGCCTCATGTTATCAGATGTAAAATTCAAATAGTCATCACTCGATAATTGTTGCTGACTTTCTTCTATTTTTTTTTTCAGGCCAGTATACTATTAGCATTTAGAAAATTATCTAAAAAGAAAATCACTTAATAAATAGTGAGACAAACTTGTAAGCAAAAACTGAGTTACATTCTGCTTTAAATGAGCACCAGTGTGGTTTTGAGTACATTGAAGTTTAAGAGGTTTATTTGTTCATGTATCTGATTTGAGTCTTCCATGACTGACTATGGATTCTGTGGAAATGGAAGTACATTATAAATTGGATAGTCATTCACTACAAGAATGTCAAATGATTTACCATTAAGATGGCAGATCCTATTAATGCAGATATACTTATATCTATTGAAATTTTTATTTTATTTTCCTCTCTGTTCTTTCTTAATTGCAGGATTGTATGCTATATTAGCTAGAATTTAATTTTTAAGCAGATATAAAGGTAAGAGTCAGATCTTACCTTTAAACTATCTTTTTTTTTAAAATGTTTTGGCACTTTGTGAGAGAAAGTTTTAAAATGAAAATCTGAGTTAAACTCATCATTGTACACATCTAAAATGTTAATATTCAACACTAATGTTCTCTCAAGAGGCAAGGACATAAATTGAGAGGCCTATTGTGGATTCAAAAATGACATTTGTTTTGTTCACACAGTTTCATAGACAATAAGTCACACGGGTGCTAACATTTTCTGTGAGTTTTTTCCAGTTTAACTATGCAAATTCTTATGTACTTTATCTCATTTTAAGTAGAGTTATTGCTCACTTGTGTACTAGAGTTGGCTGATGTTGCCAAGTACTTTATTTATGTATGTTTCAAAATTCTGACTTGTACCATTGAAAGCAAAGCTTTTATTTTGTTTTGGTTCGTTAATGAAATGATATTATATTTGCCAAATTCAATGGGAGCGCAGTAAATAGAAGATGTGGATGTAATACTCGGACCTGCATTGTCATAGGTGTAGAACTTGAACTTAAATGATCTCTGTGTTTTAGTTCCTTGCATATAAATATGTGTGCTAATATCCTTAACATTTAGTTTTCAGAGTTATTGAAGTAATTAAGCAATATCTGTGTCAGTGAAGTAAAATGTTTGAGTGATATGTTACCATTTTTAAGTTGTTAATTTACATCTGTACACAGGTTTATTTGCACAAGTGGAGAGAGGTCAGGAATGATCATACAGACATATTCAAGTAGCTGCCAGCACTGCTAATGGAACAGAGAATATAGAGAAACATGCATTCTTTCAAATAAATTACTAATATTAATTTGACTTTCTAAATATAGAAACACATTAGCCGTATTATATAATTGCATTAATATGTAAGAAAGATATTAAAATATAAATGTAAAATACATTAACATTAAAATAAAAGAGTCTATGTTCAGAAAGTGTTTAATACCTATAAAGAATAAATTTAGCAAATTGCCCTTGACTGTCATGAACATAGAAGATCAAATGTGAGACTCTTTTCCCCATATTTTTAATTGGTGCTTTATAGTTTGTTTTACATAATGGTGGGATTTGTTGTTACATATTTGTACATGCACACAATACAAAACATCATTTGGCCAGTATCATTAAGTTACACATCAGTTTCTATTAAACTTGAGTTTCAGACAATACACATTTTCAGGCATTTTCTTACTGTTCAGCAGATAGGCTGGCCTCCTTTCTGTTCTCCTGATGTCATCACTCTCTTGCCTAGAACAAGAGCTGAACATTTTGTGTTCCTTTGACCTAGAATACTCTTCCTTAGCTTTAACATTGCTGGTTTATGCTTATCCTTTGATTTTCACCTCAAATAAAGACATTACTTGACTGTGTTTGGCAACCAGTTCTATTTACTCTCTTATCGTCTGTTTCCTTCCTCTATTATTACAGTGGGCAACACTTTTCCTGCACTTTAATATAAATTCTTACAAGTGCAGGGACCTTATGTGCTTTATCTCAGCTGTACTCCTGGGGTCTACTGCAGTGCCTGGCACATGAATATATGATGAATGAGTCAGTGATTCTCTGATATGTGAACTGGAGACAGACAATAACATATCAAAAGCCTGAAAACATAAACCATCTGAGAGCTTAAATGTCAGTGAAATAAATTAGCTGTCTTGTCCAACTGATTCCCAGAGTGCAACTATTATAGAATTTTCTTCTTTAGATGAAATTAGAAGTTGCATAGTTTTATATATATATATATATATATATATATATATATATATATATATATATATACACACACACACATATATTGAGTTCCCAAAAACAGTACCACCGCAATAATAAAGGTACAGATTTTAGGGGTTTTATTTGCTTCACATTGTATTCTGCAGTAATACATGATATTTTATGGGCGCTTATACACTTTGCTGTCCAGAATAAAAGATGTTGAATTGCAAATAGATGATGAAATGAAATGAACCACCTTTAAGCATGAGGTGACTGGCAACAAGTAGTAGGTCAGTAAGAAGAATGACGTCAATATTGAATATATGCTGATCATCCAGTCCGCTCAGAGCCCTGCAGAGTGGGTGGATAAAGCAGGCAAACAGTAAGTTAAATTTAGCCTGCAATGATTTCTTGCCCCTGGGAAAAATAATTGCTTCGTTCTATTGCCAAAAGGGAAACCGGCATCAGCTTAATTTGCCTGAGTCTGCCATAAACTGCAGATGGAACCATAAAACATAGTTAGAATAAAATTAAACACATCTGTCCTAATCTAAAGCAGGTAAGGCCAGGCAGCCAAGAAACATCAAAGTATAATGCTGCACACAGATTACAATATGCAGAGGTGTATTTTAAGAGATTGCTGACAGTGGGATAGAGAACCCTGAAATCTTGTATTGCCTTGTTTTGCTTTATTGAATCTGCTTTGTGCTGGTTGCCATTGTAGTTTTAAGACTCTACCAACACACCTATGAAGAAATAAACCAATAGAGAAAATCATTGATTTAAAATCCAGGAGTTTATTGCATTTTAATCAGGATTTCTTTCCTGAGCTGATAATACCTTAGATTAATTTGAATTACAGGGAATCAGAAGTCCCTACAGTGTATTTTAATTGAACGTCAAATTCCAGCCAGGGAGAGCTTGTTTTCTCTGAAGGTATCAACCCACATCTGTGTCACCCACTGGGATAATGGCTGAACAAAAAATAACAGGCTAAGACATGAAATTACATCACTTACCGGAACCAGGACAGCTTTGACAGTGAAGGGTATGATGGTACATGGAGGTGCACTACTCCAACTTCCCTTTAAGAGAAAACATGCTTTTCAGTTACCAGCAATTGAGAGAACTGATAGTCTTCTTGTGCAGAACTTTCGGAATCCCACTTGAATTTTAGAGTCTCTGCTGGGACTGCTTCTAGCCAATTATTGTATGTGGTAAGAGGGCACATGCCTGGCTATTCCAGCCCTCTATGGATTCCGCTAAAGAGAATCTTTGCGCTGGAGCTTCCTGCTGAATTGGCTAAGACTTTGTCAAGTCTGTCTTGTGGACGAAGGCTCTTCCTGTTCAATCCTGTTTCTATCGCGCTCCTGTCCCTTTTCCGTTATTTCTTCTCAGAGGTGGCAGATCTGTGTCACAGATGGAGACTTTTCCTGCCCATGTTTGCTTCCTTATTATTTTATAGTTCACAGTCATCACTTCTTATAAACTTTTTACACTCTTAACTTCATTTTAGCTTTTACTTTCTGGACAACCCAACTGGCACAGGGACGCTATTATTAAATGGGTATAGAGAGACAGATTCCAAGCAGAACCTACCATTACCCTAGGTATATTTTGTGAGCTGCTATTGTCTATTCTCTACTTTGTCCAGAGCCAAAAATGTTGTTTTATGCAGCCATTATCCACCTAACACCATTACATGTGGGGCCTTCCTTAATCTCAGGCAGGCCTTGACATAAACTGAACATTTATGTTGAAGAGGAAAGGGCCCCAAACTAATTTCCTTCTGAAGAATCTTCCTTCTTTTCTTCACATATTGGTTGCTATGCCAGAAGTTCTCCCTTTCTCTCCCTTCCTGACCTCCCTTTCCTTTCCTACAAACTCCCACTAACATTTGGTGTTAACATTCATACTTAATTTATGTTGAAGCAAAACCTCTCCAATTCTACATGTGCATATTCAATAGCTTTATTGTACATTTTATTTTAGGTATCCTATAGGCTTTTCGAATATAATACTCTTTAAAACATCCTCACAAAGATGTATTACTTGTTACACATCTTGTCATATACGTAAGCACTATAGAAGTCAACCCAGATTTCCTGTCCTCCTTCAATCCCCTTCTCAATTTGGACACAAGATCATTTTGGACAAATCTATCATCTCTTTTCTCCCTTTGAAAAACATACTATATAAATATTAGTGATGGAGATAAGAAAGAGCATAGTTACTACAGTTAAAAATATGTTGTTTGTTTGTTTTTTGTATCAGGGATTGAACCCAGAGGCACTAAACCACTGAACCACATACCCAGTCCCTTTTATTTTTTACTTTTTATTTTAAGACAGTCTTACTATGTTGCTCAGTGCCTCCTCTCTAAGCTGTTGAACCTAGTCTTAAACTTGATATCCTCTTGTCTCAGCCTCCCAAGTTGCTGGGATTATAGGCATACGTACGCCATTGCACTTGGCTAACAATATATTGTATTCTTAAAATATTCTAACAAAGTGTATATAAAGGGTTCTCACCACAAAATGGTAACTGTGAGGTAATTATTATGTTAATTAACTAGATTTAGTCATTCCACAAGGTGTACATAATCTCTAAAATATCAAAGTGTACATAAAATGCATATAAATTTTTCTCTTAAAAATGAAATGTTCACAAGTCTTATACTGTATTAGAAATGAGTAGACATAAGAAAAAGAGGAAGAACAAAAAAGTGTTAAGACAAAAGAGAAAAAGAGGTCAACTAAACAATAGCTGGCATCAATAAGACATAACAAGGTATAACCATTCTGACCGCAAAAGCATCATATCACTAACACACATGTGTGGTAGGAGACTAACTCACTCGATTGAGTATTATTGTCTAGAAAGGACAGGATGGCTGCCATGAAAGTTTTGTTAAGATAGCAAAAAATTCTCCAGAATGATAGGATAATCAAAGGGACAAGAAACGCCAGCCTCACGTAGCCTGGGTGTATGAGGACTGTACACCAACACCTGTAAGTGCACTGAGCAGAAAAATGGCTGCAAGAGAGGGTGAGATCTCAATCAGAGCTACTTGATTTTGAATAAATATCTAAATACAAGCTGGTATGCCAGAAAGCCTCTAGAATACTGTTTGGATTTTGTCTGTCTTCCATAGACACTGCTTCTGTCAGCATAAATAAATCAATACAAACATCTACATCTTGACTTGTCCCCATGGACATTGCTGTACCAACAGATCCTGGTCTGGGGAATGTAGAACTCCTCTTTATGGAAATATGGAAAAATATATAGGATTATGACTGACACTGAAAAAATGTTTGGGGGGTTAATGCTCATCGTCTTGTGCTATTGGGAGTTAGTGAGGGAAGTGCTGTCAGTCTAACTGTAAAGCTGTGCTGCTTACATCAAAGGTAGACAGGCATGATATTACATATAAATGATGGGAACTTTACCAAAAACATCTCAACAATGATACCTGTGTGTTTAGGTTTGTTACTTAACCGGTAGGCAGTGATTTTCATTTTTTGTTTCACTACCTAGCATTTATTAGCTGTATTTGAGATTAAATGATACCCCTAGGGGCTGGGGTTGTAGCTCAGTTGTGGAGCACTTGCCCCTTACATATGAGGCACTGGGTTTGATCCTCAGCACCACATAAATATTAATAAAGTAAAGATATTGTGTTCATCTACAACTAAAAAATACTTTAAAAAAATGATGCCACTATTGCTTTCACTCTCCATAGTCACCTTTAAGTTGAGTCAAGACAAGGCTCATAATTTTTTTGCTGGGACTACTTCAAAAGCATAATGCTTTGTTCTTTGGTCATCAGCTTTGCTTCCTTCATCTATTCCAACACAGTGCTGCCACCTGAGGCATCATTCCTCAATATAGATGGAGTGCTGTGCTTTCCCATGTCTAATGTCCTTTTATGATTTTTCATCACTTAAAGATAAACGCCAAAAATTCTGACACTGCATACAAATTTTTTTGTGTATTATCTTATTCTTACTTCATCACTGTCTGTCCCTCATACATATCTTTGCCATAGCTGTATTAGTCTATGTGAAGTTCCTGGAATTGGCCGTGATTTTTTTTTCTTTGAATATATTATTCCCTTTGCCTGGATGTTGAGCATGTACCTTCTCCTTATTTTCCTCACCTCACAGTAGTGAATCCCTTTTGAAGTGTCTATTGATCCCTCATTCAGTCATCTATAATAAACACAGGTCTTATGACTCTGTGCTATAATTGTAATTGTTTCTGCATTTTTTACTCTCCCCTACTATGCTCTGTACTTCTTCAGAGTGAAGGCTCTCATTAGTTTGATATGTTCAGTACTTACTTCAGTAGATACTCAGAGAACAGAGGGATAGACTAATGGAAGCATGGTCAAGTGGGCTAGATAGCTAGCTACACATATAAACAGATAGAAAGCCTACGGAAATATCTTCATCAGTCACCAACTTCCCCATTCAGAATGTACTCTGTGAAATACTGCTGAAATTGTTTTCACAAATTGGTCTCACCAAGCCAAAACATTAATTGACTCCTCATAAATTACAACATAATTTTTAATCTTCCCTGATCAGAGATATGTACACTTTTTCAGTCATTCCCAGGCAAACACTCCATGTCCCAACCATAGTAAATACCTTGACATTCCCAAACACTATCATTTTACTTGTTCATTTACTCCTCATTTATTACTCTTTTCTAATATCTGCACTAGTGCTAATATACTATTTTTGTTGGTTATCTTAGTGTAGCTAATAAAAAGCTTTATAATTTTGACAAAAGTTTCAACTCCCATTTTTATTTTTTTCTAAAATTTTAATGTGGTTCATCTGAAGAAAATTGAAGTAACTTTTGATTGGGAAAGCTCTTCTGAGAGAATACAGTTCCTAAGAAATATATACTAGCATGACGTTAGGGCCCAGATGCTTTTCTGAATTTTGAAAAGCCCCATTCTCTTTTATTACAGGAGGTGGTACTTGCACCTATGGAGTACCTTTCAAAACTGAAGGCTCTTCTAGGAATCTGATTTAAGAACCTTGTGCAGTAAAACACACCTATGATTCTGTCTGAAGACTGGTTTTTCACTCCAGACTTACTCAGTTCTATGTTAGGTGTGCCAGGAAGCTCAGGGATAATCCTTAAGATTTCTAGATAGCTTTTTGTTTGTTTGTTTTTGGTACTGGGGATTGAGCCCCCAAAGCACTTTTACCACTGAGCCACATCACAGCCCTTTTTATTTTATTCATTTACTTGTTTTTAAAATTTGAGATGTTTGTCTCACGAAATTGCTTAGGGCCTCACTAAATTACTGAGGCTGGCTTTGGACTTGCGATCCTCCTGCCTGTCTCAGCCTTCTGTGTCATTGAGATTACAGGTGTGTACCACTGCACCTAGCTCTAGATGCACTTTTATTTAGTAGAGATTATCTTTCCAACTTCAACTTAATTATCTGAAATGTTTTTGCAGGGAATTTGTAGTTCCATCCTTGATTTCATATGTATTACTGTGATCATGCCTTTCTGGAAAAGTTCTACATTTGCTCATTTACTAGTTCGAGAGGCTGGAGATGAGAAATAGTTTTATTTTCTGGCACAAGTCATGGTCCCTCTATATTCCTTCTCTTTATTTTCAAACTGGCTTTTTATTTAGCCTCTCTCTTTCTTATTGTACCACATTGCATGCAAGTAATAAGAGGTGTGATATTTTAATAGTCTACCTAGAAATCTCATTACTCATACACAAAATTTCACTGGGTATATTTTCTGTCCCCCAGGTTACATCAGGTGATACCATTACCAATTACTTCTTACTATGTGACTTTGGTAATTACTTTTTCTAGATCTGTGGTCATTCCTGACTGTTATTCCAGATCCCATCTACAACCTCCTACCAAATCCATGGCTATATATGTTAGGTATTTCTTATTATGTAATTAATTTCTCTGTAGCAATTTCTGTCTTATTCTTTTGTTTCTATCACTTCTTTCAAGCAAGCTAACATGAATGAGTACTCATGACAAGGGTGAGGTTCCAAAAGAGGATGTGAGAACTTTCATGTGCTTTTTCAAACCTCTGTTAAGATCTAGCCAGAGCAGATCATATGGACAAGCCCAGCTTCTCAGTATCCAGAAATAAATTATACCCCTTTGGTGCAAGGAGTTACAGAGTTATGGAGCTGAGTGTATGAATGCAAAGAAGGTACTTGTTGTAGTTATTCTGAATCCAGTCTACCCAACATATTCATGTTAAGCTTTTTAAAATAAATCAAACAATATTTCTTTTACACAAAATGAAGTAATCCCAAACTGAATTAATAACTTGCAGATGCAATAATTTTTATGTGGTGTAATTTTTCCTCTGTTACATACCATTTGTCTTAAAAGCACACAGTTTCAAATTGATTTTACAGACATTATATGTAAATCCAAATACTAAAGTGACTTTGCCAAGGAACATCATTGCGGTTCGTGAATGTTTTTCAATGCCAACCCCTCATTCTTCCTGAAACACAAAAAGTCAATCTCTGTTCCTTTTTCCTCAGGTGATATCTGTGATCCCAATCCATGTGAGAATGGAGGCATCTGTTTGTCAGGGTTGGCTGATGACTCCTATTCCTGCGAGTGTCCAGATGGCTTCACAGATCCCAACTGTTCTAGTGTTGTGGAGGTTGGTAAGTGCAAGATTTAAGCATTTCAGTAGTTATCCTCTTAGTTTTCATGAATGACTGACAAATTTGGCTGGTGTGTTATGAAGATTATGTGTTAGACTGCAGTGTGATTTACTTATCTGTAGGACTCTCAACTTTATCATTTCCAGTTAAATTAAATTATATTTCCATTAGTGGCATTCTAAGTAAATTTTTTCTTATATTTTCGGTGATTCATACTATAATTCAAGACACTATAAATAATAATTGAATATTACACAATCCTTATATCTCAAAAGTTAATTTAACTTTTTATTCTCAAATTTAACAAATAATTTTCAAGTTAATTTTTCCAAGTTGTTAGTTGAAAAAGAAATTATGTTTCTTAGGCCCTGTTAATATGCACCTGTATTTTGTAGCTGTTCTAAATAATTACTTTTCTTAGAATATAAATACATATTATATTTCTAAGAATTTAAACAGGACAGTATTCCAACTGCAATACTCTTCATGATCTTTTCAAAAACTTTGCTTTGAAAAAATTGATTAGAGTCACTGATTGCATTTCAAAATGAAGTTTTATTTTAATCTGTGAAGTATTTCATTGATATGTATAGTTATGGATTTAGGGTAACTTTTAGAATTTCTAAATAGCTCTCCATTAGGGAAATGGTGTACTTTAAAACAATTTGATACTCTGTAAACTTGTACAGGGATTTTCCACTCTGATTAAAGGTAATATTATAATTAAGTCTGAAAAACAATTATATTTTTTACATTTGTACAAAGAAGAGTACAAAATTGACTATATCTGTTTATAGAAAGAAACCATATGTTTTCATAAAGATCTGTTAACTAAAATGGTCCTTGGAAAATTTGGGTACTTCAATAGCTTTTGGAAAATGGTTTTGAAGAAGATAAGCATTACTATTTTTAGTCAGTAATCAATTTGTGTTATTAATCATTACATCTAATAGTAACTTATGCATAGTAATAACCCATTAACTGTCAGTTAAATAAAAGTAGAACAATTAAATAGGACCATTAATTTACCATATTTGGCCACTAGTTATCTAGTTATTGGGTTTTCATGTACTTTATTTCTTAAATGTATTTTTCTTTCATTTTGAGATTTTAACATTGGTCTGACTGTATCTGTAAGAGTTAATTAAATTATTGCTGAAAGGTACTTTGTTCATTTAATTCACTTCAAAAATAAATCTTCTTTAAGGTTTTCATTAACTCACGGTATTTTAGGAGATTTGACAAAGTGCCACAAAAATAAAAATTTTGTAACCACTTTGACCCCATCTTCAAATATATACACTTGATTTTTAGAACCAAAAATTGTATCCTTTCAGAATATATATTTATGAAGGAAATTATAGCTATAAATATTCCTACTATGACAATATGAATAGAATAGAATATTGGTGTTATATTTTAACCCAACAACCACAAATTGCAACATCTTAAATTTGTAGTCTATGTTTTTGTCAGTACTTTGAAAAAAAAAACAAAAATAGAATCAATGACAAATGTGTTTAAATAATTTAAAAAGTGGCATCTTCACAGAATTTTATGTAAATACTTGAAACTTTGGGGCCAAATTTTTAAACATTAATTCAATATTTATCATTTTATTAGAAGAGAGGTTTTTAAGGAGAGTAACATTTTGAAAACTAAGCACCCTACCATATTTCATTTAATTTAGTGAGTCTTTGGGGACTCAGATAGCTATAGAATTAAATTTAATTCATATTTATTGTGATATGTTATTAAAAGACCTCTGATAGTCAGACATTGTATAATTTTACTAACTTAAGCTATATGTCTGTTTGATATGTAACAGCACTCTTTCTTAAGATATACTCAGGTATATGTTACTTGGAATAAATGTGTTTGTGTTAGTATTTGCACTGTTATTTAACATAGTATAGTAGTTATACCAATCTTAATTTCACATATAGGTGTTATACCATTAAAATGATAGAAAACAAGAATCTTAAAAATTAAAACATCTGTAGTTTCTCATATAAATTTTGCTATTTAAATTTTTTTTGAGGTGTCAGAATATAAGGGGAAATCAAAAACAATTTTGAAGTTAGATACCTCTATAGGACAGTCATATTACGTTACTTATCTTTCTATATATCCTCTTTCTCAAGTTGCTTATATTAAAAGAATACAATCTATTTATTAAATCCAAATAATTAGCAGTAATGCTTTTAGTATCTAGCCTACCTTAGGGTTCTTCATATTTTCAAAACTAATTATTGGGACCAAATACTTGGAACATTAGATTCTTTCCCTGGGGAGGGGGGAGTATATTGGGAATTGAACTAAGGGACATTCAACCACTGAGCCACATCCCTAGCCCTATTTTGTATTTTATTCAGATACAGGGTCTCACGGAGTTGCTTAGTGCCTTGCTATTGCTGAGGCTGGCTTTCAACTTGCAATTCTCCTGTTTCAGACTCCTGAGCCACTGGAATTACAGTTGTACCACACTGCTCAGCAGAGCATTAGATTCTTAGGGGCTGGTGTTGTGGCTCAGTGGCAGAGCGCTTGCCTAGCACGTGTGAGGCACTGGGTTCGATCCTCAGCACCACATAAAAATAAATAAATAAAATAAAGGTATTTTGTCCATCTACAACTATTTTTTTTTAAATAACATTAGATTCTTAAAGTCCATTCTGTCTTCTCAATTTGAAAATGATCTGCTTTGCTGAAACTTTTGTGGTTACTCTTCTCTGCTTTTAATTAACATCAGTGAAGAAAACAGGATATAGCAATATTTTATACAAGAAACTGAGTGTTTTAAGGGAATATCTTAAAAGACAGAAGAGGTGAACTGTCATCATTGCTTTATTTTACTTACTCATTACTGTATCAAATATAGAAGTTTCTTCTTTGCATCCAAAGTTTCTTCTATCCTTTTCAAAACACATAAATTTTGTAAATTATATGGAGTTCTAAATGTTCCTTTTATTTTCCAAGGGCAAGAAAAGAAACTTATTCATATTTGCTTAGAAAAATTTAGGTTTTAATCTCAATTTTTAAAATTACATTTACCCTGCTCATGCTACAGATAAACTTATACTCCTTCATTGCAGTTCATCTGAAAAGGAGTTTCAAATGCATACTTAGAGAAAAATCTCCCTTTAATATTTCACTATCAACCTTAATACTTTAGATTAGCCTTGTTATAAGTTGATGCTACTTATTTTAAAAGAAATCTTTGTACAGTTTTGTACATTTTTGTCAAATATGCAGAAAATGCTTTACAACGTTTACAATCAGTCCTCTCATCATTTACATTCCTATAGTAAGCCAAATCGGCATGCTCCATTTTGTGAACTTCATTCATTAGAACATATTGCTTCTCTTTGGACTTTATTTTGGATACTTCTTCTTATTATTATTATTATTCTTTTTTTCTTTTGGATACTTCTGTGTACTCCAATATTCACTTTCCCTCACTCTTTCTGTGTTTCTGTCTCCCACACATGTAACTCTTCCCACATAAACCCACATATCTTAATATGTCCAGGCTTTTACAGTTATTAAAACTCACTTCTGGTATCTGCAAAAGCCAGTAGAAAAAATTCTCTGAGAGCAAACAAAAACAACTCCCCCCCAAAAAGAAAAACAAACAACAACAACAACAACAACACCTACTTCACATCTTTGAATGTGTAGACATTTTCCAGGCACAGATGCACACAGATGACCTCCAATGGCTAAGCCCAAATTACTTTTCAGTTACCTACTCACATGTCTAGACAGCACTGTGTTGTTTGGAATATAGTGTTCATACATTCATTTCATATAGCAAATTTCCATTGCCAGTGGATGTTTTAGAGATCTAGACAGAAATATGCCGCAGCCCGGCTGGCTGGGCAAACTAACCAGGGGTGGGGGTGATGAGGAACTTGTGTAGATTGATACAGCAGGAGTGGGAGCCGTTTATTATAGGACAGGAGGGGTATATATACATTCCACACAGCTTATCTTAATTAACATAAAATAGATACAGCAGTCAACCAATAAGGAATCTCCACACTTAATGGCTTGCTGGCATTACTTCACAAACCACTCCCTATGGCAAAATGCCAGGAGCCATCTTGACTTGTTTACAGACCCTAACAGAAATATTGGTAATTATTACATTGTGTACTAATTCAGTAAATTAATAACAAATATAAAATCTTCCAGCTCAGATACTTATGTGTTAATTAAATCAAAGGGGGCAAAATAAGTGTTCAAACTTTTATTAAAAAATAAAATCTTAGGGATATAGTTTAGTGGTAGAGCATATGCTTAGCATGTGTACTGCTCTGGGTTCCATCTCCACCATCACCCAAAATAAATAAATCAATAGATATGTACATAAATTAAATCTTAGCTTACTTGTATTCTTAAGTAAAAATTTACTGAGTACTTACTAACAATTTCTTGAATGCTGAAGATGCATGGTAAAGAAATTTGCAAAAATTGATGTCCAGCTGGAAAAGTAGATAAGCATTTATATTGATTATATGTATTTTATGGATGATCTTGTTGCTTTATAGATGATCAGTCTTGCTTGAGTTGTGGAGAAAGCACTAGACATTGGTGCATAAAGAATTTGGGGAAAGTTTTAATAGCTAAAATAAGCATTCAACAATATATTTGTTTACTCACTCATCCATCAGATGTTTTAATAATTACCTTATACCAGATTCTGTTTTGGGCACTGAAGATATAACCCCTAAAAAATAATAGTCTTTACGTTCACGAATCTCAAAGACTGAGAAGGTGATGCTTGAAAGACTGAGAAGTTACCATTTAAACAGAGAGTAAACCTAAAAATGGTTTTGTGATGAAAACTGAGATAAGTAGAGATGGAGAATGAGAATGGTAGCTGAGAGGGGAATTTGAACCAAGGAATAGTTTTCCTTTAGAACTAAAGATTCTAATGTTATAATGGTCCAGATATAATACAAAAAAAATTAAGTTGGAATTTTTCTGAAAATAAGTTATTAGATGTCTTAGAGAAATTCACAAGTAATTAGCATACATTTAACCTATTAAATCTACAGGTTAAAAACAAGGAATATAAACTTTGGAATTTGGTTGTAGTAATGTAAGACCGTTCATCACTTTTGGAAAGGACCTGTATTTTTTTTGTGTGTGTGTGTGTGGTACTGGGGATTGAACTCAGGAGCACTTTACCACTAAGTCACATCCCCAGACCTATTTATATTTTATTTAGAGAAATGATCTTACTGAGTTGCTTGGTACCTCGTGTTTTGTTGTTGTTGTTGTTGTTGTTGTTGTTTGTTTTGTTTTTTTGCTGAGGCTGGGTTTGAATTTCTGATCCTCTTGCCTCAGCCTTCCAAGCCACTAGGATTACAGGCGTGCATTATTGAGAATAGTTTAGTTAAGATAATAAAGTCAGTAGATAATTTTATTTATATCTCTCTGCTTCTGTTTCTTCTCTGTAGTCACACTGGGCTTCTGAGAAGTATTCTCATTTTTAGTAAATAAATAAATAAACATGAAGGTACATTATCCTGTTCTATTCTTCCCTATATTCCCTATATTCTTCTATCTTCTTCACATCCAAACCTATTTCCCAGATTCTATTAAATTTGTGACTTTTCAGTCTCATCACTGATAATCTGTTTCCCTGCTCCTGTTTCATTATGAAAAAAATGATTATGCTTACCTCAGAAACATAAAGACTATTGAACAAATTGGAAGTAAAATTACAGATTGATTGTACATGTGGCTGTCTTGTGAATAACCATATTCATGTTTATCTTTTAAAAAGTGATCAGTGTCAGAATATCAAGAAGTGTTAACAGTCTGACTCTGTCTAAAATAGTTCTTGTTAGTGATCATGAAATATCAGAATGTTAACAAACTTAAATAAATATCTTGGGTATTGTGAGGTTATTTTTAGATTTCCAGAGTTTGGTTACCAAATGAAGGATTCAAAATTTCAATTATTCATACAGTAGGTGAAATTATGAGTACTTGTCAGGTTTTCTTGCCTCTTAAGATTAGTTCTTGGACTAAGGAAGGATAACTCATGATTGAATCCATCTTTCTAGAAATTATCATAATGAGAGCTATTCTGCATAGACTGAAATAATTTCTCCAAATCTGCTAGCCATAGAAGATTGCTGAGAGATTTCCCAGTCTAACTAGAGCTAAAGGAAATTATTTTCAAAGTTATAATTACTTTCCAAAAAGTAAGAAAATGAAATGTGTTTATAAAAAGAATCACACAGTTAAGTGGCAGCCAATAATTTAATGCATGATTTTTGTGTTCATTTTGTGCATACTACAGGAAAGTAATTTTGTTTTATATGTATAAAAATTCCTGTAATATGGCTTATCAACTCATAATCTCATTGAAATATTTCTAATTTATCATTAATTATAATGATTAGAATTTGTTTGGGATTCCAAGCTCTAGCAATTATGTGTTAACTCAGAGGGGGGAAAGCAGAACATCAGAGAACCTTAGAAATTAGGAGTACAGAAAGCTATTCTTGCTCAGTTGAAACACAAGAACCAGTTTGTACTAAAACTTTCATTTATAGCAAAAGACAATATAAGGCATTAAAAATATTTGGTGTATACCATTTATATGACTGTTTTTTTATAGTATACCTTTCTGATTAATTGGGGATACTTTTGTGTATGAAATCACATTGGACATGTATCAGTAAGCTTTTACTACTTAACAAAGAATTGTAAAATTTTGTGATGTAATTAATTAAGTGAGTGACCATATCTGGGACACCTTGTAGGTCGTTAGTGCTCTCCTTCCTGCGTCAGCCAAGTCAGCTAAATAATTCCCTGGTGCTAGGTAGTGATCTCTACTGGACTGCATTTCCTTAAATGGTGGCAGAGACAAGGACTGAAGTAGTGAGGAATATCAAATCCTAATTACAAGCATTTTTCAAATCTTAGCTTGTGTCACAGTAGCTAACAAAAATTTTAATGGGAAGATATTCCATTTTGTATAGCAAAGATGAGAATGACAGTGGGGAAGGGATTGGTGGCTGATTTTGTAGGCTACCAGAAGCTCAGTCTTCTATAGCTAACAGATTTTGAGAAATTATTTCAGTCCTTGCAGGATACTTCTCATTATGATAATTTCTGGAAAGATGGATTCAACAGTACTAAAATCATATAGTTTGAGGCCAAGTGGGAAACATAGTGATACCCTATCTGCAAGAAAAGAATGTTATCTTATCAAATATAGCTTTAAAATAAAGTATAAAGATTCCATCCCTTTTTATTGTCCCTTAAATACTTTATCATTATAGGGCATAAATAATTTTGAAATGACTAAAACCAGGCAACTGTATAGTCTAGTTTGATTGATGAAACCTGCAAGGAAAGAACAGTTGTATAAAATTAAATCCAGTCAGACAGGAAAGACATTTAATCAAAACTTAAAGCATTCTAGAGCATCTAGGTTATGGAGAGGCTTAGGATAACTGATAGAGAGCATAAGAAAATTAGATAAAGACAAGAAGTGAGAACATGATTAATATCACTCTGATGGGAAGGAAGGCTATTGGATGAGTGACAAGATTTTCTCTCCTCTTCAGAAACATGCTTTAGTGACACAGAAGATGGAATGAAGAAAAAGAGATGAAACATTAAGAATTCATTAAAAGTATTTTGACCAATTGAAAATTTTAGAAACTTCTGTAGCATTTAACATAATCTTATTGGTACTTACTCTGTTCTAGAATTGTGCTATTTGTTATGAGAAATTGCTAGAATAAAGCATTACTGAAATAATAAACAAGGCATGAATCTCTTATCAAGAGGTTTAAAGTAGATTCCATTGTTTTAAAGGTTTATTTGACCACATTCCCTAAAGCTAAAGGAAAACCAGGGGTGAGCTTATACTTTTAGAAAATTTATTATCCAACATATATCAAAATACTTATATGAAGAAAAGTTCTGTAATACATATTACTTAAAGCACAGTGGCAACACATAACTTTTAAATGAATCATAATGAAAGAGAATTTGGGCTGAATCATTCTCAGAGCATATTTTTCTCTTTATAATATAAAATTCATCAAGCTACACTTTAAAGTGGACATTCATATTTCTTTTCTTTCTTTTATCCCAATTAAAGCTTGAAAACTAAAATAGAGTATAAGTTAGATATTTCAGTGAAAGACAGAACCAAGAAAAGGATATCTGTTTTCTTAAGTACCAATTCATAGAAAATATAACAAATTTCAAATAAGAGTTAGCATCTTCTTTGCATTTGATAAAGTCCTACAACATTTTTATCCATTGAGGTTTGCCTTGCAAAAGTAAGCCCAAGTGCTTCATTCAAATCACAGAGAACTATTGGGTACAGAACTCATTGTTCCTCAGTTACCTGAGAAACTACATACATTTTCAAGAACAAGTCAGACACTTTATGTGTTAACTCAGCCTCAATCAATGGTTTTGCCTCCCCAACCAATAGATGAATTGAGGTCCATCACAGAATAGCCTCTGGCTTCAAAGATCAGAATTCATTAATTGTTCAGCTATGGAGGTCCTGCAGCATTACTCTCCATAATGATTTCCGGACACAAAACTCTTGGTGAGTCTCACCTCACAACCAGCTTGGTGGTTGTCAGGCGTCATGTAAGGAGTAGGAAAGGTGTGGGCAGATGGTCTTTCTATGCAGTTTACTTATCACCAGATTGCCATGAAATTAATCCTCTTCTTAATACTGCCTTGTATATTTATAGTATACTATCATTTACATACACACACACACACACACACACACACACACATACACACACACACACTAATTGAACCTGAAAATCACCATCATCATATTCATCACCATCATCATTATCATCATCCATTTAATCCCAGTGTTTATCACACACTCTTTTGTAATTCTGTAGTTTGTAGAGATCTGTAGAAATCCATTCGCTAAAGGAACTCATCACAGTGTTGTGGTTAAGAACCCAGCCAGACTGTGTTTACATTTTGGCTCTTCTATTTGCAGTTGGTTCTCAGTATTTGCACTTCTCATGGATTCAAACAAATACAAAGAGAAAAAAATTTTTAAAAATTGCAACTGTACTGTAAGATTTTCCTTGTTATTATTCCTGAAACAATGCAGTATGACAATTATTTACATAGCATTTGCATTGTTATTTATTATCAGTAATTTAGATGTGATTTAAAGTATATCAGTGTGCCTAGCCACAAAGTTCTTTGTGCCATGTAACTGAAAATACTATACTATTTTATGTAAGGAACTTGAACATCTCCACATTTCGTTATTTGCAGGGGGCCCTGGAACCTTGGACATCAAGGGAAAACTATGCTATATCTGTGACTAGGAAAGTTACTTAATCTTTCTGTGTCTGAGTTTCCGCATCTGTAAAAATATAGCAACCGTATCAACTTCAAAAGGATTTTGTGCAAATTCACTGAATCAACACATGTAACATCCTAGAACAATGCCTAATTTATAGTGCCAGCTAGAAGTTATCGAGTAATATAAATAATTAAACCTTATATACAATTCAAAACCTACATGCAGAAATCAAACATATAAGTCTTGAATATTTTTTCATCATTTCAGTTACTAATAACATTACTGAAGTGTCCAATAAATCCTGACCTATTATTTTTATGGCAGGATTTTTTTCTGCTTTTGTTTGACTATGCAAACTAGGGATAATTTATCTGTCAGCTTTTGAGTTAAAAAAACAAAACAAAACTCCTTCAACATATAATTTGACAAATCACCTCATTTGGTATGGAAAAAAGAGAACCCTGTATTTTATTACTTGGAAATTGTGAGTAATATAAGTAATGTTTGCATGATTAGGAATCAACCCTTTAGGAAAATAGCTTTCCTTATGCTTACTACAAATAATTTAGGAACTGATTTTTCTTTGTAAGATTGTAGAATAGGAATACCAAGTTGTAAGTTATGATGACATATTAATGTTAGATTCTTGTGTGTGATAGGTCAACACTAAGCTCTTTGTGGCTTTGAAGAAAGATAAAATAGTCTCGGTGAGGGCAGGGATCCACTAGAATCTTCCATTTAACAAATGTATATTGGGCTTCCCAGAATGGCTTTTCCTCACCCCAAAGGGTAATATACCCTTCACAATGACCCCAAGATGAAGAGCCTGCTATTGGGATACTTATAGTTGAGAAAAAATAGACACATCAATAATCATTACACAAGGCAGAAAATAATAATTATAAGAGAGTAACAAAGTGTTTGAGTATCAAGTAGAGAAAAGATCACTTCTAGTACTATAGTTCAGATTTTATGGCTGAGGTGATTTCTGAGATACCCTGAAGCAGAAATGCATTTCCATAGAGCAAGTTATTCAATGGGAATATTGTAAGCAAAACAAAATGTTAAAAAGCACAACAGATAGAAAGGGGAGGATCTTTCAGGGAGAATTAGTATTAGTGGTTGCTCAGAATAAGGTGTTTATGGGAAGGATTGGGAACAAGATTGGGAAAGAAGTTTTCAAAGATATATAGAACCTCTAGGCATCTCTATTAACTGTTGCCATAATATAGTTTTCTTTGTTAATATCAAAATTAACCCAGGGACATGATTTCATAACCTCTCTTAATAATACATTATTGAGGCATATAATCATTAGAAAAACAAAATAATACAAATCTCAACTAAACAGTATTTGGGGTAATTTTTAAGTACTACCTCAGGCTTTTCTTTTGAGGATTAAATTGTTGAAATTGTACTTTCTTTCTCTTGCATTTTTATTCTGCCTTCAAGATAAGTCTATTTTTCAATCCATTAATTATTGCAATTGTTTTCAATAGGACTTGGTCTAATAAGTAATTGAGCTGAAAAGAGCTGAATGTGGCTCATTGACTGAAATAAGTGCTGATTTCTAACTTCCAGTTTCTAAACAGAAAATAATTATTAGAAGGAACAGCTATAAAAGTTTAAAGACATTTTTCAAGAGACCCCATTATAACTAGAAATGTCAGCTGATATGGAAAATCCCATGAAAAGCCACTAAATATTTTTATTCAGCTAGATGGACACCTCATCCTGGACATTAAGGACAATGTTTTCGTGAGAACAAATGAGTGCTGTTCCTGTCTGTGGACTTTTGTCACCTATATACAAGATACATGCAAAATAGTTATTTTGCTGAAAGATTGGAAGATTATCTTCAAAGCTTAGTTTGGTTTCAAATTTTATATTTCTTTCCCATTATCAAGATACCTTGTGCATTATTTTTTATGCGATTTGCTAGTATTTTATTAAGAATGGTTAGCATCTATGTTCATAAGGTATATTTGTCTGAAGTTTTCTTGATATGTATTTTTTCTGGTTTTGGTATGAGGGCTATACTAATTTCATACAATGAGTTTGAAAGGGTTCCCTCCTTTTCTATTTCATGGAATAATTTGAGGATTTTTGTTAGTTATTTTGGGGAGATATGCTAGAACTTGTCCGAGAATCCATCTGGTTCTGGTCTTTTCTTTATTGATAGGCTTTTGATGGCATCTTCAACTTCATTGCTTGAAATTGATCTGTTTAAATTTTCTATGTCTCTGATTAAATTTTGGTCAGTCATGTGTCTCTAGAAATTTGTTGATGTCTTCAAAATTTTTTTCTATTGGAGTATAAATTTTCAAAATAGTTTCTAATTATCTATATTTAATATGACATTATTGCATGCCATTCATTTGTTCCTCCACCTTCCTGGAAAGGCATGACCTCATCTCCTGCTTTTCCCCTCTTCCCCCAACCTGTCTCCAGGCAAGAGGGGATAAGATTACTAGTATCCAGTACTGTAAAAATTAGTCCATGAAACTGAAGGAAGAAGGGAAAAGAAACTAATTCCTACTCTTTTAGTAGTGTGTGTGTGTGTGTGTGTGTGTGTGTGTGTAATGTTTGATTGCTTATTGTAATAAAGCAGCCTCAACATGTTATGAACACAGTTGTATTTAGGGCTACTTAGTGCTCCTCTGTATTACTATTTACATTCTTGTAACCATATTTTAAAATAACTTAAGAAATTTGGCTTTTTCAAGAGTAGCTCACCTAAAATGATGATCAGGACATATAAAACCATGACATATAAAATTAAGTGAGGATTTGTGTATCAGTTAAGAAAAGAATTATGGGGTTATGATAGCTATCAAAATTAATTTTAAAGGCTGGAATATCAAAGAAAGATTCACATTATTCCATTGTTCTCCAGAAACTAACACTGGTAGAGATGTGACATGTTCCTTTGGGAGATTATGAGTTCCCCCTGTGATGGAAATTTTGAATGATATCTAGATTTTTTGGTTGTCAATTTGTACTGTGACCTTTAAGTTTGCTTTGGGTTTTAAGTTTTATTTTTAAAAGTTGCAATATCCTTCATTCTGAACAGTTTGTTTTCTTCACTGTTTCTTGAAGGTTTGAAAGAATAGAAATTAATAACATGCATTTACAACTTGAAAATTATTTATTCCTTTCACAATACTGTAGATCAAACCCAGGGCTTAGTGCATACTAGGCATATGCTCTACTACTAAGCTATATCTGGAGCCCTAAAGAAAACAATCTAAAAGATCATAAAAAAATGAGGCTTGGGTCCTCCCTGGATAACCCTCCACCTTTATGTAATTCCATTGTCTTAAAGTTAGACCCATCTACTTTTTTTATCAGTGAGTTCTTAAAGACATTCCAATTAAGGAAAAATTTAGCCTGGGGAGACAAGTTTGGCAGATAGGGAAATTACATTGTCCATGTCATTTGATTAACACCTGGATACAGATACACTATTTTCTTTTAAAGAAGGTCCTAATGATTCTGAAAAGAAAGCATTTAATTTTAGCGCTTTTTTAATAATCAGAAAAAATCTTATATAGCAATCATTAACTCAGTGCAGGGGCACATTAGATTAGTCAAACTCTATATAGACAAACAGAGGCTGTGTTTTATCTTCTTTTATGGTTAGTGTGCTTGGGATGAGTTAAAACTACATGAAGAAAATAATTCCCTTTCACCAAAAGGAAACAGATACAACAGAAATATCTCACCTCTTAAAATTTTCCCACTTGTTTTAACCTTCATCTTTTGTGTTTCAACAGATATTTTATTTTTTTTTCCTTTTTATTAGTGCATTATAATCATACATAACAGTAGAATTTGTTATAACATATTCATACATACACAAGATAAAACAATATAATTTGATCAATTTTATTCCCCAGTATCTCCCCTTTCTACCCCTCCCTGACCTTGATCCCCTTCTTCTATTCCTCTGGTCTCCCTTCCATTAAAACAAAATTGTTCTAATTAGAGGGGAGTGAGGGGAGGGGTGAGGCTGTGGAGATGGGAAGGACTATAGAATGAGTCAAAAGGTATTTTAATTAAACCAAATGTGTGGGTTTGCATTCTGGAAAGCCATCATTTCATAGTAATCTTAAAATTTCTGAATTTCTCTTTGGAATATAAACATTAAAATGATATTTTACTAAGAAAGCTTCATACATTTTAAAAGTGCTAAATAATCTTTGTAATAACTATGATATTAAATACTTGCTTGTGATCACACACACACACACACACACACACAGAATGCCATGATCTTGCAATGAAATGATTTCTTGTCTGTAATCACCATTTAGTTTTTAAAACTATTGAAATTTTATCATATATATATATATATACATACACACACACACACACACACACACACACACACACACACACACATACATATCCCAGAAGATGTAAAATATTCAGTATTTAACTCTAAACGGCCCTATTCCTTTTATTTTAATGGCTGTATTTACTTAATAAATTATGCTTTGATTTTTTGTTTAGTTTACAAATTACATTTTTCATGAGATCTTACAGGAGTTAGAGTAGCTTTTCAACCTTTATTTTTCTTATGTTCTCCCCCACCCCAAGATGATGATGATGGATAGGGATGTTAAAGTCTTCGTCTGCCGAGGCAAATGTTTCAATTATTTTTATCTGTCTTATGCTACTTGATGTAAGACATTGAAAATTTGACTCAATCTCCATTATGAAAACTTTGTTAAAGCAAAAAGTAATTCTCATCGGAAAAGGCAGAAATGTAATATTATTCAATATGTTTAAGATGCATGTCACTAAAGACAGCCTAGTGGCATAGATAGATCATTAAAAACCTTAACATACAAAAAGAATATCATATATTTTGTTAGGATCATGGGTTTCTGTTTATTTAATGAAATAATTTGATAATACTTTCTTGTTTCATATTTCTACCATGATTCAAATGGAATCTGATTATTTATTCAAACCTCATTTGGGAGAGAAGAACCCTGGAATCCATCCAAGTAGTATTCACTAAAGGATTAGTTAAAAATAGTATGCTATATCCATAAATAACATATTATTCAGTATTGTCCATATTCATTGATTATAATAGAAAAGTATGTGCAGTGTATTCTTATTCATTATGCCATAAAACACAATTATTATTACATACAAGTATATGTGTTCTGATGTTTATATAAATTTTCTTCAAAATTCCTTTCATGGTGAGGTCTTAGTTGGCAATTTAGATGATTTAATGAATATACTTCTGTTTTCTAATGCAGACCTTCACCTATTTTAACAATGGATATTTTGCCAACAATCTTAATTACTAAGTCTCTTCCAGCATTAACATTTTATGTACACTCACCCTGTGGTTTTCTTATGTGGATGCACTCACTGAGATTTGTGCCAATATTGCTGATCTATCCATTACTTTTTAGTTTTTTGTTCCTTTGGTTTTAACAGATTGGCTTTTTAGATTAGCTCATTTGTCTAGACTTAGGGAAATGAATTGAGGTTGAAGAGACCAATTTCCCACAGAGAAATAAAATAGAAAACCTTGGAACATGAATCTGATGGTCTTAGCTCCTCACTCTCAGGTGGAAGGAAATGCTGTGGTACTGGTACCATCCCCAACTCACATGTAGCAGGCAGGCAACCACAGGTTCTGGGCTTCTCTAGGCATGTTAGGCAGCATTCTCATTGTAAAATGATTCCTCTTTTCCAGTATGAAATTTTCACAAAGATTATGAACTTATTATTTTTATTGAAAATGGATAAATCTGAGAAAACATTTATATTAACTTCTGATCTATTTTATCCCTTGCAAGTTTCTTCTTTTTATTTGCTTATGAATTCTCTTAGGATACCTTGGGTTAATTTCCAATCCCCACTTTACATGGCTAATAATAATGTAAAAACAGTCATTAAATTCACATACTGGACTTAATTTTCTCATCTCTAAAATTGGACAACTTTCCAAAAATATTTACACAGTACCAATTATATACATGGCTCAAAATTAAAACATAACCATTTGCCCTTGAAAGAAGGATAATGTCCAGCTTGGGAAACAAGACCAGAGAATATTATGTGCTGTTTTTGTTTATTATAGGCTTTAGGTGATAGTTTAAAAGTTAGCTGAGGATGGAAGGGGATAACTACATAAAATTGGAGACTGACGTGGGTATTAAATAATTGAAGGTGGTGAGGTTTGAATTTAGTCTACAAGGATGAAATGAATTTGGATAGGAAAGGAAGGTAGCTGGAATAAATAAGAAATACTTGAGAGCTATCAAAATATTGAGTTATAGCTTTCTTTTTGATGTCAAATCATCTAGATGAAGGATAATTAATCCTTCCTTTAAGTAGCAAAATATGTCCCAATTATGTTTCCAAAGATCTTTAATATCAAATAAGTTATGAAAGCAGGTTACATGAGGCGACTTTCTTTCCAGCTTTCTTGGCTCAGTTTTACCATATCTGCAAGTTTTACATTTTTTACTCATTGGCAAAAAAATAAATAAATAAATAAAACAAAAGCTTCCATTCACTCTTAGTTCCTCATTTGTATCTCTTTCTAAAATGAGAAAATCACAAATGTACTACTAATTGCTGTTAAAATGATTCATGGTGTAAGTAGCTTATAAATCTGTGTAAGCTATGTCACTACTAAACATAGAAATGGAATTTTGTGGTTCTATTGCAATGAATTTATGTAATTAATAAACTATAGTTTGATGATTTTAACAATTATAATTTAGTAATAAGTTAAACAATAAGTAAAAATGAGTTTAACAATTACAGATTTAATTCTTTATGAAATGATCAAATGGTTGTTAGAATAACCATTGTCTTTTCAAATATTATTCCTTTTCTTGCTGCATCAAGAAAGAAATTACATATTTTTTAAATATTTATTTTTTAGTTCTGGTTGGACACAATATCTTTATTTTATTTATTTATTTTTATGTGGTGCTGAAGATCAAACCCAGGGTCATGCTAGGTGAGTGCTCTACCACTGAGCCACAATCCCAGCCCCTACATATTTTTATATAAATTACATCAACATATACAATTTTTCCTAGATTTATAGCATGAAAGAGATAAAAATATAAGGTCATCTTTTTTGACATATTTAGTAATGTTTCTCAATGGAACAGTTGAACTTTATTAAGTAATAGGACTGTATTAAAAATATGTTCAAATTTACTTTCTTTTAACACATATTTCTTGAATCCCTACATTGTTCCAGGAATTGTTCTAAAAACTATAGATCAAGTGGTGAGCAAAGAAAGTTCATCCCTGTTCTCATAAAACTGAGTCTAAAGAGACAGATTGATAGACATACAAATAGACTTACATATTAATTGCATGCATACATGAGTATATTGAATATATTATATAGTATCAAGTGTTCTTAAATAGATGCTACCCCCAAAATCTAGTACAGTAACAAAAAAATGCATATAAAAGTCTGATAAAGAAGAGGATTTTTTTTATTCTCTGAACAATATTTGAACAAATATAACGTCTGTTCTGCTGTGTCTCACTGTGACCTATACTCTGCAATTCTAAGGCTGAACAATCAACTACATCCTATGATGTCTAAGATCTCGACCAGGAGGAAAATCACTGTTTTTGTCATACTTTGACATGTAAGAAGTTGGTAATATAAACATTTAAATCCTTAGTCAAGAAACAAGAAAACAGGACCAAATAATTTAAAACTTTTTCTGAACACTTTTCTGAATACTTCTAGAGGCAGCTCCACAACCTATTATAATGACTGAGATCACAAATTTGAAGTGATTGTTTGCTTTTTTTTGTCTTGAAAATATATTCATGCACACATACACACATTTATAGCATTTAACAACTCAGAAGGCATAATTTATCATGTACAAATATCATAATTGTTATTTTTGTTTCACTACAGTTGAATAAAAGCATTTCAAAATATATGTCATGATATAGTAATACATATTTCTTGTTACTTTGCTTTAGAAATAATTGCACAGATAATTGTATACTGTAAAGCATATTTGGTATACAATTATCTAAATGTATTATGTAATCAATAAAATGATCAGTCACTAAAAACTGAGTAATGGCCACATATAAAAGAGTATAACATAGTAAGAAATGTATATTTTATATTTCATAATGAGCTTTTCCTACTTGATAATAGGCTACAATGGGTACAGAATTATTTTTAATAGGTTGAATATCCAAGTTATACAAATTTGCTTAAAACATACAAGGATGAAAAAGAAAAAAACAGAATATATAAAAATTCTTGAGACCACACAGACAGAAGTTTGACCAACACAGATGCTATTGGATTTTTACATCTTATGAAAGTCAGGGCAATATACAGACCACTGGGTTTGGGTAGTTGCTGCATTTCAGAGTTGAAATCTATAGAAGAAAGGGGGAAGGGGAGAAATGAAGAATGAGACAAGAGTCTGCATAGTGCTTCTTCCTTCCAAGCACCTCCACACTTCTTGAATATGAGCACAGCTAGGCTGGCTGAAAATATGGTGACTAACTTTGAAGCCACAAGACAAGCTATTGTATTAAAGCAGGATGGGGAGTGCAGTGCGGCAAAGCCCTGGAGTCCCATCTGCCCTCTGAAAGCTCAGTCCCAGGCCTTGTGTACTTTTGGTCTCAATTGCCTCAAATAATCAATTTCTTATGTATCCTAATATATTATAAAAGGAAACGACAAAACTGATTAGGGTCATAGCAGAATTCTACCTGGTTGCAAATCACAGAAAGCCCAACTCACACTAGGTAAACAGTAAAGTGAATTATTTTTCCTCAGAACTAGAAGTCCAGAGGTCTTAACTCATGACTATGATTCAATGGCTCAATAATATCAGGAATCCAATTTCTTTCTGTTTCTGAACCTTGCCTTTGAACAGGATCAGCTTTCTTTGAAAGCTGGTTCCCAGTTTTTTTGCAAGGTGTTTGCCAGTTACCTCCTGGGTCACAGGATTACTTGTCTACATATAAAAAGAGAGAAAAACAATAATTTTCCAGGTACTTTCTCAGAATAATGGAGGCTCTTCCTTTGCAGTTGCCTTTCACACACAATACAAACACACCAACTCCCACCCCTTACATATAGCTCCACTGGGGATACAGTTGGCCTCCACATCCGTGGGTTCTGCCTCTGTGAATTCAACCAGCCACAGACAGAAAATTGCTTCTGACCTGAACATGAACAGATTTTTCCTTGTCACAACTATTTACATAGTTAAGAATCATCATGTTCGGTCTAATAATTGATCTAGAGAAATTGTACTCAAAGTATAGGAAGGTTGTGCACAGATTATTTGCAAACATTATGCCATTTTATATAAAGGACATGAGCATCCATGATTTTGGTATCTGAGGGACTCTTGTAACCAATTTGCAAATAGTTTTCTACCTGTATGTTGACCAATGACTATGGTCAACAAAAAGAAATAGATTTAGTTAGTTCTGAGATATAGGCCTCTCTCT
This sequence comes from Urocitellus parryii, assembly GCF_045843805.1. Classification (NCBI taxonomy): domain Eukaryota; kingdom Metazoa; phylum Chordata; class Mammalia; order Rodentia; family Sciuridae; genus Urocitellus; species Urocitellus parryii. Next base: position 67,482,996 of record NC_135531.1, on the reverse strand, counting down.
AACTCAAAGAGAGTCATCTTCTCCCAGAGTATTGATGGAGATATCCAATAAAACCCAAAGATTTGCAAGATGAAAAGCATTGAAAGTTGGTGAAGCCACTACAGCATATACTGCAAAGGGCTTTTGTAAGCTTCCTCATTTGCTGCTGTAGTTCTAACAGCTGGATCCAAAGCTCTTTCCTAGTGATACAAAACTTTGATGGGCTGCAGTCATATTTTTCAACATTTATTGTTTATAACAATCACCTGAAGAGCTTTTTAAAAATGCAGAAGCCTGGGCTTCCACCCAAAATTCAAGCAAGTACATGTATAGCATTTTAATAAACACCCAGGGAGATTCTGTTTTGGGAGATGGGAGAACTATATTTAGTTAAATCCTATGCATCAGTTACATGTCTTTGCTCTCTCTTTCCCTCCATCATAGAAATTTCAGTACATCCTTCTAAATGCTGAGTTTGTACAGCACAACATTTATTTTTTTAGATTGTTTATTTTTGTTTTGCTTGGTACCTGTGCTTTAGTTGCCTGAATTAAAGGAAGTCCCAGTGGTGTAGACTCAGGTTTTTTTTTTTTCCTTTTAATTGTTAATTTCATGACTTTAAGCAGCAAATAGGAAGAGTTAAGAATCATTTGGGTAGTAAGACGATAGCTTCTGTGATTCTTGTTTCACTGAAATGTCATCATATGGGCCACTAGTGCCCACTTTGAGGTTTATTGTTACTCTGGGGCTCTAGTTGCCACCTGTTAATTGTTCGAGATGTTTTCATTCAGTATTATAGTTTACTGTCTTTGCCACACAGTTAAAGCTGTGAATTAATACCACTACTAACCCTTGGGAATGTATGTGGTTTTGAGACTGTGTGCATAATTTAATAGTATAAATAGTAGTAGTTAGTGACATGTTCATATTATAAGGAAGCATTATTAAGGAGATGCTGTACAAAAATAGGACTCTGAAAACTTGTGTACCTGCTGACTCTAATCTTGTTAATTTGTTACAAAGATGCTTTCCAGTATTGCAACCTCAACCATGACTTAGAACACTTCATGCTCTATAGGCTTTGGAATTAAAAGAATCTGATTGCTATAACTTCTATATGTTTATAATTGTCCTTATTTTGGGCTTGCTACCTCCTATCTAAGTATTCTTGCTTATATATCCATAGTGAAAAGTAAAGTCTTGGTATTTGTTACCTTCATTCCTTAGCTATTGTTTCCTGAGGGTGCTTTATTAATCAGTAGTCAGAATCTCACCTGCCTAGTTCTATATCTGAATTGTAAGAAATCTGGAGGAGTTTCCAAATATCTTTATTACTTGAAGATAGTTCTTTCCTCAAGCCCTCCATCAGATTTTTGTTCTTTTGCTTATTTTCTCTTTCTTTTTGCTGTATGTGTTTATCAAACTAACATTATCAGGGGCTATGGTTGTAGCTCAGTGGTGGAGCGCTTGCCTTGCATGTGTAAGGCACTGATACTTAGCACCATATTAAAAATAATAATAATAAATGTATTGTGTCCATGTACAACTAAAAAAATAAAAACACAACATAACAACAACAACAAAAAACTTAACATTATCAGGAATTTGGCCAGTTTCCATCCTGAGGCAACACTTGTAAATAGCAGTACCCAAATCCTAATAAACACTTTGTTATTTAGATTTCCCTGTTTAAGCAGTCACAGAATCAGCACTGTTTTGGAGAGTTAGGCATAATGGTAAGAGTTTGATTTTAAAGTCAAAGTGACATAATCTCGAATTCATTTTGACTGTTGACAAAGTTTTTGGTCACTCAAACTTTGTAACTTTCTCTATCAATTTGTGTCCCATTGGTCATTGGTTGCTTTGTGAAATATATGAGTTCAAATTTTAAAGTGATCAATTGTAACTGTAAGTTTATTAATTTTTTCCATTTTGAATCTCCAGACTTTTATAATGACCCATCTATTTCAGCACTTCTGCAAGCCTCTTTGGTATTTTCCTAAAAGGGAATTCCTGGAGGCTACCAATGACTTTCCTCTTTGAACATGTTATGATATATTTTGGACATGATAAAGCAGCAAAGAGCTTTTTAAATATTTATGTTCTCCACGCCATGTATGCCAACTGTGTTTGCTCTCTTCATTTCTTTATGTGCCAAGGAGACAAGCCAAACAGTGTGAGAGGAAAATACTGTCAGGACACAAAGTAAGCTTGTCTAGTGTGTGCTCTGTGCAGATGTAACCTTAACGGAAAAGACTGGAGACCGCTCCCTGGCTGCACAGGGATGCCTTGATTAACAAATCAGCTGGGAACAAAGTTCCTTTGTAAGCAAGTCAGCTAACCGATTTTTATTTTAAAACTTCATGAATCAAGTGAAATAGGACTGGCTCATATCATGTAATTCAGCAGTAATATTCCGGGAAACTGCGCTTGAGTACAGAGCAGAAAGCCTTCCTCCTGGAGGATGGGTGGAAGTGGAAAGGTGAATAGGTGGATTTTAGGCAAAACTGCAAAGTTAAACTGTGTTTTTCACTCTAGCAATTGCCTTCCACCATCTCACACGTACATGCAGTGGAAGGTTATTGCCCTTGGAGTCCTGCTGCTCTCAACATCTCTAGTTTGAAAACTGGAACCCAAATGATTCACTATTTAATGAGTTACAATTAATTTTACCTTATGTTGATATTATCTAGTAATGTCTCACTTGGTTACAAATTGGTACCATTTAAAAAGATTCAGACTTAATTAGTTTGAGGTAGACAACAGAATTTGGCATTCTGTCAACACAAGGTCTGTGAAACACTACTCTAGGATAAATTGTATACTCACATTGTGGCCTCTGCTTTTCTAATATCCATATTTATCTGTGTGTGTGTGGGCTGCAGAACACATAAATGAAAACCACCTGGGGTCAACCTTTAAAATGTAATGTTCCTGTGTCCTTATCATGGAATCATCCTCACTGAATCTTAAAATATGTGGTGCATGTGTGTGAGTTCTTTTTCTTTTTCTTTTTTTTTTTTTTGGGTGGGGGAGGGTTGGGGAGAAGAACAAAAGAGGATACAGAGGAGAAAGAGAAAAGGAGAGTATGTGTGCTAGAATCTGCATATTTAACAAAAACCAAAGTGATTTTGACTCTCTCTCAGATAATACCTAATTTTTTGACCATTGACAATGTCTTTTAATTCCTCTTTGCTAATAAAATTTGATGATGGGATGGGAAAGTGGCTCAAGCAGTAATGCACTCGCCTGGCATGCACAGGGTGCTGGGTTCCATCCTCAGCATCACATAAAAATAAAATAAAGATGTTGTGTCCACCAAAAACTGAAAAATAATATTAAAAAAATTCTTTCTCTCTCTCAAAAAAAAATTGATGGTTGGGGGTACCATATACAATGTATATTTTAAACAACATTGTTTATGATTATACATGTATATTAACTAACTTCAGTCTTGTTTTCAAAGAAAAATGAAAATAAATTTCAGACAACACAGTGGTCTTTTCTAATAAATATGTATATTAAAGAATAAGTGTGTGTACATTTTAATTTGATGTAGATACTCAGGAATCTGTCCTTAAATAATGAATGATTTATAATGTATGCAAAAAATTATAAGTCAGGGGATTATTTTTGAATATGTGAAACATATTTATGTTCAATCTCTTTTTCTCTCTTCCCCTTTTTTCCCTTACCTCAAACCTCTACCTGCCCCAACTTCACCTCTTTTCCTGTTAACATAGCATCAGATGAAGAAGAGCCAACTTCAGCAGGTAAAGTTCTTATGTTACAAATTAAAGGCCATTTTTTAATTTAATGACTTCAATAATATATACTTCAACCAAAATGGACAAAGTATATTTACTTTTTTGTGTCTTGGACCCAGTATGCTGTGCCAGACAGAATGATGTTGATTAAGACTTCTGAATAAAAAGAAATAGATAAAAAAATTAACTAACACACAAAAAATAAAAATGGCACATCATCATTAAAGAATGAGAAAAATTGGAAAATGAAAACATTGAGATAAAACAGAAAAATAATATGAGGATGATAAAAATATCAAAAAAGGAAAAATGATAAAGTAAACATCCAGAAATGTAACTATCTATGATAGAATACTGCTATAGCAACTATGAGACCAGTATTAGGTATATATTCAGGTTTAAAAATAAAAAAAAAGTTGTTCTTTCCTCAAATACTCATTTAAAATTTTAATTTCTACAATTATAATTTAAATTGAGAATTTTTGCATCCATGTTCATTAGAGATCTTGGTCTGAAGTTTTATTTCTTAGATATATCTTGCCTGGTTTGGGAATCAGGGTGATATTGGCCTAATAGAATAAGTTTGAAAGTGTTCCCTCTTTTTCTATTTCATGAAATAATTTGAGGAGTATTGGTTTTAGTTTTTCTTTAAAGGTCATACAGAACTCAGCTGTGTATCCATCATGTCCTGGACTTTTCTTGGTTGGTAGGCTTCTGATGGTGTCTTCTAATATCCTTGCTTGAAATTTATCTATTTAAATTGTGTATATCATCCTAATTCAGTTTGGGCAAATCATATGATTCTAAAAATTTGTCAATGCCTTCAGTATTTTTCTATTTTATTAGAGTACAAATTTTCAGAATAGTTTCTAATTATCTTCTATAGTTCTGTATTGTCTATTGTGATGTTTCCTTTTTCATTGTGAATGTTAGTAATTTGAGTTTGCTTTCTCCTTTTTTTTTGTTAGCATGGCTATAGGTTTATCCACTTTATTATTTTTTTAAAGAACCAACTTTTTGTTTTGTCAATTTTTTCAGTTGTTTCTTTTGTTTCAATTTCATGGATTTCAGCTCTAATTTTAAATATTTCCTGTCTTCTACTGCTTTTGGCTCTTAAAAATTTTTTTCTAGGGCTTTGAGATGTAATGTTAGGTCATTTATTTGTTGCCTTTTTCTTCTTTTAAGGAATGAACTGCATGCAATGAGTTTTCCTCTTAGTACTGCCTAAATCTCTTAGTGTCCCAGAGATTTTGAAATGTTGTATCAGTGTTCTAATTTATCTCTAAGAATTTTTTTAATCTGTTCTTTAATGTCTTTTGCAACCCATTGCTCATTCAATAGCATATTATTTAGTCTCCAGGTGTTGAAGTAGTTTTTATTTTTTATTTTATCATTGATTTCTAATTTCATTCCATTATGATCTTATAGAATGCAGGGTAGTATTTATGTTTTTGTATTTGCTAAGAATTGCTTTGTGGCATAATATATGGTCTATTTTAGAGAAGTGTTCCTGAGAATAAAGTGTGGTCACTTGTTGATGGAGGAAATATTGTATCCATGTCAGTTAAGTCTATTATTGATTGTTTTATTGAATTCTATAGTTTCTTTAGATTAGATAATAGCTAATAGTATCTTTAGATTGCGTTATAGCTAATCTATCAGCTTTTGTTTGGAAGTTCTATCCAGTGGTGACAGAGGTGTGTTAAAGTCACTCAGAATTATTGTGTTGTGGTCTATTTGACTCTTGAAATTGACAAGTTTTTGTTTTATGAATGTAGATGCTCCATTGTTTGGAGCATATATATTTATAATTGTTATGTCTTATATTTATAATTGTTATGTCTTGTTGATGTATGTTTCCCTGGAGCAGTATGAAATGTCCCTCTTTATCCCTTTTGACTAATTTTGGTTTGAAGTCTACTTTATCTGATATGAGGATGGAAATCCCTGCTTGCTTCCACCAGTCCATGTGAGTGGTATGATATTTCCCAACATTTCCTATGGATGTCTTTTCCTATGAGATTAGTCTTTTGGAGGCAGCCTATTGTTGGTATATTTTTAAATCCAATCTGCCAGTCTATGTCTTTTGATTGGTAAGTTTAGGCCATTAACATTCAGGGTTATTATTTAGACATGATTTTTATCCAGCCATTCTTGTTTACTTTTGGTTTTTAACTGACTTGGTTCATCCTTTGATTAGTTTTTCCTTTAGTATAATACCTCCCTCTGCTGATTTTCATTGTTGTTTTTCATTTCCTTCACATAGAATATTTTGCTGAGGATGTTCTGTAGTGCCAGCTTTCTAGCTGTAAATTCTTTTACTTTTGTTTATCATGGAAGGTTTTTATTTCATCATCAAATCTAAAGCTTAATTTTGTTGGATATAAGATTCTTGATTTGCATCCATTTTCTTTTCAAAGCTTGGTATATGTTGTTTCAGTATCTTCTACCTTTCAGGGTCTGGGCTGAAAAATCTGCAGATATCCTAATTGTTTTCCCCTATATGTAATCTGATTTCTTTCTCTCATGGCTTTTAAGATTCTCTCCTTATTCTGTATACTAGGCTTTTTCATTATAATGTGCCTTGGTGTGAATCTGTTGTGATTTTGTGTATTTGGTGTCTTCTAAGCCTCTTGTATTTGGTTTTCCAATTCATTCATCATGTTTGGAAATTTTTCTGATATTATTTCATTGAATAGATTGGTCATTCCTTTGGTTTGGAACTCTATGCCTTCCTCTATCCCAATAACTCTTAAATTTGGTCTTTTTATGTTATCCCATATTTCTTGAATGTTCTGCTCATGATTTTCTTACTATCTTCACTATGTGATCTACATTCTTTTTGAGATTATAAAATATGCTTTCATTGTCTGATGTCTTATCTTCCAAGTGGTCTAATCTGTTGGTGGTGCTTTCTATTGAGCTTTTAATTTGGTTTATTGTTTTTTTTTTTCATTTCAAAGATTTCTGTTTGTTTGTTTTTCAGACCCTTCATCTCATTATTGAAATAATCATTGGCTTCCTGTATTTGCTTATGTAGCTCTTTATGGAAATGATCTTTTGCTGCCTGTATTTGTTCTCTTCCTTTAATTCACAGAACATTTTAATTATGTGCATCCTGAACTCCTGTGTCATTTCTTCTGTTGTGCTAACCATGGATTCTATTAATGTAGTATCTTGATTTGGTTGAGGAACTTTTTCCCTTGTTTGTTCATACTGATCATGTGTCTTTCCTTCTAGCACTGAGGATATGCAGCATTACTGTTTTTTATGCTTTAGACTTATAGGGTCCCTGCATGGTTGGGGACACTATACTGGCCAGCCAGTATTCCAAGCTGGGAATTGCCACAACTAAAGATGGTGACGATGGTGTCCTAAAATGGAGGCAGCTGCTTTCAGGAATGGAGTCATAGGGGCATGGTATTGTGCAGTGTGTTCAAAGATGCATCTCAGACCCAGTGTAGGCTCCTCGGGTATTGGCTGGGCCGACTCAGCCGGCCCTTGCTCCACACTGAGATTCATATTTTTAAACAGCATAGTAAATAACTGTACCTCTGAATGAAGTCACTTTGGAACTCATATATTGAATCTAATTATATTTCTATAGTTCAAATAATTTTTGGAAACTTTCTTTTAGAATTTCCTTTAAAATTTGTATATTGACTTTGCAAGATCAGTTTTTACTGTGCTAGTATATTCATCAGACCTTGGCCTAATAACTATGCCTTCAAAAACAAAGATTTGCAAGAAACAGAGAGAGAGCAAAAGATAGAGAGAGAGAGAGAAAGAGAGAGAGAGAGAGAGAGAGAGAGAGAGAGAGAGAGAGAGAGAGAGAAGGGAGAAGTATTTTCATGTGAAATGCTAGGTTTGCAAGTTTGACATTAACAACTTTCACTTGAATATCTGATCTTCATTTTTTGAAAGTGATCATATTAAGTTGAAATTTCAGTAAATAACATTCTTCAATAAAGCTAAATCAGTGGCTGCTTCTAAGCAGCACAAATACAATTTTTATTTATCTTTTATTTCATTTTCCAAAACTTATTCTATGTTCTTTAAGAAATCAAGTCATTTATATTAGAAAATTGATTGCTAAAAATAAAATAATCTATATAAAATATAATTTATTAACTATAAGATATACTAAATGAAGCTTATTCCCAATTAAATTTTCTCAATGTTCTTAACTTCTATGGTTTTATTAGTTTTACATCTTGAGAAATGTCATTTATTTATCAAATTCAGAAAATTATTATGACATTTAGAATAAGGTCAGAACAAGAAAATATTATTAAATGAAACCTAAATCAGTCTGAAAATGACTCAGTGTAGGTCTTGTAGATATACAGTGTCTATAGTTAAAATTAACTAAACCACAATTTAGTTGTTTATATCACCTCAAATTAAAAAAAAAAAAAACTATTTTTTATTCTTATCTCTTCCTTGAGGGAAATTTTTCGTTAGTTGGTCTTTTTTTATATATATATCAGGCAAGGGACTGAGTTTCAGTTTCCATAAAAAGTAGTCACTGTTAATACTGGATTAACTTTTATAATAATTAAAATTATGTATGGAGAATGTGGAATCTTTTAGACATATGTAAAATTAAAATCTTTTATGTTCTATGTTGTTTATACCTAAGTATGTATATATAAAATGATGAAATTATTTTATTATCAAATTAGCATTCTTTACCTCATATCATTACTACTTGTTGGAATGTAATAAGAACATCTGTATTCTACCCTCATAGCAATTTTTCAGTACACTATTCAATATTATTGACTATTATCCTAAGACTCTGTATTAGAACTTTAGATTTATTCTTCTTTCATAAGTGCAATTTTAGACTCTGTGACATATCTCCCCATTTCTCAACTTCACACTCATACCCAATAATCACACTTCTACTCTTTTTGAATTCAGCTTTTCAAATTAGATTCATTTGTGTTGATGCAAGTGGCAGGATCCATTTTTTAAGGCTGAATAATATTACATTACATTCTAATATATGCCATATATTTGCATATTCTATAAGTTACTTCCCTATTTATCTGTGTATGGTCACTTAAGTAGTTTCCATATGGTGGCTATTGTTAATAATGATAGTACAGATATTTCTAAGTGTTTTTGAAAGTGATCTTATTAAGTTTAAATTTTATATACCCAGATGAGGATCCTTGGGTATAATAGTGTTATCTTTAATTTATTGAGGAAATTCTATACTGTTGCATATGGCTGCACCAGTTTGCATACCCATCAACAATGTGCAAGGGTTCCCTAGACACTTATCCTACACCATATGCAAAAAATCAATTTTAAATAAAGATTTAAATATAAGTTCTAAAACCATAAAACTCCTGGAAATAAAAAGAACAAAAGCTAACTGACATTGACAATGATTTTTTGGAGTATTGCAATAAAAATCTCAGTCAGTGAAAACAAAAATGAACAAGTAGGATTTTATCAAACTAAACAACTTCTGCATAGCACAGAAAACAATCAACAAAATAAAAAGGCTACTGATTGGGACAAAATATTTATGAACCATATATCTGATACAAGGTTAACATCTGTGTTAGTCAGCTCTGTGAACCTGGGAAGAACAACATAAAGGAGGAGAAGTTTATTGTGTGCTTATGGTTTTAGAGATTTCATGATTGATGGACTCCATTGCTCTGGTCCTGAGGTGAGGCAGAACGTCATGATGGAAGGGTCTGGAAGCAAACAAGTAAGAAACTTGCTCAGCTCATGGCAGCCACGATGCAGAAAAAGAGAGATCAAGACATAAAAAGACAAACAGGAGAGAGCTAGGAACATGTATAATCCCCAAGGACACGTCCCCAGTGACCCTACTTCCTGTAGTCATGACCCACTTACCTGTGGTTACCACATTAAAATTATTAATTCATCACATGGAGTAATCTACCAATGAGATTACAACTCTCAGTCTAGCAATTTTATGTCTGAACATTCCTGCGTTAACACATGAGCTTTTGAGGGACATCTCATGTCCAAACTATGGACAATATCCAAAATATAAATAGGATTCTCCCAATGCAGTAACAATCAATCAAATCAATAAAAAAGAAAAAAAAACAGTTAAAAAAAGTAAGCAAAGGATTTGTATAGAATCTCCTACAAAGAAGACAAGAAAATGGTCAACAGGCATATGAAAAAGTGCTCAGCATCACTAATCATTAAGGAAGTAAAAATAAAGACCACAAGGAAATATTATCTCACATCTTTTAGGATGGCTATTGTTAAAAAGGTAAAATCTTTCTGGCAATCACAGCTGTATTAAAATATGAAACTATAAAAAGTGCACTAGTCTCCATATAATTGTAATATTAAAATGTTAGTAAAATTACAAAATTGTATGTATGAATATGATCCCAATGCTTCATGGTGGTAGAGGTCACCACCCAGATAAAACAGTGTATAAAAGACTTCTTAGCCAGGCATGATGGCACATGCGTGCAATCCCAGCAGCTCCGGAGGCTGAGGCATGAGGATTATGAGTTCAAAGCCAGCCTCAGCAATTTAGCAGAGCTGTAAGTAATTTAGTGAGACATTGTCGCAAAAATAAATAATAAGGCTGGGAATGTGGCGCACTGGTTAAGTACCCTTGGTTCAATCCCCAGTGCCAGAAAACAAAAACACAAACAAAAACAAACAAAAAAAAGACTTCTTGTGAACTCTATGATATGCAAATAAATGGAGAAAATTGTAATTGAGTATACCACTGTTTCAGAATTTTTAAACAGTTTCTTGTAAATTTTTAAATAAATTTTTAATAATTTAAAGCACCAGTTTGGCCATTGAGGAAATACACCTAAGAACACTAATAATCTACACATTAAAAAAGATAATAGAATGCTGGCTAGCACTAGTAAAGATCTGATGCTGCAGTTGTTTGTATGTTAGCAGATAAAAAGCCAGTAATAAAACAAGGTATATTCTGTACAGCTACAAACAGGACACAGTGATTAGATATTTTTCTCTAACTTTTGAAATATTCATTGTTACTTCTATAAAAATTATTACTTTTGTTTATGTTTTTCCCTTAACTATGCTGCATATTTCTTTTAGCTCTCATTCCCATTTTCTTGTGGAATTTAATTCTGTGAGGCCAACTATGTTCAATTATTCTACAACTCATGCATTTTGAAAAGGAATGATGTCTTACCCTATTATTTTCTAATGAATAACAGTTGCTCTGCATTTTGATGTTAGTACTTTATTTCCTTGGGGTCTGAAACAGAGCTGTGCATCCTTATTCTTGTTTGTCTTACATTTGTTACAAATTTCCCTTTTTCTGTACAGAAATGCTTATTTTTCCCGTTGTGCATTGATCAATTTTGCTAATTATTTTATCAAGTATACTCTTGTTCATAATATATCTTATGTAGTGTTAAATATTAACACTTAATACATAAAAACACAAGTTTATTGCTACAATATCAAAAAAAAAGAAAAAAATGAGTAGATCCTCTGTATAATAGGGAAGAAATCATTACCCCTGAAGAGTTGACCTGGTTACTTTTCTAAAACATTAATACAGTAATCAAATGAGTGTTTACTTTTCTTTTTTTTCTTTTTTACAAAATAAAACTTCCTTATTGATAGGTATCAGTGATATTGAACTGTAGGAAAAGGTAATTATAATTTAAATCCTTGTTTTGTGTGCCTTGTTATGTATTGTGACATGATTTTTGAGTTGCAAATATCAGAAACTTTGATCTTGGTTAAATAGAGATTTAGTTGACTTGAAGAATTAAGAATGGATACCTCCATGATGTTGATGAAAGTCTTATTTTTGTTTTACTTTCTGATATTTTTTTCTGTGCTGTGTTCTGTACTCTAAAGTTTATCTTTATCTTAAAAATGTTTTTCTTGTGGCTATGATATATCTGACAACAGCTACTGAGGTTGTGTGAATCCTTACCCAGTCCATAAGAGGGCAAAGATTGCATGTGTTCTCTTGAATTCAAAGCAAAAGTCCTGAGACCATTCTGATGGAATAGGCTTAGCTTCCTCCTGCCACCCCTGAAGCAGAAAGTGAGTCAAGATTCTCCACTGAGAGATATTTGCCAAATTATATTATTATATTATGAGCATGTGTTAATATGTAACAACAAATTCCACCATTATGTACAACAATAATACACCAATAAGGGAAAAAAATACCCTCTGCTGAAGCATGAGGTTTATTTCAGCTTTCATGAAGATCATGAACTATATTCACACTGAGGTGTGAATACATGAATAACATTGAGGGTACTCCTTTAGAACAGAAATGGGAAGTGCATGATAGGTCAATGCAACAACCAGCAAAGCCAAATGGAATTAACAGATGTATCACCTCTGTTGCTTGATGGTATATTCTATATATCTTCATAGATATTCTACACCTTGGCATGCTTTCCGTGTCAGTTTATAAAATATCCTATGAGACTTTAGAAATCTGATTGCTGCCAAATAAATTTGGTGCACATGTCAGTATTATTAAAGTGTATATTCTTAGGTGCAGAGTTACACATTGTGACTCTTAAAATCCTACCTTCACTGTAATGTTTAGTCTTTCCTCAAGTTCATAAACACATTTTTCATGCTTGTCCAAGATCTTCATGTGCCTCATCTCTACTGACCTGATCTTTCCCTTTTAATTTTAATGATTTGTTTTCACAGGAACTACCAAGTTTAAGTGGTCCTATTTCCTAGATGTGGTTGAATATAGCCTTCCTCTCTCACATTTCAATACCTGACCACCAGATTAAACTGTATTTTCTACAACGTTTCTAATAGTATTAGATAATGTAATTCATTATCCAATACTATTAGATATTCACAGTCTATGTCAGGTTGTTGTTATTATTATTATATGAGAGATTTAAAAAGCTTTCAAGAACCTACACCTGAAATATAACAATTTTATGTTTAAAATAGTAAAGAATGGTCATTCCAATTTAGTCAAATTTTTAAACCTGAAAGAAAAATAAGTAATAATCTTTGTGTGTGTGTGTGTATTCAATTCAACTTTATGAAACATATGTCATAATGTAGAAAGATTGCCCCCAAAGATGTAAATTAAATATTTATTAAATATTTGTAGAAATTTCATGATAGCACATCATTGATGATTAGACTTTGTGTTGTTTACCTCCAGAATACTAGAAGGGCCAAAAATTAAACCTACTTAAAGTTAAAATCAAGTATGAAAAGCATTAAAGTTTAAAAATAATAATAAAGATGTTATTATTAATAGTTATAAAGGAATATTAATGGAAAAGGTTATAAAGGCAACAGGAGAGCTTCTGAGATTTCTCTAGTTTTTCCAAGAAACAGAGCCTAATATATGTGTGTGTGTGTGTGTGTGTGTGTGTGTGTGTGTATGCACTGATTGTGAGGGCTGATGAGTCTGAGATCTGTACGGCAGAGAAGCTGGAAACTCAGGCAGGACTTCTAAATTATAGTCTTGAACCAAAGTGTCTACTTTATTGGGAAATCTCAGCTTTTGAACTTATGGGTCTTCAACTAATTGAAGGAAGTCCACATCTAATTGTCCCATTTCATCTGTTTTACTTGAAGTCAATTCAGTTTCTCTGGGGAAAAAAAATTTAAAAAACTTGTTCTTATTCTAATGCATTAAATTCTACCTTTCCCTTTCAAAGAGTTTTAAATATTATATTTTTTAATTGTAAAAGCTACAGAATTTTTCAAGTTTTTATGCATGTAGTATAAAATTATATGTAATAACATGAAGAAGATTTTATATATTTTAAATGCTTACCAGATTACTATTGTAGTTTCTGGACCATGTAGATACTTTGGGAAAGAATGAAGTAGGGAATGGAAAATCCCTTGATTGCCTTCATCCACATCACACACACATTTTAAAAATATACAGCCTGTTACACTGCTTCAGTCTTCTCTTAAAGTCCTCACCATGTCAGGATCTCAACACCAGACTCATTAAGGTCTACTGCACATTCAGTCCTCTCCAGATCCTCTTAGGTCTATCTTCAAAATAAATCCAAAATATAATCCTTTCCTGCCATCATCTCTGCCAATACCCTATTCTAAGACTCCATTCTCCTACACTTTTAGTACTACACTACTGACCTTGCTATGCCCTTTGCATCTATTCAGTCTTTTCAAACAGAGCTGCCAACCTGATATTTTTACAAGGCTGTGAGATTGCATGAATTTTCTGCCTCAGGGCCTCCCATCTTTCATCTACTCCTCCAGTAGATGTAAGGTGGACTATTATTTGCACCTTTCTCCCTTACTCTTTGACTTCATTTCCTCCTATTGCTATGTGGCACTTCCTTTTCTGTAAAATAAACACAAACACAAGTTCCAGGCATTCCCCTGCCTCAGGCCCTTCTGAGCACTCAAATCCTTTGCCTTGTGGAATTCTCTGGCAGTTTTCTGCTTGCTACTTCTTTACATTCTTCATATTTTGACCAAAAAACACCTGCTCTTCTTCATGGCTAAAAATTTCACATCATTATTTACCTTTCATTGCCCCCTTCCCTTATATTATGATAATAATTTTATCTTTTAATAAGTCTGCACATAATGCTTATGTAGTTTATTTATTTCTGTTTAGGTTGAATACATACCCCCCTCCCCCTGCCAATAACTGGGATTTTTTTTAATCTAGTTTATTAACTACTGAAGTCTCCACTGCTACAACAAGTGTTTCATAATAGCAAATGCTTCATAAACATTGCTGTATTACTAGTTAATGAATAAATTAAGCCATACTTATTTTATGCTTATTTTTCTTGTTAACCAAAGGATCCACATCATTTTTTCCATCTAGGAGAGTGGTATAAAGACAGGAATGATCATAGATATTTCCCAACTGAAGAAGGAAATAAATAAAACGATAATACTGACTATTTGATCAGAGTATTAAGGATTTTTTGAATTATTATTTGGATTCCTTGGCAGAAAGAAAGGGGCCTTTAGTTTGATCTTTATCTTTCTACTTTTGTTGCCATAGAATAAAGTACTTTTGTGCTCAGTAACTCTTTCAGCTAACAATGCCAAAAATTTAGCCATTGATAGTAACTAATAGCTGGAAACCACAAAGGTGATTGTAGGAAGCCTCAGGCATGATAGGTACACCATCTACTTAGTGCTGGCTTTGGAGTGTGAGCAGGGTCAGAGCAATGACACACCTCAGTACAGAGCACCTGGAAGCCTCCAAGAAGACAGGCTTGAGGATCGACCAGGCTTCCTTAGCCTTGGGTCCAGGATTAATAATAAAGGGGCTGGAACTTTTTAACAACATTTTATGATTTATTGCATTGTCTATTTTTCAAGATTATATGAATAGTCCATTTTTTTAAAAAAAACCTTGATTAATATACTTAGGAATATATTTCAAAATCAAATAAAATGTGCATAGGTAGCATATTCTCAGGGATATTATTTTTAAGGAAAATTACATTTATTCAAAGCAGTTATTCAAATGCTAGAACTAATAACATTGGATATCCCATATCTATTCAATTTTCTGCTTCCCTAGAAATAAACTTAAATGAGGAAGGATCTGTTGATTGTTTTGAAAGTTTACTAGAAGCTCTTGAAAAAGAACAAACAATACAGTTCTCAATAATAAAAGTGAGGAATAAAAACCAAGGTACATTTTAGCCAGTGGTTTGTGAGGCAGCTTGAAATGTTGTCCAGAGGATTTTTGGAAACCTGCCTGAGACTGAAGCCCTCTGAGCCTCTTTTCTTTCAGGCCTTAGTGTATCAATGCTTTGGGCAAGTGCTCAGCTGCTAAGAACAAAGCTAAAATAAGAATGTCTGGACAGTAAGGGAGTAAGGATTTTTTCAGAAACATTTGAACATTCCACATCTTTGCCTATGTAAACACAGGAGCTTTATACTAAGTCTAAGTCTTGTTTATATGATTGTCAAGAAACCACTGAAAAATCAGATCCATGTTAAGTTCTTAAGGCATGATAAACCCTTAACCTGGTATTCTTTAGCCAGAATATTCAAACACTTTTGTCATATTTTAAGTTTTTTAGGAATTTATAGGGCGATAGATTGGAAAGTTTAGCATAGTCTGAAGTACCTCAAAAGTTTAGCATAGTCTGAAGTACCTCAAGTTTTCAAAGTGTGTTTTTTTTTTTTTCATCTCTTTTTGTATCACCCAATGACTGGTGTTCCTTGACACTTGTAAAACTGGTGGAAGGTTAAGATTAAACTACTGACTCATCTTAGTTTTATTTTTTTTAATTTTAAAACTAATGTATTATAGTTATACATAACAGTGAGATTCATTTTGACATAATCATACCTGTATGGAATATAATTTTTTCCATTTAGTTCCCAATATTTCCTGTTTCCTTTCTCTCCTCCCTGCCTTGCTGCCTTCCTGTACTCTACTGGTCATCCTTCTATTTATTTATTTTTTTTTAAATTGGTGTTTTATAGTTATACCTAAAGGCAAAATTCACTGTGTCATAGTCATATGTATAACAGCATAATTTGGTCAATTTCATTTTGAAGTTTCTTACTTTTCCCATTTCTCCTCCACCCCTTTAATAAATAGAAGTTTACTAGAAACTCTTAATCCCCTTCCTCTATTCCCCTAATATCCCTTCTATTTTTTGCTGCAGTCCGGCTGCAGCAAAATAACGGAGGGGGTGGTGGTGGTGGTGAGGAACAACTTGTGTAGATTGATACAGCAGGAGTGGGAGCCATTTATTGTAGGACAGGAGCGGTATATATACATTCCACACAGCTTATCTTAATTGACATAAACTAGATACAGCAGTCAACCAATAAGGAATCTCCACACTTAATGGCTCGCTGGAGTTACTTCACAAACCACTCCCTTTGGCAAAATGCCAGGGGCCATCCAGACTTGTTTACAGACTATAATATTTGCCAGGTGCCTTCCTGACTTGTTTACAGACCCTAACAATTTTTCTTGGATTTCTCTTGCGTTTTTTTTTTTGCTTGCTCATTCATTTGTTTTCTCCTCATTTTGCTCTAGCTTTCACATACAAGAGAATACATTTGACCCCTGACTTTCGGAGTCTGGTTTATTTTACTTAGTATGACAGTCTCCAATTCCATTCCTTGACCTGTGCATGCTATAATTTCATTCTTCTTTATGACTGAGTAAAAGTGTGTTGTGTATATATACCATATTTTCTTCTTCTTTTTTTAAACAATCAGTTGCTTTTTTATTTGCTCCTTTTAAAAGTACATGACAGTAGAGTAAGTTTTGATATATTATACATACTTGTAGTATAACTTATTCTGATTATGATCTCATTCTTGTGGTTGTACATGCTATGAAATTCACTGTGGTGTATTCATATATGTTGTGCATAGGAAAGTTATGTCTGATTCATTCTACTGTCTTTCCTATTCCTTTCCACCTCCCTTCTCTTTATTCCCCTATACACCACTGTTTCTTAATCAATTCATTTTTGACAGGCAGATGGGCTAGCTCTGTCACCTGACTATTGTGAATTACACTGCTATAAACTTTAATGTACTTGTATCACTGTAGTACACTGATTTTAGTTCTTTGGGATAAATACCAAAGAGTGGGATAACTGAGTCATGTGTTGGTTCCATTCCCAGTCTTCTGAAGAATCTTCATACTGATTTCAAAGTGG
Source organism: Urocitellus parryii (assembly GCF_045843805.1). Taxonomy (NCBI): domain Eukaryota; kingdom Metazoa; phylum Chordata; class Mammalia; order Rodentia; family Sciuridae; genus Urocitellus; species Urocitellus parryii. Next base: position 67,465,592 of record NC_135531.1, on the reverse strand, counting down.
TTGTATTAATTTGCAGTCCCACCAACAATGTATGAGTGTACCTTTCCCCCACGTCCTTACTAGAATTTATTGATAATTGTATTCTTGATGATTGCCATTTGAACTGGGATAAGATGACATATCAGTGTAGTTTTGATCTGCATTTCCTTGATTGTTAGGAATGTTGAACATTTTCTCTTGTATTTGTTAGACATTTTAAATTTTATTCTGATTCTGAGAATGAGAAAATCAATAAAAATGAGTCCTTTAAATTATTCTTTAATTTCAGTACATGAAACCTGTGCCTAGTTTAAATGACCCTTCACATCCATGCTTCTTCTCCAGAGAGGCAGCACAGCCTCCTTTATGCCAGGTTGTATATGCTCTGTTCATTCTCCCTCCGAAGCATCTGTTTATATTTGTCTAGAATGAGCTTTTCTTTTCCTTTCAGTTCTGCAGAATCTCTCAGTCCTTTCACACTCATCTCACATCCTACCCCTATCTGCTATAAACCACACTGATTTCTCGCTTTCCAAAGTTCAACTTGTGTAGCTGTTAGGAATGTTTTCTGTGGCTGTTAACCATGATTAGCATGACTGGGAAAGGGTTCTGTTCTCTGTAAGATCACAGGATCTCCACTATTGCTTTCCAAGTAAATCATGTTTCTGCGAATATGAAAGAAGATTAGGACAGAGGTTAAGAGAAGCAATAGTTTCTATGTCCAAAGGGGTTTGAGTTTCTTTATCACATACAATATGATTGGAATTGTTTCCACACCTAGACTGGGAACTCATTCTTGACTGTGACTCATCCTTCCATTGAATTCCCAACAATGTTGAGGACAGAATATGTATATATGTTGTGACCAACAGGTTAATATATGTAAAGTAAGATCATTTCTTGGGCTCTTATAAGGTGAAAGAGAGAGGCAGAGACTGAAGAGATGGGAAAGAGAGTGAGAGGGAAAGGTAGTATATTCTCTTGAGTTGTACAAATTATATTCATGTTAGTCACATTCCTTGACTTATATCATCTCCTAATCCTTTTGACATCTACTGATTTATTAGTTTTCTGAGGCTGCCCTTTACAACTTCTCTTTGGCATATTTGAATTGCCAGAATCACCACTCTTATACTGGGGACATTATTAAGTAAAATAAAGGTTACTTGAACACAGAGTACTGTGACACTGAATCAGTTGATCTGATAATCAATAGTTACTGATAATCAATAGTGGGTAGCGTATATAGCATGGATACACAATGGAAAAATGAATGATTCACTTCCCCGCCTGGATGGAGCAATGTGGCACAAGGTTCATGAGGCTTCAGAACTGCATGCAATTTAAAATTTGTGAATTATTTCTAAAATTTTTTCATTAAATATTTTTTATCTGCATTTGACTGAGGTAATTGAAACCAAGAAAGCAAATCTGCTGTTAAAGGAAGACTGTTGTACCACTGGGGTGGTTTAAAATAAATTTATTATCTCAGTTTTTGAGACCAGAGTTTCTGAAATCGAGGTGTCAAAGAGGCCATGTTCCCTTTGTAGGCTCCAGAGACTTTCTTTATTCTTCCAGTTCATGGTGGCTACTGACATTCCTTGGCTCCACTGCCTTGAAGCCCACACATGACTGCAACCTATACCTCTAGTTTCACATCACCTTATCTTTTGTCAATGTCTTTTTCTGTCTCAGAAGGGTGCTTCTTATTGGATATAAGGCTCATCTGTATAATTTTGGAACATCTCAATCTCAACATCCTTAATTATATCTGAAACAAACATTTTTTCTAATAAGAACATTCACAGTTTCCAACATTTGGAGATGGGTATACCTTGTGTGTGAGGGTGGGGTGGGGTGGGGTGGGTGGTGGGGGGTGCATTCAACCTACTACAACAGTAAAAGTAGATGTGCTAAGTAAACCTACAATGAATTAGGTTGGTATTTTCTGCATGTGCAATTTTTAAGTAAATAAACGTGTTAATGTGTATTGAAACATTCAAAAGGATGGGTAAGATTATTTTTGTAAATTTTATGGTTTACATTTCCTAGATGAAAATTAGTTATAAAATATAATGATGGAATCAATGGTTTACTCAATGAGGCATCACAGATTCCATACATAAAACCCAAGGAATATATAAAAACTTAAAAATTAAAAGGAAGAAACTGAAAAAAAAGCCTACAGTTATTTTCAATGCCTTAACCAACACAATTTAATAATAATGGAACAATCCTTTATTCAGTGACAACTGTATATTTTTAGAAGCGAGTCCTAGATAAAAAATTAGACAGCGACTATGATAGTGTTTATATTACTTTATACATATGCCTAGAAAACATCTGGCAAGGAAAACACAGAGATAAACAATGTTTTAAGCACATTATAAGTTAGCTCCTTTCTGTTTTATAAAGAAAAACATTGAAGTTCACAAATTTATTAACTATTTTAACATGATTTTATAACTATTTCATGTTTTATAGGTTCTTTAATTCTAGATTCAATCATTGCAAAACAATAAACACAGATCATCAGATTGTAGAAAAAATAAAATAAGTGCATTTATTTTATCTAGTCATCTTAACTAGAGTGACAGAGTTGTAAAACATAAAACTAAACCCAATCTTACTTCCATTTCAACGTTATCATTGGTATATAAAATCAACTCAGTATAGCTTATCCATTTTGAATTGAAAACACATACTTTCCGTAGTACATGAGAACTGTTAATTGTTTAAATCCATTTTAACAATTGGGAATCGAAGTTTAATTATGAATTTAATTACTATTTTGAATAAATGAACTTTAAAACTATTGTTATTTTAAATTTTACTTTCAGGCTAATTTAAACACACTTTTTTTTGATAACTTAGTAAATTTCTTATACTTTGAAAATCTCCTTTGAAGGAGTTGACGATAAAGGGCAAAGTAGTGCTTAGACACATGACTAGCCTCTTTCCAAATTCAGATACAAGAGCCAAGTATCTCAATGCAATGTGAATATGACCCTTGGGAAATCATCATGTTGAGTAACTGGAGGGATAGAGGAGAAAATACCAATGGATTGCTGTGAAAAATATGTCAAGAAAATATTTTAATGGAATTTCTTCCACTTTATTTACCAGTGAACTGGATACTTAATAAATACATGTATTTCTATTGCTGAGTGTTACAACAATCCCAATTTCTCCACCCAATGATTGATGGAAGTTGAGAATAACCTTACTGTTCACCACCTGTCATTAAACAGTCAAGTTCTTCCAGTAGACACAGCTTCTTTATACAATCTTAAATATTATAACTATTACACATTGTAAATTGCTCCTGTGAGGTTCTTTTAAAATAATACATCTGAATTTATTGTTTTTCTTCTCCTTATAAGATTACCATCCATTGCTATTTTTATTGGAATATTTGTAGCTTAAACATGAAGCATTTGGGAACTGCTTAAGATTGTTCCTGAAAAAAAAAAGTGATGTAGATAAGTACAAACATATATGCATGCCCCAATACTTACTATTTTAATGATTAGGCCTGCTTATAGGACATACTACATTTAAAAGCCACCCCAAAATAACACTTCACTTTTAATTGATGTATTTTTTGAAAATTGCTATCAGGCCAATTAACTTATGCTTATAAATGGGCATAATAGAAAAGAGAATTTTAAGAACGATTTTGAGATCACTCATATGTTACTTCAAAGAAGAGCAGATGACTCTTTGAAGGATGCTGCTGTACAGTCATAAAGGACCTGCAGAATTTCCAAGTTAATTGGAACACAAGCAGAAGAGAAAAGGAGAAGTTATATGTAGAATAAGAAAGAAAATAAGTGGATAATGACTAAGTCTGGGTGTTTGGTGGATGCAGGAAAATTTTAAAATATAATTGAAGAAAAGGGAAGAATTTTTTAATTACATATGAAGAAGAGGCTGAACATCAAAGACATGGAACTTGATTGTAAAAAATGTATTATCTTGATGCCTGAATTCTCTTTTATTTTTATGTACATTTTGATGAAAAAAAAGGAATTTCAGTAACAAATATAATCAGAGTAGGCAGTGTTTAAAGTATTTTAATTTTAAAATGGTTGTGTTCTATATTGTTAGTTTCAAATGATAAACAATGGAGTTTATTCTGTGGTGTATATGAAAGTGAATTTGACTAATAGGACTCTATAAATGTGGAGTTTTTTTTGTAAACCATCACTTTCTAGCAAAACATTTAAAATAATTTTCATAATTCTGGTATTACAGAATTTTTAAAAATTCTGTAAATATTCTCCACTAAAGTAGGGTTTTGTTTGAAGTCTGGCTTCTTTGGCTTTTTTAGAATAAATATATTATAAATTAAAAAAAAACAATCAAAGTGGAGAACTCTTTGAAACAGCAAATCAAAGCTATATTTTTAAATGATGAAAACATTGTCTGCAAGAATTATTGTTTCTAAGCAAATGGCAAAAGCATTTATCACCAATTTTTTAAAAATTGTCTATAAATGTTTACCCTTCTTACTTAAAATTCTGCCTTTCCTCTCAGAGAGTTTGTAAAAGAAAAAATGCAAGTACTTTCTCTTAATTTATGTAAGAAGAGTGAAATTTTGTTTCCTTGGGGAAAAGTTGATATTTTTTTTTAAGTAAAGAGCATTGTCTTATTACAAGTCTAAAAATGAGATGAGCCCTTGACCTAAAGTTCTTAACTGCCTCCTGAGAGTACAGTACTTCCTTTATGTTACAGATTTTATAATAGCCATTCACCTATATGACCTTTCAAATAAATTACCAGAGTGCATTCTAATTCAGGATTTCCCTGAACATCACTTTAAACTTCATCCAATTCAGAGGTTCCCATGCATCTCATTATGTGTTATGACCCACCAGACACATGTGCTGTTGGCGCACCAAAATCAGCACTGAGATTCAAATTCCTTTTGAGAGCAATCTGTGGAATTAATTTACCTATTTTATTTAGTCCTGTTAAGGGGTTCATTCAACATCTGTTGGTTCATCTTTCCTAGAGATCTTTTACCTAAAGAAATATATATATATATATATATATATATATATATATATATATATATATATATATATTCCTAGTGGTAGTATCTGTTTAATTCCCTAGATTTTAATTTTAATTTTAATTTAGGCAAACATGAGGTGTAATGCTCATAAACCACACATCTGAGATTATTCAGATTAATATTGTGCAAACTATTAATATACAATAAAAGAGTCCTTCTCAGCTTTTGTGCCTCACAGGTTAACCACTGAAAGGCAAAATCCAGTAACTTTTTTTTTTTTTAATGTGGTGCTGAGGATCGATCCCAGAGCCTCGCACGTGCTAGGTGAGCACTCTCCCGCTGATCCACAACCCCAACCCCTAAAATCAAGTAATTTGAAGATGATGAATGTAGTTGGTTTTGTTTGCAGCATTCAACATGATCAACAATCCATGTCTTCCTTAGCCTAAGTGACATTGTACTATCACTTTGCTATTAAGAATGTCTCTTACACTTTGTTTCCCACTTACTTTGCTACTTCTTGGATATTGTCTTATGGTCTCCTTGTCCCTCTTTATGTAATTTATCTCAGGTTTCATTAACTCTTTTATGAATAGCACTCCCAAATCTAGGTAGGTAAACATCTTAGACGTTCAGCTTTTTCAGCAACATGGTAAAATTAAAATTGTTAGAGATGCTATATGAAGAAGACCTACAAGAATTGTCAGTTCACAATATATATGACTCTATTTTCTCCTCTCTCTCTTCTATGTTGCTGACCCTTCTCTTAAATTTTAAACTTCCATTTTCAGTCATCAGCTACATATGTCTAATGGCCTCTATGCAAAAACTGAATATTCTTAACTTCTGCCTTTATACATTTATTTTCTCAGTACATGGCATAACTAATAGCTATGTCAGGATAAAAATACCAACTCACCTTTTATTCTCTCTCTTCTTCAACCCTTGCCTTCTATATTTATTTGGTTCTTGTTTCCAATAATGTCAAGTTCACTCTCCTTTGTGTACTCCTGACTGACATAGTATTAAACCTCTGTGCCTACACAAACTTTACTTAACTTTTATAGTTTAAAAAAATATAACAGAAGAGATTCCTCAGACTCCCCCCCTTTCCCCTCTGATGCTTAATCAGCCAGGATGAACTTGGTTGTGCCCTAAGAGAGAGCTATATCCAGATACCAGAGGCTTAAAACACAAAAGTTTTGGCAGGAGTCAGTAGAGGATTTCTGTTCACTGTGGACACCCAGGGACAGATTAACAAAGATACAAATCAACTTCCCACAGTTACCAAAGCAGTGGGGAAAATACATGGTTAACCATTTGTTAGCTCTTAAAACTTCTGTTGGAAGTGGCACACATTATTTCTTCTCACAGTGGAGATTGGCCAAAGAATTTCACATATGTATTTCTGAGTGGAAAAGGGATAAAATGCTGTGCTTCCTTGTGTCCATGAGAGCTGGAACATTTGTGAAATAGATTATCACCTAGCAATTACAAGGACTTTCAGAATGATTTCCATGAAAATATTGACCTTTTCCTTTATCAAACTCTTTATAATGCAATTCTGCATCTTAATCCTGTTTTCAAAACCTGTTTACTTTTTCTAATGCCTGTCATTGGGTGATACTGCAATGATATACCCTTGATTTTGGTATGATTTTACTTAATCACACCATATACTGTGCTTTTTTTTGTATTACATAGAATTCTATGTGATTTTAGCATATATTAATTTTTAAAAATGTAACTGTCACCATACTATTCCATTTCAGAGTTACATTGTAGATTATCTGGTCATTCCTTAATTTTTTTTTCCCCTTCTGCCCACTCTTAGTTAATAATCCAATGGTTACAGAAGTATTTTCTTTTTTTTTATTTTTTATTATTGGTCTTTCAAAATATTACATAATTCTTAATACATCATATTACATGGTTTGGTTCAAGTGGGTTATGAACTCCCAATTTTACCCTGTATACAGATTGCTGAATCACATCAGTTACCCTTCCATTGATTGACATATTGCCTTTCTAGTGTCTGATGTATTCTGCTGTCTGTCCTATTTTCTATTATACCCCCTCCCCTCCCCTCCCCTTTTCTCTCTCTACCCCTTCTACTGTAAATCATTACTTCCATTTGTATTATCTTGTCTTACGCCTCCTTTCCTCTTATATGTCATTTAGTATAACCCTGGGGATCGCCTTCCATTTCCATGCGATTCCCCTTCTCACTCCCTTTCCCTCCCACCTCTCATCCCTGTTTAATGTAGATCTTCTTCTCAAGCTCTTCATCCCTACCCTGTCCTTGTTGACTCCCCTTATATCAAAGGAGTCATTTGGTATTTGTTTTTTAAAGATTGACTAGCTTCACTTAGCATAATCTGCTCTAATGCCATCCATTTCCCTCCAAATTCTATGATTTTGTCATTTTTTAATGCAGAGTAATACTCCATAGTGTATAAATGCCACATTTTTTTTATCCATTCATCTATTGAAGGGCATGTAGGCTGATTCCACAGTCTTGCTATCGTGAATTGAGCTGCTATGAACATCGATGTAGCAGTGTCCCTGTAGCATGCTCTTATTAGGTCTTTAGGGAATAGACCGAGAAGGGGAATAGCTGGGTCAAATGGTGGTTCCATTCCCAGCTTTCCAAGAAATCTCCATACTGCTTTCCAAATTGGCTGCACCAGTTTGCAGTCCCACCAGCAATGAACAAGAGTGCCCTTTTCCCCGCATCCTCTCCAGCACTTATTGTTGTTTGACTTCCTAATGGCTGCCAATCTTACTGGAGTGAGATGGTATCTTAGGGTGGTTTTGATTTGCATTTCTCTGACTGCTAGCGATGGTGAGCATTTTTTCATGTATTTATTGATTGATTGTATGTCCTCCTCTGAGAAGTGTCTGTTCAGGTCCTTGGCCCATTTATTGATTGGGTTTTACAAAACCTTTAAAGATGAACTAACACCAATACTTTTCAAGCTATTTCAGGAAATAGAAAAAGAGGGAGAACTTCCAAATTCATTCTACGAGGCCAACATCACCCTGATTCCGAAACCAGACAAAGACACTTCAAAGAAAGAAAACTACAGACCAATATCTCTAATGAACATTGACGCAAAAATCCTCAATAAAATTCTGGCGAATCGGATTCAAATACATATCAAAAAAATTATACACCATGATCAAGTAGGATTCATCCCTGGGATGCAAGGCTGGTTCAATATACGGAAATCAATAAATGTTATTCACCACATCAATAGACTTAAAAATAAGAACCATATGATCATCTCGATTGATGCAGAAAAAGCATTCGACAAAGTACAGCATCCCTTTATGTTCAAAACTCTAGAAAAATTAGGGATAACTGGATCATACCTCAACATTGTAAAAGCAATTTATGATAAGCCACAGGCCAGCATCATTCTGAATGGAGAAAAATTGAAGGCATTCCCTCTAAGATCTGGTACAAGACAGGGATGCCCTCTCTCACCACTTCTGTTCAACATAGTCCTCGAAACACTGGCCAGAGCAATTAGACAAACGAAAGAAATTAAAGGCATAAAAATAGGAAAAGAAGAACTTAAATTATCACTATTTGCAGATGATATGATTCTATACCTAGCAGACCCAAAAGGGTCTACAAAGAAGCTATTAGAGCTAATAAATGAATTCAGCAAAGTGGCAGGATATAAGATCAACACGCATAAATCAAAGGCATTCCTGTATATCAGCGACAAATCCTCTGAAAAGGAAATGAGGACAACTACTCCATTCACAATATCCCCCCCAAAAATAAAATACTTGGGAATCAACCTAACAAAAGAGGTGAAAGATTTATACAATGAAAATTACAGAACCCTAAAGAAAGATATAGAAGAAGACCTGAGAAGATGGAAAAACATACCCTGCTCATGGATAGGCAGAACTAACATCATCAAAATGGCGATATTACCAAAAGTTCTCTATAAGTTCAATGCAATGCCAATCAAAATCCCAACAGCATTTCTTGTAGAAATAGATAAAAGAATCATGAAATTCATATGGAATAATAAAAGACCCAGAATAGCAAAAACAATACTAAGCAGGAAGTGTGAATCAGGCGGTATAGCGATACCAGACTTCAAACTATACTACAGAGCAATAGTAACAAAAACAGCATGGTACTGGTACCAAAACAGGCGGGTGGACCAATGGTACAGAATAGAGGACACAGTAACCAATCCACAAAACTACAACTATCTTATATTTGATAAAGGGGCTAAAAGCATGCAATGGAGGAAGGATAGCATCTTCAACAAATGGTGCTGGGAAAACTGGAAATCCATTTGCATCAAAATGAATCTGAATCCCTATCTCTCGCCATGCACAAAAGTTAACTCAAAATGGATCAAGGAGCTTGATATTAAATCAGAGACACGGTATCTGATAGAAGAAAAAGTTGGTTATGATCTACATGCTGTGGGATCGGGCCCCAAATTCCTCAATAGGACACCCATAGCGCAAGAGTTAACAACTAGAATCAACAAATGGGACTTACTCAAACTAAAAAGTTTTTTCTCAGCAAAATATACAATAAGAGAGATAAACAGGGAGCCTACATCCTGGGAACAAATCTTTACTCCACACACTTCAGATAGAGCCCTAATAACCAGAATATACAAAGAACTCAAAAAATTAGACAATAAGATAACAAATAACCCAATCATTCCTTAATTTGTGAACATTGGAATTGTTTTATGTTAAGTCTAACTCAATGGAGTTGAGCTAATTCAAAAACTTGGATTGTCAGATTAGCCTTATATAAATCAGAGATTTTTATCCAATATCAGAATTTGCTAATAATATAAAAAAGTATAGGCAAAGGAGGGTGAGTTCTAGAACAATGATAACATATTCTCAGAGCCTTTATATCTGTACTTTGGACACAGGCTTTCTAATCCAGAAAAAATATATTAATTCACTAAGTATAAGGTATAGGTAATAAGGTATATAGGGAGTGTTGGCAGTGTCAGAACTCTCTGTATTTACTCTGATTTAGCACTAATTCAATTATATTTAGGTTACATATTTATTTGTCTGTACTACTATTTATTGGAATATAAGATTCTTGACGCCATTGGCTATATTCTGATATTGGTCATTAATCAGAGAGCCTGACGCACAGGTGCTTAACAAGTTTCTAATGACCAATTGATGCTATAAGATCAAATTGTCCATAAGAATAAAGTAGATCTGTTGCTCATAAGAAACAAGACTATTCTTGGTCTTAAGTTCAGAGATACCTCTCCTTGTTACCTAGTTAATATAATTCAATGGAAGTAAATAAATTAAAGCAGGGTATTTTTTTATGGTTTCATGGGAAAACACTAAAACAGAATCCTATAAAAGCATTTCTGTATTTGTCAAAATGATATAATGTACATGGCTAGATGATTCTGGCATAACGCAGGGCTAGATTCACCATTTGAGCAATATTGAGCAAGTTTAAGGTTCTATTTCCTGCAGAGACATAGTCAGTCAAGGATGGACAAGGGCTGGGGTTATGGCCCAGTGGTAGAGTGCTTGCTTAGCATGAGTGAGGCACTGGGTTATATTCTCAGCACCACCTATAAATAAATGAATTAAATTAAGGTCCATCAATATCTAAAGAAAAAAAAAAACACTTAAGAAAAATAAAAGGATGAGATAAATAGATAATTTCCAGGCACTTTGAAAATATCAGTGAACAAAACAAAATCCGTGTCTTCATGGAACTCACATTCTATTGGGAGGAGTCAGAAAATAAACACCACCCCAAAAGCATGATAAGTAAATTATATTTGATGTTAAAAGTGTATAAATACTACTAAGAAAACAAGGTTCGGTAAGGGATAAACAGAAATATTGGGTTGGGGGTAGGATTAGTTATTTTAAGTAGTCTGCTTCATGATAACCATTGTTGAGAAGATGTTTTTGAACAAAGGCTCAATAGAGATGAAGGAATTAGAGGACAGCTCCTTAGAAAGAGCAGCCAGTGTAGTTTTTAGAATAGAAAGTCTTTCTTGCATGTTCTGCACAGCAACAAGGGTCATGTACCCAAACTATTTCTATCTGCAATGCAATATTAATGAATTATTTATTGTTGGCATTCATGCGTTTTCTGACTTTTTGGCCTTGCAGTATTTGGAAGGCAAAGTTCAAAGCATTTCCTAATGAGTTGGGTGCAAGATGAACACATATGTTCCCTTATTCTCTGAAAGGCAGCATAGACAGAGGTAGAAATGGCATCCGCTTAATGAAAATTGAGAGGCCTGTATTGGAGTTTTAGCTCAGTGGTAGAGTATTTGCCTAGCATGCAGGAGGCTGTGGGATCAATCCCAAGCATCATACTCTGCCCGCCCCCACCAAAAAAAAAAAAAAAAAAAAAAGAAAAGAAAATGAATGGCCTTGCAAACACAGGTGTCTACATCAAAGATTGCACATTTTAGTTCAGGTGAACTGAGGTAACTCCTATGGGAAGAGCTAAATTTAACCTTGAGATTTTTCTGGCTTCCTTCAAGCACATAGATCAAAGAGAATGTAAGCCCTCAAGTTTTATGATATACAGATAGTTAAAATTATTTCATCCTGAAAACTATGAAAGAAGTATATTAAAACATGGGTGAGCCTCAGAGCACATACATAGATATTTAATCCTGAAAAGTATATTATCTTTCAAATTCCTATGTAAAGATATTTTTGCTGCTTACCAATCTTCTGTTAGAATTCAATATATCAATAAAAGATACCAACATGTCTTACACAACTAAGTGAGGGCATAGTTTAGTTGAATCTATGGAAATTACTTGTCTATGTGTTTATGCTGATTATTTTAGCACTAAATAATCAAAAATCTCCTTATTTTGTTGTGACCTACCACAATTAGACTTATCAATAACTTTTAAAAAACTTCTTTGCAGGAAAAAAAAATCACACTAAAATTTAAGTATTGACCAAGTGAAAAACACAAATGCTGCCACTTGCAGTAAATTATTGGATACTCTAAAAAACTTATACCTTTTTTTAAATTCTGGTCATAAAGAGTGATAGTCCAGACCTACTCTATTTAAATAGATTATTGGTAATAACAGGTCTAATTAATTACTTGATATATTTGTTTATTGACTAAAGGTTTCTCTTTTGTGTAATGTTTATTTATACTGTAAAACATTTAACCAAAGAGAAATTAATTGGAAATAAGAAAATATACTGGGCAGAAATAACACAAAGTATTTTCCCTGAATTCAAGTTTCTTATTGATCCAGAGATGGTGACATCTTGATAATTTCAATCAGTATATTTTACTTAGAATGTTAAAACGTTATAAATATTAAATTGCAGTCAAACCTGGATTATTGCCACTTCTTTTAATGGTTCTATGAGCATATTCTATATAGTATTAAATACAGTGTCAGAGTCTATAGATAGTGATATTAAAGTATCCTATTTAATTACTTTATCATTTTGATCAAACTGAGGAGGGCTTAAATGTCTAATAACTTTCATGAAAGAAGCCTTGCCATTTTATGAACTACAGTCAATCTTTAACAATATCCACCACAAAAATTGTCAGCAGGAATGATTTCTTTTATGGGGAATACAGTAATTACTATAGCTTCATCTAAAATTTGCCCATCTATATTCATGTGATTAATGTAACATAGAATTTACAAATTTAAATGCATAATCCTGGAAAAGTAGAAATAAAATTTTTATAGTAATACAAATCTGGCTGTATACATTTAATACTTTTGTGGGTTTAGAAAGTAAATTGTGTTTAATAGTTGAACATTTTTAATTTGGTTTGCAATCATAATAAATTGTTATATGAATTTTAAGTGAATTTCAAGACTTTTCAAATATTTAATATTTTCATGCCTACTGGGAAGCGTACAGACAAGTATTCTGCATAAAGTGTGCTGGTGTGCTGTTATCATTCCTAATTTTTTTTTTTTTCCGATGCTTTGTCTAACCCTGTGGGCAAAGCTTTCTAGATGTTTTCTTATCCTCAGGATAGATCAGTATAGTCAGCACCATAGTCAGAATGATCTCACAGGAATCAGTCTTAGATGTACCATCAAACAAAAGGCATCCAGCTTAGTAAAGGAGAGTCCACAATGAGTAGCAGCACCAGAGAGAGAGATTTCAGCAAAACAAAAATGGCCAGAAAACACTTTCAGCAAATCTGAAAACATGAATCATCACTCCACATGTTCTCTCTGTCTTTTTCCCTGTGGTCAGATATTTCTCTTTTTGTTCCCATGTTTTTGCTTTTCCTCCTATAGGCCAAATAAGACTTCTTTGGGGAGCAGAAAGCATTGGCCAGTACTCCAACTTGGTGTTTCTTTGTTTATAGGAAAGTGGTTCTTTATAAGCAAGGGGATTAACCAGAATGTCCTGTGATATGAAATAATGTCACATAGAGAGAAGATTTCCTTAATAGGCATTGCTAGTGTACTTGGTCTATGAGTCGTAAGCACATTCATTCAGCGCATATTTGTTGTGTGCTATGACTTTACAAAACAAAGTGGCTTACAAAGAAGCATAAAACAGAAATCCCACAGCTACAGATGCTGAGCATCTATTCTCAATGATGAGATATGAATATCTTGAACAGTTGAACTGCCACAGTGATACATTGTTCCTACTAATTGTTTTCACTTCTCTGGCCACTGCTTTTACTGTATGGTCTATCTGGCCATCAAATGACAGCATTCTTGAGGCATAGTCTTGGATTCTCTGTCCTTTTCTGTGTGTGTGTGTGTGTGTGTGTGTGTGTGTGTGTGTGTGTGTTGGTATAGGGTTTTGAACCCAGGGGCATTTAACTATTGAGCCACATCCCCAGCCCTTTTTAAAAACTGATTGATTGACACAGGGTCTTGCTAAGTTGCTTAGGACCTCACAAAGTTGCTGAGGCTGGCTTTGATCTTGTGATTCTATAGCCTTAGATCCCCAAATCTCAGAGATTACAGGCATGTGCCGCCACACTCAGCTCTTTTCCCTCTGCTATTTTTAGCTTTCATCAGAGAGCAATATCCCTGCCCATAAACTGCCACCTATTCCCAGGAACACCACTATTTTTGTTTCCAGGCCATGCTATCCTCTGCTACTTGATACTACCTCTTGAATAACATGTCAGCAAAGATTACTCATGATCATCCCTCCCAACCTAGAAACTCTTCCTGTATGGCAGTGTCAGCAAACATCACCAATAGGTGCTTTTATCACTGGGATGTGAAATCGAGACACAGAGTAGTCATTCTTGAACATTTTCTCTGAAATCTGCCCCATTTTGGTCTGTATCTACCAGACTGTCACAATTTACCTGGTCTAGCGTAGTGATCTTAACTGGTCTGCTTTTATCTATGCTGATCCTTTTCAAGAGTACTCTATAGAACAAACAGATTTTTTGTAAAGTTTTGAAATCCAGGTCTGTTGTTCTATTGTTTAAAGATGTGAATGTAGTCCACAAAACAGGATTTTTTTTACACACATGGATTTTGAAGGCCTTCACAATTTAATCCCTGACTTTCCACTGTTTCTCCCACTATTTCTGCTATACTGGCCTCTTGATAGGCTTTTATTTTGGTCCTGTTTCTCTTTCCACAGACCTACAATGGAATATTCATATTCTTCTTTCCCTTACCTGGCCTTACTTGGTGTTAAACTTCTAGTTTATGTTAAGTTTTCAGGAAATTTCCCATTAATAGTTTCTTAGGACACAATATGCCTTTCCTTTATGATTCCTTGAATAATTACATTTCAGTTTTAAAAGGTATGCTTTCAGGTTTGTTGTTGTGTGCTATGAGGTTTACAAAACAAAGTGGCTTATTGTTACATTGTAACTACACCTATTAATGAGATTTGTTACATATTCACACATGCAAAAAATGTAATTTGGCCAATTTCCTTCCTTCTTTTTTTTAAAAATGTGATTGGTTAGTTTCAGTCCTCCCATATGACTAAAATTACCTGAGATTAGAACATGCAACTGTTCTGCTTTGAACCTTGGTACCAAGCTACTTCTAGAACTCAATAGGAGCAAGCTCCAAATATGAACTAAATGATTGTATTGGTGAATAAATGAGTGAATGAGTAGAAGGAGTATATAACAGAAAGTAATACAAATGCATTGAAGAAAAATAAGAATAAATGATAGGGAAGAATTGATGGAGGTTATGAAACTTGGAGTAGTCAAAGTAAGGTTGTAAAGAAAGGTATTCTGAACTGGAGAACTACTTGAATAGAATTCTGGGAGAAGATGTTTCCTTTATGTTGTAGAAGTTTAAGGCAACATAATGAGGTGAAGCATTTGGTTAATTTTTGCAAACAGTGGCGATAACATCTCAGATTCATCCCAATTTATAGACTTTGCAATACCAGGCAATATGAGCCAACTAAAATTTTGGATTAACATTGCTTAAGATCAGTAGGAAAATGACCCCAAATATACAGTTCATTGAATGTATCATTAAGTATCCATTCAGGGGATTTAAAAAGCTTATGGTTTTGCAGTTCAATTATATATGAGAAAAAAGCTGCTGTCTCAGAATGAGATCCTTCAAATGATCTTTTAAGAAACACCAGCACAGGAAGTATTCTGGCCAATAAGTGACTACTTGCTGTTATTCTTGGGAATGATTTTGAAAATTTGATGTCAATGACTATAAATGCCTTTAATTCAGTCAGGATGATAAAGTCCCTCCCGTATTTTCTTGGTTTTAAAATTCTTCCTTTAGTTTGTCTGTACACATTGCCACATGCATAGTGGATCATTAGGAACTTTGATGATATTTACACAGCTTCCTCATACCACATTTACCCTGTTCTATTTGACATGGATTCAACATGGTCGAATGTAAAAATGTAGATGAAGTTAATTGTTGCTGTTATGCATCTATTTCACTGCTTTTTTTTTTTCCTCTAAGCTTTAGTGACCTTTTCTGTGTTTGGGAAAACATTCCCTAAGCTTTCATCCAGTGATTAAGAAATAGTCAGTATGTACCCTGTTTGACATGGTCATTACTTAATGCTCACTTAACAAAATTCTACAAGACCAAATCATCACAGTGGGTGAAGGAACAGATGGCCAGCTGGCCAGAATCCATGCCTGCTTTGTTTTATGCCTTCTAAAGTCTGCCACAAATAAGCCACATGCAAAGACTGAGGAGGGAATGCAAACAGCAATTTGCCTGTCCAGCTGTGCTTCCAGTGTTCTCATCTGTGAAGTCTGGAGTGGGGGCAGTTCCCACCCAAGCATAGCTGAAACAGCTCCAGCAGGGATCTCTCCCCCTCATGATTAAGATGGTGGTAGTGGAAGACTGATTCCCAAAGTAGAAATGGAAATCCCCCTCACCTCCTATCACTGTCTCCAAGATCAAAATCACCTAGCCAATTTTAAGAGAAAGAGCTCTAGTTTTGTTGCAAGAGTGTGCCCCTTTGTTTATAATTAGACTAGTCACAATCTATTGTAGATTGCTACAGCATTTGGCAAAGAAAGTTTGAGGAGGCTATAGGCTTAAAATTGGGTTGTCACAATTTACTAATGCAAATTAAAAGGGGTGCAGTTAAAAAAAATGTTTCTAATCTCTAAACTTTGTTTTTTGTTATAGATTATGGTTAGTATTTTAGGTTATATGTTGACATTTCCAAAACTATATGTCAATGAGTACAAATGTATGAAGTAATATCCAAATACCTAGCATTTTACAGTCTATGGGGGTACAAAAATATAAGAAGTCAGGATGCATGTGCACAAATAGTTTATAATCCAGTCAGGGGAAAAAAGAGACCCATAGAATAATGAAAGAACAAAGCAGTGTACAGTGAGATGCTAATCATGCTGCATAGACAGCAAGTTGAGGAGGAACCTGAAAAAGGTGAAGAGCTGTCAGAAAAAGATTGATGAAGAACATGGAAATTTTGCAATTGCTTAGAGACACCATGTGATAGAGTGAGATTGCCTGATGTTGCTGAAACTTAGGCTCAGATATTTTCTTATAAAATGTATATAGAAAACA
This sequence comes from Urocitellus parryii, assembly GCF_045843805.1. Taxonomy (NCBI): domain Eukaryota; kingdom Metazoa; phylum Chordata; class Mammalia; order Rodentia; family Sciuridae; genus Urocitellus; species Urocitellus parryii. The sequence goes on along the minus strand of NC_135531.1, from coordinate 67,448,555 downwards.
GTGGTATCTATTCTGTCTTTATCTATGTCCTATTACATTTACATGAACCAAACTATGGTAGCTAAAGGCAAATTTGGATGATATCTCACCATTTTCCACCCCTTCACTGGTGTGTATCCTCAAGACTGAATTGTATTTTGCAGGGAATGGCTTGTGAATTCTGAATTATATGCATTTTAAACTAGTTATTTGCACATGGAAAATATCTTCGTTTGGTTCCCTGATTAAAGATGAGTTTTTAAAAGAATTTTCTTAGATTGCTTCAAAATTATGGAGTATCTTTTTAATTTTTCTTTTAATTTTTCTCTTTTTTTCTTTTTTTATATCAATCAGCTTGTATTTCATTTATGTTTGCTGAATTTTTCATAGGAATTTTCACATGGAAAATATTTTCACATGATTATTATAGTAGCCATCAAATTAATATAAAAAATGTTTATTTTATTTATTTAGCATAAATACCAAGGAGTGGAATAGATGGATCATATATTTATTTTATTCCTAGTCTTTTGAAGAATCTTCATATTGTTTTTCAGAGTGATTATTCTAATTTGCAGTACCACCAACAAAGTGTGAGTGTGATTTTTTGCTCACATCCTCACCAACATTTATTATTATTTCTATTTTTTATTATTGCCACTCTGAATAAAGTAAGATGAAATCTCAGTGTAGTTTTGATTTTCAAATCCCCTGATTTCTAGGTATGTTGAACATTCTTCATATATTTGTTGGCCATTTGTATTTCTTCTTTTGAGAGTGTTTGCTTAGTTATTTTACCCATTTATTGATTGGATTATTTAATTTTTGTTGTTAAGATTTTTAGTTCTTTATATATTTTAGATATTAATTCCCTTTCATAAGAGTAGCTGATAAAGATCCCCCCATCTGTAGGCTCTCTCTCCATGCTCTCGTTTCCCCTTATTGTATAGAAACTTTACAGGCACACCAATGTGTTTAGCAGCACAATTCACAATACCTAAGTTGTGGAACCAGCCCAGGTACCCATGAACAGATGAATGGATAAAGAGAATGTGGTTTATATATACAATGAAATTTTATTCAGCCATAAAGAATGAAATTGTGGCATTTGTTGGTAAATGAATGGAACTGGAAAACACTAAAACAAGTGAAATAAGCCAGACTCAGAAAGTCAAGGGTCATGTGTTTTCTCTCATATCTGACTGCTAGAGCAAAATAAGAGGACACCATGAAAGTGAAATAGTGATCAGAAGAAGGGGATGTAGAGGGAGGAGAGATGGAAAAAGGGAGAAATGGTGGAATGAAATTGACCAAATCAGTCTATGTACACATATAAAAATACTATAGTGAATTCTGCCTTTATATCTATGAAACACCAATTAAATTAAACTATAAATAAGTAGAAGAAAGACCAGTGGAATAGAGGAAGGGAAGTGGGGAGGAAGAAGGGAAAGAGAAATCTCTGGGGACTGAGGAGAAGACAAATATATTCCATGCCTGTATGAGTATGTCAAAATAAACCCAATTTTATATATAACAAATGCACTAATTAAAGAATTTAAAATATTGGTTATTGTGATAGTCTATGCATTGAAAAAAATGTCTGTTTTAGATGTCGGGAATGTTTATCTCATTGACCCAACACCTTGAATTGCATCTTTACATTATATTTACTAAATTTAATAGTGCTAAAGCTTATTTTCATAACATTCATCAATTTGTAATAAAATATTTCTATACACTATCTTTTCTATTCCTAAGCACATTATATCAGATCTAGATTTCTTAGTCTTTGAAAGGGATGACATTGTTTTTGTCTTGTAATCACTGTATTTGCTCTGCAATGATAATATCAAAGAGCCAATCAACAAATATTAATGGTAAACCATAATATGCCCCAAGTGATATAATGTTACAGAGGATAAAAGAAAATACACACACACACACACACACACACACATACATATATATATATAATGTGACTATATATTAGTATTGGGGAAATTAAGCTTTCTGAGCTGAGAATTTCCATGATGCCCTTAGTATTATAGAAAGGTTGTTTGGGCAGCAGTGTGCAAGATGAATGGACAGGAAAGAGAATGGGGGAGTGAGTCATACTAAGATACAGTCATCACTGTGTAAAGCAATAGCTTCTTTTGCTCTAATATGTTAACTCATTTTTTAAAAGTCATACCAATATTCATCCACCGTGGGGAAAGGTATTGACAACTGTGCCACCATTATTATTTGTTTGTAGAATTAACACACACCATGACTCTTTCAAAAAGTTGATGACTTACTATCAGCAAACCTAGCTCAGATGAAAGTTTCAAATGAATAAAGATCAACTCCAAGGAATCTTTATTCCTTCTTTGATACTTCCTTCTGTCCACCTACCTAACTATTTCTGGATTCTTCCTAATCACAGCTTCTAACGTAGACTTCTCTCTTCATTTCCACCACCAACCAAACTTATCTGCCACTGCTATGTGACAACCAAGAGCAATTGATTTTAGCTAAGATGTTAATGTTGATAAATATGAACATATTATCATCCAATTCTGGCTATAAAATAAGACTCTGGTTTCCTTAATTAACTTCTTTTCTGTAAGGAAAGCAGCTTCAGTGTTGGCAGGTTGGATTCCTTCTGAGGTCTCTCTTCTTGGCTTGCAGAGGGCCACCTTCTGTCTGTGTCCTCACATGGCTCTTTTCTGTGTGACAGAATCACTGGGTTTCTTTGTGTGCCTAAATTTCCTGCTCCCACAGGGTTGCCAGTTGGATTGGGTTAGGGCGCTCCGGTATGACCTCATTTAACCTCAATTACTTCTTTCAAGGTGCTGTCTCCTAAGAGGGTGCCATTCTGAGGTACTGAAGCTCAGTCATCAACATGTGAATTTGAGCTGAGCACAGTTCACCTGTTCACAAGGACTTTGTGGATGTGAATCGTGAAGGATATCTAGATGAAATCATACTGGCAGTAGAGAGGGCCCCAAATTCAGTGACCAGTGTCCTTATCAGAAAAGGAAAGGACACCGAAAAATCCAGGGAAGAGAGCATATGAAGGCAGTCAGAGATTGGTGTTGTGGTTCTACACACCCAGGAATGCCAGAAACCGCCTGCAGCTGAAATAGACAAGAAAGACATTTTTCCTATAAAATATTCAGAGAGAGTGTGGCCCTGTTAACTCTTTGGCTTCATAATTCTAGCTTCTATGCCTATGAAGAAAAAAAATTCTGTTGTTTACAGCTACAAAATTTGTGATAATTTGACATAGCAATACTGAAAAATGAATTCAAGTGCTCTGAAGTAACCTTTCTAGACTCTATCACCTCCATGCCTTCCTACAGACAGTTATAAAGACAGCCCATCATTCATTCTTTTTTTTATTTTGTTCTAATTAGTTATACTCAGCCTTAATACTTGAGGGAAAAAGTTATAAACAGGTATGAAAAAAATCTGTTTAGCCCCAGATGTTAATTTTCATAATTATCCAGATGTTAATTTTCATAATCTTTCTAAATGTATGCATAGTTTAAAGAAAAAAATTGTTAATTATCCCTCATGAAAGTGATGTTTAGATATTGTATTAGAATATTTTATCTCTCTTTTTAAATATAAAATATCCATAGACAATTTTTCTCCTCAAATGACGGAATCTTGCATATTTACATTTATCGTGGAAGAACGGAATAAAGGAGGAGGGAAGGAAAAGAGGAGAAAAAGAAGTAAATAGTATAAAAAAATTTTAAAGCATCAGTCATATGAATGTGCCCAGAATAATTTCTTCTTTTCAACTAGTTTTAAAATAGAGTGGCAATAGCTCAAACTGGCAACTGCAAAAGTGTTCAGACATTATTAAATGTAAAAGCAATGCTATGAGAGAATTTCAGTGTGCTTTCAAAACCAGAATTTAGAGTAGACATGGGTCATAATTATTCTTATTTATGTGTTATGCTAGAGTAGAAAAACTATGCTCTTGCAATTGTCTTATTGACATTTCTATGCTGCGTAATCTAAAGTGAGTGTGCCTTCATTTTTAATATCTAACTTCCAATGATTGGGAAGTGTACTTTGCATAATTAACAAAATCTTGGTACACATTATCACAGGAGAGGATTCACTTCCTAATAATAGGGGTATCTACCATAAGGTATTCATGATTTGGAGCACAGTCTCCAAATGTTTGAGAAGCTAACCATGTTACACATAATAACTTTGCTATTGGGATTGTGAGGAGGTAGATGTAGAAAAGTGGTAAATTGTATAGATCTATTGCTTTTGTGAGCAATTAATCTTGTTGACAGACTTATATAAACTTGCATAAAAATGCCTGGAAAACATGCTGTTGAATTCTGTTGTTCATTAATATTGATCATATGCTGTCCCCATTTGCGTTAGGAACTACTTAAAGATTACCTACAAAAGTATTACAGCACTATCGATTTTAAAACTCCCTAAAGCCTCTTGAAACTCCACTTATGCTTTCATTTTTAAGAGTGATATCACCAAACCTTGTTGTCTAATCAGATAATCTGTAGTTTATAAATACTAATCAGAAATAAAGATTATACCCACCAGTCTGTATACTTCTGCACATTTATAATGCAAGAAGATGCAAACTTCTTTAAAGAGACTATCAAAGTAGAAAGGAGGTAAGATCACCCTTGACTGCCTTCTTTTTGCTTTTATTTGCTCTAACTGATTGAGTAATATTAATTTGTTTTCAAAATTTGCTCTGCTGTTAAATTGTTTTCAAAGCTTTGGGTAAGATGTTTATATTAGTGCTGACATGCTACAGAAAGGATATTTGACTGCTAAAGTTAAAAACATAACCTATTAAAAACATTTATTAATATGAGGGCATTGAGAGATTTTAGAATTAATTTCCAGACACCACTATGCAAACAGGGAACTTTGTTTATATCATCTGTACCACATTCACAAGTGAAGGAAAGCTTCTAAATTCACCTTAAAAATTAATCATATAAACTGAAAAACTACACATGATATTGCAAGTTTAGTATTTGCCGACAATTTTAATTCTACTCAAAGTATTTGTCGTATATTACTAGTACATTAGGTACCTAATTAATAAATAGTACTTAACCTAAAATTAGTGGGAAAATCCTTCTATGTCTGTCAGGGTCGGTTTATTTCTTATCCTCATGGTAGTAGCATCATTTTATGCTATAGCTGATTATTATCATTTATCAGAGTGGGACTTTAAAATAATACTTTCAATATCAAAATAGAGCTGAGTATTATGATGTGGGGAAAACACAAAGAAAAATAGAAGTTTTCTAGGCCTCTATTTTTCTTATGATTAAATACCCTTATCACTTGGAGAAAAAAAGAAACTGTTGATATGCATTTTAATCATACACCAAACCCAAAACACTTTTGGCTATCAAACGAATTTTTTGAATTGAGTCCTGGCACTTCATTTATTGTTTTCTTTATGTAATAACTTATTTTCTCATTATTTCATTTTGCTCATTTTTCAAGTGAATGTCTTTATTTAATAAGAATTGTTAAATTGGGAGAGTAAAACACTGTTAATGAGATTGTGAAAATTTATGTTGTTCTTGATTGTATATTTGCCTAAGAATTAAGATATATGCAATCATTATGTAAAAGTACACATTCAAACAGTCTGTTATTTACAATTCTGTGTAACATTCTTGAAGATGAAACCATATTAGAGACAAAAACATTGGAACCTAATTAAATTTTAAAGGACTTAAAGATTGAAAGATGTAGAAAAGTTACAGGAAGTATTCATAGTAATTATTGAGTGAAAAGCCTAAACCTTCTATAAACCGAAAATTAAAGTAGGGTTTAAGCAATGGATATTGTTGTTATTACTCATTATTGTTATATACTTGTTTATTTAAAAATGTACCAAACACCTGCTGTGTGCTGACCATGACTCTTTCCAAGTGACATTTATGATATACAGGGGAAAAGTGACAAGGAACCATTCACTTCAGCTCTGTCATGACCACTCCAAAAGAAAGACAAGGCATAGCATTTTATCAGTTTCACATATATTTATTGAGTAACAATATTGGAAAAATGTTTGTGTTTGACAGTTGATTTTGAACATAGCTGAAATGAAACAGTATTGTTAGCATAGTAGAGCCTGTATATGTAATACCTCGTGACACAATTGTTGAGAATATTCTGAGATGTTCTCATGTGGGGAGGCTTTGCAGTGCTATACTATTTATAGGAATGTGCTTGGTGAATTCATGCTAATTCTGTTTACATTTGTCATAGCTAACATATTAGTATATAGATTGTCAACCTGGCTTGATGGAAAGGATGTGGACTTTGCAGCTAGGAAGAATGTGTTAAAATTGTTGCTTTTATAGTTAGACACGTTATTTACTTTAACCTCTCCAAGCCTGCTTTTTTTTTATCTCTAAAGCAAGAATATATTCTTAAAAAGTAATATAAAGAAAAATGTAAACTTCCTGTTGCTAGCTTGTAAAGACTCTAGAAAGATTAAATCTTTATACTATTGGCTTTATTTCATCCTACTTTAAATGAAAATCACTGAATTCCTTGGGATGGGAAAAATAATAGCAGCAGTCTCTATTGTAGTCTTTTCTAAAACCCAGATGTCAGCTGAGGTCTGATGTCCTTTGGGATGTGAATGAAATGAGTTCCAACTCACTAGCTCACATCTTTTAGGAATGCGAGAGGCTACACCAGAATTGCTGGGCAAGCTTCGCCTATGCCCTCAGGAAGCGCACAGAGTGCCTGGGACTTAACATACCCCAGTCAACTCTACCTTCAGATTCCTGTCTCCACTGGAACCCCTGGGGCTTTGTGTGCAGCAGAACTTCTCTACTTCTGGCAGGATGAGCTGAATGGAGAGCATTTCTCCCCTCCTGGCAGGACCAGATGGATGGAGAACACAGCCGCTTCCCTTTATTTTCCCTAGGTACAACTCACAGGCATGGGTGGTTAGCCAATGTCTGTGTAGAGCTGGATTCTCCTGCAAAGACTTTTCACATAGCATCAGTGCAAACAACTTAAACTGGAATTTAAGACATTACATTTGTTACCAGCTACTTTTTCCAAAATATTACAGCATCCCAGTCTATTGCTTGACCCACCTCTCTCCTTGAAGACTTACTTTACTTTCAGCTTTCCTTTGAAGATCTCCTCTCCTGGGTCTTCCCAATCTCTTCCTCAGTTCTTCCCTTTGTTACACAGGTTCATGTAGCTCATCTCCCTGTGTTTGCTGTCTCATGAGTCTATTTTGCTAAGATGTAGGCATGCATAAGGTAGCCATCTCTTCCAGGCTCGGATTCACCCTTTGTTCTTTAGAGTGACTTCCACTGACCACTTTCCTGGAAATCTATGTTCTAACTCACCCAAGAACTGGTAGAAGTACCTTTATTCAGTATTTTTTAGTCATCACTAATAGAACTCTGAAAGTTTAAGGGAGCATGGAAAAATATTTTCTCTCTGATGTAAATCACTGCACTCTCTTGAGAGGACAGGAATAGCTTCATTAATTTTGGTTTTAATAACTATTTTTTCCTCCTAGATATAATTTGTTAAACTCAATTTTCTTCATCTTAAGTGTTTTCTAGATATATTCCTATTAGGTTTTGCTTTCTCAACTGTAAAATTGAGAGATTGCATAAGGTAATTTTAAAAGTTCTTTATTTGTTTAAAAGTACTTATTTATTTGAATCTATTTCTACCTTTCTCTAACAATTATTATATGTATGGTTATCAGTTAAAAAATATCTAAGTCTTTTTTATCTGATATTGAAATGAATCAATGAGTAAAACCTCTAACACCCCATTTATTTCTTCATCCCTTTCTGAAATCAGATATTCTTTGTTCACTCCTAAATGTGTGTAGAAGATGTGGATTTGAGAAATATCTAATCTTTCTGATCTTCAGTTGTTTTTCTTAACCACAAAAGAAAATGATAGTGATTACCTTGCCAAATTGCTTTGAGGAATATTTGAGAACATTTATATAAAAAGAATTTGGAAATTATAAGACACTACCATATAGTAATTAATTAATGAGGACAAAAGTGAAAACTGAGAAATAATAGATCTGGGTTTTCAGCACAATTTACACATTTTATTAGCAATGGGAGAAAATGATTCAAATTCCTCTCAAGCTAGTGATTGGTCTTGCACTTTCTTCTCTGTCTCCAATATTGGCAATGCATCACTTTAAGGGAAAAGGTTAGATAATTTATTTTTGATATGTACTGAATGGCACAAAACTGCCTACTTAAATAAATATGTGATGTATGTGTCCTTAACTATACATAATAAAATTTATTTTTGCAAAGGACACATACATCACATAGTCCAGTCAGAGCAGCAACATCAGTCCAGTTCCCTCATATGTTCAAATGTGCATACCCAGCCCATAGCTGGCTCTCGACAGACCCATACTCAAGTAGCCATTCACTTTTGCATTCCTTGACTAGTCCTCCCTGTTTGGGACCTCTTGTGTCCAACCCTGTGCCTTCCTTCCTGTCTCAATTGAAAGCATTAGCTCTTTTCTCAGTGCATCTTCCTTCAGGACTCTGTAATCCACTTTTCATTCATAGACACTTAGTTTTATTAATCTTACTTTTCTTTTTTCATGTTTTATTAGTACATTATAGTTATACATAGTAGCGGAGTTCATTCTGACATATCATACATTCATGATTCCATATAATTTGCTCTGTTTCAGTGTCTAGTACTTCCTTTCCCTCCTTCTCATCCCTATTCTCCTTCTATTCTTCTGGTCTTCTTCTATTTATTTGTTGTTTTGAAATTGATGCTTTATAGATATACATAAAGGTAAAATTCACCAGTATATTCGTATATGTACTCTCCTTTGCTAATATGTACACCTTAACTTTATTTTCTCTTTTTTTCCCATGTATTTTTATTGATGCATTTCAACCATACATAATATTGGGATTTGTCTTCATGCATTCATGCATACACATGATATTTTTTCTCACTTTGAAATGTGCTCTAGTCTCCATAGTTAAAAAAGAAAGAAAGAAAAGAAAAAAAAAGTAGGAAAAAAAACCATTGTTTTTGTTGTTTGGTCTTTCTTTATCTCACAGAGAGAATTTTTCTTTCCTCAACTATACTCTACCCTTCCTCAAAATCTTGAGTCTAGATTTTGTCAACAAATAATATTCTCCAGAAAGCAGACTATAATACAGAATAAGTAGAAAAAAATTCTCAGGGAGAATGTCTGTAATGGACAAAGGGTAAAGACAGCCAGAGTAGGTAGGTTAAGTACTCAGACGGTGACATTCCCTGACATTTCTGAAGAAAGAAAAAGGAAAGAAAGAGCATTGCGTAGAAAAACCCTCAGACTCCCAGGGTTCAAAGAAAATCTCAGATTCACTAGTGGAGCACTCCAGAGTACAAAACATGCACTTGAAGGGTCTTAGGTTAGCAGGACTGGCCCAGCTTGACACGCCCCATGGTGCTTAGCCATTGACTAAGGAGTGTGACCTGGAACGAACGCTACTGTAGCAGATCCTACCGTTCAGTACCTGGCTGCTGTCAACTAACCACATTGCTGGCAGTCTGGTTCTCTCCAAGGGAGATCTGAGCACAAACGTCACTTGCCACAGGTATTGGTCACTCTGTTGAAGTTACTTTCTGAAAGCTCCTAAGTGACGATCAGACCCTTTTCTCCAAAGGTGCAACTTTTGGTTAGCTGCCCCTTTTAGGTTGGCAAGAAACATGCTTTTCCAGAGGCATGTTCTACCTTAAATTCAAAAGTAGCCTATAAAATTTTTCTTGGTCTCTGTGGTTACAGTCATATGCTACAACAGAGGACAAAAACTCTTCAGTGTTCATAACTTCAAAAATTACTATTCGATATTAATTTTTAAATATGCAAAAGCTATTCTACAATTCAGATGCCTTGAAAATTAACTTAGCGCTATATTTTTTGAGTTCCTAATATGTGGTAAACACTTTCATTGGTATTTTGTATGTATGAACTCTTTTCATTGGTAACAGAATCCATTGAGATAAATATTATTAATATTTAACACAAGAGTAAACTGAGGCAACAGAGAAAATAAATAAATTTCAAGGTGACATGGACTAAAATGTGGTAAAACCAGAATATAAAACCCAGGTCTTCAGAGTTTACACAACCAGTACATTTCCTGTATGTTAATATCTAAAGTACTTTTTCTATAAAATTGTTAATTGCAAAATGTTGATCTACTTTTAAGCATATGCATCATGTGGCAATATATATTTTTCTGTCTTTCAGGTCCCTGCATTCCTAATCCATGCCATAATGGAGGAACCTGTGAAATAAGTGAAGCATACAGAGGGGACACTTTCATAGGCTATGTTTGTAAATGTCCCCGAGGATTTAATGGGATTCACTGTCAGCACAGTAAGTTATTTCTAGTCATTGTGCTTTTATTATTATTGATCTAAAGTGTACAAGTCATTACCATTCTTTGTTTGTAGTAGAATCATAGGTTCTTTGAGCAGTTTGAGCAGCAAAGAGCCCTAGTCCTTGGCTGTGCGGCTTCTCTCCCACTGAATACACCAGGTCCTCAGCTGAGGACTCGACTATGTTGGAGTCCTTTCAGGGATGTGGGGGATTTGTAATATCCTGGTTTGCCCTTTTCATCACTGTTCAACCATAATTGCAAAATATTCCTGTTCCTGTCAAACTGATATTTGTTTCCCTTTCAAATTTGCATTAAAGCTACATTCTTCAAGCTTCCCAGAATTATCCTGGTGATTAGGTTCAGAGATGATACCCAGAAAAGAGCTCTGTCCACTCTGTCCTATCTGTAAGATAGGGCTCTCCTTCTTTCTTATTGTCATTTTAGCATGTAAATCTTTGAAAAGTCAACAAGCCTGTCATCTGCACTTCTTTCTTTTATCTCTAATCTTATTTATCCAGGAAACTTCAACAAAATAAATTCATTTGTGATGATTTCTTCTTAGAAGCAGAACTGAACAAAAATGTCAGATGAGTGGTGTGGACTCTAAATTGCCACAGGATCCCAGCAGGCAAGGTCTCAGGGAAAATTTTTATAGGGGTGTCACATGCAAGCTGAGTATTGAAGAAGGGACTGGATATTAATCAGAGTGAGGGGAAGAGCATGTGGTAGGAAGAGTAGAGAGGGATTATGTGAGCCATGAATATCAGAGTGACAGTTAAGTGATGGTTTTAAAAATAAGTAAGGCAAATCTGGATATGTCAGCCAGAGCCCGAGTTCCAGCCAACAGCATCAAGCATAGTGTCCCCCAAACCTGAAACTCTAGGAGCATCTTGTGCTTTTCTGGACATTTCCCATGTCCCAGAGTTTGTAGAATTTCTGAAGATCGGAGCCAAGCATCCCAAGTGCCTAGATATTCACTTAATCCAATGAAGAGAATATTGGCAATCCTTTATCACAATGCCTTGAGATACAGTGTCAGGGCAATGCCCAGAGGAGACAATCTGGCCACCTCCCTCAATTCAGTTCAGAGCAGCCTGTACACATACACACTGAAGACCCACCTTGAATCAGATTTCCATGATGGACTGTTGTCTGGTGTTCAGACATGGGCCTTAAATGTAAGGTCAAATTATTCTGATTTCTTTTTTTAGAAACTGAGAGTATATACAAGCAGATTCTTACTGTTAGAAGAAATCCTTACAGAGTTTGGAAGGATTATATTTGGAAGGCATGTATAGACCCCTAATGTCAAGTGTATTACACATTAATTCGTTCTTTTTCCCCAACCTACTGCTGAAGGCAGCATGAATTTGGGGCCTGCCCTTAAGCCAGAGATTGGAAAACTCAAAATCTTAGTTCTGATGAATAATATTTATACAGTGATACAAAATTATTTTCATTATCTCTAGGCCTAAATTTCTTCATTTTGAGAAGTTCCATTTCATTTCAGTTGTTTTTAAGCACTTAAAAGTTCCATCAAATATATCAAGTCAGCCAGGTGTGGTGGCAAATGCCTATAATCCCAACACCTCAGGAGGCTTAGGCAGGAGGATCACGAGTTCAAAGTCACTCTCAGCCACTTAATGATGCCCTAAGCAACTCAGAAAAAAAAAAATCAAGTCATCTTTTGTATGTCCCAGTCTTTTGCCTTATACCCTTGCCACACTGAAAATTCATTAAATTTCAAAGCTTATTTTGGAGAACAAATAACTGCTCCCCTTGCTACACCTGACCCCTTCCCCAAGACCTTAAATTCATTTTAGGCATTGCAGTGGAAAACCTGAGGCTGAGAGATTCAATTCAGAACTAGAATTTTATTGTCAAATCACCTGCCTCTATTCTGTAGATTGCATCATTATTAGTTGCAAGAGTCAATGGAAGGAAGAAGACTAGATTTGGATTTGGAATGAGAAAATCTAGATTTGAGACCTGACCTTTAAAGTTATTGGATAAGTGACCTTGAGCTAGTCATTTGACCTTTCTGTGACCAAAGACACATAAATTGAGGAATTGAACTAGAAATAGATGACCTTTGGTTCAATTGAGCCAGGAAAATATTATGACTAAATGGGTTGCTTACTCACTGTATAAAGGTTATCAAGCCTTCCTCTTTATAGATGAAATTGAAAAGGATTATATATTGGGAAAGCAGATTTAGAAGTGCTGGTAGCTCTGGAAATCTTTCTGTAGGAGAAACAGAAATACAACTCTTTAATCCCCTGCAAGAACTGCTATGTGTTTGGGTTTGTTTTTCACACTGGTAACAGTTTCATGACCGAGATATTCTCTAGAGCCTTGCTACTCAGAATGTCCCTAGGAGGTTTTTAGAAATACAGATTATCAAGCATCACCTCAAGTCAACTGAATCAGAATCTGTACTCAATAACAATCCCCAGGTGACTCTTGCACATCAGAAAGTTTGAGAACTTCTGTACAAAGTTTTGAATAGCTAAGTATGATCATATCCTACACTGATAGCAACTGTTGAATTCAGTTGCATAAAATAGATGAGAGCAAAATGTTTAAGGTTTTTGAAAGGCAAAACTTCATTGAAAGTTACTAAAAATTAGAGATGTATTAATTTAATATGAATATTTCATTTGGAAAAAGAATAGAAAAAAATCCTGCAGATAGCCATTGGGGGAATGCTTACTAAATCAGTTCTATGTGATAGAATATTCACTAAATATTCTAGAATATAGTTAGACACTTAATTAACTTTTATGATACCCAGTGATGAATATACAGGTAATCATTTCAGTTTAACAACTATGTTACCAATGTTTTACAAATTAGGAAAATTCTTTCCATAATTAATATTTACATATCCTTTTTGGATTTTTTAATGGTATAAGTTATATTTTAGTGTAAAGTTTATAGAAAAACTGAGCATGAAATATAGGGTTCCCATCTAGCTTTCTTTCACATCCATACACAGTTTCCCCTAGCATTAACATATTGAACTGGTACAATACATTTATTAAAATTGTAAGCAAATATTAATACAACATTATTAACTAAAGCCCATAATTTACATTAGGTTGATTTCTTTTTTATTTTATAATTACCTGGGATTTTAAAAATGGATAAGCTCAGGTGTTCTCCATTATAGATTCACACAAAATAGGTTCATTGACATAAACCTCCCCCCGTACTCTATCCATTTATACTTTCCTTCCCCTGCCCCAACCTTTGAAAGCCATTGATCTTTCACTGTCTGTATAGTTTTGCCTTTTCCAGAAATTCATATAATTAGAATCCCCAAGAATGTAACCTTTTCACATTGATTGCTTTCACTGAACAATATGCATTTAAGGTCCCTCCTTATCTTTCTAGGACTTGGTAGCTCATTAGTTTTTACACTTAAACAATATTTCATTCTATGGTTTTATCACAATTTACTCACCATTTGTAGGGTACCTTGGTTACATTCAAATTTTGGCAATGATAAATAAAGCTTCTATAAATATTCACATGCAAGGTTTTATGTGAACATAAGTCTTCTATTTATTTGGGTAAATACCTAGGAGAGCAATATCTGGGAAGGTTCCTTCAGATTTATAAGAGACTGCCAAAATGCCTCCTATGAGGACTGTACCATTTTACCTGCTTGCTGGCAATTAATGAGAGTCCCTGTTTTTCAACATATTCATCAACGTTAGTCATAATAAAAATAGCATGAGATTATAACTCTATAATAATTTTATAATAATCATTAGGAATCTCATATAGATTTATCAAATCGTATTTGTTTTGAAAATGCCATGGGATAATGTGAAACACACATACTCACTATATGTATGTATATAAATTAAAGATATACATTGTAGAATAAATTGAGCACCAAAGTAGTCCAAAGGTTAAGATTTGAAAGGCATTTGTAAGCAGGCAGCTTTCTACTGGGAGCTGCATTTGGGGCATGCTAGAAGTAATCATATTGTCTTCGTTGCCTAGTAACAACTCTAATGCCTTAGAGAAGGACTATTGCTTCATTCCCAGGACTCTGCCTGTCTTCCCACAGCAGACTCTATGCATTCTTCCCTCCCAGTCAGTGTACAACTTCACAGCCATTATTTCCTTCAAGAAAAAATTGTCAGTTTCTATTTTTTGGTGAAGAATAGCTGGTCTAGGAGCCCAGAGAGCCCTATAAGCAAAAGGAATGGTTTAAAGAAGTGGTCCATGTGATCAGATTGGCTCAGGAAAGATAAAATTCTCACTAGCCCTTTTCCTCATTGTAAAAGATGGTCAGGAAAACAGACCTAAGGCTTTCCTCTTTATTCTGCTAAATACTGTAAATCAGTTTGGTCTTAGATTTATGTTATTGATTAATGGATTCATACATTCAACAAATAAAAATCTACTGGGGCCTTGAATTTTTTCACTTGTGTAAATTATATGTTCCACTTTTTTTAGAATTAGATAATGATATTTGCTGTTTCAATAATCATTGTAAATAGGATTAATTGCATATTTGGCAAATTTGTGTTTTCTCCGATACATTATACTTGTTAAACATGCAGACTCATAGTCCACCTAAGCCCTGTTGAATTGGAATCTTTGATCAATGCCTTGGATTTAATGCTTTAGGACTTAAAAATACCCATATGATCTTGAGGTACACTAAACTTAAGGAACACTGGCTTAACGACTGACCATTAACCTTAAGTATCTTAATTATACTGGAGGAGACAAAATATAAGGGGCAGGATTCTGGATAAGACCTGGATTTTGATGCAGCTCTATCTTGATCTATAGATGAAGGATCAGCTGGCACTTAATGCTTCTGTGCTACAGGTTTCTCATCCAATAATTCAATGCAATAGACATTTACTGAGAGCTTACGGTGTTGTATGCTCAAAATAACGTCTGCAGAAACTGGAGTTAATAGCCCTTTACCCTGCTTGCTTAAAAAAATGTTCATTAGAGTCACATGAGGTGTTTCAGAACATACTTTGGAAGAATTAGGTATGCCTGATGGTCTGATGTTTTAAAATCTAATACTGATTCCTATTGATTGTGAATTTTTCTTTCCTTTAAAAATGTTTTAATTTTTTAAGAAAAAAATCTGTAATGTCTGTAATGTGGGATAAAGAGAACTTTATGCTTTTCTATAAAAATTTTTCTTAACATCCTAATTAAAGATAATTCTTATTATTTTTAAATCAATTTTTAATAATTTTTATCTTCCTGGCTTCTTTAGTTTAGCTTTTTCACTACAGAGTCCATTTGTCCTAACAAAGAATTCACTTCCAAATTTTGTAAAAACTTTTACCTGGAGTTATTACTTACACATTCAAACTATATAACTCCATTGGTTAAATAAATATCTCTAAGAAGACTTTCAAAATAGACTTGCTTCCAACTCCAAAATCTGAGGTCGAGATTTGAAATATTCCTGCTCACTGATGACTTTGCAGGTCAGTGTGAGGCCCCTTAAGTATATAAACCAGAGGTCTTAGAACTCACTAAACATTGAATCATGTGGACATCCAAATAAATACACAGATTTCTTTTGTTCATCCACAGAGATTCCAGTTTAATAGACTTAGCTTTGGACCCAGGTGTATTTAACAAGTCCCCCAGTAAAAGTGACACAAATGTTCCTAGAACTCTGGTTCTCAACCTTGGCTGCACATTACAACTGCCTGGGGACCTATAAAAAATAGTAATGGCTGACTTCTACCCCAGAGTCTGATTTTTAATTGTTCCAGGGTGTGGTTTAGGCATTAGGGGTTTTAAAACCTCCCCTGATGATTCTAATGTGCAACCAAAGCTGGAAATCAGTGTTCTAGAACCATCTTGTGAGGAATTACAGTATCTAAACCCAATAAGCAGAGATACACTCAAAGGGAAACTAAATTTAGTATACTTAATTAAAAGCTCACACAGAATGAGCTTCTCAAAACCTTATTGAATTGTGACATTTAACCTTTGTTTAAAATCATGCAAATCATATTACAGAAAGAATTCCTAACTAAGTGAAAGAATCAAGAAAGAAGAAGTTGTTAGCTTATTCTTCTTATAATTCATCATTCTTCAATCTATCTATATTAGCCAGAGTTCCAAAACATTTTTATTTTCTTCTTTTCCTTTTTTGGCTAGAGGCCAACAAAGAACATGGTCTTAGACAACATAGATAATAGATATTTGCACAGAAACACTACTCAAATATGTAAACAAACTCTGATATTGATAAAACTCATATTTTAAAATGGCTATTTTAGATAATAGGAAAAACATTTTTATCTTTTTACTTATTAAAAGAAACCTGGTTGTTCCAAAATAATAAACTCTGAACAGAAATATCTTTTAAAAATTTTGCCACAAGATTATACTCATAAAAAGAGCATATTTATACTAATAGGCCTGAGCTTCTAGAATGGGTTCACTCGTGGTTTATGAAGATTCTCTAAAGGAACACAAATAAAACCACAAAAGCAGTTTTTAAAAATAATGTGATTAATTTGAATTTACACAGTCTCCCAGAGATGTTAACATTGATTTCCTGATCACTATTGCTCTTTGCTGCTACCTTCCAAACTTCCATGTAGCTCCCATGGGACCTCATTCTTTCCTAGAGTATCCCCCAGACACATCAGGAAATTATATATTCACACATTTAGAAAGTATTTATTGAGAACTTACTTTTTGGTGAATATGTGTCATGTACTTAGCTTTGCCATTGACCCCTCCTGGAACATACTGCCAGGGGCAGGCTACTCTGTCCCCAGCTAAATGATTACCTCACCAGTTAAAGTGTACATGGTCTGAAGAAGCAGCAGGAGTCTAGTCATTTTACCCACATTGGGTCCTACTGTGTTCCTTGGTGTTGGCTATTTTCAGAACATCACAAATCTTTTTATGAACTCAACCATCTTGCTGGAGCTGCTCTATCATTCAGGGCTCAAGCAGATGCCCCAGGCTTGTTAGGGTCAGAAGGAAACATGTCTATACCTCTTATCCTTATATCTATCATCTTCCCCCAAAGCTATTTTTCAGACTCATTTCTCCTTAGTTCTGAAAGCGTCTATGCACACAAGGATAAATCTCTTTATGGATCTGAAGCCTATTTATCCAGCAGGTATGGATTAATGCCTACTTTGAACCAAGCAATGTTCTGTATGTTGATTACAGCACTGAACCAAAACAACCAAATCCCTGCTGTTTCAGGGCTTTTATTCTAATGGGAAAAATTATAATAAAAAAACAGCAACACTTGCTTTACCATGAAGTCAAGCAATTAAACTCCTGGGCACTTATCTCAGAGAACTAAAAGTTTAAATACCTGTTCATGGATGTCCATAACAGTTTTATTAGTAATAGCTTAAAACTGGAATTGACCTAGATGTCCTTCAACAGGTAATTGGTTAAACAAACTTTGGTACATGCATACCTGTTACTCAAAATAGAAAGGTAGGAGCTATTTATTGATACTTATAAAAACTTAGATAAATCTCCAGGAAATTAGCTGAGTGAAAAGAAAAAAAAAGTCAATTTCATGAGGCTGTATACTAAATACTTCACTTCTATAACATTTTTGAGGTGACCAAGTTTTAGAAATGGAGAATATTCTAATGGTTTCCAGACATTACAGAAAGGGAGGAAGGTGAGTGTGGTTTATGAAAGGGCAACAGGAGGTATCTTTGTGGTGCTGAAACTGTTCAGCATACTGCCATGATAGATTCACAAGTGTATGCACATGATAAAATTGTATAGAACTAATTACATATGCAAATAAGTAAAACTCTGTACATCTGAATAATATTGGCATATTTTTAATAATGTCAATAATATTTTGGTTATACTTTTATTATTCATTTGCAAAAACTGGCAAAGTGTACATGGATCTCTTTGTATTATTTTTATGATGAATATGAGTGTGTAACTAATGAAAATTTTAATTAAAAAACATAAAGCATTAATATGTAATACTTAGTATCCATGTGTGTTTATCAGGATGGGACATGGAATTCAGGGGTATTATTTTGTAACATGGACAAAGAAGTTTCCTCATACCTCAAATTGACACTTGAGACTCAGGAAGCCTATCAGGGAGCAAAACACTATTGCACCCTAGGCTAATTAAAGTTTTTTGAGAACTTTAAGGCACCATATACATCTTTAAATTAGTCATTGCTGTGAGGAGGTTTCAGTGATTTTTAAGGTACATCTTAAATTAGAATACTTCTAATATAAAATTTACCAACCTGACCACCCGAAAAAAAAACCCATTTAGTGGTAAAGGAACTACTTCTGCCATTTTTTTAAATAAGTTAATAGTTTATTTGGATAATGAAGGTGTGATTATTAACACAATTGAAAACTGAAATGCAAGGGACCTGAACCTTGATTCCTTGTATGCTCTTAACAAGTCATATGAACTTGAACAAGTGGTGATTGAAGCCCTGTTTTCCTTGTCTTCCAAATATAAGTAATTGGGCCATTCTCCCAGTTAGGTTCTAGTTTATTATGCCAAGGCAATTTAAAATATATGAAAGTGTTTTGTATAATTAGAAATTCTGTATTTTCACAAATTTATTATTTTTTTCTATTATTGATTTTCAAAGTACTTTAATCATGGCAGAAGAAATTGACATTCAAATAAACAATGATTTTCATCTTATCTCATTATATGGCAGAAAGGATAGGAACATCAGATGCCTCAATTTAAAAAGTAATATCTTCTAGCTGGGAACAGTAGCACATGCCTGTAATCAGAGCTACTTGGGAAGCTGTGTTTGAAGGATTACAAGTTTACTATTAGCTTGAGCAACTTAGGGAGTCCTTGTCTCAAAATAAAAAATAAAATGGGCTAGAGAGGAATTAATTAGTAAAGCACCCCTGTGGTCTCTTCCAGTACCACACACACACACACACACACACACACACACACACACACACACACACAAATTAGAAGCAGATGAAAATATAAAGAAAATGTGCTATATATACACAATGGAGTTATAATCAGTCATGAAGAAGAATGAAATTATGGCATTTGCTGTTCATTAAATGGAACTAGAGAACATAATGCTAAGTGAAAGAAGCCAGGCTCCAAAAAGTTTAGGGATGAATGTTTTCTCTCATATGCAGAAGGTAGCCCTAAATAAGGAGAAAAAGTATTTTTGTTGCTATTGTCTTTCTCAGAGTCTATTACCATGTGGCATAAATGTTATCAGATAATACATTATTGGACTTACTGTTTACCAGACTAATGATTCATTCATTCATTCATCAAATATTTATGAGCTGGGTACTATGTGTGTAGGGGAAACCTTGAAAATAGAAGGACAACCAGTGGAGTAGAGGAAGAGGGTAGAGAGGAAGGAGAGAGGGACAGAAAAGGGAGGAACAGGGGAATGAAACTGACCAAATCATGTCTTTTCCTGTCCATTGCTCTTGACCTTACCTCCTGCTGCTTGTAATGTAGTCACTCTGTTCCCTTGCTGTCCTCAAACATACTGAGCCTGATATCAGTCTGGGGACCTTGCACACACACACACACACACACACACACACTACCATAGTATGTGCTCATTTTCTTCTTAGATCTTGGCTCAAGTGATAAATTTCCAGAGGTACATTTTCTGACTGCCTCAAATGATATGGAGTTTTGTAACACCTTCTTCACTTTGCTTTCCCTTCTTCTACCTTCCGTTATTTTAGAATTTCTCACCTGATGCCTTATAATACATTTATTTCTTACTGTTTTTTTCCTCTATAGAAAATAAGCTTCCTTTCTATAGCCGAGACTTTTTTCATTTATGTTTTGCTATATTCAAAATGACTAAAAGTACCCAGCTCATAAATATTTGATAAATAAATGAATGAATGAATCATCAGTCTGGTAAACAGTAAATCCATAAATGTATCATCTGATAACATTTTACCTTCCATGGTAATAGACTCCGAGAAAGACAAAAACAACAAAAATACTTTTAAGAAATAATATGTGCCTTTAAGAGCTTATGAAATTAATGTAGAATAAAATAGTAGTTCACCTAATGGGCCAAATGAGTTTGGGAACAGTGTACATTGCCTTTCTTCTTCTGGAGATAGTCAGTGTTAATTGGCTTATTGACAGTTCTCAGGAGTAACAGGAGTACTCCAGTTGATAAAGAATTATAGGTAAGTAATTGTTGGATAATTTTGAAAATGAGTTTAATATCATTTAACTTAATTACCTAAAAGAGATAGAAGTGGGAGTGGTGTGGAAATCTCAGAGGGAGAGCTCCATCATTATATAAAGAAGAAAGGACAGAAAACAAAATTGAGACAGAGACATGAAAAGTTGAGGGAGTTATTGTTAAAGGAGTGATTAGCATGTTGGAGGCAGAGGTGAGACTAAAGGCTAATGAAGGGTTTCTTTGTATCAGCACAAATGCGTGTCTTATTACAAATTCACAGTAGGAGGAAGAATCACCCACACATACGTAACTACAGCATCCAGTCAGTGCTTACGGCTGTCCCCAGCGATGGTGACTATGTTGACGTGTTAATATTGCCCTTTGTGAAGCAACTTCCTTTGTCTGAGAGAAGAAGGAGCAATGAGCAATGCTTTCCATCAAGATGATCTACACATCCTATGCCACTCTTGCTGCTCGACTCTGTTCCATCATGTGTGGTGTACAGTCAGCATACTGCTTTTCTTGGAGTCACTTTTCCTTGTATACCCTCAGTCCATTTTCAGCTGCCTTTTCCCAGTTGTGTATGCCTGGAAGCTGCATCTCCACAGAGTGAACTGAGGGCTCCTGTGAGCTGCATTCTTGCATCCAGGTGGTAAATCCTTCAAGAGCAATATTGTAAGTCAGGAATAGTGGCACCTAAGAGGAGCATGCAGCAGAGGGGCTACACTTCTGAACCCACAGTCGCATGTGAAAGGTGAACATCGGAGGTGATTCTTCCTCATATCAGACAGCTCTGAATATGTCCCCTGCTCACAGCTGTGCTGAGAATGTAGTTGTTTTCTTTTTAGGACCCTATATGTCAGTTTAAGAAAGGTGTACAGGAAGCATTCGATGTGAACATCTTGCTACTGTCCAGTCATGTATATTTTAAATCATGAAATCTATGTCCTTTGCATTTTTCATAGCAAGAGGCATAGTTAGAGGCACCAGATGAATCTCATATTCTGAACCTCATGTCATACTAAAATCTATCACTGACACAACTTTCCAAGTTTATTTCCACATCTCCCTTTGTATACCAAATGCTTCACCCATGTATGCCACTTTCCATGCCCCCTCTACACTCTGTGATTCCCCAGGTACTGCTTTTGATTTTGTGCTTTTGGTGCTGGTAAAGCCCTTTTTCTTCTTATCTTGTATACAAATGTCAGATGCAGATCATCCATGAACACTTCTACCCTTCCCACTCATTATCAGGCAAAAAGAAACTCCTAATTTCTACCTTATACAACACTTATTCTTTTTCCTTCTAACTTGTTTTGTATTTATTTGTATATTTCTCATCACCCCAGGTAGCTTAAAGGCAATTTCTACCTGACTCATATTTGATGCATGATTGTAACCTAGAATTGTGGTTTGCGCATAGTAGGTAATGAAAATATATTTGACAAATTAATGAGTAGTAGGGCTTAGTAAATACTTGCTTATTATTTGACTACTAAAATAGAAATCTAGAAAAAAAATGGTGAACTGCATGGAAATCTTTGCAATTTTCTGGTCTCTTGGACCAGACCTCTAGGCTTGCTTGCCCTTACTGAACAGGTTATATGGCAGTTTGACATACAAAATGATCCCTTATGTTCAGCAAGGTTTCTGTCACATGGTCAATGTACTGTAAGCATTTGTTGAATGAATCAGTGTGAGGGTATATGTTATCTGGATTCTATTTTTTCATTTTTACTAAATATAAGGTAACACATTGTATTACCTCTTTGTTAATATGATAAAATACCTGAGACTTAAAAGAGAAAATATTTATCTGGCTCGTAGTTTCAGAGGTTTTCATCCATGGTCAATTGGATCAATTGCTATAGACTGCAACGAGACAGAACATTATGGTAGAAGGGTGTGGTGGTGGAAAGTTGCTCAGCTCAGGGTGGCTTTAAGAAAGCTGAAAAAAACCTACCAGAGAGGAAGGGGGCAGGCACAAGATATAGTCCCCAAGGAGAGGAGCCCAACAATCCCTTCAGTTATGAATCCCTCAGTGGATTAAATCAATTCTTGAGATAAGAGCCTTCATTATCTACTCACATCCCCAAAGCTCACCTTTGAACATTGCTACACTGGGGAGCAAGCCTTCAACACATGAGCCTTTGGAGATAATTCCAGATCTAACCATAATGACACACATGTTTATCAACTTTAAAGTACAGGAATATTCCATGTTATTAGGAATGAGACCTATAAAAGCTATTTTGTCTAGCATAAAAAAGCTTAATATTAAAATCTAATAAGTAACCTGTCCTGTGTTCCTATAGCTCCCGTTTTAATCTGTGGTTTTTGATGTCTGTTTTTATTTTTGAGTATTTTAATATGTAGGGATTTTACTTCAAACTCTTTCAACTGATTTGTTGAAAAACATAGTATACATCAAAAATAAATAAATATTCCTAATTCTTCCCAGTTGGCTCTGAATTGATAATGATATCAAAACAAGGTATGCACAGCAGTAAAGTTATGTCTCTATGGCTAGCTGTAGAAGTCCCAGGCAGCCTTTTTAGAGGCAGGAAATTATTCCAAGTTTCTAAGGAGCTACATATAAAATAGTCACCAAATTTGAAGGGAGTAAGCAAAGGAATCTATTTTGAAGTTGATGAGGTATTATTTTGATGACAGTATGGATGATATTTTTCAATATGGATAATCAATTTTAAAAAATTGTTTTTAGTTGTAGATGGACACAATACCTTTATTTATTTGTTTTATGTGGTGCTTAAGATTGAACTCAGGGCCTTACACATGGTAGGCAAGCACTTTACCACTGAGCCCACAACCTCGGCTCCAATAATCATTTTTTCTTGTATCTTCATCTGAGTAAAGCCCAATGAAATGTGAATAACACACACACACACATACATACACACACACACGTATATATTATGTATTTATGTAATTTAACATGTGCATTTCTTTACCTATAAATGATGACACACATTCCAATTAATTTTGCCCTAAATTCTATAAATGAATTGTTTAGTCTTAGTGGTAATCTGACTAGATAGGTTCCTGGACTAATGATGCCTTTTTAAAAATTTATGAAGCCATCTATGATATCTAGTATATATTTCCACTGCCAGTCTTCTATACTAAAAACTAAACAAACACACACTTGCCTTTTTTCCTTGAAATAGCTTAATTCTTAATAATAGGTCATAAATTTTAATTTGTCTCTGAGAGTTTTAGAAATAAAACTTATTTCAAATACTCTTGAGTGCACTCTTGTAAGAGTATAGAGAACATTTTTATCTGAGAACATAGTATTTTTCTTTTCTCTTCAGAGTAGTTGAATTGAAGAAAAATATTTATTGCCACCTATCTATCTGCTGTAGTTTATGGCCTGCCATTCTCAAATGGCACAGAGAGTATATTTAAAATGAACCTCCTGGTCATTTCCTGTTTCTCAGGGACTTTGGACATGATGTGGTTTTGTCATTTGACAGTAGATGCATTCTTTGAAGTTCACATTTCTTGCCCAACTTTTCTCAAGCGTTTTCAAAACAAATTCGAGGGCTTTGATGGATTTCAAAAGCAAACCATCTTGTTTTCTCCAAATATTTTATTTAAACTATGATTGATGTTAAGTACATAATTAGCAATAAAGGGAAAATAAGATGGCAAAGAGTTCAGAGTGAAATTTAAAAACTGAGTTTTCCTTTTGTTATTTATTATGATTTCTTGTGGTCAATTACATATAGACTGGTGATTAAATGTCTGCCTAGAGGGGTTGAATACAAGAAGCTGTGGCTGATACAGAGCAAGGACAGGAAAAGGTTTAGGGACAGGGGTGAAGTTCTAGAATGTAGCAAGAAAAGAATGTGGATGGATTTTCTGTGGGCCATGTGGGACTCTCAAAACCAAGCAGCTATATTATCTTAGGAGGGATGGGTCCAAAAGGATAGTGCATGGTGGATGTACGGGGTGTCCCAAAAGAGTAGCCCATGAGTGAAGGCAGATACAGATGAGGAATTCCCAGAGCTAAAATGGCATTCAAGAATCTTCAAACTTGCTTCCAGGAGAAGAAAAGCACACAGTTGTATATCTTCTTAATCCAAGGGGTTACCAATACTATCTTTCAACCCAACCACCAAGCAAGGTTTTTCATTTCATCTACTCTGATATAGAACACATCAAAATACTGCTATTATCTTGAAGAGGACTAGATGGGTTTAAAAGAGTGAGTCCATAATTTTCTTCCCAGTTTTTTCCTAAATTACTGCCTGGAGGGAACCCTGCCTTGAGTCTCACATTGGAGACTTTTCTGGGACTTCCTCTAGCATCATCCCTTCTATGGGGTTAGGAGTTTGCAGGTATAGGGGGTCATACTCATTTAGAGATCAGTGGTCTCTTCTAGACAATGCTCAAGGAACTCCTGATGCCAGAATATTCTGGTCAAATGATGCTGAAAATAGGTCCAGGTCCTAAATGGGCCTCTTCTCCATGTCTGTCCTCCACGGATGACCATGACATTAGTGTCTACAATGCTCATCTTGGTGACAAAACCTGGGGCTGCAGTTTTCTGTATGGAGGAGGCAAAGCTTAGGTATTTGGGTTGGAGTATGTTTAAAGAAGTGTGAGATGAGAATTTTTTCTCCCACTGTCCCCACTTTATTTTATGGAACCCTGAGATGTCTGAGAGTTCTAAATTTGAACCCAGCCTTCCATATGTTTGGAAATGTTTTAAATATTTGCTCATCTTATTTGTAACTTTTAATTATGTAGATTTGTAAGATGGCTGCTATTTTCACCCAGATCTGCCCCTATTAGGAGAGAACCTGCTTCTGCTTCTGGCCCACATAATTTCCCCTGTTCAGCAGGCCTGAGTTGAGGAGAAGATCCAAACGAGAAATCATGGATTTCTACGTGCCCAAGACAGGACTTGTTTTGGTGTGTGAGATACATGCAAATGTTTATTAACTGTAACTCAGATAAAAGTATTTTTCTTACCTAAAAGTAACAAGAAAAAACAGGAAAGTAGTTTCAAGACTTGATTCAGTATCAGGAAGAAACAAATATCTAATCTTAGGTGAAAGATTTTTGTTTTGATTTTAAGTCTTATGGACTGAGAAAATCTAGTTCACAAAGAATACAGTGTTCATTATGTCTGCTCTGGTGATTCATTTTCTTACAGGCATCCTGTGATCCTATGATCTTACATCTATCCAAGATATCTGGACCTGAGAAAAGAATTAGTCATAAAAAATCCCCAGGCTTTACAAAGGCAGTCACTCTGAAGCTAGACTAGGAAATGTCTCCTTTACCCTTACCTTACATCAGGAGTATTTCCTTAGATCTAGGATTGAAATATGGAATATGCAATTCTATCAACCATTAATTATTATCTGAGAACTGTAAGTAACTGAGCTTCATTTTATGTTCAAAGTAAATAGGACATATTTTAAATCCCTACATCATTTCCCTAGATACTTTACTTATAGAGCTATAGTGTTTCCATGTTGGGCTGCATGTGTTACAGGAGAGTGTAAGAGACAGGACTATGAGAGGAAGAAAATAAGAGGACTTACTTTTATGTTTTTGAACTGTTAAAAATTAGACACACTAAGTGAGAAGTTATTTAATAACATGAAGGATGCACCTAGTCTGGATTACCTGTCAAAATATACCAGTGCACAGGTGCTGAGGATAGAGCAGGAGTTCTACAAAGCAGAACACTCCTGGCACAATGTAGCAGTTATATTATCTATTTATAATAAAATGTACCCTCTCCAAATCCACAATTGGCTTAAAAATTCTGCACAGAAATGTCAAGTTGAAGAAAATACCAATAATGCAAGCAAAGAAGAAAATGGAAGCTAGTATTTCTTCTATTATGAGCTAAACAAAATGTTATGAGACAAAGTGTGTCAAACTAATTGTTTCCAATAAGAAATTGGCTCCTCATATTGAAACTTTCATTATGATATATAATATGTTGATATATGTTATTTATTTGCATTCCCTATATACATTAAGTGATGTATCCAATATATTAGCAATCTTTTATGTAATACTCATATAGTTTATAACTACTTAACTATATATTTATTAGAAGTGCATATCATAATTAAGATTATAGAGATGTATGCACAAGTGTTTTGTGGGCATGACTAGTGGGACCTAGAAGGCGTTTAGAGTTTTTCAAAGAAAAGATGTACTTACAATATAGAAGCTGATTTAAGCTTGAAGTTGTAAAAGTAACCAATAACCAGATGTTTTATTATATTTATATTAACCATTTTCTTCTGCTTCTATCTAACCCTAAAGACACTATTTTTTTTGCCTACAAAGTTGCAGTCTACTTATGATTATTGAAACAACATAAAGATTCAATCAAAGGGATATTTGAAGCCCTTGGAAAAATATCTGTGGTTGTGTCTTTGAACTTACTCTCCTATAGTAATCTGAGTTAACTCAAAAATTCACTATTTATTTAAAATAAATACCTAGCTGACTTTCAACATTTTTATTAATGGAAATTTCTACCCATTAGTTTGTATTGCAGAATGGCAGAAAGTGAATCTCTGGAGATGCCTGTGGCCAAAATGTTTCCACTTGGTTTCATGTACAGACAATGAGAATATCATTAAAACGTAATAAAAATGTACATTGTTTCATTTTATTGTTCTGTTTGTTCCTTTTTTTATAGGCACCACAGGGAATGATTTTATGGATTTTGTAATAAATGAGTTTGGGGGGAACATAAAAAAATAGAAATCTGAAGGAGTATGATTATTAGATCAATACTCTATATGTTGAGAATGGAACTGAAATGTAAAAGCATGGAATTATGAAAGTGAATCCCCTAACCTGAAAGTTCCAAAAAATAAAGGTAAATGAGAGAATTCATCACAAATACAATTTTTTGAGTGAAAATTTTTGTAAGCATTTTAGATAGAGGGTTTCAATACATTAAATGAAAGATTTTTATATTTATATGTTCTTCTATTTTTTAAATATTCAATTTCCCCCTGCAATTGAGGGATACAAATATATCTTGTACATGCTGAAAACACTTTAAATTATACTTCAGTAATACATGTATATCTCTGCTGAGGTTCTGAATGTCCTTTCCATTCCTAGGTATTCTATTTTGTAGCATAATCTAGGGAAAGTGTCTGTAAAATAAAAGTAGACATATTTAGATATGTATGTCTATTTTGCTAGTGGTAATTGGATAAACTATTTTCCCTTTATTCACTATAATTACTTTTAGTGCAGATATTATTCTTTAAAATCTCAGAGCAGTGTTCACTTGCAGAGTTAAGAAGTACATTATAAGACCCTGAAGATTACCTATTCTTGTGAATTGCTAGATGAGAGTGGTGAAATGAGAATGCCAAAATGTTACTTGACTCTGTCCAATATAATTGATAAATTTATAAACCAGTCAGATTTCAATTTACCTTTATTTTCCATCATTAGGACATCTGGTTTTATAAACGTTTTCTTTTATGTCTTTCCTCATATTCAATGAAGCTTGTTGTGCCTAACAGTTTTGTCTGTATGCTGTTCTAATGCTTTAATTGTATGCAGCGTGCTGCTTTGTTATAGAAACACTTCTTTGTTCAGTAATATATTCTAGCTATCATTGTCTAGAAATTTTCAGAATATCCCCTTTCATTGGAACCAAAATATTCAATGTTCTAAGTATTGCTATATTTTAATTATCTTTTTATATTTATGCATTTAGTAAATTATGCATTTAGCTTTCTATATGATCTTATTTTTAAATTCATAATACATCTGTATAAGAAATAATTACAAGGGAAAAGCAAATTTGCCATAAAGTATTCAGAAAGATTAAAAATCCTCATCACTTTCTTCTACATCATTCTCTCCATAGACTTTTTACAAAGATCAGACAGATTGGAAGTTCTATCATTATCAGGAACACTAAGTTCTGTGGGCACATGGTGGGCAGATTGAAAAGGGCCTAAAAATAGATTTTGAGAAAATATAGAACCAGAATTTATGTTTTTAAAAACTGATTTGCAAAAATGCCAAACATTATGTGTGTATAATTTACATTTTTTTTTTAAATTTGAAAAGTTTGGTTCTATATCCTATGACCCACAGCCAACCTTTTATTCATCTTGTTTCTTTAGAAAGATTTGAATGTTATCTAATGGGCTTCTCATTTCACATCTGGAATATATGTAAAACTTTTTCACAGTCAATTTTATGAGTAAATCCCCTGCTTCTTTTTAAAGAAAAAGCTAAAATATTATATAGAGATTTTTGTAACCTTTAAGTGAAAATAAAGGTAAAAGAAATACTCTTTAAACAAAATGAAAGATATAATCTCTGATATTTTTAAGAAACTTTTTCTCTTCTAATAAATTTTCTTAAAAAATTATGGATACTAACTTCTGGCATAAAAATTTTTGATTAATGTGATATTGGAGAAGAAGAAACTCCAGTATTTACTCTCTCCTTCTCATTCTGTCTATACTATGTGCCAATGCTACTCTGGCCTGATGTCTCAAAAGCATATATACTAAAGAAAGATTTTTATCTAGTGGATGCCAAATATAAAACATAATAACTTCTCTTGATGCTTTCCTTAACAATCTTTAGGACCAAGATTATTGCTCTCACAGGAAATACACTCTTCTTAATTTTACTGAGCAGTCAGAAGAAATTGTTTGTTTGAGCTGGTAGCTTCCCTAGAGGGAATGTGGTAAGAGGTTGAATTTGAAGTCCTAAAAAAGGTTCTCCATTAGGAAACTTAGAATAAATAGTGAACATTTTAGTTTCATTGTTTGAAATGTTTGAAAATAGGATGAACAGTGGATTGTCTGTGTGTGTGTGTGTGTGTGTGTTATGTGTATGTTTAATAAGCCAAATTGGACATATGTATTTTGATCTCTTTACCCTGAAAGCTCACTGAAGTGACAGTGAATTCTAAATAAAATAAAGATAATATAATATTTAATGATCTAAAATCAGTGAGAGGGACCTTTATCTTCCTGGATGAAGGAGTGTGGGAGACCATGACGTAAATAGAGAAGGCCACCCAGAGCCTACATCCCTAACACAGCAAAGTCTGAAATGGAGACAAGGCTGTTCTTCACATAGTAGAACAGGTCCTAGCTAAGTTCAGAGAAGAGACCAGACAGAAATCAGGTTAGTCAATTAACAGCTTTCTTGAAATGGCTTCTCTGGTTGCCCCTTCTTTCCCTCTCTATGCCCTCTCCAAAACCAGCATAATTTTCACCATTAAAACTATAATAGTTCTGTCTAAAAAAATTAAGGTTTCCTAGGAATGAGCTTGGGTTCCAAATGTGGAATTTGAAAACACTAAGAGAATCTTCTCTTGCAAGATGGGATGAGCCTTGATATCTGCACTCTGCCTATGGGTCCTGGACTAAGCAGTGGCAGTCAATCTTCTCATACAGGGGAGAAGCCTGTTGGTGAAAATAAACCTGTAAAAGTATTGAAGAAGAGAAATCATTTAAGAATATCTATTAATCTCCTCTCTCATATATATAAGTAGACAATTAAGCTTCACCAGACATTTAAGGTGAACTGCACAAAACAGAAAATCCAAAATGAATACATAAAATACTTGATGCAAGAGGAATAAAGTATGGTTTATGGAATAGAGAGACCTCGTCAACACATCTTAATTATAAAGATAAAGAAAATAGGATATTTATATAACAAGAATATGCCACTTTGAAAAAGAGTTCATGAATATGAAAAATTGGATTGGAGGAATTTTTTAGTATAGTAAGAAATAAAATTCTGAGACACCTTAAAAACTTAGATGAGAATATAAATAAATGGAAAATATGAGTTATATGCTTAATAAACAAGGGGTGTTGACTTAAGAAATTCCACACAGAACTATATTTTATTTATAAGAAAATAGAAAAATTGGAGGCAATAATAATTAAATCCTTGTGTGAAATAAATAAATGAGTACAGACACAGTGAATGACAAAAGACATTTTTAAACAAATTCTAAAGAATTCTGACATTTGTTCATAAATGGATGGATCTAGAGACTATCATGCGAAGTGAAATAAGCCAATCCCCCAAATCAAAGGTCTTCTGATATGTGGATACTAACATAACATATAATAAGGATAGGTGAGACTAGAAGTTCAATGGATTAGACAGAGGGGAATGAAGAGGGGCGGAATAGGAATAGGAAAGACAGTGGAATGAATCTGACATAACTTTTCTATGTCCATATATGAATGTATCACAATGAATCTCCACATCATGTATAGCTATAAGACTGGAATCCTAATTAGAATAAGTTATATTTCATGTTTGTATAAATATATCAAATTCTACTTCTACTATCATGTCTCTCTAAAAAGAACAAATAAATTTTTTAAAAAGAAATCTGTATGAAGATAAAATCTCATAATCCCAAAGAAATGGATGCTATTGTTCTCCAGAGTAGAACATAATCAGTAAGATATATCTCCATAGATAAGTAGATAAGATAGATAGACAGGATTTTTTAGAGGAATTAGCTTACATGATTATGGGGAGGCTGAGAAGTTTGATGGTCCTGTGAAAATAAGGTTTTTCAGGGTTCCAGAGAATCCCAGTTGTACGGCACAGTTCTAGTCCAAAAGCCTCAGAACCAGGGAATTCAGTAGTGCCACCATTATTCTAAGACAAAAAGGTTAGAATCAGTTGGGTGGAAAGGGTGTGCAAGTCCCATAGTCCGAAGGCTGGGGAACTTGGAGTCCTAATTTCCGAAGCACAAGAATAAAGGTCTTCCAGCTCAAGAAGGCAGAAAGAGAATTCGCCATTCCTCTACTTTAGTGTCTTCTCCAGGCCCTCAAACAACTAGGTTTTGCCTGCCCACATAGAGAAGGGCTCTTCCTTACTCCATCTACTGTTAAAGTTACAATTTCTTCTGGAAACCTGATCCCAGATATACTCAGAAATAATGATTTACCATTTATCTGTTTATCTCTTAATCCATTCAAGTTGATACCATCACAAGATGTAACAGGTTCACTTGAAGCAAAAACTATATTGGCTTCAAATATTCTAGGTAGCAATTGTGTGCACTAGAAGATAAGAAAATAAATTCTTGTACTATTCACTTTCTGGGAATACATGAATTTGAACTTAGACTTCTATTAGCAGGCGAACTTCATGCAAATGTGGTCGCCCTTTTTTAAGACTAAGGCTCAAAATGACCTTTTCCTTGCTTTTTTCATGAAAATTACCTGAAAATCTCCTAAGGCATATGAAAAGAGGATGTAAGAAGAAGAAATCTAGAATCAACAAAGAGTAGAATAAACCCAGGGGAAAGAGAAAAAGACATCCCAGGATGTAGCTTACAGCTCAACTCAGAGCAAGAAGTCAAAGAGTTCAAGGCAACTCTTCCAGAGATTGTTAATGCACTTAAAATATGGAAATATCATGATCACATGGTGCAGAAACATGTAATTCTCTCATTAAAAAAATAATTCAATGTTCCAGGAAAGGCAATAAAAACTGTATAAAGCCAAATATGTAAATGAGTCATAATTAAGAGAATACAATTAAGAAAATATTTCAAAAGAAAGTTCATTTGACTGTGATACTAGAATAACCTCAATAGTTTGGTACATTTTTGGTGAAGAACAAGGACATTTTTATACTTTATTCTACAATGAAGAATAATTTTTAAATCATAGTATGGTAAATATCCTTTTTTTTGATACTGTTTGTAATCAGTTATAAACCCTACTATTGAAGAATCAATGTACAGATGATTTTATATCTCAAATTCTTCACACCAACTTATGTCTACATTCTTTGTCATATAACTTTGAAATTATCCTGTGAAGGAGGTATGCATTTCTTCACTCGTTGGCTTTGGGTTTGGAGATAGGTCATGATTTGGCCATTGAATAGAGCAAAAGACAATGAGTCACTTCTAAGCCGACTTAAGTCACCCATATTTCACTTGCTTGTTTGAACTTCTGTTATTGTCACATTGGAGGTACAAATGATAGTTACTGCACCTTCAGCTTAGACCTCACAGATGATCCCACAGGGAGGAGACTTGAGCACAGAGCTCAGGAGAACCAGCTTCTCTGTGAAGCACTAGATTGCAGGCCACCAACCCCAATGACTCTCAGATGTCTGAGAAATAAATACACACATATTGTTGTAGTAAGAACAGAGGGTTTGTGATTGTAGCTTTAGTTAAGACTGACATACATTTATGAAACAGAATTTGTAAAAACACAAATGATAAATACAATACAGCTTTAGAGGCAAGAAAGAAATGTGAAGGGTAGCATAGCAGATTTAATGTCTAAAGCTGATGAGCAAACAGTAAGTTTAAATATGTCATAGTATTTAAGGTTGGAAAGGAGATCTGTGTGAATACTAAAATAATTATATAACTAAAATTTTAGTGAGGTTAATAGCAGGAAGGTTTTGGGGGGATTATTTTCTCATTTGTATAGTGAGTTATCTATTGAAAATAATGAATTAAATAGAATAAAAGCCATGAGGTAAATAAGTACAAACTCACAGAATTTTATATATGTGTGTGTAGATCTGGATGTGTGTATATATGTGTGTTTAACAGATGAAAATAAGATGTAATTTATGCTTAATTATACAAAACTATAATGACTTCTATAATTCCATGATATGTGAATTTAGTACAGTTTAGTGGTAGTACCTGAACACTGTTCTGCAGATTTTTAAAAAATCTATTTGCATAGTTAGTAAAATGAGTTGATCAAAAACTTTTAGGTTTTCTCTATCATTGCATGTCAACTCAAAGATTTTAAATTTTGCAGTACATTGTGGAAGGATTCTACTTTGGCAAAACATTAATATCATCTCTAAAGATGGCTCTGTAGCTCCTTTAATTGTGACTACATTAAGTCCCCTTTGTCCTCTGAACCACAGTAGAAAGTTTAATAACTGTGGGGAAGTAAGATGCCACATAAACTAAAATCATTATACTCAGGGCCAAATTAAATAGCCAAATTAAGTGGATGGGGCTATACTTACACTTAGTCTTTACTGATACTTAGTCTAATTCACAAGTCATTGAATTTTATTAAAAGGAACTAAACTTCATTTTTATACATTAATCTTGTAGTAGCTTTCTATAACAATGAAGTTTCTAATAAAACCCATTCCTCACTAACAGAAGAAGGAGCATTTGCCAAAGCACTTGTTATGGAAACAACCAATTATTTTAATCAGGTTCACTGGATATGATGGAAATTGTTGCCCTCAAGGCTCACTTTTCCAATGTAAAGTTACATGGTGAGTAATTAATGGAATTGAGAGTCCCATCTTAATGTATATGAAGAGAAATTAATCATAAATGTCTTCTCTTACACAGATATATATTTTTGAAAGTTTTACTTTTCATAGGAGCAAAGAGACATAGAGTAAATCAGCTCATGGTTCCTTTAGGGAGACTGAAGTCTTTTAAATAAATCATAAAGCACAGGAAACATACACATCAATATATTTCATAAACTTATCTCAGAAAACTTAAAAGTTTCACTATCCACAGTTATACTTTAATGTGCTTTAGATTTCTTGTAGTCAATTGTACCAGAAAGGAATTCAATCTAAAACCAAAAATACAAAAGCAATAGAAAGTCTAGCGGTTATGTTTTCCTTCATCCGCATTTAAAGCTTCTTGGAAATCCTTTCTTGAGTGATGAAAGTAACCTGCAAAGCATTGGGAGAACTGCCTTGAAAAAAAATGGTATCTTTGTCATTTTTATGAATACAGCTCCTCCTATTAGTATGCTTTATTGAAGTCTTTCCAATACAGCCTGCCTCATTTCATTTGGACTGAATGGTCTTACTTCAAGTTAAAATTTATCTTGGGGGAGGGGAACCCTCTCTGTTGTTACTTTGAAAAGGCTGATATTCCTCATTATTTTTATGGATCAGTTATTGTCGTGCTCTTCCTGAGGGTTGCAGGTCTATGTGTGACTGTGCATGGGCATGTTTGTTTGTGTGTCGTTCTGTGTTCACAGTCTGTAAGGATGTGAATTATCAAAAGAATCCTCAAGAAATTACTTCTTTAGCAGCCTTGTTGAGGTAAAATTGATAAAGTACACATATTTAAAATATATAGTGTGATATGTTTTGACCTGTGCATGCTCCTGTGAAATTATCATCTTTAATAGTATCGTCTTCACCTTTAGCATTTTCTTGCCCCTATTGTAATCCCTCCCTTCTACCCCTGTAACTTCATCCCACACAGATCTATGTTCTGCCACTGCAGATTAGCTATATTTCTAGATATTTTAAATAGAATTAGATGGCATTCTTTTTGTCTGGGTTCTTTCATTCAGCATAATTATTCTGAGACTCCTCCAATGATGTTGCTGGTATCAATAGTTTATTCCTTCTTATGGATAGATAGTGCACATTTTCATGAATGTACTACAACTGGTTTGTCCGTTCACTAATTGATGAACAACAAGCTTTTATCTAATGTAGATAAAGCTGTTATGAACATCTGCAGAAGTATATGTGGACATACTCTGGCTTGTTCTAGGTAAAGACATAGGAGTGGATTTAAGGACTAGATTGAAGGAGAGATACATGTGTAAGATTTTGAGAAACTGTCAAGTTATTTTCGAAACTGATTGTATTATTTTATATTAGACCATCAGTTCATAAGTGTTAAATTTCTCCTTTTTCTCATCAACAGGGGTATGGGCATTTTAGCCATAGTAGTAGTTGTGTAGTGATATTTTGGTTTTAATTTGTATTACTCTAATGACAAATGATGTTGATCATCTTTTCATAAATTTATTGACCATTCTGTTTTTAAAGATTACTTTAAGATGAACATAAAATCTTTATTTATTTTGTTCATTTTTATGTGGTGCTGAGGATTGAACCCAGTGCCTCACATATGCGAGGTAAGCGCTGCATCTCTGAGCTATAATCCCAGCCTTATTGACCATTCTTAAATATATACTTTTAGATATTTTGCCCCATTTTACTCAGATCAGTAGTTTTCTCATTATTGAACTGTAAGAATTACGTATATGTTAGAGATGCAATGCTTTATTAGATATTTGATTTGCAAATATATTCTTCCAATCTGCAATTAGAATTCACTTTAAATTGTTTTACTTAAAATTGATTTTAAAGAGCATAAGTTTATAATTTTGGCAAAGTACAGTTTATCAGTGTTTACTGACTCACACTTTTGATGTTGGACCTACAAAATATTTGCCCAAACTGAGATCAAACAGATATTCTTTTATGATTTTTCTAGATTTTTTGAAATAGTTTTAGGATTTGTGTTATGATTTACAATCTAGTTTGAGTGAATTTTCTTCTTTAAATTTTGTTTTTTAACATATAAATACCCATAATTTATTGAAAAGTCATATTTATTTATATATTTACAGAATTAGTTTTGTATATTTTGAAATTATGATGTACCTTCCTATAGTTCAGTGTTTTTCATGTGTTTAGCATTTGTTGAGATTCTTTGATCTACAAGTACAGTTTTCATCATATTTGGAAAAATTTTAGGTATTACCTATTAAAACATATTTTTCCTTCTCCCTCCCAGAATCTTCAGTCATGTCTATTTTAGGTAATCTACCTGTGTTCTACAACTCACCAATGCACAGGTTTTCTGTTTAGTTTTGTTTTGTTTTTCACTCTCTGTTTTACTTTGTGCATTTTCTAGTGGTATGCCTAAAAATTCACACATCTTTTCTTCTGAAGTGTCCAC
This sequence comes from Urocitellus parryii, assembly GCF_045843805.1. NCBI lineage: Eukaryota > Metazoa > Chordata > Mammalia > Rodentia > Sciuridae > Urocitellus > Urocitellus parryii. The sequence goes on along the minus strand of NC_135531.1, from coordinate 67,412,199 downwards.
ACTATCTTTATTCCCTTCTAATATATTTTTATTTTATGCATTGTAATTTCATCTCTACAAGTTTAATTGGCTCTCCTTTTATATTTTCCATGTCTCTAACACTTTCAACATTTGAAACACAGTTATAACTTTCTTTTTGGCTAATTCTAACGTACAGATTTTCTTCTGATTTTTGGCATGCCTATTGATCTTGGTTCCATGATCATGACATGATATTTGCCTTGTTGAGTGCTGGCTGCCTTGTGGTCCTATATATTCTCTTCAATTTAGTAGTCTCATATAGTTTCCTTACATGGAAACAGCTTGATCATTCTGGTCTTGCTTTAGATGTTTGAGGTGGTACCAATTAAGGGATTTAGTCCAGGTCTTATTATTTCCCACTACTGAAGTAAGACCCTTCCTTGTCTTCTACCCAACTGCATATGTTTGTTTATTTTCCAGGCTGAGTGGCGGGAACTGTCATTTTCCTGACCCAGAATGAGCTGCAACTCTTGTACCCTCTGGTCCATTCAGATGGGTCTCTCACCAATAGGTCACTCAAAAGCCAGTGCTTAGGAGCGTTCTCCTAAATGAATGACGGACACTCCAATGTTCAGGACATGCCCCCCCCCACCAGAACTCTGTGGGTTCTCTCTGGGTAGTCATTGCCTGTAACATTATTCTATCCTATAAACCATAGCCTCCTTGACCTCTTTAGACTCACAGCTCTTTCTCATCTCCCTTGTTTTGTAATTCAATATGTCAGAGGCAGGTATAACTTTGTGGTAGAGTGCTTGCATAACATACAGAAGCCCCTAGGTTTGAACCCAAGTACCACAAATTTTTTTTAATTGATACATTAAAACATAAGTGTTTTTTTTACATAATTACAGGGTATCATAAGTATGCTTGATGTTTCATACACATGTGTATCATAAGTATGATTTGATGTTTCAACACATGTGTAAATCATGTAATGTTTAAATCAGGGTAAACATATCTATCTCCTCAAACATTTATTCTTTTGTAGGGTGAAAGGGTTCAAAATCCTTTCTTCCAGCTTTTTGAAATATATATAATACATAATTGTTATCTTAGTCACCCTAATGTACAACAGCACACCAGAATTTCTTACTTCTGTCTAACTGTAATGTAGTATCCATCATCATTCTATGCTTATTCCTCACACTTCTCTCTCTAGCTTCTGGTAACTACTATGCTATTGTCAACTTTTATGATTTCAATGATTTTAGGTTACACATTTGAGTGAGCCAGTATGTTACTTGATTTTCTACATCTGACTCACTTTACTTAACACACTTCACTTAACATAATGATCTCCAGTTCTATCCATGATGTCACATGTATATGATTTCATGCTTTTTCATAATTGATTAGTATTCTATGGTATGAGTGTGCATGTATATATATATATATATATATATATATATATATATATGTGTGTGTGTGTGTGTGTGTGTGTGTGTGTGTGTAATATATCACATTTTCTTTATCCATTAATCAGTCAATGGATATTTATGTTGCTTCCATTCATTAGCTTTTCTGAATGGTGCTGCAATGAACATGGAATGAAGGTGAATCTTTGACCTACTGAATTCGTTTCTTTAGAATATTTACCAGTAGTGGGACTTCTGAGTCATATAATAATACTATTATTTATTTCAGGATCCTCCATACTATTTTCACAGTAGATGTACTAATTTACATTCATAATTCTCTTTAGCCCAGGTAGTTAACCAGGTTCCACCTGGATTCTTCCTCCTAATCCCATAGTCTGTGAAATCCCTCTCAGGACAGTAAGTGATAGAAGTCACCTGGTTTATGGTGGTCTTTTACATCTTAATGTCCACAATCTTGAACATTGTTGTCTCCCACACATTGTTTTTCAGGCAGGAGCAACCTACCTGAAAAATTTGGTCCCTGGTACTAGTGTCTTGGCCAAAAGCAGACTTCTCTCAAATTTCAACATTATCACTTTTAATGAAGAAAATAAGCCAATTTGGCATGCTTAACAATGAATGTGGGAGACAAAATAAAATACAAGAAGCAATGGCTTGTAAGCAGTGCTTTTTGGCACTGAGTAATGAGTTGGTTGCTTGAAGCTGATTCTTCTGTGGCAGATGTTTCATTGCCTCTATCTCTGCCAGGAATCAGGAACCCACAAAATATCCTAATATTATGTAGATGAGATTCTGAAATGAGAGAAATCTAACCAGCCAGCTCTTTCACTTTTATGGGGACTGAAATGCCTAAGAGTTTCAAAAGCACTCTTTTCTATATTTACCAGCCATAATTTATATCTACCAGGTATAGCTCTCAGAGGTCTATCTGCCAGAATTTATGGAGAGTTGATGTGCTATTTTTTTAAGTAAAGGTCACCATTTTGAAAAGAGACATATTAAGAGTGTTTCTTGAATTATCCCATTCAGTGGGTTGAATTTCCATGGGCTTTACAATTTTGTTGGTCATTCCACTCTAAGGCAGAGCTACTTTTACATACAGTGTTTATAAAAATTTTTCCCTTGATTGACTCTGTCAATACTCCCAAAGTAGAATTTTCTGTGTATGTTAAAGCCTCACCAGAAATTAATCTGTATTTTCCTCCAGTGACATAATCAAGAAACATTCTATGGAATGATATGCATATGGTTTAACTCATAATAATATGGATAGTTAGTTTTCTGTGTATATTAATATGTGACTGTATGTGTATCAGTGACTGCCTATTCTTTAAATGTAACATCACTCGCAAATTTTCTTTGGTTCAACATTTTTAGTATAAGTTTCTATCTATGTTTACAAATATCAACGTCCTTGAAAATAAAGTTGCAATTTATTTTGGCAAATTGAGGGTTTGAAAGCATCCCCTTAAAAGTCCCTCTTGGTAAAAATGTATATTTAGAAGATATATTGGTGTTATGCCTCTCTTCTTAACAATATGCATGTAAAATGAAATAAGTGGTTACCTGCAGGTTTCATACAGCTCATATGTTCAAAAACATTATGAAATAAATTGCTGATAGGAGTGAAAATTGTTGCAACCCCTTTAAAAACCAGTTTGACATTCTCTCCTAAAGTGGAATATATGCATCTTTATGACTCAGTCATTTCATTCCTCAGTATAACCAGGAAAAATCCACTACATTTGTGCATCAAGAGACATTTATAAGCATATTCTCTGATAATTTTACTTCCAAAAACACAAAGACCATGAACATTAGAAAAGAAAAAATTCCTGTGGTCTGTTTTCATAGTGCCAAACTATACAACAATTGAAATGAACCCATGGCCTCCTGCAACAGGGATGGGAAGGGAGCCACAAAGAGAAAAGCACATACTGAATAGCTAGCTGCCTTTTAACTGTGACATGCAAATACAGGTAAAAGTTAAAGATGCTGTTTAGGAATCTATATTTAAGTGGCAAAACTGTAAACTATACAAAGAGCAAAACTGTGAACCCCATAAAAAGCAGGACACCAGTTACCTTTGTGAGGGTGAAGGAGAAGTTGTGAATGGAAGGGGAGTGTGAAGACTTCTGAGGTTCTGGCAGGATTCTGGTGCTTGACCATGGTAGTTTTTGCACAGGTTGCCTCTTAATAATTACTCATTTAATTTCTTATTTTGTATACTTTTCTGTATGAATGTTATCTTTCAAATAAAGATTTTTTTTATGTTATGTGGATTGTCTCTCAGGAAGAGCAGTTATTTTAATTACACAGATATAAAATGTATCCCTGTCCTCTATAAAGAAGGAAACTTCAAGACAAATGTATTCTTTTTATCTAAAACATAAAGCTAAGAGACATGTAACAAAGAATGTAAGAGCCAAAGAAATACATTTCTACATAGAAAAGCAGTTTGGATTTCAAAAGTAATGTTAGAACAAATGTCCACTCAAAATTTTAGGAAAATTATTAAGAATGATAAAGTGTTTAGTGTGGGTATTCCAAATTAAAACTTGAGGAGTGGAGTCTTTGACCTAGAAGAAAAATACTAATATTATTAGGTTATGATGATAACTTGAAAAAAAGATGGTGGAATATCCCTTATGTGTTCTCGTTAGCATGCAGTACCTTGAAGGCAAATGTAAAGTACTGGTGGAGAAGGAATGTTAATGTTACCTGGTGGTCATGAAGCACACTGATGAATAACACAGACCTTAGAGACAAATGATCTGAGTTTTGATCTCAGTTTTACCACCAGTATGACTCTGAGAAATATATTTGTATTTTTATGTCTTTATTAGTGCATTATAGTTTTGGGGTTCTTTTTCATATAATAATGCAAGCGTTATTAACTCTTGGGCTATGGGCGTCCTATTAAGGAATTTGGAGCCTGACCCCACAGTATGTAGATCGTAGCCAACTTTTTCTTCTATCAGACACAGTGTCTCTGATTTGATATCTAGCTCCTTGATCCATTTTGAGTTAACTTTTGTGCATGGCGAGAGAAAGGGATTCAGTTTCATTTTGTTGCATATGGATTTCCAATTTTCCCAGCATCATTTGTTGAAGATGCTATCCTTCCTCCATTGCATGCTTTTAGCCCCTTTATCAAATATAAGAAAGTTGTAATTTTGTGGATTTGTTTCTGTGTCCTCTATTCTGTACCATTGTTCCACCTGCCTGTTTTGGTACCAGTACCATGCTGTTTTTGTTACTATTACTTTGTAGTACAGTCTGAACTCTGGTATCGCAAATGGGACTTACTTAAACTAAAAAGGTTTTTCTCAGCAAGAGAAACAATAAGAGAGGTAAATAGAGAGCCTACATCCTGGGAACAAATTTTTACCCCTCATACTTCAGATAGAGCCCTAATATCCAGAATATACAAAGAACTCAAAAAATTAAACAATAAGATAATAACCCAATCAACAAATGGGCCAAGGACCTGAACAGACACTTCACAGAGGAGGACATACAATCAATCAACAAGTACATGAAAAAATGCTCACCATCGCTAGCAGTCAGAGAAATGCAAATCAAAACCACCCTAAGATACCATCTCACTCCAGTAAGATTGGCAGCCATTATGAAGTCAAAAAACAATAAGTGTTGGCGAGGATGTGGGGAGAAGAGTACACTTTACACTGCTGGTGGGACTGCAATTTGGTAAGGCCAATTTGGAAAGCAGTATGGAGATACCTGGGAAAGCAGGGAATGGGTCCACCATTTGACCCAGCTATCACCCTCCTCGGACTATTCCCTGAGGATCTTAAAAGAGCGTACTATAGGGATACTGCCACATCAATGATCATAGCAGCACAATTCACAATAGCTAGACTGTGGAACCAACCTAGATGCCCTTCAATAGATGAATGGATAAAAAAAAATGTGGCATCTATACACAATGGAGTACTACGCAGCAATAAAAAATGACAAAATCATAGAATTTGCAGGGAAATGGATGGCATTAGAGCAGATTATGCTAAGCGAAGCTGGCCAATCCTTAAAAAAACAAATGCCAAATGTCTTCCTTGATATAAAGAGAGCAACTAAGAACAGAACAGGAAGAGCATGAGGAAAAGATTAACATTAAACAAAGATGAGTGGGGGGAGAGAAAGGGAGAGAGAAGGGAAAGCATATGGAAATGGTAGGAGACCCTCAATGTTACACAAAATTACATAGAAGAGGATGTGAGGGGAAAGGGGGGGGGAAACAAGGGAGAGAATTGAACAACAGCAGATGAGGTAGAGAGGGATGATGGGAGGGGAGGGGAGGGGGGATAGTAGGGGATAGGAAAGGTAGCAGAATACAACAGTCACTAATATGCCATTATGTAAAAATGTGAGTGTGTAACCGATGTGATTCTGCAATTTGTATTTGGGGTAAAAATGGGAGTTCATAACCCAATTGAGTCAAATGTATGAAAGATGATATATCATGAGCTCTGTAATGTTTTGAACAACCAATAAAAAATTAAAAAAATATATAATAATGCAAGCGTAGACTATAATTTGCTTCACTTCAGTCACCAACACTTCCTCTTTCCCTTCTCCTACTAACTTCCTGTTCTCTGCTCTATTGATCTTCCTTCTATTTATTTATAGTTTTAAAAATCAGTGTGTGTGTATATATATATATATATATGCATAGATAGATAGATAGATAGATGAAATACCCTGCAGTCTATTCATACATGTACATAGCATAATTTAGTCAGTTTCATTCCAGAATTCCTCCCTCTTCCCATTCCTCCTCACTCCCCCTCAATCCCTTTCCTTTACTCCACAGTTTTCTATTTTCATGAGGATGGTCCCTTCTTTTTTCCCTCTTATTTTAGTTTAGCTTCTGCATATGAGAGAAAATAATTGACCCTTGACTTTCTGAATCTGGTTTATTTCACTGAACTTCATGATCTCCAGTTTTATCCACTTACCAGCAAATGACATAATTTCATTCTTCTTTATGTCTGAGTGAAACTCCATTGTATATACATGTCACATTTTCTTTTTTTTTTATTAGTTGCTCAAGACAATACAATGATCTTGACATATCATACATTTGATTCAAGTAGGGTATGAAATCTCATTTCTCCACTTGTACAGATTGCGGGATCACATTGGTTATATATCCATGTGTATACATACAGCAATCCTAGTGTCAGTTGTATTCTGTTGCCCTCCCTATCCCCACTCCCCTCCCCTCCCATCACTATTCTCTACCCATTCTACTGTGACACTTCTCTCTCTCTCTCTCTCTCTCTCTCTCTCTCTCTCTCTCTCTCTCTCTCTTTCCTTCCCTTCCCCCTCACATCATATACATATTTTGTGGACCCATGAGGGGGTCAATAAAATTACGCAGCAATAAAAAATGACAAAATCATAGAATTTGCAGGGAAATGGATGGCATTGGAGCAGATTATGCTAAGCGAAGCTCGCCAATCCTTAAAAAAACAAATGCCAAATGTCTTCTTTGATATAAAGAGAGCAACTAAGAACAGAACATGGAGGAAGAGCATGAGGAAAAGATTAACAGTAAACAAAGATGAGTGGGGTATAGTCCGAGAAGGGGAATAGCTGGGTCAAATGGTGGTTCCGTTCCAAGCTTTCCAAGGAATCTCCACACTGCCCTCCAAATTGGCTACACCAGTTTGCAGTCCCACCAGCAATGTACAAGTGTACCTTTTTCCCCACATCCTTGCCAGCACTTGTTGTTTGACTTCATAATGGCTGCCTTTCTTACTGGAGTGAGATGGTGTCTTAGAGTGGTTTAATTTGCATTTCTATGATAGCTAGAGATGGTGAGCATTTGTGTGTGTGTGTGTGTGTGTACTTGTTGATTGATTGTATGTCCTCCTCTGTGAAGTGTCTGTTTAGATCTTTGGCCCATTTGTTGATTGGGTTATTTGTTTTTTGGTTGTTTAACTTTTTGAGTTATTTGTAGCATTCTATCTTAAATGTGAGGGGTAAAAATTTGTTCCCAGGATGTAGGCTCCCTATTTACCTCACTTATTATTTCTCTTGCTGAGAAGAAACTTCTTAGTTTGAATATGTCCCATTTGTTGATTCTTGATTTTAACTCTTGTGCTATTGGTGTCCTATTAAGGAATTTGGAGCCCAAACCCACAAGAGGGAGATTAGGGCCAACTTTTTCTTCTATTAGATGCAGAGTCTCTTCTTTATCCATTATCTGTTCATAGGTACCTGTGCCATTTGCATAAATTGGTTATTATGAATTGCACTATTAAAAATATTGGTGTACCTGTATTTCTATCGTATGTTAATTTTAGTTCTTCAGGATAAACACCAAGGAGTGGAAGAGCTTGATTGTACTGTGTTCCAGAGTGGTTATACCAACTTGCAATCTCACCAATAATGTATTAGTGTGCTTTTCCCCACATACTCAACAGCATTTATTTTCATTTGTATTCTTAATGATTGCCTTTATAACTGAAGTGAGATGAAATCTCAATGTAGTTTTTAATTTGTATTTCCCTGATTCCCAGGAATATGGAAGATTTTTTCATCTATTTGCAAGCTGTTTGTATTTCTTTCTTTTTCTTTCTTTCTTACTTTTTTTTTTGAGAAGTACATGTTTAGTTCTTTTGTTCATTTATTGATTATGTTATTTGCTTTTTTGGTGTTAAGATTTTTTGATTCTTTGCATATCCTGGACATTAATCCCCTGCTGGAGAAGGAGCTAATATCTTTTCCCATTCTGTCTCTCTTCCCTTTCTTCCTTCATCTCCTAAAGAATTGTAATTACAGTAACTAGTTCATAGCATGCACTAATACATATAAAAGGCTTGCCATAATGTTTGGTATGTAGATTAGAAATTGTAACTCTGGGGTTGTGCTGAGTGTTATCAATCAGCTTTTATCTTGAAGTTCTGTTTGGCCATACTGTTATTATTAGAGATTCCATAGAGGTAAACTCAAAAGATTATGAAATTCTTTACAGAATGCAAGCAACAAATTTTAGTTTGAGCAAGCGCCTAGGGAAAATTATTTGTTATGAAGGATTTTCTACTGTAGGTGGTTTTCCTTGGAGTCTGCTGAAAATACAAAATGGAAAACATGACCATATGCTGAAAATTCAAGTGCTTATAGAAAGTAAAAGAAATAAAGCAAATCACATTCTAGTTGACAATTTAAATAAAGTTCCTGAATAAAATACAAGATGCCGTGGTAAATGTGAATTTCAAGCGCATACTAATTTTTGTAACCATATCACAAATATTTCATGGGTATCCTATGTTTTTATTTGCTTTATGTAGCAACCCTAAATATTAGGAAGTCTATATGCAATTTCCAAACCACCTTAAAAATCCAAACACTCTAGATCATACATAATCCAAGTTATATAGACTCAGCATACATTTCCAAAATGTTGCCAAAAAAATAATGTAATTCTAGAGTACATTAATGAGCTCTCTAAAACAAACATTTGTATAAAATCATGCCCCATTCCACATTTGTTAAGATCTTTATAAACTCCCCAGTACACAGGAATAAAGTTTAAAATTTTAACTTGATTTATAAAGCCAAAATCTGGTTCCTATCTTCTTAGTAACCATGATCCCCTGTAATCCATGTCCCCTCCGCACAGTCAAATTGCATGCCCTAGACATTTAAGGTGTTCAGTTCTTCCAGAAAACATTGTGTGCTTTTATGTTCTTTATTAACTTAACAATCTGAAAAAAAAAAGCTCCAGCTCATTCTTTAAACACCATCCACAGTTATTACCTCCTTCAAACAATCTTCCACATCTCCTGTAGACAAAGTTCCCTGCTATAATCACAGAACATTTTGTGCTTAATACTCTAAGGCATATATTTCACTATATAGCATTATAATTATCTCCTTCCTAAATAAAAGGGTAGAAATGCTGTCTCTTAGAACAGGAACCATCCCAATTCACTGATGCACCCAATTATGTATTTTAGTGCCCGATTCATAGATGGTGCTCATAGAATTTTAATAACTGAATGAGTGGATGAAAGGATGAAGGCAGATTATATGAATCAGAGCTTTGTTTCCAATATGAATCCCATTTCACCTATCCTGTTATGGTTTGTGATAATTCTCTATAAAAAAAAAGTCAGAATGGTTAATCAAAGTTGACTGCTAAAACTAGAAAGAGGAGCAAGTGAAATAATTTGGTTCAGCAGATAGGATGGAGTAATTTATTTTGGATAAGGCACTAGAAAATGCAAAAATGAATAAGTGATAATATACCATAATAAAAGTAGGGAACCAGGGAATATATACTTTTCATACTTTGATCAAAGAACAATGAGATAATGAGAAGTCACACTTAGACCTACAGATTGCTGATATATAGTATGTATAAAAGAATACCCCTCAGAAGAATTTTCCTAATTTTACTTAACTGCAAAACTAAACATTTCCTAGCCTGTAAAACCAATTTAGTTTCCAATATTTGGAGTTGTTTTGAGACATTGCATTTTACTGTGTAGCACTTATCATTTTGCACTGCAGCTAATTATTTATTTCCTTCTATATTTAGTCAGCTGTAAGGGAGTAAAAAAAATAAGGGACCATGACATATAAATCATTAGCTGCATTCTTAGTACCTAGCACAGAACCAAAGAAGGATGGATGGATGGATGGATGGATGGATGGATGGATGGAAGGACTGACAGGTGGTTAGATAGATGGATGGATAAATTGATGGATGAGTGGAAGAATGAACTTCCTAAGAAGAAGAAGTTCTTTTCAACATTTTCCAACCTGGCTTATCCTTCAGCATCACCTGAACTCCTTTTAAAATACCATTTTTACCTCCATTTCACACAAGAATCAGAAGTTCTGATTATGTAGGTATGCTACATCTTGAGACAAATATTGAAATACATAAAACATGCTGTATCATGCATGAGATGCCATATTATTACAAAAGAAAGACATTTGAAATATTTCTCTGACATACTTTTGTGTGACTTTTCTGATTTCAAAAAGAGAAGTCATTCAATTCACATCAATTGAAAACAAAATTACTCAATTTCCATTATTTCCTTAATATAATGCCTTTAGAAAGAGGCTAGATCCCTAATTGCTTTCCCCTGTCTTAATCAGTGAACTCTTTGTTATAGTACTTAGGTCTACGCATCTCCAATATTCCCGGTTCATTCTTACCAATTGACAAATATTTACTGTGGACAAGTCATTATGCAGCATGCCCACATCCTTGAAGACAGTTTGCACTCTAATGAAAATTTTCAGTGAAGGATGCATTTGGGTTTCTTTTTTTTTTGTTTGTTTGATTTTTTTTTTTGCTTATATTGTATGCTTTTATTTAGGAATGCCCTCAAGTCATCAAATATTTCAATTATGGAGACATCACAACCCTCTCAGTTATCCCTTCCTTAACCTGCTTCTCAGCTGGTTTTGGCTTTACAAGTACCTTGGAACAGCTGTCTTATCTCACCAGCCAAATATCTGATTATGAGCAAATAAGCCTTAAGCCTTAATAAAATAATTTTATGTGGAAGTATTCCAAAGAATTGGAATGGATACCACTTTGATAGTAACAGAAAAGGCATTTGCATCAAAATTGAGATATTAAAATAAGTGCTAGGATGCCAGGAGAGAGATGGGCAGAGAATACAGCTCTTTTGTTTGAAAGAGGTTATAGGTGAGTATCTCTTGGATTTGGAACTTTTGTTACCTTACTGTTCTTAGTAAGTAAAAGTTACCAACAAGTCATTATAAAAATATTACACGTGTACTGATGTGATTGGAGAATGTTGATCCTAATCTGAGACTGAAAAATAAATGACAGGTAACATAGGACAAAGCTATATCAAAAGGGAATTCAAGTTTATGAGATGAAAAAAATATACTGAACTTGTCCCTGAAATGACTGGGAAATTCTCTAGGTAATTCTGATTATGGCATAGTTAAATTCTATATTAGAGTGGAAGAACAGTATTCTAGAAATTCATCATAAACTCATTCAGACTTAAAAGAGAAAATGAAAAACCATAGGCTTTAGATAAGTAAAAAAAAAATAAAGGTCAAACTTTAAAGGTAATCACTCACAGGATGTCTGAGTAATATTTAACAGCTAATGGGGAGTTCAGGGAAGATGTGTTGTTAAGGATCAAAAATAGTAGACCGTTGAAAATAAGCTTTTACCAGTTAATTAGCAGTCAATAACAATATTGCAGGGAAAGATAACCCAAGAGAAAAGAATAAGGAAACCAAGAAATCATATCTTTGCAAAATGGAAAAAAAAAGCAAAAACATACTACAGTGGTGTCCTTTTAGTATCAAAACAAGGTGCTCAGCCAAAGTTTCAGCTTTTTCATTTATGTGACCAAAAATCTGACCAAGATAAAGGAGGAAAAGCTTATTTTGCCTCATGGTTTCAGATTTCTCAGTCTACAAAAGGTTGACTCCGTAGCTCTGGGCCCAAGGCGAGGCAGAACATCATGGTAGAGGGAAGCAGCTCAGAATTTGGGAACAAGGAAGCAGAGAGATAGCTCCAATCACCAGGGACAAAATATTAACCCCAAAGGAATGCCTCAAGTGACCAACATCCTCCAGCTACACCCTGCCTGCCCAAGGTTACCATAGTTAATCCATATCAATGGATTAATCCACTAATTAGCTTATGACTCTTATAACCAATAATTTCTCTCTGAAAATTCTTGCAAAATTGGCTAAATAAGCTTTTGGGGGACACCTTTTGTTTAAACCATAACACTGAAAGTATTCCTTCTTGATGCTCTTGGGGCTTGGTACATACTTGGGTGTGATAAGAGGATAGATTGACTGACAGAAAGGTTAAATGGACTTCTGTTCCCAGAGATTTAGCTATTCTAGTGTAAAAGGTGTTCAATATTCAAAATATTGTAAGCCAAGCTGAAAGAGGAAATGTACCTCAACTACTAGGATTTCAGCTTCCACCTAAGGAGTTCTGAGGGAATTCAAGGAAGAATTAAGACAATGATAATCCAAGAATAAAAACTGCTGTGATCCTAGTACAAAGGTGACCTAGAGAAAATGTCATGAATTAATTAGCTGATTAATTGGTTAATTATTATTATTTTTTTAAATTTCTAGAAGAGGCTCCAGAGAATTAGAGTATAGATATTGTGCAGTCTAAGGAAGAATGGGATTAATGCATATTTAAATATAATTCTCTGAAAAGAAACAATATGGCTTCCATAGCAAAAATTATGCCTTGCTTTTCAAAGACCCAAATAAGAAATAAGCAATGTAATTTTGATTTCAAAAATTTTTTTGACAGTCTGCTGTTGCGAGTCATGACTTTGGGCTATAATTTCCACAATATTAGGTTTGACAAAAATTCAGAACAAAGGCCACGCATAACTAAATAATTTTCAGAATGCAGATGTATATTAAGTAAACTTCCAAATAAATAAGTATACCCATTGACCTTCAGACCTTAAAACTATCATTACTATTATTATAAATGAGCTATAAGATTGATTAAATATAGAAATTCTTATTTTATATAAGGACTGCTGTGTGAAATTGTTCCAAGATGTAAAAAATACTCTGCTGTATCCCACTATATTTAGAATAGATGTGGCCTTTTTTTTCTGGAAATTATAATGACTTGATCTGTGACAAAAACAAATATGTACAATTTATTATGAAGATGTTTAATTTTCATTTCATTACATTATAGTCTGTGAACATTTATAAGTCTTTAATTAAGCATGATTTATAAAAATTGAGGTCATTTTCCATTTAGATTGCTTGCAGTGTTAATCACAGTGTGAATAGCCTTTAATGCTGAAAGAATTGCATTATACTAATATATAAATGCCTCTCTGTAATTTGCATATGTTCTCTGAGCCTGCATGTTACTGGATATGTACACATGTAAAAGTGTTTTGCTAAATATGATACTGTACTAAAGAGTATATATGATTCATTTAAAATAACATTTACATTTTATACATTTCGATTTAAGTAGTTTGAGTTTTAAAAATAAACATTGTAAAGTGAATATTTAAACAATGAAGAGGTTATTTTTTGACATAAATTAAGTATGTCTATAAAGCCTTTCCACTTCAGCAAATGTAATTCCAATTCACTCCACCTCATGTTAACACTGGCTAAAGGTGTTAACTCTTGATTTTTTTTGGAACCAGAATTCCTTAATTATAACTTGCTTGTTGATGACTCTAGATTTGTCTTATGGACCTATAGCTAATAAAAGGTTCAAAGGTTGATTTGTCCTAGATGCACATTCACATATTTTTAAACACTATTTATTGTGTAAAGACATGGATGATTTAGGGAAGAACAACTGTGCCTGCATATTAATAACAGTACACACAATTCTTGGTTGTTCTCACATTATTGACTAGGGAACTTCCTTCTACTAAGATTTCAAAGGGGCAAGAGTTGGGTTTGATTTTGGTCATGATGTATTTCATTCTTAAAATGAGAAATTTCTTAGTGCTTTCTACCTGAGTATTAAGTTCTTATTTTGTACTATTAACACCCAATCTAGGGTGGGTTTCTCTCCTGCCTTCTATTCATTTCTCAAGTTTATCCCACTGTGGCCTCACTGGGTCCCTCTAAAGCAGGAGGATAAAGGGGATATCCTTCTATCCTGTCCAGCTCTTCAGTGCCAAAAGACAAACTGCAGTTCCTTCCACTGGTGCTAAGTGTTCATTGTAATTTGATCCCTTTCCTGCATCTTCAGACGTGGGATCCCATTACTCCCCCTCACATTCTGTGCTCCAAAGTGGAACTATTCATGTGTCTAAACCGACCATCAGATCATCAAAGTTGTCATCAATTCTGGTTCCCTGCTTGGAAGTACACCACAGTGTCCATCTTGTCCTTATTAATCCTGATTAAACCTTTCCTTCAAGGTGAAAATCAAAATATATTCCCTATGTGTTCTTCTTCAGGCATCAGTACTCAGTATCTTTCATATACATATGGAAGCAAATAACCTTTTTATGTATAGCTTCATAAAATAAGGCAATGCTTTTTCTGAGAAATGAAGATTTAATTTATCAGCCATAACATGTTTTTATCTAAAACAAATTACAGTAAATGTGGTCTAGGAAAAGGCATATTGGGCATGTTCCAAAGTAAGCAAACTTTGCCATTGTCTTAAATTGAATTGCAACAAAATAAATAACACAGAGATTTTCATACCACTTAGAGTAACTGAAGTTTTGATAATAACAAGAAGAATTGAACATTTCATCAGCTAGGAAAGTGAAGAAATGACTTAGGTTCATTCTTTCCCCTTCTATTTACTCCATTTTCCTTCCCTCCCTCCCCTCTCTCTCTTTCAGGAGAGTTTCAGTATCAAATATTTGAGAGCTTGTCATAATTTTCAAGTTATGCACACAGTTCTTTTTAGACATTGTCAGATCCTACGTTTATTCTATTTTGCATTTCTAAATACTGAAATTATTGAGATTATTTTCAACATAGTCATGAATTATCTCTTCTTTCAGTTTGGGACACCTAAAAACAAAAAAAGAACTGCCTTCAGAGAAAGTCATAACTCGCTTAAAGAAAATAAGACCTCACTTTCAATAGTGCACCATGAATGGGAATGTGACAAACTCAATTTTCAGGAGGGGATAGTGTTTAGAAGACAGAAATTGGTACTTGTTTCCTTGTTTGGTCTTGAGAGGATAATTTAGTGATCAAATTGCTTTAAGCAACTGTGATAACCTAGGACTTCAGATACACCTTTTGATATAGTGGATCAGAAGGCACATTAAATCTGAAACTATATTTTTAGGTTGCACATGTCACTATTTCTATTATTTTGCTAGAAGTGTAGCAGGAAACACTTATGGGCACCAGTGGTCTTCAAGTAGAGTGTGATATTTCCGGAGTACAAAGAACAGGGAGTCAGGAGCTGCATGTGGAAAGTTTGCCATCTGACTAGGTGAAGGGTGAAAGGCATATACCTAGAGTTCTACCAACTAATACTGTTTATGTCTTAAACTGGTTAAACATAAAACAGCAACAGAGTTATAGGATTCAGGACCAACAGGGAGTTGACTGGAATAGATGATAGGAAGAAAAAGAGATGAAGAGCAAGCAGCCTGCTCTCCACCTATCTTACTAGCTCTACAGAACCCGGTGTTGTACTACAGGGAATTATTTGGAAATATCAGTGATTGATATTTGACTCAATTAGTCATTTTTTTCCTTTTACATTCAATTCATATTCATTTTCTCTGTTGTCTAAAATTAGCATGGAAATTAGTATAATTTGATGAATGTTATTACATATGGTTTTGTATCATATGTGATAATGGTATATGAAAGGTAAGTCCCCTTAGTCATCCTAACTTTAGAAACTCTTGAATGAGATTAGGAAGTGATCATCATTTACATTTATTATACTTTGCATGTAATGAGCTTTAGCGATTAACTCTAATTTGCTTCTCATCGTATTCATCAAAGGCAAACTATTTAAAAACTAAAACATCTCCGTCAGTTAGAATTTTAATGAATTAAGATGAAATGAGACAGTGTTAATTGGCAGTTGCTGCGGAGTGGTTTCTAGATCTTGTAAGTAAAACCAATTCATCTCTCCATCAGGGTTAATTTGTTTGATTTAATTCTAAGGATATACTGAATATTTCCCCAAACTATTCATATGTATTTTTAGAATTTGAGAATGGTTTAGTTCTGTTGATCCTTCATCTGGATTTTTCAATTCTATTTGAAATTGATTAAATTTGATTTTAATGAACTGTTGGTTTAAGCAGAATTTGTATTTGTATCACTGACATGTGTAAGTACAAATACCAAAGGAATAGCATCACTCAGACTTTTTCATTTGAAATGCCTAAAACCTTCTGATATCTAATCATTTTTTTTTACCAATAACCCTCTTCCTTTATTCTTGTTTCCTTAGATATAAATGAATGTGAAGCAGAACCTTGCAAAAATGGTGGTATATGTACGGACCTTGTTGCTAACTATTCCTGTGAGTGCCCAGGAGAATTTATGGGAAGAAATTGTCAATATAGTAAGTATTTTCATACATGTATATATATATTATATGTATATCCATGTATATGCATATGTGGATATATACATACACATACATGAATGATTTTATTTATGTGTCCTTCATTTATTATGGAATCCGGCCAAAATCATTACCATTCCTTTCAGAGCTCATAATTGGTCAAAATGGCACATTCCATATTTATTGACATAATATTATTAGCACACACATATTTTCCAGGATATGTTCCAGTTCACAGTATGCATAGAAGTAGCATTGTGGTCAGAAAGGAATGGCAACAGTCCTGAAGACACTCAAGTCTGTTTTTCCAAATAATCCCATTTTGACTTTGACAGTGTTTATAACCTAGATTAATACTAACAGAGTGGTTACTTTTGATTTGATAGACATTGGAACCAAAGAGCCTCTATCACAAATAAAGGTAGAGATAAAGAAGGATTTAGTTATATCAGCAAGGATTTTATATATAATTTATTTGTCTTCTTAGAAACCTAACACAGTCACATTTTGAGATAGTAAATCAAATGGCAGGACAATAATTTGTGTGAAATGTTTAAAAACAGGCAGAAAGTTTTAATCTCTTTAAAAATAAAAAAAAGGAGGCTAAAAGTAGTAACAGGGCTATTGTCAATGGCGTGGGACCTAAATTAGCCAGAAACACAGGTAAATAAGAACACTAATGATATCACTTTATAATTGTTGGGTACTTAGGAAACTTCATATGCTACAGATTTTATGTGTATTATACTATCTGAGCATCACAACAATATCATTCAAACTCAGAATAAAGATGCAGATAAGAATTCAGATGTAGAAACTTAGATACATATGTGAT
The DNA here is from genome assembly GCF_045843805.1 of Urocitellus parryii. Classification (NCBI taxonomy): domain Eukaryota; kingdom Metazoa; phylum Chordata; class Mammalia; order Rodentia; family Sciuridae; genus Urocitellus; species Urocitellus parryii. The sequence goes on along the minus strand of NC_135531.1, from coordinate 67,394,897 downwards.
GTGGTTTGCCCAAGCTTTCACAATTCGTCAATTAGTTGGTTGTAGAAGCAGAACTAATGAGAATGCAGGCTTTATATTCCCAATTCAGTGCATTTTCCTCTAAACTGAGAAACCTCTTCGGATACAGATGATCAAAATGAACACACAATAAAACCATTACTTCCTCTCTTTTTTTCTCTATCTCTTTAGACATGGTCACACATTTCCCACTTCCTCCTTCTTCTTTTCCCTCCCAACATGGTCTATAAAATAGGGAATTATATTGAACAATTTATTTGAGTTATATGTACAAATGATCATCTAAAAACTACATACTCATCATCCTAACCTGAAAAATTACACTAAAATAGTCAAGTTATTAATATCAAAGACAATTCACTATTATGTCCATATTCAAAGGAAAGTCTTAAATACAATATATAAATACAAAACCAAGTCAAAAAGAAATAGAATGTTTCACTAAACAATATTTAAAAAAAAAAAACTGATTGGAAGACACCAGGTACAAACTGATGGACTGAGGAGGAAATTTTTCTTGGCTTCAAATGATTGGAGGATATTGAGCATGGGTTGATGAGGCAAGCCACAGGGATGAAAGGGCAGCTTGAGGACAGATAGACCATCCAATCAGAGACCAGTAGCCAGCCAAGCAGCTAGTCTAGCAACCTTCCCATAGAGCACTTACCTGACCACCTTCATTAACTCACATGCAGATTCAGCTCTTGGCCAACCCCAGGCACAGAACTTTGATCCTCTGTTTTTTGTTTGCTTGTTTGTTTGTTTGTTTCATGGAAAATGAAGATGGCTGCCTAGTCAGTGCTGATAGTTGTACTAAAAAGCTACCCCTATGATGTCTACAAATGAACACTTTACTAAGATGATGAAGAATAAACAAACCAACGTCAGTGAACTATATTACATTTGTGTAGCAAAATAGTTCTGGGACCAGAATAGAGTATCTTCCGAGAAGCACTGGAACTAAGCAGAGCTTAAAATGGCACCTGGCTTAGCACATCCAGGCATGCTAAGGCCACACTTCTTATTCATAGGAAGACTGGACAGTTAGCAGTTGGAAGGAGAGGCCTTCCCATTTTCTTTAAGGGACTCATGAGAACTGCCTCGGGATGACTGTCACTCTGAGTTGATCCATTCCTAGCTCTCTGAATCAGATTCAGATGAACTAGCCTCTGAAGATACAGACATTCTAGACCAAGACGTAGGGCATTAAGGAACTGGGGTGGAGGTCAGAATTGATAGCTGGGGGAGGTGGAGCTTATGAAATAAACACTAACACCAGGAAAGAGGGAAAGATGCCTTTGCTGCCCAAAGATCAACTGAACACACAGCTGTCTGCCAACATGTTGAAATCAAAGAAGACTGGGTGTGAGCTGGATCTTGAAACCAAGAGCTAAAACCTGTTTATACTGTCATCAGAGACTTTTGTTGAGGTTACTGCATCTGAAACTGCCCTTGAGAAAAAAGATGACTGATTGATTATGGAAAGCATATATTGAAATCAGCTGTCAATTCACTTGCCATCAGTTTGTACCTGGTGTCTTCCAATCAGTTTTTGATATTGTGTTTAGAGAAACATTCTATTTTTCTTGGGCTTGGTTTTGTATTTATACACTATATTTAAGACTTTCCTTTGAACGTAGACATGATAGTGAATTGTCTTCCTTGACCTGAAAATTTAGTTCTACACATTGAGAACATTGAAAATTCACCACAGAGGAGCAGCTTCGTGTTACAGGTGGCACCAACTCTTTGCTGCTTGAAGTTAGGATCCTGGGAATTGACATTAGTTAGATTATACCTAATGTGACAGCTTTCACCCTGCAGCAAAATTGATAAATTTTCATCTGGGTTTTGCATCACTCCCAGAGTGTTACCACTGACAAGCTTACACCTGTAAGAAGGCAGAGAAGCTATTTGTTTGGGATAACTCACAAAGAAGGGAGACTAACTGCTGGGTAGTGTCAGAGGATACCTGTACTAAAACATGGCTGCCCTTGTGTTCAAACCCAACGGTCATTAGTTTAATCTTGGGCTTGTGTACTCCATTTCTTTGCTTTACTTCTTTCATATTTCTATCAATGGCTTTAGTTCAATTTATTTTGGTGTAATTTTGCATTTGTGATTTATTTTTAAAATCATTCATTGTGAAATCATTTCAACACCCTCAAAAATAGTAAATAATAGAAGAAACTGCAAAGGACTAGAACTGACTTTAAAATAGTATAATTATCAGGGCGTGGAGGCATATGCCTGTAATCCTAGCAGCTAGGGAGGCTAAGGCAGGAGGACCACAAATTCAAAGCCAGCCTCAGCAAATTAGCAAGACACTTAGCAACTCAATGAGACCCTGTCTCTAGTAAAATATTTTTAAAAATGGCTGGGTATGTGGCTCAGTGGTTAAGTTCCCCTTGGTTCAATACCCAGTACCAAATAAAATAATAATTAATAATAATAATAATAATAATAATAACTATAAAATAGTAAAAGTTTATAAAATATAAACTGTGGAACATTTATAATAAAGACAGAAGAGGAATATCAATTATCCTCAATTTATTATATCTTTCAGTTCTTACAATTAAACATAACATCAGGAAACAAATGGCAAAAATATGAAAAAAAAAAATTTCCATAAAGAAAGCAATTTAATACTTTGAGTTGAATTGTGTCTTCATCTTACAGTTGGTGTATTTTGAATTTTCTGAAACTTTCCTATATTACCTTTATAACCTGGAAAGTGTAATTACATTTTAAATGAAATTTAAAGAGAGAGCACTATGTGAAAAATAAAGACTGACTTCACCTCTCTCATTGCCTATTCCCCTGCCTTTTATCTACTCCCTCTCATTTGGGAGTGAGAAGAGGAGAGGGTGGGAGCTTTAAGCCAGGATCCCATGCTGAGCAGGAGGTCAGGAGGAAGCTCTGACAGGGGCACACACTCTCTACAGGGATCCACAAGCTCCTCACACCTTCACACATGCTTATATGCCCACACTCACAAGCACAGATGCCAGGAAGAAATGTGTTCATGGGGGGAAATTATTAACAAAGAAGATGACAAAAATGTTTTTTCAAAGATATGAAGAACCCTCATTTTACCCCATATACAGATTGCTGTATCACACCAGTTTCCCTTCCATTAATTGACATATTGCCTTTCTAGTGTCTGATGTATTCTGCTGTCTGTCCTATTCTCTACTGCTTTAAAATAATGAAGACAACATGGGTAAATTGAAAAATGCCATAAAGTCTCTTCACTCTTGTATACTTACCCCTCTGCAATGTAACTTGGAAGCTCCTCCTACCTGGAGGTGACATCTATTTCTCCACCTTTGAATTGGCTAATGGAGTTGGCCATATGACTTGCTTTGGTCAATGAGACACTGGCAAATGTGATGTAAGCAGGCACTTGAAAAGTGTTTGTGCAATGGGGCTGGCCCTTTTTGTTTCTACTGGGACTCTTCTACCACTAGGTAAATAACCCTAAGCCACCTTGCTGGATAGGATAATGGGCTACAATGGTCACCATCCTAGCTGACATTGGACCAGCACTTGTATGTGTAAGGCTATTGTTTACCATACTGTTCAAGTCACAGAACTGTGAGAATAATAAATGCTCGAGATAAAAAAAAAAAAAAAAAAAAAGAACCCTCATTTTGCAAATTTACTTAAAGGAGTATTTCCTTGGTTCTACATGTGCTCCTTCCAATCTATTCTCAATCCAGCTGTCAGAAGCAGCCTTTATAAAACAAAACAAAACAAAAAAATAGCTGAGAAAGCACCAACTCACAGCCTAGTCTCTCACTTTGCTGATGTCAGGCAGAGTAAAAGTTATAGTCCTCTTTTCTGAGATTCAAGGACCCATCTCTACCCAACCTTGCTCACTCCTCTCTCTCCAACACCATTTCTGGTCACTCCTATGCACAACTGTAGCCACACTGACCTCCTAGCTGTTTCTAGCATATACCTGGTGTATTATTGCCCTAGAATATTTCCTTTCCCATTCCTTTTTTTTTTTTTCTGTCGTATTTGCTATTGTGACACATCCCCATCCTGCCTTCAGGTAATTGGAAAAAAAAAGAAAAGAAAAAAACCCCAAAACTCAATGAAGCCTTCCTCTTGACCTCAGCATAGTGGAACACACTTTCTGCTTTTTTTTTTTTCCTTAACATTAATCACTAACAATTATTTTCAGATTTATATGTTGTTTATTGACTATTCCCTCAATTGAGTTTGTGCTCCATGAGATTTTATAATTGCCAGAAGAGTGCTGGCACACAGTGGGTGTTAAATAAAAAATCTGCTCATGAATGAATGAACCTAGCATTTTTAGTTCCTTAAGAATAGGAATGAGATATTATTTTTCTCAGTGTCTTCAACTACTATCAAGTTATTTTTATTTGACTTTCCTTTTTAAAGCAGTATTGTAAAACTGCCTTTAGCAATATAATAAAATGTAATTCAGCACTTTGGTACTTACTTGGTACACCATTGGTACATATTGGAACTCTAGCATTCATTGTACTCAATGAATATTGATGCAAATTGCATTGCTTTTCTTTGATTTGACAATTAACCCTTTAATTTTTGCCATAAAATTTGCAGGTAAAGGTTCCAGTAATTATTTACTAATTACATTCATAGGTGGGTTAGGGAAATGAAACTTTAAGTAAGTTCACATCAGATTTTTAGATATGGCCTATATAATTTACTCATCTCCTTTGGAAGATCTTAATTATCTTTTAGTTTTATATTTTAAATAAAATTGCTATTGATTGATATGTGAAAGTCATTTAGGTGTTCCTACCATATTTATTACAGCATTACAACAATTTTTCTAATTAAAGTCCTCATTTAGACTCCCTTGATTCTTTTAAATGATGAAAGCTCAAGTGTCCAGACAGTCATTTCCATAAACAGCTTGAAAGGAAAATGATGACTGACTGGAATGAGAAATGTGTTCTCATAAGAACAGATATGCCTTGCCATGTATGTTTTATATATAGGTATATATGTTGTAGTTGGGCACAATACCTTAATTTTTATTTATTTTTATGTGGTGCTGAAAAAAGAACTCAACTCCTCGAACATGCGAGGCGAGCGCTCTGCTGCTGAGCCACAACCCGGCCCCTTGCCATGTATGTTTAACAGCATATGGTGTTTAAACCATAGTAAGTACAATGGAAATTGATAGCTCATTAGATAACTAATCTAAAAATAACTAGAATTGTTTTCATTTATCGGGCTATATGGCCCACAATAGCCATATACAATTCCCTCCTGGCTGTTTAAATGTGACATGATTAAATTTCAGGAATGGCACTCAAATACATTTTCATCACTGACACTATTTCTGGAAATTAAGATAGTTACCAAGGGAGCTCTTAAAATGCAACATTGCCAAACTGTTATGCCAAAATGAATTAAGACTTGGATGAGTTCAGAGGGCTTTATGAAAAATAAAAACTAAAATCTTCAACTGAAAACAAAGTGAGGTTTCAAAATGTCAAAATTATTCATGCTTTTCTTAAAACTGTAAATTAATATTTTCTTATCTTCATTTTTGAGCATTCATAACTCTTTAACCATAATAAAAATGAACTAGTATTTACAAATGCACATATATGTGTAGTATATGTGTGTGATATATATAAAGAATATATATATATATATATTCTTTTTTAATGTCAGTGTGTACTACCTTATACCTTTATGTAAGTATAGGCTTATTCAATGAAAATATATAAGTAAATAATGTGATATGTATTGTATATATTCAATGCAATTGTTGCTTTATAAAGATGAATTTATAAATAATGGCAAACACATTGCTAGACTGTCTTGCCACCAATTGTCATATTATAATGTTGATTTTAATTTTAGACTTCACTGTGTGCCAAGAATTGTCCAAAGTACTTTAAATATTAATTCATTTAATCCTCTCAGCAGTCTTTGGAATAGGTGCTATTTATTACTGGTTCCATTTTACAGAGAAAATTGAGCTACTGAGTGATTAAATAATTTGCTTAGGTTCACATGGCTAGTAAACTGCAGAGCTTGGCCTCAGTCCCAGTCATTGCAGCTGCAGAGCCTGCAGTTCTAAGTATGATATGATCCTGTCTCTTGCAGGGTAAAAGGAAACTGTTTATTACACTGCATATATTAAAAACACTTGCACGTGATGAGTGGTCTTGGTGAGTGTCAGCAGCATTACAGGGAAAAACACAGTCTCGGCATTTAAAGAGAACTATGACTTTTCTATTTGTATCTTTAGTTGCCTTTTCTGTTCCTCGAGTTCCTTATCTGTAAGCGAACTTAACAATTTAATTTGATTCATATTGATGAACAGGTTAAAATTAATAGTGGATGTAAAATGCCTAGGTCAATAAATATCGTAAGTAAATTAATGCGTAAGTAAATAAACATGAGGATTTTGGAGTTGTGTGAAAAGCCAAAACCAGTGTATCCCTACATTTGCTTTTTTGTATAATTTATTTTATATGGTCAAACAGCTCACTTATCTTTTGTAACTGAGAATACATAACTGACAATAACTTTTCTGGAAGTTTACAATACAACACTAATGTCCTACTCTTCTCTATCCAGGTAGGACATAGACCCAGAAACAAAATATGAAAGAAATTTGCCAGTGAAATAAGCCAAGCATAGAGACCCACCATCTCACATGTGTGGAGTATGAGAATATTAATCTCAGATAAGTGCAGAGTAAAATGTTTGTTACCAGAGGCTGCGAGAGGAAGGAGAAGGGAGGGAGAGAAGAAGTTGATCAATTGGTACTAACTTATATTTAGAAGAGAGAATACAGTTCTGGTGTCCTCTTGCACAGTAGGATAGCTGTAGATAACAATTATGTACTGCATACTTCAAAAAGCTAGAAACAAAGGATCTTGAAAATTTTCTCCAGGAAGATAATATGAGAAGAGAGATATATTTAGCTTTATTCAGATATTACATAATGTGTACATGTATAGAAACAGCACATGGCATCCTATATGAATATGTATAATTTTATAATTTTGTCATTTAAAATAAATTAAAAATAAAATCTGATATAAAATAGTTTTAAATCAAGAGGTTTTTTTATTAAGAAGTGAAAAAGCAAATTGAAGCACACTTAAGTGAATATATCAAACTCTGTGATTAAATAAACTAGCCACAAATGTGTATTGAGCTTTTCTGAGCATAACTATGTACAAGGTTTTTAGGACATATGTGAATGAATTTATTCATTCACCAACTTACATCAAACTTTAGCTACCATGTCTAAAGCTGGGGCAAAAATATCATTAGATTAAATCCAGTTTCTATTCTCATGCATTACACAGATTAATGGAATAAAAGAGCAAGAGTGACATAATATCTAATTATAAAATCTGATGAGTGCCATGAAGGCAGAGGAGAAGAGAAAGTTATGATGGGATACCTGTTCTGGTTGAGGGTTTAAAGAAGAGACATTTGAGCTGAGAGCAGAAGAATGCAATCTGTACCTTAACAAAGGGGGAGGGTGGTAGAGATGAGAGTTTTACAAAGGGAAGGATGATATCCTCAGGGATAAACAACCTACTTGTCCTTGCGAATCCTAAAATTCAGTGATGAGTTAAGAATGATCTTTAATCATCATGTGATAGCATTTGTGGAAGGATTACCTGATTTTTAGGTCTAAATATTATGGAGTCAAGAAATTTCATTTGGAGATCAAGATAAAACAATATTTATGCACTCCAAAATTAACATTATAAACTACATATTTAACAACCAGAAAGGATTTGTAAAACACTAAATAGAGCTTAACTCAGACAGTAAATGTTACTGTCTAAGAAATATAGCAAAAAATCAAGGAGAAACAGAAAAATAACCATTTACCACTGATCCTTGGTTTATTTCAGGTAATTAATATTTGATATATTAGACTGAATTTTCTCTCTGATATGCAAATACTCACACATAACAAGGGTGGGGTAGGGAAGAAAAGAAGTTCAGTGCACTAGACAAAGTGGAATGAAAGGACGGGTGAAGGGGTAGGAATAGGAAAGACAGTAAAATGAATTTGACATAACTTTTCTATGTTCATATATGAATATGCCACAGTGAAACTCCGCATGGTGTACTACCTCAAGAATGGAATCCTAATTAGAATAAGTGATAGTCCATGTACGTACAGTATGTCAACATACACTCTACTGTCATGTATATCTAAAAGAACAAATTAAAAATAAAAAAAAAATAACCCAGCACTCTAGTAGAATGGAAAAAGGACCATTTTCCTCAGGCTTCCACCTTGTATGAACATAAGAGAAAAAATAAAATTGTGAGTTGATGAATTTTTATACTCAGCACTAAGCATATAATATTAAATCCAAGATATATAATATTTCCAGTCTACCAGTGAATATGCAGGTCTACAAACATAAATAACCACAGGGATATATTCTCAAATACAGATAATTATTTCAACTTCTCACATTCTTTTAAAGGGTATGATAGGAAGTTTGAAAACACAATGCTGTGCAAGTGTATCAGTAGTTCTCAAGAAAATAAATGATTCCAACATTACTGCAGGGTGAAGTCTTTGCAACAATAAACAGAAAAAATTGACTTGGTGACAAAACTGAATTGGATTTTCTGTGTCTGACACATAAGTTCCATCTTCAGTCAGATGCCTCTGGCTATATCTTTTCAAATGTTACCCAACAGTTTTGTGCAGACATATCATATTTTGAAAGTTCACCTGCTGTACCTTAAAATGATAATGTAATAAAAGAAAGAGGAAAATATCAGAAAATATGCTCAAATAGACTTTCTAGGATTTATTAAATACCTCTAACAAATTGAATAATTTTCTTATTACTTGGTAGTTTTTTTATTTGATTGCAAAATAATTTATAAGTAAGACATTCTTATGTATTCTTGATTTTCAAATTATATCAGCATTCCCAATACATGTTAAAACATGCATTTCTGTAAGTTAACCTTAAATTTATTTTCTTGGCTTTTTCAAAAAATGTACCCTAATGTTTCCCAATTCAAAGAAAAAAAGATAAAGTACTCAGAGACAAGGATTTTGGGAATAGCATAACTTGATTTAGTGCTCATAAAATTTAGAACTATAGTGGATCCTTAAAAATTATTGTATTTTTCTCACTGAAAATACCAATATTTTCAAACATCTTCACAGTTCCCACCCTTGCAGAAAATGGGGAAACTTAAAGTTTTTACAGTTTATAAAAGAAAAAAAGAAAGAAAAAAGAAAATAAGTCATTCTAGAAATGGACACTCAGAACTTGGTTCAAGTGTAATTTATGGGAAAGACATTATCCTATAAATGCTAACATAGCATTCTTGGGTAGTAAGGTGAAATTTGGGATCCAACCATCAATGTGAGCCTGAAATAAATATTTTATAATGAAAAAATTACAGTACAAATCACAGTGATTTCTGCTTCTATAATATTCAAGAACAGCAGAGATAAATGCCTTTCTCAGATAGGAAAAAAAAAAAAAAAAGATGGTTCCTGATCTTCTCTGAATGTGCACAGTTTTCCAAATGATGACATGATTTCCTGAGCTCTCAAGGGTTTCAAATGGTTGCAATAAAATTTTACTGGCAACCTGGGGCTAAGTTTGGCAGTGACAGCAACAACTGGCATGACCCTTGCCCACAGTTTTCAACTGAATCGGCACACTTGGAAGTGATGGCTTCCAGCAGCATGTAAGACAAAGAGCCAAGTCCACATTTTGAGTTTTATCTTCAGAGCTGTCTTCATCAACTGAAGAATCAGGGCACGACACACTGCTTTCCTTTTTAGGCTGGTGGAATTATAGGTGCATTGGAGATACTCAGATGAGGTAATGCTGCTGATTACTAAAATGCAGATGGTAGTTCAGGGATGCCTTGGTGATGGAGATTCAGATTTGATAAAGTCAGATGAGACTGGTAAAGTGACAAAATAGGATGGCATTGCCGAGAGAAAAAAACGAAAAGAGTGGAAGATTGCTAAGAATAGAGTTTACAGCAGATAAAAATCATTGTTTCTCTGCAAAGTTTCAAAAAATAGAATAGCAGTAATCTGAGAAATAGAGCATAAAGACTGAGAAACCACGTAAAGGGTGCTTTTGGAATAGGAGCTGGACAGGAAATGGAGACTAAAAAAAAACAGATGTCTTAATTTGGAGGCTCAAACCCTTAATGGTCCTTACATAATTGTAGTGGGTGGAGGGGAAATATGACGGATTGCAAGTGCTCATGTTGAGCAGGTGCAGAGTAAGCAATGAAAACCACAGACCATACCTCCCAAGTTATGGTACTTGGAGCATATCTTAAACCCTAAAGAGCCATTGAGGTGACCAAAGTCCTAAAAATAAATTTCATAATAGTTACTTTAATAGCTTTATCTGGTCAATAATACACTTTCTTTTTAGAGCTCTAAAGGGAATGGATACATAAAGTATCCAACTTAAAAATAAATTGAACTTGAGGAATATGGTTCTATAAAAAGAGTAGAGCCAGAGAAAAGTCAGTAAATCCAATACTAAAATTCAAGGAAAACAGGAGCATGGACATAAAATAAACTATTCTGACAAGAAAAAATGGTAAGAACTATAGTTATATAAGGAAACCTATAAATACTCAGCACTATTATCTAACTACAAAACACCAAGGAATGGAAACTGCAGCTTTTAGCTCAGAGAATCCAGAGATATCCATGGCGGTTTGTTCAAGATAAAATTCATTTCATATTTTCTCTGGAACACTTGCACAGACACAATTTTTTTAAACATTCATAAAACGACTATTTGGAATATAAATATTTCTTTATATTTACTTGGCAGAAACTTAATAATGCCATTTCCCTTTCCACTAGAATTATTCCTGGATTTTACCATTGTTAACAGTCTTTAGTTTAACAGAGCAGGAATGCTTTTTTACAAGGATTTAAGAGTGTTCTCAATCCCAGTCTTTAAGTGCTCAATGCAAGATTTTCAACCAACGTATAAGACTCTCAATGGAAGGATGAAGGTGGCTGTGTGATGAGAAAACAAAAATAAAACATTCGTTTTTATTAAGGACTGCCTAAAATTTAGAATTTCTATCAATTACCAATATAGACAATGACAACTTTAGAATTAGCAATACCTATGACTAACAGAAATCACAAATACTGTAATTTGTTGCAAATCTCTAAAACTTTCATTTACATTTTTTCACTAGTAGGAATCTCTAGTAGATCTGCCTTTTATTTAATGCATTAGTAGATAAATGCTTATATTAACATATCATGCATTTTAAAATATTTCAATTGTTTGTATTTCCTTACATTTCATTTTACTCATTTAAATGTGTTATTCTGAAATAGGTCCCTAGGCTTCCCCAAACTGACAAAGAGGTCTATCCATAGACATGGTTAATAACCCCAAGTTAATGCTTTATCTGTCTGAAAATATGATTTCCCCCTTATAATATGCTTGAAACTTTTAGAAATGAAAGCAATCAATAAGCAAAATTTATTTAACCTTTATTCCTGGCCTGTCTGTTGAGTTTTGTTCTCTAGTTCTATGTGTTAAAAACATGTAAGCACAACAGTAGAAGACCACATTGTTAAGCCACATTTTTGTCACTGTGTTCACAGAGGTTTTATTAACAAGATTGAGGTGTTATGATTGAACCCATTTTTACTTCTAATCAAGAGCACAGATTTAAAAAGTTTTTAAACTCTGGAGATGTGATGTATTCTAAGGTACCTACCCTGTGAATACTAACCTGTATTTAAGACAAGAGAAAGAGCCAAATTAAGTAACTACCTCCAATTCTCCTCCCTCCTCCTCCCTTACCCTAATGCACTGCCCATGAAGCTGAGCACACTCAGTCTACCTTTTACCAAAAGATCCCCTCAATTTACCTCAGTAAAAAGATGGCCAGAACCATGAACCAGAACTATGAAGAAGTCTTGTTCATTACTTGGTTTTCTATGTAGTTGTGTCTTTCTCTCTCTGATCCCATGTCTAGGTCATATGTCTCAGAAAATTTTTGCTTCTCCTTATTTTCTTACTCCCTTTTCTGCATGAATGATGAAGTTAACTTAATGATACTTCTCATTTATAACAATATTTCAATTTGAAGTTGCTTCTTGTAATGCACAATAAGTAGTTCTATAGACTGTACTAGAAAATCTATAAAACAAGAAAAACAGTCATCCTACAAGTGTACCTGAGAAGGAAAACAATTTGTTTGGTATTTCTGAACTCCTTTCATCAGTATGGGAAAATACCAGCTGTTTATACACAGTTAACCTTTTGGAGTAGTTAGGTGGATTTTGTCATGGAAGCTTCTGTAAATTTGTTCATTATGCAAAACACTATAAAAGTCCCCACACAACTACTAACTACGAACTTCTGTTATTTGGTCTAATCATAATAAGCAAAACTATTTTTATACTGTAATTGGTGGCACTGTTATCCTGAAAATATTGCAAAATAATATGAAAATTTTGTTCAATGAAATTGATAAATGAATGTAATGGGAGGGGAGTTTTTTTTCTAAGGTACAGTTCACACCCAGTAATTTCTAGTGAGTATCTCTGTGCTACTTTGTGAAGTGTGAGAGCTTCACTTGGAGAATTGCTAAGGGACCCTTGTTTTGAATGGCCCTTTAATATTTTCTTTATAATTTTTTTTCTGATTAAAAAAGCAATAGATATCTTTAAAAGAGCACTTGGAAAACACAAAATTAATGTTTTAATTTCCTTTCCTTTTGAAATGAAATCTGCTAAATCCACCACCTGCAACACACCACCAACAACAATGTACATGACATTGACTTGAGTCACTCCTTCTTTCGCAGTGTGTGCCACTCTGTCTGAAGCACAGATCTCTTTCAGATCTCATCATGCTCAGGAAGAGGCCTTGTTCTTCAATGTATTTACTGTCCTCCACTCCACAACACCTAAAATAACTAAATGAAAAAATTTGGACACTTGACAAATTTGGTCAGCTGAGTGGGTAACTAAGATTTTTTTTAGTTTAATAACAATTCTCTAGAGAGTTGCTTTCATCTACTTTAATTGATTTAAAAATGGAAGCAGACTGTCATTTATTTAAACATATGAAGAGACAACTAGATTAATTGAATCCAAATTTAAACTGAAGTTTAAAAAGAAAAATATTAGAAAATTTATAATATTAGTCTGACACTTTTTAGCAACATAGAAGTAAAAAGGAACCACTGTTTTACATTCTAGTCACAGCCTCTCTACTCACAAGAATGTAACAGTACATACAGTTTTTGAAATTTCAGGAGCTGGCTAGCCAAGTATATTTTCAACAAGGCTGCTTTTATTACTGACTGAAGTGAATTTTTTTTTTTTTTAGTATTCTACCTTAACCAGACAGTACATGATAGAAGTTAAAACCCACAAAAATCATGTTTCAGTTAATAATTCAGGTTATTAATTAGTCATGCTTATGAGACTTGAGAGTAGAATCTGACTTTTAAAATGATTGCAAGATTTAGAGGGTAAATATAATCAATTGACTCATTTTACTCACATTTACTTTTAAATTTGTTAACACAGATAATGAACCTTAAATCCAGATTAAAGTGAACATCATAAAAAAAGAAAAATATCTTGGGAAAATTCAAGGTTCTGTGCACATGAATGTTTAACTGGCCTTTGCTTATTCATTCTATGGATTGTTGTGTACCTATAATAAAAAGCTACTAGAATAAAAAAACTGACAACTTCAAAAACAATTCTAGGTTAATACACAGCATTCTCCATAAGGTAATGTTGAAAACTATACATAAACATTTATCTTTTCATCCGTAGTTAGACTAGTGATATGATTCTTGCACAGGTGCTGACTTCATATTTAAAATGTGTTAACATTGAAAATGATTGCCTCCACGAGTGGTCTTGAGGCATTTGTTAAACAGAGAAGAATGCACAATGATAATAGGCTTTCTTATAAGAGGACATATGAAATTCATCCTTTATAGTGAGAAGATAAAAAGCTAAAGAGAGAAAGAAGAAAGCTATGGAAATCCTTGGGCAAGGCAGTTTACCATGGTTCTTTTTTATGGATCTCTAGTTATAAAATAATGCTAAATTTAAACTAGGTCCTACTAAGTGGTTCCCAGGTATAAAGGAATTTAACCTTAAAAGACTAAGTATAAAGTTTTAACTCTGCCTTGTACAGAGAAGAGGCTCCAGGAATATTTGGTCAGAGGTGAAGGAGTAACAGCCTATGTTGACCCTTCAATCCCTAAGCCATAGCAGAAACACAATGAGCTAGCCACTGGTCTACATCTTTATAAACATGATGGCCAAGAATCCCATTCACCCTTTTTGTAGCTTCTCTGCACTCCTTAAAGCATATGCTGCTCCAAGAATGCCAACCCATCATATCAAACTGTTAGTTATGACCCACTAGTAATGAATGTGCCTGACTCCAAATCCTTGCGCTGTGACTGTAGAGGGGATGTTGACCCTTGGTGGGCCTCAGTTGCCTCAATTAAAACTGAGAATAAAAATACTATTCATAAGGTTATGTTGAAATGTCCAACAATTTTGTTTTTCTCTGTATAGACTTCATTTGTAATCTCCAGGGAGGTCTGTGATATAAAATAGATTCATACCTTTGGGGCAGTGCAGGATAGGGGGTGATGGAGCAGAGAAAATGTATTGAATGTTCACCTAAAAGAATTCAGCTTATTTAGCTGTTACCTGTCTCAGTTGGAGGAGTGAAAGATATTGAAAGAGATAAAAAGGGTGAGTGAGTTTGAGTTGATAATGTATGCATTTCCAGGTACAGAACCACCCCAAGGGATTATACTTTTTATTATGTTGAGCCTTAATTGAATGGCTCAATAAAGTTTGGGAGCACTGTTGGTAACAGTCACCATGAAAGATGTGGGAAATGTATTGTTTCACCAAACAAAATCCTGATATAACTATTGTTTGGAAAAGGTGAAATATAGGCTTAAATAAAATTAATTAAGTAAATACATGATGAAATTCACATCAAATTATACTTAAATGCCAAGTGCTTCTATCTGTGATTTCAAGTATGCTTAGGATCTTTTTGTACTTAGAATAGTAACAATTAGTTCAGCTTAGAGGAAGATTGGAGAGGAAAGAAAAAGTCAGAGACACAAACTGCCAAAAGTATTTCTTTTTCTGCCATGTAAGTAAAATCTCTTCTAAGGTGTGTAGTTTGGTATTGCTAGAAAGTAAGTTTCCAACATCCAGGAGGATAACCTTTACCCTCTGAGCAATGGGAACCCAGGAAAAACTAAATATTACCAGAAGAGTAAAACAGTCAGATTTTCTAAAGATTTACTCTAAACTCAAGGTATAGGATCAGTGAGGGAATTAGCTGAGAAACAAAGAGGCAATGGGTACTGTGTATGGCAGTACTAGCTAGATGAGAAAAAGAATCATTTAAATAGCTAAAGCACACATGGAATTTAATAACTAACCAGTAACATTTATTTACAGCTCGATTTCAAAACATTAATTTGTGGTATTTTGGAGTATTTTAAAGAAAGAAATTAGTGGATCATTTATCAATATTTAATCTATAACTTTTAGCAACTATATAAAGACAGTAAAGAAACAAGAAAATTGGAGGGTTCGATCCATGTTCTTAGGATTGCTCAGCACATATGCACCCAGAGCATAGGCTGGAGTCACTCCACCAGAATGTTTTATTGACTTTCTGAAGTTTTGTTTGTTTGTTTGTTTGTGTTTAAACCATGTGCTCCTTACAAACACTGTGCAAAGGTATGCATTTTTTGAATTTATCACAAAGTTATTTTTTCCCCTGAAACCGTCTCTTCACTTTACTTTCTCTGCATGACAATCCTTAAGAAACCAGTACATGTGCATGGTTTTCTTATCTCTCCCAATCGGATCATGAAAAGAGTCAGTTGGGTGCTAATGAGTTTTGCATGATTATTTTTCCCCAATATATCCTCTTTATGCCCTTGGAAACCTAAAAAAGAATGAATATTAACATTTTTTCCTCATGTTAATTGGACATATGAGTCAGGATGAAACAGAAAAGGCAATGCTGCAGATATGAGATCCAGGGGGTTCCGTTTGGGCAGAAATGTCTTGTTACTTTTCTCAGTTATGTACTTGAGGAAATGAGACTTCTTTGATTATTCCAACAAAATTGCCAGCAGCTAAAATTTCATCTACAATTATCCTAAAGATAAAATTGCTCAGATATTAAATTAGGGGAAAAGCATGATCATAAAGGTGTTTTCAGAGTTGTAAGCTGGCTTGTCAAAGGGTTAACAGGAGCTTTTCTAGAGGAGACCCCCATTTTGTGTCCCAGTGAAGAAAAGGGCCTGCCAGACACAGACCTATTTTAAAAGGAGATTATTTAATTAGTTATTTTTATTTCCAGTCAGTCTGGCAATACACTATGGAGAATCATTTCATTTTCATTCATTACAAGAGCCATAGCTTATATTTCCCCTAGGCAATGAGTTTTATCTGACAACTTGAATGCTTTGGTGACAGAAACATCTGATGATGGATACGTATAAAGGAGATGGCAAGTGACATGATATTTTGGATCATTTTCAGTAACTGTGCAGGATTAATAATTTTGCTTATGTGTATACTTAAATTTTTATTAAAGAACTTTTTTTTTTGCATGGGAAATGGGCATAGGTGTTCTATTTCTTTTTTCAATTTCCCTCTGAAAAGAAATGAATACATGCAAAACCTGTCTAAACCAGTGGCATTTGTTTAATCATGAGCTCCGGATAGTTATGGTAGAAGTCAGATTTTACCATCCATTAATTTTTATCTCTTACTTTTGTTTTGTAACAGATAAACAGGGCTCCTATTCATGCTAGGCACATTGGGTGTCATGTATTGTATGTCAATGTCATGTTGTACTGTTCCTAACCTGTTGAAAAAAATCTATGAGATGAATATTATAGTCCCTGGAATACTCATGATTAGCCCCACAGTTCACATACTTTGTGTTCTATTGGCATTATTCAGACCTTTTAAAAATAAAGTTATCTGGCTCCAACCCCAAGGAAGTTTGATTAAATCAGTCTGAGATTCATCTTGGCCTTGGGATGTTTAAAAGCCTCCTGTGTAATCCTAATGTGCAGCAAATTTTGGAAACTGGATTCATCCGAAACTGCTAAAACGTTAAGCAAATTCCCCAAGCCCAAGTAGCTAGTAAGGGTTGGTATAGGAATTCAAACCCAAACCTCCTTCATTTCATAACTCAGTCTTCAATGAAGCAGGGCATTTTGTTGGTGGTGTTCAGTACTATTCAGAGTGGAGACTTCTAGAACTATATTTACCTTCATACCCATAACCAAAATTAAAATGAAGAGCAGTTTCCATGAACTGACACAATTGAAAATTTGCCAAGACTTAATAAGTTGCATAACATAATACTTATTATCTTAGTTATTTCCTAAAATATTGCCTACATTTGTAAATTTTATGATCTAATGAAGTCATGCAACTTTAAACAACCAAACTTAAAATGAATGTTTCTATTATTTCTTTTATCTTTGCCAGTTTTATTTAAATGAACTGATAATTTTTCAAGCTACTAAGATGTGAGGGATATGTTGTCCTTACCCCCTGCCTGAGCAATTTATGGTTCACACAGTTAATGGTAATTGAGGAAAGTTTTTCAACTGATTAAATATTTTCTTATTAATGTAAAGTAGAATTTGTTTCTCTAGTTCTGTGTATTTTTATCCAATTTATCTTTTCTTTATATTAGAAACAGTCACTATGTCCTACTGTGTCCTTGTGATTATTAAATTAGAAAATAGCTGTGCTTACTATTTTTAAGCACTTGACTACAAAAAAATTATTTCCAAGAAAAGCAAGTCACTATTATTTTCACTTATACAAGATTATTTCAGAAGTAAAATTAATTCTCCTATCTCCATTTTGTTTTAATGTCATGCAATATCTAATGTTTGAGGCTGATGGTCTTACCAGATTCCTGAATCCTGATAGAAATTAACATATGAGGGTGATGAGCTATTCAACATTTACAAGATGCAAACTTCTGGAGAACCTCATATTTTCTGTAATTCCAAAGTGAGAGAAACATGAAGTTCTCTTTTCTTTAAGTTTTTAAAAAGCATAGAATTCTAATTTTGACTAATTTTTTTCAAAATTTACAACTTCATAATGAGCAGACATTGGACTATTTATAGTTTAAAAATTTGCATCTGTATTATATTTAATATATTTATAAGAAACATTGTTTGTCTTTTTAATAATTATGCTGAGTTATATAGAGTAATGTATTCTATTATGATGTGTCAGAAAATAGCAATTTATTCCATTATGTATATTTTATTCAGCATAGCTAACACT
This sequence comes from Urocitellus parryii, assembly GCF_045843805.1. Taxonomy (NCBI): domain Eukaryota; kingdom Metazoa; phylum Chordata; class Mammalia; order Rodentia; family Sciuridae; genus Urocitellus; species Urocitellus parryii. The sequence goes on along the minus strand of NC_135531.1, from coordinate 67,376,485 downwards.
TCATACTCATTTCAGCAACTGAAAATGTAAATACAGACTTGAGGTTTTTAAGTGGCTTTTCTTGTCTATATTATTTAGTAGTGTTGATACAGATTCTAGATACTGTTTTTTTCTGCAAATGTTTTCCAAGAAAAATAAGCAGTTAACTTGGACATGACATAATATCAAGGTTTATTTTAATATACTTTATAAGTTTAAAAAGAATCAGGGGTCATATTTACTATTTCTCTAGGATATTTCATATTCTTTACATTGTAAAACAGATCTGGTATGAGTCTCTGTTGAATGAGAGATAATGTATGATAAACTGGCTCAACTTCTACAGACTCATAATTAATATGTTACTCTATTAAATTCTCCAAGAAAGTTTTTCCCACAAAACTAATATAATATCCTTTGTGTTAGCAGCTTTACATTCAGTATCATTCAAAATACTATACTGAATTATCCCTTTCAGGACAACAAAAGCCATTTATGAATACAATATGCAGAAACTTTGTGATATTTTTTGTCTGTAGGCATGTTCATTTTCTAAAATTAATATTATCAAAAATTTATCTTATGTTCCAGCTCTATTCTGAAAATCCTGAATATAAATATATATGGAGAGATATGTTTAAAATAAAAAATAAATAGCTCAGATTGTGACTTAAAGGGCAGATGTAAAAATCATTTACAAAAACATTGAGTCCCCTAGGCTGTGGGTTTAGTCAAATAGCTCTGTGGAAGGGTGAACATCTAATATACGTGAAGCCCTAGGTTCAATCTTCAGCATCCCCCTGCCCCCCAAAAAAAAGAAACAAAGAAAGAGAGAAAGAGAAAATTTTAATTCTCTCTTTGTACAGTTTTATGTGTTTATCTTCTAAATTAAACAAATATGTCCTTACATTTTTAAGAGGAAATATGTAATATACATGTGTTTACATTTCAAATGAACCAATCATCCTCTACACATTTTCAGGATCCATTTGGTTCTTCATCATTTGTCCCATGAGTTTTCAACATGTTCTAACATTAGAGAGGGCTCATTATGCTATACCTTGTCATCTGCAATGGCTTCCTGTTTCACCTCTTGGATTTCTTTTGACCTCTGGAACACTGAGAATTCACACTCACCCTGACATGACATCCTGTGTGAAGAAAAGTATAACAATATTGTATGGGAAAGATAGACAGATAGAGCTAGTAATTGAATTTGAAACTATGATTTATCTCAAAAATAAAAATCAGTATCTGACATGCCAGTAATATTGCTTTATAACAAAACATCAGAGGAAATGCCTTATATCATTTACCAGATACGCATTTGCCAAAAAATCTTAAAAGATATAAATAACTTAAAAGCACAAAAAGGAGTCTTCTGCATATCAAAGCCTGAATATTTACATTTGATATTCAGTTCATGCTTCTTCAAGCAACTGAATCCCTTCTTTAGCATTTTACCTTGGCATTAAACCCCTGTTTAGCTCTTTCCTGCGCAGACATATGTTTTGTCAGAAAGCAAGAATAGGTATACAGCTACTGGTTTTGAATTGCAGGCTTTTGACTATACAGACAAATGTTTCATCAAACCATGTTGTTATCTTCATAGTTGGTAGAAGATGGATGTGCAGTTTAAGTGGAATCCTGAGTACAAGTTACTGAAATCTTGCCTGGCTGCAAAAGTGCACTTAGCACTTGAAAACCCCATATGCTCTTCTGTTTTGAAAAAAAAAAAAAAAATTGCATCTTAAGCAAACTAAAACACTCTCTTCTCTTGTCCTCCAGGAGCACTGTTCACTGTGGTAGAATGATAATCTTATTAGATTGTGTTGACTTTTGTGAATTATCTCAATAAGAATTATGGCCTTCGAACACTAGAATGCATAGGCCCTACTACTTAAATAACATTGATATTCTGCAGCAATATTCTTATAAGTCAGCTTGGGGAAATAATAGTGGATAATTTCCTATTGTAATTTAGCTTATTCATAGATTTAACTTCCTGAATTCAAATCAATTAATTTAAACTGATAATGTATCATAAGTGAATTGAGATAACAAAGTGTGAAGAAAAGCATAACCACATTTTATAGGAAAGTAGCTAGATTGCTGATAATTGAATTAGTAACATTATAAATGCAGTTTTCATTCTAATCATGATATTTCCACTACCTCTAAGAATTGACTCATATTTATAAGCATTTCAGCATACCAAAAAAAGGTTTTTTTAAGTATGATAGATCCTTAGAGTGATAATATTTATATTCAAAAGATTAATTGAGTTTCAAATAAGGAAGAGAAGTAACTCCAAAATACTGTAATTTGTTTTAATCTACATTAACCTATATAATACTGAAAACTGCTAGTTTGTAGAACACTGTTCTAAGTGCTCTGGAAACAAATGATGCAAAGGCAATAACTTCAAGAAGTTTGTCATCTAACAGAAAAAAAAATATATGCACAAGTAGTTGTTTCTCATTTTTTAACCTGGACACCTTCTGAGACTTCCAATATGGAAAATTAGTAGAACACAATTTCCAACAGAATGGCAGAAATGATTTCCAGGCCACACATTACAGAAAAAAAAAGCCTTCATGTTTATGAAGAAAATTAGCATTTATCTAAACTGAGAAGCCCATTTGATACAAATAGACTTTTTTTTTTTCCTAAGGTGCATATACGTTTTATGTGCAATCCAAATAAGCTTAATGGATGTTTTTGAACAACATTGATAACTTTTCAATTGCTGGTTTTCCCTAAGCAAGGTGGCTATGGCCCTGTGTTGAATTTATACCCTGGTACAAAGAAGTAGTCTCCAGGATGGAGGGAAACAAATATCTAGGATTTCTACTCCAGGTTCTTTTAGGGAGATCACGCTCAATGCTATGACCAAAGGCTGACACCTAAGAGGATGCTCTGTAGAAACGTGTAAATGAGTGGGAACTGGGAAGGCTGTGTGTGCCTTCACCTTCACATTTGCATTCTATATCCCAGAGCTTCCTTTACCATCTCCCCATTCCTGTTACACTGGAACATTCAGGGCCTTTCCCTGAGATCAACCTTTCTGAAACCTTTTTAAAATTCCTGTCATCATTCTATCCCTGACCCTCTTCTAATACAACTTCCTCACACTAGAAAAAAAAAAAAATTGCCTAGAGAGAAATCAGATCAAAGGCATGACGATTTAGGTGAGAAAAAAATCTTCAGGACTCCTTTTATGGGAACAGTGTGAGAGATGGTGGCCTTGATCCTCCCTTACCAATGTAAAACTTGATCTGAAGACTGCTCTCACATAAAACAAACATTAGGAAAATGAAGCCAAGGCATGGTCTAGACAACACAGAGGGAAGCTTACATTTGAATCAGCATTAATTTCTGCAGTATTTGAGGTCATCAGTAATTTATTCACCAATCTTCATGTTCAGCACAATTATCACACTATGCTAAACACCAGCAGAGGACTCACTCCCATAAGAAGATGAGATGCTCAGAGAAAGGGAGGACTGGAGATGTTTAAAGGAGATTTGTTTCTGACATGGCTTTAATTTGAAATCCTTTCATTCTGAAGATGTCTGGATACTGAGATAGAGCAAATGAAAGCAGTGGATTCCTGTTACAGATTCAGCCATGCATCTTACTTATTTGAAAGGCTTAATCAGCACACTCAGGAGCAAGATGTGAGGCAGCTTGTGTCCCTGCTTACTTGTCAGCTGCAAGATCAATAAAATGCAGACACTATTCTTTGCCACACTCCAAAGAATGAGTTTGCAGAGTGGGAAGGACTTCATTCTGAAGCTAATTTATTCACATGCAAAGTTGCTTTGAGGAGGGCACTTGGGGCTTGGCACCAGCTGGCCCAGCTGCTCCAGCCCAACCTGCCAGGTGACATTGTTCATTCTGTGTTAGTCTGAACAGCAGGTATCAGGTCAGAAGGCATTTCCAGTCCACCCAGACAATTCAGATAATGCATTTTTGTTAAGTGACTCTGTAAATGATGCCTAAAGCCTCTGCTAATCAATGTTAAATGGACTCATTAATTTAGTGTTATTGTCATACCTGACAGAAACAAGCCCAATACTGAAGGTGCATAAACATGTTCCCACAGCCAACAAATATAGAACTGTCATGTTCTCCCACTCTATTCTACTACTGCCTTCCACTGTTGGACTCAGCACTGATCAAATTACCACTGTGTCCACTGTGGGAGTAAAGAAGAGGTATTTCAGAAATACCTGGTAATGCCATGTGGCAGGTAGTTGAAAAATAGATCCACTCCACTCTCAGTCTCATTGTTTTTCATTAGTAAACAAATGCACTTCCCCTTTTTCAGCGCAATTTCCATAGAAGTCCTCTGTATCCTTGCACTCTTTAGACAGTACAGATGAAAAATGATTTTTAAAAAATTTAAAATGAATTATATAAAATGTTACGATGTCACCTGTAATCCGTACCATTTGCTTACATTTTTTTTAATTAATTCCTTCTACAGATACTTTCTAAAAGCCTTCTAAAATTGAAGTTTGATGTTAGACATAATGAGGAATATAATTCCTCCCTGCAAAGGGGTTCCCATCTTATGGAGCAATAGAAGTTGCAGGTCAGGAACATACTGAGGGCAGCTTGAGAGCAGAAACAGTTTTCACTTTTCAGTCCTGTCCCTGAAACCTGGTTGAGAGAGCCTGTCAGGCCCAGGGTAGTGGTTATCACAAACTCATGGAACAATGTTCAAACCAGCAATAAGAATGACTCTTGACAGATTTTTAAGGGAGGAATTAGGTTCACTGCTATTATTTGTTAAACACACCAATTGACCAATGTCGATTAAAGGGCGCATTCTCTGAGCTGCCTGCAGTTTTTGAAGCTCATACTTCATTTCCTTCCTCTACCCTACAACTAATCATTACTAGGACTGCCTATTCTTACCTCCTAAATATTTTTTTAACTCTTACTCTTCTTTTATACTCACATCATTTTTCACCTAGACAACTGCTATTTCTATGTGTTTTGGGTGATAGTTTGTTCCCTTTTAATTATCCCTTTCATGGTACAGTGGGTATGATCGATAATAAATGGTAATGTGGCCATCATTAGAATCTTTCAAAAACTCTCCATAAGTGACAGAATTAAGTGGTATCAACAATCTCTTCAGCAAAATCATCTAAACTATCTCTACTTCTTCACACTGTTTCTGAACTTCCACTGTAGAACCATGTTAGTCTAGTGACACTGAACTGCCTCTACCCCCATTATACCAGCTTGTTTCCCATTTGTATCTGTTTTATGTTTCTTCTCTACTTTGCTAGTAGTCCCCGTTCTTTTTTGAAATTTTTTTTCCATGAACCTAAGGCTTGATTTTCATTCCATTCTCACATTGATCTCTGTGCATCTACCAATCCACAATCATTGGCTATATCATATTTAAAAAAATAAAAAGTTATTGTTCTGTGTGTCTTCCCTACTGAACTGAAAGTGCTTTGGGGAAATCAATACTATAAATGTAGCATAGTAGGTAGCTTTCGCTTCCCACTCAGAGATCAGATTTAATGTCACCTCTCAAGAAAGCCATCAATGACTGCTTGACACAACTTCCTTGAAATTCTTTTTTTCCCCCTTCATAGTACTTACCACTTAATGGTCATTTCTTGTTTATTTAAGTATTTTTAATTTGTCTCCCAACTAAAAATATGAATTCCTTGACAACAAAGACACTTCTGTCTTATTTATCCCTTGGTATCACCACTGCCTAGAAAGTGCCTATTATAATGCAGACTTTCAGTAAATATGTATTTTTAAAACTGAATTACATGAATGGAAGATGGATGAATGAATAGACTGATGGATGGTTGGGCACATAAAAAGAGTTCGAAATAGTAACTCACACTTAAATTGGCAATACATAGGCCAATAATGGTCTCAGGTGAATTTTTAACATCTCAAGGGGTGTAGAACACCATAGATCCTCCATATTTACTTTTGTGACAGTTTTAATACATCCCAATCTGTGAATGCTTTGTTATATCCTGAATGCCATTCATGATATTCTTCATATTCCCTCCATATTAATTCTCCCACCCTCTTCCTGTAGTAGGAGATTCCCCCAAATATAGTAATAGCAGACTTATATCAGAGTCGACCATTGAAGAATCATGAACACTTCATCTGAATTGCAGGCTTATCTTTGACATTGTTAACTTGTCTCCCCACAAGTGTCCTCATTTATGAAATATGGTTGATAACCTTTTTTCCCTGAAAGTATTATTTTGAAGATATGTGAGAAACTCATGTGGATACTCTTTTCAAACTTCAGAGTTCTCATTTGATATTATGTCATTAATCATTTGTTCATATCCCTTCCTTCACTTATTGATAGTAATGGCAAAGAATAATTCCATGTTATTTCTTTTTAAGCATCTTATTGTTGATTTTTAAAGTGACTTACTCTTAGGTATATAATCATTCACACTCTGAATTACAACTCCTTCATTGGTTTGTATAACTGTTAGGTTTAATAGGACGCTGGGGAAGTGGATAGCACAGGCAAAAAGGAAATTAGATTTTGAACCTTTTATTATGATGACATCCAGTTGATTGTGGTCCACATGTTTAGTGAAGAAAAGCTGCTGTTGTGACAACTTTCCAATGTAAAGTAAATATAAAGCTTAATTTGCACATTAGTTTACTGCTTACCAAAAAAGAAAAAAAGAAAAGCCTCAAAAACAAGGCTCAGCAGATATTTGTTGAGCTCTTTCTGTGTACAAGAAACTGTGCCTATGAGGATTTCGCAGTGAAATAAACCCAGTGTTGCTCTGAAATGGCTAAAATGCCAGGATCACCTCAATTGAAGTCCTTTAAAATGAACTTACAGGGCCATATTCCTTGTTTTTAAGTAATTTATAGTTACAAAGGGAAACCAGTTTATCTTTATCCTTCTCACAAATGGTGAATTAAGTGTTATTATAACCGAGATTGGGGCTGGGGATGTGGTTCAAGTGGTAGCGCTCTCGCCTGGCATGCATGCGGCCAGGGTTCCATCCTCAGCACCACCTACAAACAAAGATGTTGTGTCTGCTGAGAACTAAAAAATAAATATTAAAATTCTCTCTCTCTCTCGCTCTCTCTCTCTCTCTCTCTCTCTCTCTCTCTCTCAAATAAATAAATAAATAAATAAATAAATAAATAAATAAATAACCGAGATTGTTAAAAAGTAAATAATCAAGGATCATTAGCCAATAAGGAAGTTGATACATCAGACTCAGGCTTTATTCAAGAATCTCGGCCACAGTGGTGTTTTCTGTGGTGGGCTTTTCTGACTCTATGTGGGTGATAGAGTATGTAGGTAGAATTGTTAAAGCTTGTTTAAAGTAAAACAACTACAACATGGAATGCAGGACTGGGGACATTAGTGCTTGTAACTTTAACAAGAAGTGAGAAACCTCATGGGACAATACGTGATACACTGTTAAATCTCTAGATCAATAAAACATGTCAGTGTAAATGTTTCAATTTTTTTTTAATTTCTTTTTGTTGTAGTTGGACACAGTACCTTTATTTTATTTATTTATTTTTATGTGGTGCTGAGAATCGATCCCAGTGCCTCCCACATTCTAGGCAAGTGCTCTACCACTGAGCCACAATCCCAGCCCTTTAAATGTTTTTAAAATGAATGAATGTTCATGATTGAGATCATTATAAAGACCGGGAGCCTTATGGCAGACAAACCATGCAAATTTGTAAAACTCACTTTGTTTTTGGATTCTATGATAATGCTACAGCCCACAGCCAGTAGATTTGCTGATGTGTTAGATAATAAAAGGTAGGTGATAGGTTAAGAGAATTGACAAAGTAGACTTGCTGAATAATGTGGTTTGAAATCTACTTTTTCTTATCAACTGGATGCAAATTCAGTGAAGATGTCCAGTTCAGTAGGAGGTCTTCAGATGCACACTGCCTGATGGCACTGAGTTCTTGCTAAGGCTATCAAGCAGTTTAATTGATCAAGCCTGACTCTGCAGCTCTGCCAGTCTACTTAGTGACCTACAATAAATGGCCCACGATAAATGACCTCCCTGCCTGCTACATTTTTCTATCCAAACATTGCACAAAGCAAGGACAAGGATCCTTGAGACTCCTTTAATGGCAATATTCTTAAAAGATCAGTCTCCTACAGTTTTTAAAATCAGACTGAGTGTCATCATGAAAGTTTCTTAGGGCTTTTATGAAGTCTATAAAGATCTTGAAGTTTAAAATGGGAAGCAGAACAAGAATCTGACGGATCAATATTTTGAGATTTTAGTGTTAAGTATTTTGAAATGTGAAAATCAGAGTATTATCTGCAGCTAATAGTACAATTCTGAAAATGAATGACTTCTTAATGACTTCAAAATGACAAGAGAGTACTGTGTAAAGTGTTGAAAAGTTCTAAGTACATGTTTTAAAGTCTTTTGAAACAGACTTTATTATCTAGATAGAGCATATACATTATTTCTTATCAATTTCAAAAGATACAATGTTTACTATATTAATCATCTTCATTAATGCAGACTGAATGTGATGATTACTTATCCACATGCTTCCATCCTTTTCTTAAAAAAAAAAAAGAAAACATTTAAAGGTGTCAAAGGCTCCAGAGAAATGTTGATAATGTGCTTAAAGCTGCTTACTATTAAACATGGAATGGAAAAGGAAGCATATGGCAATGAAAATATGGTTATCAACGAGAAATATTTCCTTCTAAAAATATTATAATCCAACATGGGAATTCTTCATTTTATAGTTTCAAACTCAATCTAATCACAAACATTGAATTACTGAATAATGTTGGGCTTTAGTAGTAATTAATGTGTGCTGGTAGCAATCACCCATCCAGTTGACACCATATGCTGATGATGATAGCAATGCACTCTTTTTATATTTTCAGGAATTCCGAAAACATCGTCATAGATTTTCTATAATAAGATTCTTATATTTATTATTCAAATCTAATATGGCAAAATTTTGAATATAAGGCATAAAATGTTGGTAAAATTAGGAAAATCAAGTATTAGTTTAGTTATATTATAATCTTACAATGAAGTTTTAAAATTAAATTTTAAATTAGTGAAATTTTCTAAAATGATTAAGAAATCCAACATTCATAATATATACAACTGTATATAATATATACATATGATTTTTAGGTGAATTTACTTCCATTTCTAATTTTAGGAATTAAACACATCTGATTTCATCAAAAATATCATTTGTATCTATTATTATTTAATTATAGTGTTGTCAATTTTTATTAGGAAATTTTCACAAATTTCCAAGGCAGAAATTTATAGAGAAAATTTTGCAATTTAAGTTGTAAATGCAGATACTTTCACATAGAGTTGTGAATTTTGAACTAAATATATTGGAAAAATAAATATTTTAGCATCTTCATTTATTGATGAGTACACACACTGTCATTTATATTACAGTATCATCTTCTCTCATTATAAAATACTTTTTCTATGTACTTCTATAATTTATTATATATCATAGGTAACATAAATGTTTCAAAACACTGATAAATTTACACAATGCCTTTTTGTGAAAGCATAATTGGAATAGTTGTAAAATTTCAGGTCAATGGCTTATAATAGTGAAAATATGCTATTGGTACAAAAATCATTTTGACCCAAAACTCAGCTGTATGCTGGTCAGGAAATAATAGATGCACAGATATTTGCTGAGGGCCTATGATTTATGAGGCACACGAATCTCTGAGAATATAAAATATGAGATGGGACTCTTACATTTTTTTATTTTTATAATTGACAAAAGATACGTCTTTTAAGAGCATTATGCTTTTGTTGACGTGATCAACAACCAAAAAGATAACAGTACATCAAGCAGAATAGAAATACAGAAAGAAAATGCCTATTTAGAGGCCACTTCCAAAACATAGGGAAAAAAAGAGAGGCAAGAATTATTTCCTTAATGTAGGAATCAATATAGATCAGTCCACTGGGACTTAAATGTCATAGATATACAAATTAAAATTACTTTTCAAATATTTCCTATCAAATCATAACCATGTTTTGCATATGTATTATTTCTAATACATTTGCATTTTTTTTTCTGATTTGTTCCCAGAATGCTCAGGCCCATTGGGAATTGAAGGTGGCATCATATCAAATCAGCAAATCACAGCTTCATCCACCCACAGAGCTCTTTTTGGTCTCCAGAAGTGGTATCCCTACTATGCACGTCTAAATAAGAAGGGACTTATAAATGCCTGGACAGCTGCAGAAAATGACAGATGGCCATGGATTCAGGTAACAATGATGTGGGAGACAGTGATTGTCCAAATGACCTGGGTCACTATTCAGAGCAAACAAGAAGGAATTCACCATGACTCTTCCTAATAGTCAGAGGAAAGGGTGATGTAATTAAGGGCATAAATTGGTTACAGACTCTAAAAATGAAGGAAAAGTACATGTTCCACTTGAAAGTGTGTTCAGGGGATTCAAAGTGTTAGAAGTCTTGGGTATAAGTGCACTATCTTAAGTCATATTTAAGATGGATGCTTTCTCATCCACACTATATTAGCAGCACCTTAAACTACAAGAAATTTTTTTTTTTAAATGTCTTTTTTCTTCTTTGTTTCTAAGAAGTGTCTCCACATGTAAAAATATAAAATATATAGGCTATCATAATACCTTAGCACCCTCTTTTTATAACTGTCTAACTAGTCATTGATATGTGCTGAAGGGAAGAAAAATCCAATATATGTGAGGTCAGAGGAAGAAGTAATTAATTATCTTTATAAAGCTACATGGGGAAGACAGCTTTTGAGGAAGGCCTTGGAAGTGTTTTCAATAGAGATTAGATGCCCAGGAAAGAGCATGATCAAAGGCCTACATGAGCATCTAGGGAGCAGCATGTAGAAATTCATGACAACTAAAGGTTGCTAGAGGGATTTGTTCAAATTTAGTGCGAGTTGGCTCTGTCACAGGATCATTCTAAAAGGTTTTGGCTTTGTTTCACTGGAGTGAGGAGCTGCTACAGAGTTTTGATTAGTTTAGGTGGCTGATCTGTTTCTCTGTCTACTATGTATTTTGAATCAGAGAAACATGGAAGTCCCTGATGTGACATAAACAGTGCAAAAAACATGAAGTTTGCTTTACAGTTTGTTTTAATAGAAAGGAAAATTGATTTCTGACCAAATAACAAGACTTCTAAACTTTAGGAACTGTGCCAAAATCCCCTTCAGAAACTTCCTTTGTTGAAGTTTCTTGGGAATGCTTATAGTTCACAGATATGTATATGAGTGTATGTATGTGTCCTTATATATAAAATTATTTTATATAAACAGCTATGTAGAGTTACTTAAAGTTCTTTATGAATTTTTTTGCATGCATTTAAGAAGATTCTTCCTATGTTGCACCTGACTTTTTCAATCTATACCCATGTGTGCAAAGAGAATTCCAGATATAGAAAATGGCACACCTACAGTTTTTTATTGTTGTTGTTGTTGTTGCTGTTGTTGTTGTTGTTGTTCTTCTTCTTCTTCTTCTTTTTTTTTTTTTTTTTTTTTTTTTTTGGTGCTGGGAATGAACCTTACACTGAGCTAAATCACCAACCATATGCAGTTTTGATTATAGGCTACTGAAAACCCAATTCAGCATTAAAAGAGATATAGAATAAGTAATCATTGCAGAGATACTTCTAGTGAATCTAGTTGATAGTTCTAAACTGCATTTGCAGAATCATACTCATGATAGAATTTTAAAAAATTTGCATTTTATGTCCTTATTTTTCACTTTATCTCACCTTGGTTTATTGTTCAATAACACAGTACATCATTCTGACTTTCAAGGTATGGAATTGTCTTCTTTCTTCCAGAAACAATATATGGAAATAATTTCAAGAAAATAAGACAAAGATCATCTCAGAGACATTTAATCTAAAAGTAGTTTAACTTAATTTAATTTATTATTGTAAACAGAACAAAAACTTCCTTTTAAGGGCTGCAAGTTGATGGAAAAGATGATAACAATGATGGTGATTTTGCTTTTTCTCTGAAGATGATAATGAAATAAATGTAAACATTTTATTAGAGGAAGAAATTACACATATAGTGGGATGAAAAACTAAAAATTTGTCATTGCTACTCAATGACTACTTAGTGATATGTTCAAGGAATATTGTTTTTATTGTATTCTTTAATAATAATTTTTATTTTCCAAGTTATTTTTCTAAAAAGAAAAACCTTATCAATTTTTTAAAGAAAAACCATATTTCAAAGATTCAGAATTCTAATCATGTACCAAACTTTCAGTATTGGAGCATTCATCATTAATTTCTCTTATCACTTAAATCTTCTATCTCTATTTAGTTTTTCAAATGAAACATTTGCAAACTTCATATAAACTCACTTGTAATGAACATAGTATTCCTATAATCTTTCAGGTGTTTGACACTGATTAACTAAGCAGTATTCAGTTTTATTTTATTCTTTGTGTTGATAAAATGAAAATTGAAATTACCACTTTAAATTTACATGTTCAACATATGATTATCGATAGTAATGTTCAAAGTTGTTTCTGTGTGTAAAGAGTTGGTAGAGAAAATGCAGTCATACAAAACTTCTTTTTTCTTTTTCAAAGTTTTTCTGAACTTTATTTTCTCCCTGAGATTTATTTCCAACTATTAAATAATGACCACATTAAAAATTAGTTCATTAGCTTTCTAGAATGTAAATTTCTATTTCTGACCCAGGGATTTGAAATATCAACCTTTCCTAATAACATAAATATATCTTGAATTATCTCATATGAAAATACAAAGATTACTGAAAACTTTTGGGTGTTTTGCTAAGTACAGTTAGCTAAGATGACTATTATCTATTTTCTAATAGTGAGGTTTTTCTTTTATAACAATATGTAGCAATTTAAAAACTTTATTTCTTTTTAATCTCTAAGGTGATTTTGGTTGCATATGCATTGACTACCTAGCCATCCATTTCTTCATACATTTAACAAAATTTTACCAAGTGAATGTGTATTCTTTTCTCTACCCTCTACTAGTCACTAGGAAAAATAAATAGTGCCTTCAGATATGCTGAATGTAGGAAACAGAAAAATGAACAGGGCAAAAATAACCATAAAGAATGTTTGGTTTGTCTTACATGGTCTGCTAACTATTCCATTTGAATCATAATATTTTAGTGGAAATTTTATTAAATCTAAAGTTAGAGTAACATAATATTTATGGAATACAAAGAGCAAAATTTCCATTATAATATTACATAGCTAGATGATTGCATCTGATACATTTGATAGGTATAATATAGTGTAATACACATCAAACTTTAATTTGAAAGTTAATTTATTATTAGTTTTGTTGGTAGTAATTTATCACTGGAAAAATAGTGTTTGGATGATCTGTTTTAAATTATTTCTCAATTTTTTTAAGAAAATGTAGCTATGCTCTTAATATGTCCCTTTTCTATAAACCACAGAGTTTGTGGAGGGAAAAGATAGCTAAGTCTTAAAATTTAATGTGCACAGAAATCATAGGTCACTTGATAAAAATAGAAATTTCTGGATTGCTCCCCAGATCTCCTCTAGGTCATCCTTAGACTACACTGTAAAAACCTGTCTCATTGGATTTTGTACTGCATTTGGATTTGTACTGCCTGAGTTAGAGTAAAAAGATAAACAAAGTAAAAAGCACTCTGCTTGGTGATCTGGGCACTTTGTTGTTCCAACCACAAATACCAATAACTACGTAGAAAGCAGAGAGGAAAGAACAGTGAAGTAAAATAAGGAAGGACAGTGGAAAATAGGCCGCTCAATGAAGTCTCTAAACCAGGGAGAGACAGCCCCAAGCTATGTATCTTTATCAGAAGTGCATTCAGGTTTGGCAGCAATTCACAAGAAAGTTTTATGGTTAGTTTTCAGTCAGTTAAAGTTCCTAAATGACTCTTGGATTCTTCTTTGTTACAAAATTTAAAATAGTCAAAAGCAACATCATCTGACTTTTGCATTTTTATGAAAATAATAGTTAATAATTTGTTGTTATTTAACAAATAACAATTTGGGTTTTTCTTTAAGCATTCAGAGTGGGATTGAGAATGCTACCAAAAAATAAACTAATCATCTGTTTCATTTTAAAAGTTTGTACATGTGTGTGAAAATTTTTCAGTTCTTAAAGATACCTGGGGCTCCTCAAGGTACACAAATAATTTTTGTAAAGTCCAGAATTAAAGTTTTTTTTCATTTTTCCAACTTTTTTCTTGTTCTAGAACCAGCATTACATAGCATTTAATCCATCTATACTATCTTCTCATTCAACTGAAAAACATTTTAGAATGTATTCTTTTTTTCCTGAATACAAACTACTTTCCCAGATGTAGTCCTGTTATAATAAATACCTCTCTAAGGCTAATTTATCTAGACTTTAATATATTGCTACTTCTAATGATCTTTTTGTAAAAACTGTGATCCTGAATGGAAATTTACCACTTTCATTTAAGTTTTTTTTATTAGAAATGAATTTTCATCCATAGTCATGAATTTTAAAAACAAACAATTTTTGTTTAATTAAAAAGCATTTGAATTAAAAAGTGACTTGATGTCTCTATACTGAAAAATAATGTATTTGCTCTTGAATTTTCTAGTTATATACCACAGTTATGCCATCCTAGTTCATATTGCTTGTTTATCAGCCTTCAAAGATGTGTTTTGAATCTTAACTCAAGATTCCTTGAGCTTCAGGGCATGATTACCCGCATGGCAATTGTGCTTTAGTAGAAAAGGAGCTGCCCCTGGAATCTTTCCTCTGCTCTAAGCTGCCTCCTTCCTGACTTGCAACACCAGAGGCCTCACTGACCTGGATTTCTTGCTGTTCCTCAAATTCATGTGACTTATTATGCTGCTGTGCTTGGGCACATGCACCACATGGTTCCTGTACTGATCATCTGCTAATCTTCTCTGGGTTCATCCCATTATTGCCTTCTGTAGGAAGCAATTCCTGTCTTTTATCTCCACAGATAGAAGTGACTACATTCTTATTTTCTCACTCAGTCAATTATATATTTCCATCCTAGCAGCTAAAATATCTTCACAGTCATTGTTTGCCTTTTCCTTGCCTCCTATCCTGTAATCAACTAATAGTAAGGATTAAACCTGATTTAAATTCATTACAATAGCACCTTGTATAAAAACTATGTTGGATAGATGTAATTGACTAATAAGAGAATAAGGAATGTGATACAAAGGAAAAGGGAAAAGATGGGGATTGTTTTCACATGGCAATCATACTGTATTGAGTAGTTGAATGCCAAAGAATTCAGACATTCTGTGTTCAGCTGGTATACATTTATTGATACCACATGTAGTACAATGATCTGAACACAGGGAATGTCACACCTGTCTAGGGACAGAGGAACCACACTTCTATAAATCCCAGTGGCCTGCATTTGACTCGCAATCACTACAAGACACTCTTACAAGTAACCTTAGACAGGAATGTGTAATATTTATAAAATGCTTGTCAAGACGTCTGCTACTCACAGACTGTGTACAAGACATCACACTGTTCACCTTCTCCTATCCCTTTTGTTTCAATCCTAAAATGTTATTAAAATTTTCTATTTTAGCTTCTAAGAGTTTAGAAAGCTTAGATAGTACTATTGTTAATATAAATGTATCTTCTCCCTCTAAAATGAATTTAATTCAAAATTTTTTAGTCTGGTATGTGCAAGCCTATAACCTCAGGGACTCAAGAGACTGAGGCAAGAAGATCACAATTTCAAGGCCAACTTTAGAAACTTATATCTTGTCTAAAATTTGGAAAAAAATATATAAAAATAAATGGAAATGGCGATGAAGCTCAGTGGTAAAGCACCCCTGGGTTCAATTCTCTGTACCTCAAAAAAAAGGCAAGAAAAAAAGTTAATATTTTTAAATGGTAGTATCTTTTCAGTGAAATTTTACTCTTGCAAAAATGTCAAAGACAAACAAATCGTATGTTATTATTATCACTCATAAAATGCAGAACATAGATTTACAGGGACTTACTTTAACACAATATTTTGCCTTTACTAAAGTCTTTGATAATTCACTAAACTATGCTTAGATAAAACACTCTTTCATTATTATTGCTATATACTTTAACCATGAGAAAAGCTTTTCTAAATTGACTTGTATTTACGAAGGTTGGAGTTTTAGATGCCTGTGTTTCAGTTAGTTTCCATTGTTTCATGAATATTACAAGTTATTATACTGTTGGAGTGAAATGAGGGAAAAAAAGATTAACTGAATATAGCAACTCTCTTTTTTTACCCCCCCCCAAAAAAAAATCCAAAATTTAATCCAAAAAATCTGGATTTCCAATGTACCTTGTCTGTATTCATGGCAAATTTCCTCTGTTTCCCTCTGCATGTCTCTTTACATGGACCAGCTATGCAACCTCTGGGCTACATACCCCATTTCTGGCACTTAGGAATAAAGATTGCACTCTGAGTTCCTGTTATTGTTCAGTGTTTCTTATTGCAACTCTTCTATATATCTAAGTGCATTCTTCTGTATTCCCCTGTGACTCTGAATCCAGCTTCAACCTAAGGCATTAAATCTGCTTATGAGACCTGCCTATGGGAGACATGGCTAATGAATTAGAGTCACCCACTCACTGCCTCTAATGCAACAATTAGAGCTGCATAGTGTCTCCTGCAGAAACACAGTAGATTTACTGACAGCCTGTCCTCAAGTCCCTGGAGGTGAGAAATGCTGAGAAGCAGGAGAAAAGTGCCAGTCTGAACTAAAGGTTTGATTGTCTCTTCATGTTTATCTTCTGGGAGCTAGTGGGATTACTATTTGGACTGGGCTGAAGGAATTCCTTATTTCCACAGTAGACACTGAACCAATTTGTTCTGCCCCAATGCCTCCCTGAAAACCTCCTTGTGTTGAAAATGTGACCCAGTACCAAGCCACCTGGCCTGATTCTGAAAGCTTTATTTTCTTGAGGCAGCAATTAATTTGAAACTATTTCTATCTGTAGGAGTATGCTGTTTTTTAAAACTAACAAGTGTAGTTAGATTTAATTGTCAAAAAAGACATATATTTTCCTATACTTAGCTTAGAAATTAGCTTTGTTGCCTATCGTATTGCATGTTAGCTTTATGACCTAACAGCTAGTGCTTAGCACTATGTACCAATTCAGCTGTTTTGACTGAAATTACATTGAATCAGTATCATTCTTATCCCCATAATTCAGATTTGGAAATCCAGGCATATAAAGATAAGTTGGCTAAGTTTACTAAACTGGTATTTATTTTACACAGCTGTGATTCCAACTCCAGCAGCTGTTCTGAGAGACCATCTCTACCCTATTCATAACTTCTGCAATGTCCTTTCTTTGACAGCTTTTGGTAGTTCCCATATACTTTTGGGGGGGACTGTACGCTAGCATATAATGGGTGTGCAAGAGACTTGAATTTTCTTAAAATTTGCAAAAGTAAGTATCCGATCCTATAAAATATATACATGTTCATAAACAAGTAGTTCACTTGTAGCCTGGAGCAATGGTTCTTAAACTTTACTTTAAAATTACTTGAGGAGCTTTTAAAACATGGTCCTTATCCTCAGAGTTTCTGAATTAGTATGTCAAGAGTGGTAACTCTGGGCATTCATTACCTGTGAAGCTGAAACCTCAAAGAAATTTATCAGGTAGTTATCCTGATAAGAAAATGTGATAATCACAGCCTTGATAGAGCTCACAATCTAGCAAAAGAGACACACTTTACCTTGGAGCATCTCTCTTTTATTATTAAAACCAAATTTAATTAAATAAACTAAGATATTGAAGAATAGCATATTGCTCTTCAAAATGAGATATCGGTATGAAGCTTTTTTTTATTTATTTTTTATTTTCTATGTACCGGCAACTGGTGCTTAAACACCCAGTCACATTCTCAGCTCTTTTTCTCTTTTATTTTGAGACAAGGTCTTGCTAAATTGCTTAGGGCCACTCTAAGTTGCTGATGCTGGCTTTGTGATTCTCCTGCCTCAGCCTCCAGAGTTCCTGGGATTATAGGTGTTTGCCTCAACCTCTGGCAGTGAGAAACATTTCAAGGGAGTGAATGACATCAAGACATCACAAATCCAAGACCTACCTTTCTGAGCTGTCTTGGTGCTATTTTATGATTTACCTGCCTATATTTGTGTCATCCTTAGGTAGAAATTCATATTCCTCCAAAAAGTGAAAATGGCAATGTTTAATTGTTTCTAAAAGGTCTTTGTAATACAAGGCCTTCAATAATTAAGTCATAATTAAATAGCAAAAGGATTGTAAAAGTATCTACATCCCCATTAAAGACTAGGCTTTGAATGTTTCATTGCTAAATTCTTTTGTGTCTTAGGAGTCTTTAAAGGAGAAGTTGCTGTTTTCCATGTGATCAGACTATAATGAAAACACTGAAAATTCATTTACATTTTAATTATTAAAGGTGAATTTAACATATTCAGCATCTTTAAGAATGGCATTAAGGAAGAAGTTATTCCAGGCAGAGAACAGGATGAACAAGTTACAAGGAAGTGAGAAGAAAGCTACAGGACCATCAAGGACAAGCTTTACTATACTGAAAAGCTGGGCATAGATAGGGGCAAGAGGAGGAAGAACTCTGGAAAAGGAAACATCTGCAAAAGTGTGGAAACACATGAGTGTCAGACTGAGACTGAGGTTGTTTTGGGATGGCTACTGATGGGATTTTAGCAGCATATTAACTGTCAGTTTAAGAAAATGACTTGTTAGTGGTCTGTATTATGAGTACCCAACACAATGCCTAGTACCAAGAAGAATTCAGTAAATTTTCATTGAATAAATGTTGAATTGAATTTTAGTAGAGAGAGGGGAGCTTAGCAGCAGAGATACCAACCAGCCTGACTTGCCCAGAGGTAGATAGATGTAAGGAGGTCTTGAATTAGATTGGCAGCTATTAAATAAAATAAAGATGAAATGGTAAAGGGCTTGGGGATACAGCATGAACAACTGGTTAGATTGTGTGTTAGAGGAAGGAGAAAAATTAAGAAAAATTAAACACAGCTCCAGGTAATCATGGTGGTATCATTAACACAGATATAAATCTCTGGAGAAGGAGTTGGCCCACTTTTTTTATTTAGTTGAAGAAAATCCTGATAATGGAGTCCAGTATAAAGTTGGAAAAGTGAGTATGATACTTTGAATAGAGTGTAAGTGGATTAAAAGTAGATAACACTGCAATGCTGCACCATTGCCAGATGTTGCTTCTGCTTATTTGCCAAGGGCCTCTGTGTGTCCAATGGCTACACCTAGTGGAAGGGACTTTGGGTAATGTCAGTTAGAGTTTTGGGGGGATTTTGTTGTTGTTGTTGTTGTTGTTGGGTTTTTGTTTGTTTGTTTGTTTGTTTATGTTTGCTACTGAAGATTGAACCAAGGGCCTGGTTCATGCGAGACAAATGCTCTACCAGCTGAGCTACACCCCAGCCCTGAGTTAGAGTTGAAAGAGATATTTAAAAGAATAAATGGGAATCCCAAGATAAAATTTTCTTTTCTCTTGTTTTCATTTCTACCAAAATCTTTTTTTTAGACGGCTTACCTGGGTAGGGAGGAGGGGACCTTGGTGTGGGACTCAGGAAGAAATGAACTGAACTTTGACTTTATGAATAAATGAATCCATTCTCCATTAATTTGTTTTCCAGAGCATTTTATTTTTATATCACATGTTGGTTACGTTTTCTCATGTATTTGTTTTTAATGTTGTTGCCGCTGCTGTTTTCCCCAGAATTGATATATTTAATTAAAATCGTAGCTGTTCAGCCTAACATTGGTGTAGTTAGTATAGATTGCTTTATTTTGTTATGATTCGGGTTCTTGAAAAAATAATAAAGCTCTCCTTTTTTTTTCACAAATGGACTCTCAGATTTGTTGCTTCTATTATATACTTAATGCTTCAATAGCTTTGAAGCATTTTTCCCTGTGTTTATAATATGTGGGTTATATTTTCATTTCTCAGATTTAAACAACTATATTAAACTCAGGTCTCTTTAGTTTATTACTATCATTAGTGCCATTAAGAGATAAAGTACTGAATTTTAGAAGTAGATGTGACTATCTTAGTTTTTCCCTAGCTGGATCCTAACCTAAGCCGGTATTTGAACATAATGGCAGCTTTCAAGAAGCTCTTAAATCGAAATGTGATTATCTCACAGAACAAACAAGACAGGCATTTTAATATAATTGCCAATGGATCTTAGCTTTTCCTTTCATAGGTGCATTAGCCTAGATTTGGAAAGATGTACACAAACTGTGAAAGAAGGGTACATTATCTAATATAGTTTAGAATGCTTTTCTTAGTTTCAAATCTGTGATATGTGAACTACCATTTGTTGAGTTGCTACTTGTAGAGTTATTTGTACAATAAACAGGTTTTGTATGTCCACATAGGGATTATTTGAATAGATAAAACATTTCAAATCATCTTATGTGAAAACATTCTACTTAATTCTGTGACATTAGAGAGGGAAAAAGCCATCTGGTTTAATTCAATCAACTGTTATGCTCTGGAAAATATAGAGAATTTACTCTATGAGTTCCAGCCATAGGGGACTTCTTTGCGCAGACTCGAAGAAGGAAACTTTTCCAGGCTTGGAAAAAGAATCTTCCAGAATGATCCTTAACTCCATTTACATTCACAAATTCATTTATTCATATGACATATTTATTCAGCATTTCCCATATACCAGTCATTCCTTCCTGAGGAAGTCTAGGCACTACTTCCTCAGGAAAGCCTTCCCTGATCACTCCCACAACCCTGGACTAGATGTGGTCCTTCTTTATATGTTCTTTTAACTTATTATTTTCTTGCATAATACTTGTCACAGTTACTTTGTATTCTTACCAATTCCAATGACTAAACTTAAATTAATAAAAATAGCATACTATTGTAATTTTTGGTATCCTAACACCTAGAAAAATTTTATTTGCTCACTATTTATTAAATGAATTAACAAATAGTGCAAAGATAAATAAGCCACATTACCTGTTCTCTTGGTGTTTAATAGAGATGAATCACATTTGCATAAGCAGTTGTTATTCTGTTGTAAAGCACTATCATGTTCAAGATCAGTAGTTCTGGATTCAACTGGCCATTAACTGTCATCTTGAACAAAGTTATTGAACTGTTCTAAAGTAGGGCTTCTTTAAAGCATCAACAATATTAGTTCAGCCTCTTAGAGTGGTTGTGAGGATTATACAATGGAAATTTTCCCTGAGACACAGCAATCAGAGGCCTATTTTCCCCTCTTCATCCATCTCTCTATCCTGCCCTGAACTCAGTCTTCCATCTTGGATCATGACATCAGGTTACATACAGTGGGAAATAAATTAGAAGGCATTTGCAGCCCTGGTATATTGGCCCCTTCTGCCTACTCATATGTTTACACAAGGTAGGATACAACTTCTTTTACATTTTAAGCCACTGTTAATTTGGGTTTTCAGTTACTAGAACCTGAAATTAATTGTACCTCAAGTGAGTCTGCAAAATAGCAGGTTTTATATCAGATCCAAAGCAGATTGCAGCAGTGTCACAACAATTATTAAGTGTAGATTGTTAAGTGCAAAGTCTAATTTAAAATGAAACTTATATTGCAGATGTGTTTTCAGTCTGCCACAATAGGTGAGTGGGTTCTTCAAGATGGCTTACCATAGCAAAAGAAAAAAATTGCCCTTCTTTCTAGCTTGATAATACACTTC
The DNA here is from genome assembly GCF_045843805.1 of Urocitellus parryii. NCBI lineage: Eukaryota > Metazoa > Chordata > Mammalia > Rodentia > Sciuridae > Urocitellus > Urocitellus parryii. The sequence continues at coordinate 67,354,744 of NC_135531.1, read as the reverse complement.
ACAATGCCCCATCCTGACCTTCATTCTACTTCCTGAATTTTCTCTTACCCCACTGGAATGACCATTCAATCAATGTTAGCATGCAACTTCAGTCATGCTGCTTGATGATTTAGATCTTGGCTTCCTGTCTGCAGTCACTATTAATTAATATCTTTTCTTTATATCTATGGCAAGGCATTTTCCCCCTTTTTTTGATGTCATTGATAATTATACAAATCAAATTACACTTGACCTTTTGATAACACTTGACAACTTGATAATATTTTGCTTTATGTCTTTGATTGTTGTTTGTGTGAATTTTCCTGTTTAGATTACTTGTGACAAGTACAAAGATCTTTCTTGTCTTTTTATTTTGCTCTGCATTTATCATGGTATTTATAGATTGTAGACATCCAAAAAATATCATATGAGTTAAATATATTTAGTGAATTATTAGGAGCATAAATCAATGCATGTGTGATATAATGATGCAGCTGAAAAAATAAGTTGTGGTGATCCTGCATAAACTGGTGATCCAGAGGGGAAGATGTATGTGTTTAAGTTTGGTAGGAAAGAGAAATCATTGGAGGTTTGAACACAGAGAAGTTATCCAAAATTGGAGAATCTATAGTTCAGTTTATTTTTTTTAAAAGGTCAAGTGTAATTTGATTTGTATAATTTTGATTGTCCTAATAAAATTTTCTTAGTATTTTGTTATATCACTATTTTTAGTTTTAGATAGACACAATACCTTTATTTTATTTATTTATTTTTTATGAGGTGCTGAGGATTGAACCCAGAGCCACACACATGCTAGACAACCACCCCAGTAATGAGCTACATCACCAACCACTTATTATATCACTTTTTTACATCACTTTTAAATCATATGAATCTCAGAATTTTGGAGTCATATGATTAAATGTAAATATGTAAAACATATAAATACTTAAGTTCACCTTTCATAAAATTAATTGTGAAATGGAATTATAGATATAATTTTATATGAAAAACATCTAGTGGTATGAGTTAGTTTTTGATCATCAAAAATAATGTGTTTTATAAATCCTGGTTACACTCTGATGAAATTATAAAAATGAAAAAATATATTCTCTCATTTAAAATTAATTAGTTCTTTGAGGTTTAGAAAATGTTAGATAAAATTATATTATTCTTCTTAGGGGAAGTAGAAATAAAACTATTTAAAATACAATCTGAGTTTTTAAAAGATTTTTGAGGTGCCCACTTCTGTTCAGCAAAATCATTTTAAAATTATGAAAAATATCACATTATTCATAAATTTTCAAAAAATGTAATATTTTACTATACAGAATTGTTTGATAGTAATTAAACTATTTCTTTGAAAATGGGTAAAAATATTTTATTTCCACATTAGGAATTAATGAGTTCATGTTGCACAGGAGTGACATGTCAGGAAAGTAGAATTTTTTTTCTGTTTGGTTTTTCTTTCTTCTCTATTTTTATTATTATTCTTTTCTCCTTACTTCCAAGAGGATATAGATCACCCATATTCTCCATCATCTTTCCCTGAGGACCATACAGGAGACCAGAATTACCCAATTTGTTTCTTAGGGTTAATAAAAAGAACAAGGGAAATAATATATCATCTATATAAAAGCACTTTGAAAAGTAAAATGTATACAGCCAAAGGTTCTGATCAGTGTGAATTAAAGAATCATGTAATTATTTTGTTGCTCATTTTTATTCTATATTTGTAAATGAGGAACTTGATTTTATTATTTCCTGGAAATGAATGGTAATAATAGAAAACAGTCCTTGAGAGATAAATCATGGTAGGCACCTGAGGGACATCATCACCTTTATTACCCAGACAACCTCAAGAGTTAGACAGCATCTTATTTCTATTACACAGATGCAGAAATTCTAGCTCATAAATATTTAAAAACTTGTCTAGGGTCATGTTAGCTAGTGTATAGCACAGACAATTATAAGCCTAGGTTTTCCTAAGATAAGCATTTGGCTCTAACTACAGTGATCTGTTCTGCCATAAGAGATAGCACCACTAATTTTTCTTCTTTCGTATCTCTCCTTCTAGACAGGCAAGTGTGTTAGTGTTCATCGTTTTGCTCAGCACCAACAAAGGTAGGGCCTCTTTGCATACCCTACAGGAGTTAGAATGGGACCCTGATTCTAGGCATTTGCCTCTTTGCTTCCCATCTTCCAGTGTTCTCATAGCACCAGGATTGTCTCTCTCACCATTAACAATGTGAGGTCCCAAAATGTGTGCAGTTCCTGAAGTCCTTTTGTTGTGAAAAACTGTGGCTTCAAATTTCAGTATGTATTTGCTCACAAATTTGTTCAAAATGTTAAAACAATTTAGGATATTTTATCTTCCATTTTAATAAAACATAATCAGATATTTAAGTGCAATACCCAAAAAGTTTATATGAATACAATGGAATTATAAATTAATCCTTACTGTAGAAATGCATAAGTGGGTGGAAGAATTTTTTTTAATTACTTCTTTCAGGAAAACTTGAATATAAGCAGCACTGAATCTGTGATGTCAGGTGGCATTTTAAAATATTATGGAATATTGTCTCTGTGTTTCTGATATTTGACATAGATGCAGGCAAAGAATTCCTGAGGAGGACCTCTACAGCTCAGGAAATAAAAAAGAAATCAATAAATAAGATAGCATAAAAATTAAAAAGCTGCACAGCAAAGGAAACAACAAATTGAAGAGACCATCAACAATATGGGAGAAAATTTTTTCCAGCTACTCCTTCCACAAAAGACCAATATCCTAAATATACAAAGAACTAAAAATAACCTCAGCATTTAAAAAATAACCAAATCAACAAGTGGACAAATTAGTTCAACAGACACTTCTCAGAAATAGAAGTACGCATGAATAATTACATGAAAAAAAATATTCCATGGCTTTAGGCATCAGGGAAATGCATGTAAAAATCTACAATGATATTCCACCACACTCCTGTTATAATGGCAATCATCAAGAAACACTAAGGAAAGGACCTCTTGCACACTGTTGGTTAGAATGTAAATTAGTTCAGTCACTATGAAAATCAGTATGAATAGTCCTCAAGAAGCTTAAAATGGAACTAGCACATAATCCAGCTATGCCATTCTTTGGCATTTATCAAAAAGAATTAAAGTCAGTATACTAGAAAAATACATGTATATACATGTTTATCAGAAAAATTCAGAATTAACAAGTTGTGGAATCAGTTTAGGTTTCCATTAACAGATGAATGGACTCCCTCTTTCCTCTCCCTTTCAAAGTACTCAGTGAAAAAGTGTTATATATACACAATGGAACTTTATTCAGTCATAAAGAAAAATGAAATTATGTCATTTGCAGAGAAATGGAATGAACTGGAGTCCATAATTTTGAATGATGCAAGTGAGTTAGACAAGTGTTATGTTAATGCTCATATGCTAAAGCCCAAAAGGAAGAAAAAAAAAAGCCAAAATAAAATGTGGTGGGGGTATGCTGTGAAAATTGAAGGGAGAGAAACAAGATAGAGGAAGGGCATCAGAGAGATGGATGGAGAAGTACTGTAGAATAAGATCAATCAGATTATGTTTTTATTTTTATGTATGCATGAATATGCCAAATAAGACCCACCATTTGGTAAATTTAATGTGTATAAATTAAGAAATTATGCTAAAATTAGATAATCTGGTTAGCCCAGTTAATAACATTCCTGGCAATTACCTTTAGGTCTAAAGTAAGAATTTAATAATAAGAAGAAATATCCAAGCAGTAGTTTCGACTGTTTATACAAATTTTTAATCAGAAACATAAGTTCTAAAGAAAAAACATTAAGTGTAAGTCCTTTATGCTTTTTTTTTCCTGAACTGATACATACAAAGCAATAATGCCATTTAAGTCCTAAACTGTATTATCTTAACTTTAATTTTGAGATGCAGTTAAAAGAGTATAGTCATTTAGATTAAAACAAAGCCAGAACACAGTGTAGGATGTGAAGTTATTAGTTAGTAATAGCTACTGTGTATTTTGTAGATTCCTTCCTCCTATTCAGTCTTCTTCTTTTCCTTTTTGGTTCATTTACTCATATCATAATAATAGAAAATAATATCCTAGAAAACTTGCCACCCTTTGTGGTAGGACATTTTTGCTTTGCAGACTTCTTTTGTCTTCAGTGCATAAAAATGAAGAGCATCACAGTTTTCTGGTTCCCAGAAGTACCTTTTAACTTTTTATTAGGAGATACTTGTTTCTGTCTTGAAGTTTAATTGATCCCAAGTCAGCAATTAGAACTTCAGGACACTTGTTGCCATTACCAATAATATTTTCACACATGGAAAGGTCTAGAGTATTTTCATAGTAAGACTCAGAAACTGTTCTGTTGATAGATTTTATTTGCATGATGAAAGCAATATAGAGAATTAAGAAATATCAGAGGAGGAGGTAGTGGTTAACACATTCTAGTCAGACTAATAGGATATTGTGTGTTTATTTTTCCTTTCCAATGCACTAGGTGCTGTCCTCTGTCACTTTAACTCTAAAACCACTCAGTGAGAGGGTCCAAGCTAAAGCCCATATTTACAGGAACCCTACAGAGAGATTCCTCTCCCTCCTGCCTGGGCTGACTCTTAGAAGTAATGAACCCCTACACATCTCTCTTAGTATTTTTTTACATTTATAAGCTTAACATTTTCAAACTCCATTTATTTCTTTTGATGAAATGGTTTGTGATGATTTCTTTTGGTATTTGTCTTTGCGTTGTCCACTAAACATCCACTCAAAGGACATGGATTGTTGGCATGGACCCCTGAGCAATTTTTAAAAACCAAGTCCCTTAAAGACTTCCTCTTTCTTCTCTCTTTCAAAGTACTCACTGGCCCTGTACTTGTGCATCAAGGGGATTTTTTTTTCTTTTTAGTAGCACCAATTATTTATTTCAAAAATATATGCTAGTAAGGTAATTTTATTTTCATTGTTTCTAAGGTGATTTTATTGGGGTTCTCTTTTCTACTCATGCACTTATATGATTTTCTTCTTATTCTTATTTGTTCTCAAATTTTTCCTACTTGTTCTTCATAGTATATTATGCAGAGAAAATAGTGATGCTTTTCTCCTTTTAGTTCTTCTTTATTTTTCTGAATCTGCTTGGGTTGACAGCCAATATGTCCTTAGTTTTTGCACTGGTCATAGGAGGTAACCAGAAAAAAAAAAGAAAATTCAAAATTCAGAGCATATAAACTCAAATCTGTAACTCAGATAATATAACTTATTTATGAGGGTCATTGATTGTCTTAATATATACTATTCCTCCAAACTTAGCATCCAAACTGAAATATTTAAAGTAGCCACAGTTCACACTGAGTTCACATTCTCAAATGATGGAGCATGTGAAGAAGTTCTAACAACAGTGAGAACCAAGAGAGATGAGTATAGTACAGTTGAAAAAACAGATGGAGATTCAGAGGAAACCTATGCCTGGCCAAGACTCTAGAACAACAAACCAAGTACACCCCTGCTGGTCTTTTTTCTGCCTCATGCTATATAGTAAGGGGGTGTTTCACTTTAATTTGAAGTTCTGCAAAATGTAAGGAGTCATAAGAGATGATGGTTTTAATGTTTATGTGTGTGTCCTTTTCCCATCTTTATTCAAAGAGGATAGTTAAATGAACTCATGTTGAAGATTGATCCATGCTTGGGACAGTGGAGGATAGGGTATAACCCCTCTTATCTGGAGTTTCAGAACTAGTATTTGATAGTTAATAAAAACTTTGATTAATATAAAAAGTATTTAAACTACATGTCATAATTCTTGGATAAACCACACCAACAAATGCATTACTGATGCCTTATTGTTTATTACTTTTCTTAACATATTGGTGAAGTTATTCCAGTGTAGAATCCTTGATGTTAATCATATTCTCAATATTATAGATTGTATTTAGTAATTTGCTGTTTTGAGATTTTTCAGAAAGCTTTTATGTGTCTTCATAGAAAAAAATTTTTCTCTTCTTTCCCATTCACGTTTTTTTAATTGCAGTTGCTCCCTCCCTTGTCCATAGAGGGTATGTTACAGGACTCTCATTAGATCCCTGAAACCATGGACAGTATTGATCCCATGTATGGTGATTTTTTTCTATGCAAACATACTTTTGATAAAATTTAACTTACAAATTAGGTGCCATAATATATTAACAACAATAACAAATAATAAAATGGAGCAGTTACAATAATTACTATAATAAACACTATTTAAGATTCATGAAATATTTATTTCTGGAATTTTCCATTTATGTTTTGAGATTGCAAGTGTCTATGGGTAACTGAAATAATAAAATATAAAAATGAATGGAGAGGCTACTGAATATTTAATTAAATTATCTTGTTAGAATAACAACACAAGTTATTAAGATTAAAAAAAAAGAAAGAAAACAGGACAGACTGGTAAAAACAGAACTAACTCTTGGTAGTGGACAGTTTAGCTGGCAAGAACAGAGGAGAGTGGGCCTGGCCAAGAATAGTCCAGTGTGTGGAAATGTGTAGAGCACCAGGGTTTGGGGGTACACCAGGTTTCTAACAGAACAGTGAAATTTTGATTCTTTGTAATTTTTTGAGAACTTTTTTGGGAGGGTTGGTCCAGGGTTTTTCAACCACGGAGCCACATTCCCCAGCCCTTTTTAATTTTTTTTTTTTAATTTTTGGCAGGATCTTGCTAAATTTGCCTAGGGCCTCACTAAATTGCTAAGGTTAACCTTGAATTTGCAATCTTCCTGCCTCAGCCTCCAGAATTGTTAGGATTACAGGTATATAGCACTGTGCCTAGATCCTAACTTATCATTTTAAGTGGAAACTCTATCATTTTTTTAACCCCTGAAGTAGCTTATTTGCAATCTGAATCATAAGGGGTCACATTTAGAATTGGTTTGGAAGCTCAAGCCTTTTCTCACATCATACAAAACAGATGATTGCCTTTTTTTCTTTTTTTTTTGCTTGAGGTGTGTTCTCATTGCCAGCTGCTAAACAAAGGCTTGGGGTTGTTTTCATGGTGATTGGTGAAAACATGTGTTTGAGGTAGAAAAACTTTTTCCTATTCTAATGCTCAACACAACACTCCATCTCCTGTTTTTTGGAAGGTATGGGGATTTCTTCCCACTGGAGATCCAATGGACACCAACTGGGTCTTCTATAATTTAACTAAATTCTCATGCTAACCTGAGTCCTGTGGATGCCACAGTTTCAGTGTTGTCAAAACCTCTTCAGACACCGATTGCAAGCAATAAATTGTACTACTAACTGGCTATAAATCAAGCTTTCCACTACCCCTCCTTGGTTTTGATTAACTTAATAGGAAGGCTCACAGAACTCAGTGAGACACTCATGTTTATCAGTTTGTTATAAAGGATATTAAAAAAGGATACAGATGAGTAGCCAGTTGAAGAGATGCTTTGGGTGAGGTATGAGAGAAGGGGCTTGAAGCTTCCTTGTTCTCTAGATATCTTGGTGGGATCCTGTCCAGGACCTTCAGCAATCTGTAACCTGTCCTTTGAGGTTTCTTTGGAGGCTTCATTATACAAACATAATTGATTACATCACAGGCCATTGGTAGTCAACTCAATCTTCAGCTCCTCCCTGAACGTTGGAAAGAGGTGCAGAAAGTTCCAAACCTCTAATCACATTTAATTGGTTTCCCAGGCAACTAGCTCTCATCCTAAGGCTAGCAGGATCCCACCAAGAATATCTTAGGACAAAAGACTCAGGAAATTATGAGGGTTTTAGGACTTTTGTGTCAGATGCTCCTATCACTCAAGAAATTACAGAGGTATTTAGAGTTTTTGTCCGTGTCAAAAACCAAAGGTGAGAACAAAAGATTCTCTTAACCACCCTTTTCTACAAGGGTTTTGGGTCACAGGAATCAAGTGTGTGTGTGTATGTGTGTGTGTTGTGGGTTGTGTACTTTTTCTATATCAAGATGGAATGATAATAATTTATAATTTTAGGTGCTTTAATTATGCAAAAAATTTTTAAAACAATCATATAAAAACAATATTTTAAATCAACAGAAAGACCTGGTGTCCAAGTGGAATATTTATTTACTGATCTAAAGGTAGTTAACAGTTTGTTTTTTTCTATCCTTATGCAATGTACTCTTCTTTTATGTTAAGCATTGATGATATGTGTATATCTTACTTACAGTAATAGCAAATTGCCTGTTATATTTTTGGTAATTCTAATGATGGAACATATACTAAAACTTATCCCATCTTGAAGATTATTGTATTACTTTATCTGATACTTTACTATGTATGGGGTAATACACAGCCCCAAACTTAAAAAAGAAACATTAATACTTAAAAAAAAATCTGTATTTCCTGGCATTCAGTAGTCTATTTAAACAAATTGCCTGGATTTTGTACATATTTTTAAAATATATTCATATGCATCATGGTTGCTATGGAGTTACAATTATTATATGAATACTATATAGTTGCATAATGCTCTAATGTAACATTTTATTTAAATTCATATTTTTTTAAAAAAATAGTAGCTTACAAATTACTTTTTATGAAGAAAAGAAGCAAATAACCACTGAATGTTTGATTATAACTTGACTTTCCTCCAAAGAATAAATTCTGAATCAGGCATTTCTTTTCCTTTCTTATTAGTCTTCAACTGACAGTGATTCCTGGAATTTCTTGAAAAAGAAATACTTCTCTTTCAATAACTAAGTATTAAAAAAATTAAAAACCCTGAATTTAAAAACCTTTTCCATATAAAATTAGAAAGTATGGTTTCATTTTACATATTATTTCTGTGTGTGTGTGTGTGTGTGTGTGTGTGTGTGTGTGTGTGTGTGTGTATTTTGGTTAATTACTTATTTCAGCTCTGGGGAATGAACCCAAGGTGCCCTACTACTGAGCAACAACTCAGTCTATTTAGCATTTTCTAAAAAAGTTTGATATAGCAGCTTCCTAAATTGCCTTGGCTGCCCATGAATTTGCAATCCTCCTGCCTCTGCTTCCCAAGTGCCTGCGATTACAGGTGTGTAGCACCACACACAGATATTGGAATTATTTGTAGTCACACCAACTACCTGTCAGACATACACTTAACTGTACTAAGTATATCCCAACTTTCAGCAACAATGTCAAGTTAGAGAAAAACAGAACTATTCATAAAATTAGTTACTTATTTCACTTTTTTCCTAAATTTGAATGAATAATTTTAAGTATGTTAGTATGTAAGTATTTTTGAAATGCTTATGTACAATATCCGATATCAGTGAACAAGCCTAGGAAATTTCTTTTGTAGGTAGGTACCTGAACTTGCATCGGAGGGCCATATTAAGTCATTAACCTTAAGAATAGAGTTCTAAATGAGAGGAACTAAAGACTCCTCCTCCCACCCCTTAGCATATCATGTGCCAGCACTGACCTGAGGATGCACCTCTTTATTTCAAGGCACATAATTAGTATCAGTCTGAGCAAGATATCTTCCCACTTAATATGAAATTATTACTTGTTCCCACCTTTCTTCCCACTCCTCTTACCTTTATAGGAAACCAATCTAGCACAGTTGACCTGTGACCTTTCATTTCACCTTCCCTGTGTTTATGTGGACTAGCAAATTATTGGAAAACACATGATTTCATATTTCAATATGTTTTAAAATGCACATGTGTGCCATTGTGTGCATTTAATTCTACACTTTTTCACATATTCTTATGGTTTTTAGATATCCAAATGTAAGGTCAGGCCAAGATTTCATGTCTTTAGTGAATATTGGTTCTTGTCCAAGAACTCTTAAATATATACATGCGCGCGCGCACACACACACACACACACATACACACATACATGTCATGCACAAAAAACCATTTTAAATTTTAATTCTCTCTTTCTCTGGTGATATCTACTTATTCTGTTCCTCTTTGCAAATATAAAATGTATTTTAAAATAATTATGTGTATGCATTTCTCTATAAACATTTATGCAAAAAAATTTTGAGAAGAAATGTCCAGAAATAAGAATGCTTAATTTTGTTAATAACTAACAGATGGGAATGACTGTACCAGTTTATACTCCCACCATCAACAGCAGAATATTTTACCAGTACTTGATATTGTCTGATATTTTTGTTTTGTCATTCTATTGACTATATGTTAGTATCTCCTTATAATTTATAGTGATTACCATTTAATTTTCTCTGACTTGATTTTTAATATCCTTTCTTTTTACTCCATTTTTAAAAATTTATTTTCTCAAAATTTAGGTGTGTGGGTAAGTGTGTGCATGTGAATAATTCACAAAATAATAACCCTTTTACATTTCATATCAGTAGTTCTCAATTAAAACTACAGTTTGCAGAAGTAGGGGGTCTTAAAGACCCATTCAAGAGGTTCACAAATCATTGCTATTTCCATAATATTTCTAAGGCTGTTTTTGCCATTTTCATTGTGCTAACATTTGTACTGATGCCACCAGCAATGATGAATAAAACTGCTTATGTCTTAGTATCTGTATGGTGGCACCAAACCATACTAGTTATTGAATTGTGTCTATCATGCCCATGTGGGAGTGAAGAAAAGAATACCCAATTTGTTTAAGAACGCCCTTGATGAAGCAGTAATGATAGCTAATGTTATTAAATGCCAGTCCTTATTAGATCTTTCATATTCTGTGTGATGAAAGGGGAATTATGCATAAAGCACTTCTGCTAAGTTTGTGATGATCATCCTCAGGAAAAGCTATTGCAACATTGTGTGAACTTTACTATGAAATCCCCCTCTTCCTTTTTGCAGCATCATGTGTATTTCAAAGAATAAATGACAGGGGCTGGGTTGTGGCTCAGTGGTAGAGCACTTGTGTAGCATGTGTGAGACACTGGGTTCTATTCTCAGAACCACATAAAAATAAGTAAATAAAATAAAGGCATTAAAAATTAAGAAACAAACTTTTCAAGTTTTGGTATGGTAACAAAGAATATCCATACTTATCTAGAAATATTATTAAAATACCCATACTTTTCCTGCTACAAATCTGTGTAAAGTTGGATTCTTTTCAGCAAATAAAAGTGTATTCACTACAGAATTAAACATGAGAACATGTCTTTTCCTAAATCATATATGAATGAGATGTGCAGAAATGTAAAAAATAGCCTTTCCTTCTCAGTAAGTTTTTGTTTTCTAACAATAGAATTTTATAGAAATTTGCTGTATATGATAACTTTTAATTGGTTTATTATTTTGAAATGGATTAATAAATATTTCTAAAATCTATTAGTTTCAATTTCTAAATCAGAAAACATTTATATATATCATGTGAATATATAATACCTATGGTAAATATCTTACAAAATCATGTGTGTATACATATTTGCTCTGGGGACTTTTAATAATTTTTCAGAAGGAAAGGAGTTCTGTGTCCAAAGTGTAAGAAAAATTATTTCCTAAATAATAAGCCCATGCCAATTTTTGATGTTGCAAATACCTTCCCCCAGGAGTTACTGTCCTATAAACTTGACCTGTGATGTTCTTGGTCAAGCAGGGAATCTTATTATTTCAATTTTAGGGAAGAATATGAAACACTGTCCTGCACTGTAGTCTCACTGCTCTTATTAGTGTGCTAGGGTCTATTGGTCTCTTTCTTCCATCCCTTCCTCACTCTTTCCCTGCATTGTTCTTGCTCTTGTGTTTCACAACTGAATAATATCCTATTTTCTGGACTTTCCCATATCGCAACGACTTACATCTCTATTAATAACATTGTAAATTGTTTTAAATTGTGTTGTATTACATGTAGTGTTACAGAACCAACTGGGAACCTGTGCCAACTTAGGTAGCTATGATTATACTTGTAGGTTCCATTCCTACAATAGAGTTGCAGGGTTAAAGAGAATGCATGCTTTCGTTTTGCTTCATGTAACCAAATGTGCTTACTTATAAATGACTTACTTATAAATGACTGTGTCATTTATACTGTCACAGAAATTCATTAAGTGCACTTGTTTATCTACATTCTTACTAACACTGGGTAACCAAACTTTCTAATCTTTGTTTTGTATAGATGAATTATAATATTTATCATAATTCAATTCAGATTCAATAGATTAAATTTAACTTATATTATGAATGAGATCATGTTTCTTTTCATGTTTATAAGTATTTCATTTAATGTCACCTAATGAAATTCTTTGCCCATTACCTTATTGAGTTATTTTTGTTTCATCTATTGAAATATAAAGTTACTAATTTACTGAATTAATAAATTCTTTGTTATGATTTATGAAAGATTAATCCTCATTATTATTTGTATATTGATTTTATTTTGCTTTTTTAATTATTATTAGTTGTCCAAAACATTACAAAGCTCTTGACATATCATATTTCATACATTTGATTCAAGCAGATTATGAACTCCCATTTTTACCCCATATACATAATGCAGACTCACATCAGTTACACATCCACTTTTTTACATACTGCCATACTAGTGTCTGTTGATTTTATTTAGCTTCTATCTTGAAGGAATTTTTAGTTTAATGCAACAACATTTTTAAATTGTGTCATGAGTAGAAAACCATATTCACCTTAGAGATTTAAAATCCCATATTTTCCTCTGATAATTTTGTGGTTTCTTTATTTTCATTTTTTTCCACCTAAGTGTTCAATTTAACTGGAATTTATTCTGCGACCTGGGAACAGATATTATCTAAATGTTGTTTAAGATATCTACCTATTTCTCCCAACCCAGATGTTTAATACTCTTTATTTTCTACATTGATTTTAAAGTCACTTATTTAATATATAAAATTTCTTTACATCTTGTGATCTATTTATTGACTTTCTCTTCTGTTCATCTATCTCTACATGTGTCAGTATCCCACTATTTTAATTATTTATATTATTTTGTCAGTTGTTACTTGCCGGAATACATTATACTTTGATCTATATTAAGCCAAATTGCAGAACTTTTAACTCCTGACATAAATTGTTCTATCAAATAAATAAATAAATAAATTGTTCTATCATCTGCCAATATGGACAATTTCAGTATCATCTTCTTTCTTTCTGGAAAAGGTCCTCTATGCTGTCTTGCTGCTTCCTGGTTTGTTCTCCAGCTATGTCTTTTTGCTCATTTGCTGCTAAACTCCCTCATAGGAAGCTTTATTTAAGCAACCATATTTTTCATTCTTAATATCTTCAGTTAGTTCTCATTTATATAATTGTTCTTCTCTTATGCTTCAAAATCGTTTTTTTCTTTTTAAGAATTTGTTATGTTGTTTGTTGTTTTAAGGTTTTAACCTGGCAGATCCATTAAATTAGGCTTTCCTGGTGTTAGTCCTGTGTTGTTGTTGTTTTCCCCCTTTCGATCATGGGACTTGCGTTCTTCAAGGAGTTTGATATTGATGTCTTGGCTAGTGGTATACCTAAAACGGAGGTAAAACTCATACCCTAGCTTGAGCTACTGCAGGTAGACTATTTGGCATTGAGAGTTCTCACAGCCAAACTAGATTCTACAGGTAGTCCTGTACTATATTATCCTTGCAAGACACAGCTAGAAGTTACAAGAACCTCTATCACTGTTTCACCTCCCAGGTCCATAAAGTAAGGATGTGGGATGCAAAGGGTAGAACTAGTGGATCTCCTAGTGACTACAGGCTCCCATTCCAGCCTGGCTCCATGTTTTACCACTTTTCATACTGTTTAGAACTGAGTACAACCCTTCTCTTAACTATTTTGAAGAAAATGGTCAGATTTATACACATACTTGATTACTGTAGCCCTAAATAACCATAATAAATATCAGTATGTAGCTCTGGAATTTTTTTTTTACAAAGTCTGTTTATATCATTATTTTGATTAGAAACCCTATGGATAAACCTTTCCAGAATGTTTCTTTTCACTACAAACAGAAAACAGGACCTTGGAGGCTGAAGCAGGAGGATCATAAATTCAAAGCCAGCCTCTGCAACTTAATGAGACCTTGTCTCAAAAATAAATAAATATAAAGGGTTAGGGATGTGGCTCAGGGGAAAAGAACTACTGGAATCAATGTTCGGTTAATTAAAACAACAACAACAACTTCCTGAACATCAAACCAAAAACTGAATGTTCTAAGAGTTTGGAGGAAGGCAGATACTGTTAAATTTTTCCATGTGTATATCATATAATCTTCACATATAATAATTTTATTAAAACCTTCTTATGAGGAAATTAAACTTCAAGAGGTAAAGGCAAATTGACCACCATTACTTGGGTAGGAAGTGACAAAACTGAACAGATATACCCAGTCCTTTCTGTTTCTGCCTGCCTATGCAAAGGTTCAAGGCATGCTAGATCTAAATAATTCTTCTTAATATCCATAAGGGGATAAAAAATATCTTAGTATACATTTTAAGGTTACATAGTGTACCTACCATCCAGTATAACAATAATTTCTTTGAAATGAGATATATAAGTGAAAGTATTTTATTTTATATCCAAGATCCATCCACAGAGTAATTTAGGCATTTCCAGTTCTGTTTCCAGTAAACCTTTAACATAGTGTCTCATATAGCTCAGTTAAGTAGACTAAACCTAAGATTACCTTTAGCCATTGTTATTTTGTAAGCAATCAAAAATAATGTTGGAATATAATGAAAGGAGATCACTTACAGGAGGTGGTTGAAGTGGAGATGTTTCTAAAATTATGTTATAACCTTCCTCTAAGGCCTAGTTTATTTTTTACAGCAACTTAGATTTCTGACATTAAACTTAAGTATGATTATGAAGGTGAAATTCTATCCTCTTTATATTAAATTCTTTATTATCCAGGCTTAATGGTGCTAGATGCATAAGAAGTCAATAGTCTGAAACCTAGTAATTACTAAAACTTAGTGATCCCAGAATCTGTATTTTGTGAATCAATTTTTTGTTTTTATTTTGTGTTTAATGAAAATAGTGCTGATATTTAATTACAAATTCTTAAAGTAGAGACAACTCAAGTTGGGTAATGCTTTACTACCTGAAGTTTCTAAAATGTGTACTTGGTACTTCTAAGTATTAGAGCAAATATGAATCTTTTAAAATATAATTTCTAATGACATAAAGAAAAACATGAAATCAGGTTTTGATATTTTTATTGTTATATTTTTACAATCTAAGCTTTAGAAAATTAGTGTATAGCTAATCAGCCAAAATCTAGCAAAGATAATTTGGCTGTCTACAAGAGGTATAAACAAGATAATTGAAATGAGATAAAAGATAATTGAAAAAGGAATGTTCAGCAATGTGAAATGTGGAACTTGGCTTCCAAAATAGGAGGAAATGTGATTCAGAGTGCCCATTGCTTGTGTTGTACATATTGGGAAGGTTTAGGTTCTGAAGAGTCTCAGATTAAAAAGAAAAATAACATCACTTACAAGACACTGAGAGAATGTTGCTCTTCCATAGCAATGTGCTGCTTTACCTAACTCACTAAAACAAGTGTCTCTTGGAGGTTCCCTTTTCCAAATTTCACACATAAAACTCCAAAGTCAGCTGTTAGCTGAGATAAATGTAGATAAATATTAAATTAGTAATATATACCTTAATGAAGAATATACTCTTTTTGAGCTTCCAAAAAAGAATGGGACTTAAAATATATTCATGTCTATAAACATTTTGATATCTGAACATTGAAATGAAAAAATTGAACCTGATTGAGTATCTGAGTCAATGCACACAGCGTTTTGGAGGAAAAAAGAGACAAATACCCAGAATTTTAAATATGAAATCTCGATTTTAAAAGGTTGTTTATAAGATCTGTGTTGAAAGCGTGAAAGGGGTAAACTCAGCTTAGCAGTTGAGAGGCTGGGACTCTAACTCATCATGACCAGGCTTTGTCCCAGAGTAGAACTGAAAACTTCCTTGTGAACACCAGTTGGGAAGGACCTCATGACACCTAGAAGGAGAAGATGGGGCTTTAGAACACTCAGAAAAGTAACTAGAGAGAGACTGTCTCATCATGTGCATTCATATGCTGATTCTTGAAGTCAGATCATGGAGTGGAAAACCTTGGTCACTTACATGAACCTAAGGATTTTCTTTTTTTTTAAATTTTTTATTTATCAGAAAATAGTCTTTGAATTATTAGAAATACAGTGTGAACTACTGAAATTTTCCTGGTTTACATTGGTCGAAAGGGGTGCTTCATAAGAATTTATCAAGAATATTACAACAGGACTGTTTTACTGTTTACATTTTAGAATGTATAAATGCACTTTAAAGTGAATGAAACAAAATTTGATGTTTACTCTATGTAAATAAAATATTTTGCATTATATTATCTAATTATTTTAAGTATCAGAAAGAGATCCTTATTTAAATATTAAAAGAACATTAACATTTTTATTAGTTACTTATTTCTCCTGCTGTAAACTGTTATAAATTGACTTGGAATGGATAGAAAAAGCCAATTAGGAAGTCTCCATATAGGAAATTTAAGAAAAAAAAGCAAGTATTTGATGAAAAAATCATAGTTCCCTCATGACCATTTGTACAACCCACAACAGATATTACAATGTAGCAATGAAGAGGCCAAAGATACTTTGGTTTGGGTTCATCATCATTGTTGTTTTTACCTTTCCTGATTCTAGTACTCAAATTTTAGTGAGATTTGAATGTTTTTTTTAAATGAATATTTCTTGAAGCTTAAGTCAGTTGAGACACTTTAGCAGTCATGATGCTGATATTTTGACAAGAAAATGTTCCCATTTTTCAGTTTGCTAAGACACACCTGCACATTAGAACCAACCAAAAGTTTTCTATCTTTTATTTATGGGAACATTATACTTTTTGAAGCCTGCTCACATGCATTGTTTTGCTTTTTAAAAAAGCATTATTCCATTATAGAAAACAATTATGAAGTTAAACTTAATATGTTCCTATTTTATATGTTTATCTGAAAAAATTTAAGATAAATATTAGTTTTTCATAAGATTATAAATCTATACTGATAAATAAAAATGTTCTATTCCCAAAATATGAATAGCCTGGAAACAATGAGTTTTTTTGTTGACTTTTTTGTTTCCTCAGATAAATTTGCAAAGAAAAATGAGAGTTACTGGTGTGATTACCCAAGGGGCCAAGAGGATTGGGAGCCCAGAGTATATAAAATCCTACAAAATTGCCTACAGTAATGATGGAAAGACTTGGACAATGTACAAAGTGAAAGGCTCCAATGAAGACATGGTAAGACAGACTCCTTAACCCACATAAGTAAAAGTAAAATGCTATTTTCTATCATCACTGATGATTACATCACAAATGAGCCTTCAGGAGAAGCCTATGTTGAAAATGTTTCTGGTGATTTTTGCTTTTAATTTGGCTAGTGAAGTGAAGAGAGGAGGAGTTTCTCCAAGTTATAAACTTACAACAGTTGTTATTTAAGATGTTCTTAGATTTTAACTAGAGTTCCAACCAATACTTTTTGCAAAGTTAGCAAAGCCTTTACTTTCCCAGAAGTCAACTTTCAATTTCATCATTACTGATTTTACAGACAGTATGCATCTTTAATCAAATAACTGTGGATCAAATCTACTACTTTAAAAATATTCTACAGGAAATGGATATAATATGCAATATAATATGATATTCAGAATTTTGAAATTAATTGTTTCTCAAACATTTTAAAATTAGAGATATCAGAACTGCAAATCATCCCATTTTAAAATCATGCATTAGATTAAAATCTGAGAAATTTTTTGAAATTTTTTTTAAGTTACCCTCTCAAGTGAATTTAAATAAGATTTTCTGTTTGCCAGGTTATATAAAATGTATACTAAAAAATGAGATATAAAGGAATTACTTGATTTTTTAAAGGAAAGTAGCTTTTACTGGAGAATACATATAAGGAATTGTCAGCCTCTTTGCCGTGATCTGGGACTTGTTGATAAAGGTAATCTTTATCAGTCAAACCCTAAGCGTCATAAATCTGATTATAGCACCAGAAAGACAAAGTAATCAGGAAGCACTACTGGAAACTAGTCTTTACTCCAAAAGAATGTACTGAGTTGCAAAATGAACAGACAGACCCAGATTAAGTTGAATGATTGAAGGTGCCATTTCTCAAAAAAGAGAGAAGTAGTCTCCCAGTTCTAAGGGCTGGCCTTAATATTGATAAGACCATCCTAAGAAAGTATGCCAGAGGCCACAGTGGTTTATAGCTTTAATTAGTTTTTTATCTATGGGTTTTTTATTCACTACTGATGGTAAGGTACTTCTTAAATGCTCCAGGCCCCAAAATATTTAATATAATCTTTTAAGAATTATGTGCAATGAGGGTAAGGGTCAGCATATGAAAATAAGTAAAGAAGCTACAGCATTTAATAAGTTAAAATTCTGTTTTATGTCTTTGCCCAGGTGTTCCGTGGAAATGTTGATAACAACACACCCTATGCTAACTCGTTCACACCCCCCATAAAAGCTCAGTATGTAAGACTCTATCCCCAAGTTTGTCGAAGGCACTGCACTCTGCGAATGGAACTTCTTGGCTGTGAACTCTCTGGTGAGTGTCATATTATCTCTTTCTGTACTGTCTTTAAAGAAAATAAAAAGCACATTTGTATGTAGTCTGCTACTAACCTATAGCTTTCCAAATACCCATGGAAATTAAATTCTGCTTCAAAATGTCCAGGGCATGTTTCAATCAGCTTGCCACTTATGCATAAAATAAACAAGTTCAAAAGCATGTTACAGAATAGAATTAGTATAGAAATAGTAATATATTTTGTGGAGTGGCCAAATAAAGTACAAACAATCCTCACGGGAAACTTTTCAAATTTGGATGTATCTTATTGTTTTGGGTAGAAACAGTGATTTATGTTTTGTGACAGAAATTCAGCATAAAATGGAATCTGTCTGACCTCATAAATTGCAGTTAAGTTTACGATATATGGTACAGGAAAGTAAGCTTTGTCGTTGTCTACCTACCATAAGAACTTGGTGCTTTTTTCTTCTTTTAGATTTTATGAAACATGTAAATTTATCATTCCTCCCTAGGGAACAATACTTCAATACCAAGATTGCTACTATAAATTTATTCTGGGATCATTCTTAGCTAGCAACCTGATTATTGTACAAATAGTGGTTATCCAGCTCAAGAATAATCTATCAAAGGACTCAGAGTTAAGTAATTCTTGTCCTCTGGGAACATCAATACTAGACATAAAGATGAAGACTTAATGCGTAGATCTCACAGTGGTCCTATTTCATTATAGATAGATTCTGAACAAAATATAAAATCTTCTAGAGGTACTTTACTGTTCTATATTTTTAGTGGTTGTTCTTATGTTTCTAGCCTCAAACTTTTCCTATCTTTGCCACAGTAGCACCAAATTATTTTGTTCAAGCAACTGAGAAGAAAATTCGAAGTTCACATGTGTTCACTTCTTAGCATAACCTCAAAAATGTGGAAAAATATTTACCAACTTAAAACAATACCTTTTGAGAAAATAGGAAATTAAGTCCTTGGAAAGAGACAAATGTGCGGTTTGATTGATCTATTAAAGTGCATACTTTATATCCATTTCACTTCTTAGTCTTATTTGTGATACCTAAAAAGGGAATATTTTTATTTTATCTTGAGATGGCATCTATATAAGTTTCCCAGGATGATGTCAAACTCACAATCTTCCTGCTTCAGCCTCCAGGGTAGCTGGGATTATAGGAGTAAGCCACCACACCAGGCTAGGGAATAATTTTTAAACAAATAAAAAGCAACACTAAAATGTGAACCATTTTTAATTAGCCCATTGGATTTAAAGAAATTAGATTGATTAGTCTAGATGAGTGAATCATTTTAAGAATTACATTTCATATTCTATATCTGCATATTTTATGAAGCAACCAATACACAGCTTTAGTGCAATTAATTATTCTAACAGATTCTTTTTTCTTATTTGGTAATTTCAGTCAGTTTATTGGCTGTCAGTAAATCTTTGAATCATTGCTGTATAGTGTTTGTGTTGCATGTCACTATATCACCAGAGGCCAGTGCCATCCCTAAGCCATTCATCATAAAGTAATCAGGGGGAAGCCTCAATATGATGAGGTTCACTATAAGCCCTGTGGTTTTTAGTTGCTCAACATCACCTTCCCCAATTTTTCAGTCTTCTGATTCATGAGGATCAGTCTCTCGTACATAGCATGGATACACCCCTAAGGTGTAAATAAATTTTACTTTCAAGTTTGACAAGAGGTTACACCTGACACTTTACAGATTTTGTTTTCTGAAATAGAAGTAATGCTCTACTTTCCAACTCTGCAAATTGATTTTGAACTTGCATGCAGAGAATAATATACCTCGCAGTGGTTGTTTTTAAAAACCAGAGCATTTTACTATAGAAATAACCAGTTTCTGTGTTAATACCTTAATTTGCTCAGCTGCTGTTCACACTGGCAAAAGAGTTAATTATTTTTATGTGCATGAAAATAATATAAAATGGGAATTTGTGATAGAGGATATATTGGCAGAGAAGTTAGCTGTAATACTTGGAAATAAATACACACATAAAAACCCAAACTATTTTCTTTAGTGGAATGCAATGCTGTAAATTCCTTTTGTTGTTGTTGTTGTTTTTTGCTTTTTGAAATAAATTGTCATACAACCTTTAACCCTGTCAAGAAGATCAGTAGTTAATCTCTTTGTAGACCCTTGAAAATAACAACTTTTAAATTATCTGAAAGAGATATGACTTATGTGTTTGGAATAAAATAGATCAGACCGTAATTAGAGGAATGAAACTCAATTACTTATTCTTTAAGCAAATAATTACTCAGCATTTCAGCCTGGCTAAGAACTATACAATAGAATGAGTGTGAATTTAATTTTATGACTAAGAAGAATTAGTCAAAGGCATTCTTTTTCTATATAATCCCTAAACTGGTATTCTGTATAACAGAAGGGGAAAAAACAACTACCTTTCTTTTCCCTTGTATCTATGACAACTAACATTTTACAAAGACTTAGGAAACAGTGGTGGGGTGAGGGCGTGGATAGAAATCTAACCAAAATCTTTATAGCAGACAATGCAAGTTACTTTAGAACTAGATAAGCAGCATGCCAAACAGGGGTGTTAAGACTTTATAAAATTTCTGAGATTTGTTATGATATTTTTCTCACTCAAATTTTGCTTTTAGGTATTAGTGCTATCTTTACCATAGGACTCAGGATGTATTCCTCCTCAGCAAGACTTCTGTAAAGATAATAACCCTCCATGCCATTTTTTGTCATGGTTGGGAAGGATAGGCCTTTCCTAGGCAGTGGAGGTCAAGCCGAAATTGGAGGAGACCCAAGGAAGACAAGTGACCTAGATTGACCAGGACAGAAGACAGTTGGTTATGCTTAAGATTTATCAATGAAGAATTCTAAACTAATCTCTCAGCGCCTAGACATAAAATGGCCTAGTTCTAGCAACTTCAATCAGTCACAGGATCATCATTAGTACTCATTAATAAACTGATATTTGGAGATTTTTAACATTGTTTTTTGTTGGAATAAGTTTTATGGAAATAGTAAAAATAGCCAACCCTTACTAAATGCTAACTGTGCCAGTAATGCTTATAAGTTTCATGTTTATTAACCAATTTCTTAGAATACTTCTTGATGTAGTTTCACCATTTTACAGATGACAAAACTGAAAGTGGCTAAATAATAAAAATGCAAGACCACACAGCCAGTAGGTGGGGAACAGTAGAATATACAAGGAAGGTATCAGATTGGATAAGTCAGTTCTTTTATCTTTGCTTCCTTGGTCAAACTTACTTTGTGAATATCTTGGCTAAAATATAACAATTTGACTTAAGAAGGTCTCAGTCACTAGCTAAAGATGATTGAATCATGCTTCCTATTGCAAACTCTGTAAATAAAATTTTGTCAGTCATAGTTTGAGATTGGGAAATTATGTGTGTGTGTGTATATATATATATACACACACACATATATATATATACATATATGTATACACACACAAACATTCTTAATTGGTGGAGGAACATAAATTTTATACCATATAAGTCTGGAAAATGTGGTAAATTTGAGAATCTTCCAAGAATATTCTAACAGTAAAATTTATTGAGTGTGATTGAAATGTTAACACTTATAAAAAGATGTGTCTAGTAATGGCTTTTGCTAGAATTTGCTTATTTTTTTGTTATCTCATTTACTAGTTTATATTCTATATTGTACAAGCTAAACATTGAGTAAATATGAGTTTCTTGTCTTGGGGTAGAAACCATATTGGTACAGTAAGAATCAGTGGTGAAAATTAGGAAATATTTCTTAGACAACAAAATGCTGTCCAGTTCAGAATATAACAGTAGAACAGTTTGTGGAAATGATTTTGTACTGGGGGAATTTTCATTTGCAGTATTATGAAAACAAATAAAAGAAAACCGAATATACTTTATAAGAAAATGTCCCATTTTTAAAGACACAATGAAACTGTTGAAAACCAGGGAACAGTCACAAGGCTTCCAGTAATGAGACAGGAGAGAGCATTTCAGCATTGTTTTCATTTTACAAAATCATCTATCACACAAAAGTAGTTCAAATTGTCTGTCTTATTTTCAATTTTTCCAAAATATATTCAGACAAAATAGCCTGAATTGGCTATCTTGTTTTTCTATTTTGTTCTAGATTTGTTTCTGATTATGGCCCATTTTTTTTTTAAATTTAGATGCTCTCTCTTTGGAGGAATGAATAGCATTATGTTTAATCTTCTCTTGCCTATCGAAAATGAGTGCAGAAAAGCTACAGGATGACAAATAATTTTTCTCACAGAGCCTTTATCATTTTCTTTCAGGCTGTTCTGAGCCTTTGGGGATGAAATCAGGACACATACAAGACTATCAGATCACTGCCTCCAGCATCTTCAGAACGCTCAACATGGACATGTTCACTTGGGAACCCAGGAAAGCTCGGCTGGACAAGCAAGGCAAAGTGAATGCCTGGACCTCTGGCCACAATGACCAGTCACAATGGTTACAGGTAACATTTTTAAGTTGTTTCACCACCTTTCAAGATTTTTCCACTGCCTTTCAAGATTTGCTGTTGTTTAGGTGACTGTTGAAGTCATCACATTCACACAATTTTAAGTGTGCCTTTGTTTGACTTTGACTTACCTAAATTGGTAAAACAAAAATTCCTTATAAAGTCATGTCCCTGGACTATTTTCACTCTGGTGTTGACTTACGGATGCTATCAGGTTGAGATTGCAGACTGTAGCAGATGGCAGAGCTTCTGCATTAACTTGCATCTTTTTGAATGCTTTGTGTTAATACTGATTTTGAAAGTTTGATGGCAAGAATCCAAAGGACATAGAAATCATGTCACTGACATGCAGTAGTCTCATAGTATCACTACTCATGACATATTAGCTTTTTACCTGTGACTGCTAGGCAATGGAGCAATTTTATTATACTCACCTGACAGAACTTGCTTATAGAAGGAAAGCATAGATTCCACAGAGTCATTCTATCATTTGCACATGACATAAGTTGACTGTGCTTTTTAAAACAACCTTGAAATGCACTCATTTGGGGAGTAATTTTAAGTGTGCATGGAATTTTTTAATGTCTTCTGTGGTAAAGAGAGAGAGATCAATTTTATAATCACTTTTCTTGCTAGAACTGAGTTCAAATCTTATTTATTGTTATGCAATATGCATGAGTTCAAAATTTGTGCTAATTATTGTATGCCTGGAAATTGTTAAATTTTTTAAAATAGCAAATACTACCCCCCTAAAAGTCACATTTGCCAAATCTGAAACTAATTTAATCAGGTCCCCTGAAATTTGCAATAGTCCCTTTTCAAGTCTTTTCACTTGGTTTTACTTTTTTATTTTTACGTGGAACAAGAAATATTCACTGTTTCCTTTCTTTCCCTTTATATTCTTCATGGATTTTTATTTATCTGCAGTTATAGCAAACCCTTATGTTAGCTATCACACATTGTGTATTATTATGCATGTATTACTGTTTTGAAAGTAGGAAGTATTTTTTGTCTTTCCAGCACCCAACCTGATATCTTTGTCTTGCATGTAGCAGTGTTTATTAAATTAAGTCATTTGCTTTGCAAATGTTTATGCATGATGCACCCAGGCAGCACCAAATGATAAACAGTGAAGACACACAAGCGAGCAACAACTCTGTTCCTGCTCTTTAAATGTATTTCTTAAAATCTATCTTTCACTTGATTTATATGACACTAGACTTTGTTTCCCTCCTAGCTGATGTTTCCCAGTGTTCTTTATAGGCTACGCTGTTACCCTTCTGCTGATGTCTCTTTCACTAACTCTATCAACGCAGATTAACATTTTTAGAAAATCCTGGCAATTTCAATTACTATATAGAGTATTCAAGTACTCTAAATCACTTCTTGTCATCCCCACTGTCATGTCATAATCTGTACAATCAACCTTTCACTTGGGTTTCTGCTAAAGTCTCTTAATCAGCTTTCTTGTTTCTGATGTGAGTCCTTTAAAAAAAAAATCTATTTCTGGAGCTGAAACTGTGTGTGTGTGTGTGTGTGTGTGTGTGTGTGTGTGTGTGTGTGTGTATCTAATATGAAAATATTACTCTTATTCCCTTATTTAAAAGTCTATCAAATACTTTCTTTCAGCCTCAGAATAAAGTACAGATTCCTTAATGTAGTCTAAAAGTCTTTGCATGACTTGGCCCTGTTTCATCTTTATGATAGTCTTTTAAATTCACTTTAGTTTCTCAAAGGAAACACTATCTGTCTCTTCCCATTCTTTCATAAATCCTCTTCCTAGAGGAAAAGAATAGGGAGAGCACTTTGGATCTACCTTTCTCTGTGATGGTTTGGCTGCCAGTTGCATCCTACCCACATCTGATTTAGATCCCTTCTCATATACCATGGTCTCTCTTTATCCTTGGGGGTTATATTCCAAGATCCCCAGTGGATCTCTGAATTCATGGGTAATACTGAACCCTACATATGCTGTCTTTATTTTCCTATGTGAGCTGTAGCATTGCCACTAATTACCAGAGTTAGTTTGTCCTTATGCCACAGTGCCACCTTCACATTATTACTCCCAAGCTTTGAGGTCAGTATTGAGTAAAATAAGGGTCACTTGAACACAATCATTTGAATATTGTGATAGTCACTCTATAACCAAGATGGCTGCTAATGGATCTGTGGGCAGGTAGGGGTTGGATACACTGGACAAGGAGATGACTCAGGTCCTGAGCAGGACAGAACTGAACAGTGTAGTATTTCATCACAGTACTCAGAATTTCCATTTAATTTTGGAAATTTCCATTTAATATTTTCAAACCAAGGTTGACTGTGTAACTAATACTGTGGAAAGTGAAGCCAGGGATAAGGAAGGCTGCTGAATTCATGCATTCTCCATAATTTTCTCATAGTAATATCATGACACTGTATTAAAAATTGTGTTTTTGCCCTTGTTCATTTGCTTTAGGAGGACTAGGACATTGCCTGTATTGTTTACTTTCTCAACTTGTTGTCCAGTACCTAACCAAATACTTAAAGCAATATATGACATGTTGTAGGTACTCCTTAAAGATTTGTTGACTTAGTGAATGACTGATTATTTCAGAGAATAATTCAAGATGCATATTTGGGACTACAGAGTATATAAGTTTGAGTCCCCAACTGTCACATATTTTTCCTATTTATTTTTTTTGGAACTAGGGATAGAACCCAGAGCCTCACACATACTATGCAAACATTCTAACCCTGAGCTACACCCTCAGCTCAATATTCTCAAAATTTAAAATGACATGTACAAAAGAAATCTGAAATTTTGTATCAAAAAGCAGTCATTTTAATACAACAGCTAAATTTTAATAATACATAACCTTTTGAATTCTTACTATGAAGAAATCATAAAAAAATCTTCCATTTGTTAGACTTGACAATGGTAAAGTTAAACTTCTTTGTTGCTATCATTTATTTTTAAATTATAAATATTCAAGTCATTTTATGCCAACTTGGTAGAGCTAATATTATTTGTGAGTCTCAGTGCCTTCTGGAATAAGACAAAACATTTTACACTCCAAAAGTAACTCAGGCTGGTAGACTAGACATATCCACATAAAGTAATTGCCAGTGGCAAATTTTCTTGAGAAAGATAAAAATAAAACAAATATTTTACATGAATCAGGGTGTGATTTTTTCATTGCAAACCCTCTATCCATCACTATGTTTCAGATGGCTTTTCAACTGTCTCCTTAAAGTCTCTTGCCTGCTGGAATCGATTCATCCTGTTGATGACAGACTTTCTGTCAATTCAAGGACCAGTTCTTCCAGTAGATGTCTAATTTTTGTTGTGTCAAACATATTCAGACTCCTCAAGGCAAATTAAATTGACATCTTTCTTTTTAATTTATTTTTTTTCTGACTTCATGCAAGAAAAAGCTCCAGTATTGTGACTATTTTTAGTATTTTCCCCTCAGGAGAATATAATCTGCTCAACTGCATTTTTGGCATTAGTGCTTGTTAGTGTCTTTGTTAAAAATAAGATTAATATTTTTATAGATATCAATGCATAGGGTGTTTTTGTTTGGGAGCTGCTGATATAGATATCAATTTATATTGAGGTTTTTGGAGTTATAAATTTAGTTATATTTTTAAATACACTCTTCAGAAGAAAAGACATTTCTGTCATTTAAATTCCTTTCCTTCATTATTAATTTCTTACTGATTGATTTTTAAGAAATTTCTTCCAATAACAACTATACATGTGATCCTTTGTTATTTCAGTTTAATGTGTTTGACAAAACCTAATCAAATAGATCTGCAGATATATTTTTGTAAATGAAGCCTTCATATACTCTTACACCCAACTGTGACATATTTGAAGGAATCATTATTTTAGTTTTGGTTGGGGGTTTTACTGTTCTGTTCTTTTTTTTTTTTTAACTCCCACATACTCACAAATCGTTTTAACATTTTTAACATTGTATACTCGTTACAACTCTAGTATTTCTTCCAGTCTCTTCTATAAAGTTAAAGGCTACTGTGTTATTTTTAAAAACTGGACCAGCTAGGCACAGTGGTGCTTGGGAGGCTGAGATTGGAGAATCATGAGTTCAAAGCCAGCCTCAACAACTTAACAAAACTCTGTTTCAAAATGTAAAAAATAAAAAGGACTGAGAGTGTAGTTCAGTGGTAAAGTGCCCCTGGGTTAAATCCCTAGTGCCAAAAAAAGAAGTGGGCATATGGAACTGATTAGCTTCCCTGAGTTACTGTTAGTCATAAAAGTGTTATGCTACTTCTATCTGAACTTGTTAAAAATGTGTCACATCCACAGCAGTCCTAGATGAGGCATTTTTCAGAACTCTGAAAGAATGCTGTTCTATCACTGTGATGTTTATGATGTCCTCCAAAACATTAAAACTCAACCAAAACTTTTAGCCAAAACCTATACAGTGTGTTTTACAAAAGCTTCCTAAAACTTAAAATTGCAGTTTCTGCCTCTCAGAAATCTTATCAACATTTAAATTGGAAAAATACTAAGTCATTCATTCCTGACTCATGGCTGGATATCCCCAACACATTATTGGATTAGATTTTAAACCTTGTTATAAAAATAAAGTGACATTTCACTTACAGAGATTTTTTAGGATCAAACTATTGGCTTCTCTGGTTACTTTCTTTGTAAAGAAGCTTGGAATTGTGTCAGATTGCTATATGGATTAAATAAGCTCATGGTATATGTATCCAGTACTGGGTAGTCCTTTCTTTCTCTTCTGGTGGTTTGGGTAACTTTAAGATGAAAACATTTGATACCACCAATTAAGAATGCAAATGTGTGTGTGGGGGGTGTACACTTCAATTCAAAATGGAATTTCCAATAAAATGCAAAGCATTATATTAGTGGATAGGCTGCAAATAGCCAATAATGTAGATAAATTACCTAAATTGACATTAGTATGCCACACATGGTGGCACACTCCTGCAATCCCAGTTACTTAGGAGGCGGAGGCAGGAGAGTCACAGGTTGGGGGCCAGACTTGGTGACCTAGTAAAATCCTGTCTCAAAGTAAAAATAAGAAGGAGCTAGGGAGGTAGCATAGTGATAGAGTACCCCTGGGTTAAATCACCAGTATCACACACACACACACACACACACACACACACACACATACACACACACACAAAAAAGCCAATGCATTGGTAAACAAAATATTTGAAATGTATTTATCTGGTAGTATCAGATTTTTCAACCTCTTTACCTGGAAGTAGTAATAATAGATATTAATAATTTAAAATGAGTATTTCCAATTTACTATTACCATTTACCAATCTTCTCTACTGAAACTCTGATCTTACTAGAATGGTTAAGTGTTTTATATTCACTACCACTGACTTAACAGATTCAGTAAATTCTTCCTTTATTCATGCTTAGAGTAAACAAACTGATCAAAATTAATTATGAAATTAAGATGTTTAATGGAATTCTATCAGAAAGAGGGGCATCACTTGTGATTATCTCATAAATCATGAAGAAATACACTAATGTATTTTGGTGTGGTGCATGAAGCTAAACAAGGACATTCTAAGAATGAACCTGGATTGATTAATTTTAAAACTTATTTTAAAATAAGACATCTTAACGTTTTTCACAGTGCATACACTTTGTATGCATTCACTGTCTCATTGGTGATGACTATGGAAAATGGGAAATCACTGTCCATAAATAAATCTAGTAAAAATTCACAAAGAGTAACAATACAAATGACCATCAGGAAGCAAATGTCACAGTGTAACCTAGGAAATGGCCTTTTGGTCTATTTCACTGGACATTTGTTAATTTAAGGCAGTCTACATAGTATTTCAATCAAATTAGTAGAATTAATAGAGTTGTTAGACTGCACATTTTATGTTGACCTTTATCAAAATTGCATCTAACCCCACAGAGCCTCATTTCAATACTAATTTTGTGGAATCGTGAAGGAAAGCAATTGAATTCAACTTTCAAATTAAATAAGCCTTATGTAATTTAGTTCATTTCAAAATTGTGAAAGGGAATATTCTAGCCACAAAATTCACAACTCTTTAAAAAGCCACTGACTTTCCTTTCCCTATGGACTATATATTTACAGGGCAGTTGAAGGAAAGGTTTTCAAGGATCAAGTGACCACTAGGCCTCTAGGAATTATTTGTCAATGTGAAGGATTATTCTGATTTTCAACTCACAACTCAAGTATTTTCATAGAGAATAAACAGTAAGATATGTGAAAGATCGCCTATAAAGAAGTTCTGAAAGAGATCAAGCAGTGCACCTTATTTTGTGTGCTTTATTCCCTGCTTTCATAATGTTGATATATTCTGGATGACACTAAATGAATCAAAGAATGCCCCTGCCATACATAGACTATAAATCATCCTTAAAGTTTTATCATAATTTTATGCTGTCAAAGGGAGTCTCTACTATCTAATTCAAAAATAGATCTTTTAATAAACAAAGCAAAATGGAATAGGATATTTGTGTAGAAATAATTTGAGGGCAAAGAAAAGTTCAGCCAGGAATAATGTACTATACTGAGATCATAATTTGAAATCCAGATATATGGACTGGACAGCAGATAAATCACATCAATATTCTGGGACTCAGCTTTTTCTTGTTGTTATTTTAAAGATGCAGACATTACAAAAGAGATCACTTCCAGGTATATCTTCTGCTTTTAAAAACTCTCACATCTCTAGTATCTAGTATCTACAAAATTCTAGTACCTATATGATAGTTGGCTAAATCCAAAGAAATAAAAATTATAAGGACAACCAACTGATTTCTCCATATGAAACCTAAGCATGAAGTTAACAAAAAGACACTATAATTAGTGACTGGCACAGAAATAGCCACCTAACTTTAAATAGAACCTTCTGAAATGTTAATATTTATATAATGCATAGCATATCTACTTAATTTCTGATATATAGCTTTTACCTCCCCATCAGTTCTAATTTTTGGTCACTTGTGTGTTATATCTCTTCAAAAATAGCTCTTTACACTTGGAAAAATGAGAAATTATACCCCATTTGACTCAAATGTATGATATGTCAAGATCATTGGATTGTCATGAGCAATTAATAAAAAAAAAGAATACCTCTTTTAAAAACTCCCTAAGACTGGGAAAGAAAACATATATGCCACTATTAAGTACCAATACACAAACAAATATAGAAAATCATGAAAAATATTTGAAGGAAACCATCATGGTAACAGGAAAAAGATTAGGTTTTGATAAAATGGTGCAGCCTTGGAAAGATAAGCCTGGTGGTACATAAAAATTGGGTGGAATCCTTGTGGATCAGAAGTTATTCTGAGTGACTTCATAATTTTTTAATTTAAATAAATATATTTAAGGCACCTGCTCCAACAAAACACAATGCCAGTTGCAAGGTACAGAAAGTCATATTCAACATTGTGTTTACCTGCATGTATGGTTACTGATGCCCTACTTTTCATAGATTCAACATTGAAAAAGCAATAAACAGAAATAAGGGAAGTTGGATGGTTCTGTTTCGAAGCAGTATTTGAAACCACTGAAAAACTGAACAGCAGAATTTGTATATGCACAGCAGGCCCATTCAGGCTTTTATGATCATGAGCATTAAATGACTTCTGATTTCTTTGTGTGTAAATGATTATTTATTTGTTGCATATCAGTTACTTTTGCACTAACAAAATATGTTTCCAAGATTGATAAACTGTTCTCTTCTAAAAATATGAATTAAAGAAATATGCCAGTGAGTAAAAATTAGAATTTGGTAATACCCTTTTAAATAAGATGAACATTTTATAAAGACTCTCAAAGAAAACTGAAATAAATTTTGATCCGATCTCATTGTCTTTAAAGTAGCCCTCAAAGTTAGCTATGTTTGTTTCATAATGAGGTCATGGAGTCATAGAAGCTTGCTAAAGATTTCATGGCCAGGATATAGTGGAAAGAAGAAAACACATGCTAAGTAGCTTGTGTGGTAATTTTTACCACAATCTTTATTAGACCAGTTAGTGAGTGTCGTGACTAACTGCTTCAGGATTTCCATTGGATTAGGGATCCCTTCTATCGCCAAATCCTAGCCAACGCAGTTCCAGCCACTTACCCTATCTTGGATGAGAGCAACTGGTATATCTGCAGCTCCTACTGGTCAACTAATTTGTGGTTTCCTATCATAAAATTTAACCTTTACAGCATTATTCAACATTGAATACCTACACAATATTAAATATTTGAAAAATGAGAAATGCAATTTATTTTTATTTTTATTTTTTTGATACTGCTGATTGATCCCAGTGGTACTTTACCACTGATACATTCCAAGTCCTTTTTATTTATTATTTTGAGACAGGGTTTTGCTAAGTTGCTGAGGGTATGGCCTCAAACTTGTGAGCCTCTTGTCTCAGCCTACTAATTCACTGAGAATTTAAGCACATGCCACCCTGTCCAGCCCAATTCCACTCTTTTTTTTTTATTTAAAATAAAACAAATAAAAAACAGGAGGAGAAATTTTAATATTTCCTTCCTACAACCCAGTATTGTGCCTATTGTGCACTTATTGCATTTGAGTGAATGTTGATCTGTCTGGCAGTCTTAATAATGGTTAAACTCACCTGGTTCCTATGCGTTGCTTTGTCCTAGAGACCTTCGTAATTTTTCCTTAAAGCCAGCAATGCTGTAATGAATAGGTAATTCACTTTTGCTTATATTCAGTATTATAGATATCTCTCATTCATAAAGTATTTGTTAGCTAACATCAAACTAAAATAATTTATTTATGCCAAATATTGTATTCATTATCTATTTATTAATAAATTAACATTTCTGTTGAGGAAACGTGGCACAGTGAAGCAACTATTAAATCTCTTCTGTCTCATTTGTTTTATACTGCTGTCACAGTTCACCTGCATGGTACATATCCCGAGAACTGTAGGTCCGCCTAGCCATGTCCTTTCTTGCATTAACCTGTGGTCACATTCTTCTCTGAGATCCTTTAAGATGTGGCTAAGCTCACATCTATTTGCCCACAGGTCGCAGTTAATCACTTTTGGAAATTAATTTATATTTTAGAACAAAAATAGATATGCATTTCTTTGATCAGGTGATATTGCCACCTCAGTACCAAGGCAGAACAAGGTTTGCCTGACTCATTAGTTAGGTTCTTTGCCCAGGATTAGCCTCTGATTCTTGTGTCTCCATGGAAGTTTCAGACCCTGTCTGTCTCTTGAGGGGCCACCTGATGTCTGACACCTTGACAAGGCTTTCTCAGCATGTCTGGAGGCAATTTGCTGCCATCTTGACTCCATGTTAGGATCTCCACCCCTCTGCTCTTTTGGTTCTGGTCCTTGTCTTGATTCTAAGCTGTTCCTCAGTATTCACAATTTCTATTTTCCAGACACTCCTTTACTTCATATACTTTTGCTACCAGAATAGAGTCTTCCTGAGCACAACTTCCCCTATAGTTTTCAAAATGGTCTTTTTCCTAATCTAATTATGAACTGATAAGGTTGGAATTAGACATATCACTCTAAAAATGCAATATTCCAAAATAAATTAGATTCTCTTTCTCTCCAAATAATTAATTTTATCAACATTTTCCAAAATATATCTTGAAAAGCATTGCTTCCATAAGGTGCTTCCAAAAAGAAAAAGTTCAATGTGGAAATAAATTTGGTAAATTCCTCATCTTTTCTTATTGCTATTGCACATGCATATTAACATAGTAAAGACTCCCAGGAATGCAATAGGGAAGTGATTTGTTTAACTTTATTTTACGTAGTGACTTTTAAACTTATTTCATAAGGAAGTTCTTTTTAAAAATAGCCAACTTAATATCCCCAAGGAACTACTTTGTAATATGTGGTATTAATTGAATTGCATTTCTGTAACACTTTCTTCTTTTTAATGGGCTTTTATACTAATTTTCTTTAGTGTATATTTTAAATAATCTGGGTACATATCACCATTTGTGTAAGGTATTCTTTCTCAAATATGAAAAAACAATTTTCAGAGATTACCTGATTTTATTCTTTAAACAAGAAAACTTGGTCCCAAAATCCAGTTTCTCTCTCTTCCATCTAGTACCTCTTTTTCCATGGTTATGTCTGACACATGGATATGACATTAGCAACTTTCTTTTCTAATCAACATGATTTTCTTCATTATGATATGAAAAATACATGTATTCAAAAAAATGAGTTTTCAATTCACTGCTTTCTGCAGTTTTTATTATAGACTCCCTCAGTATCAAACAAGGTTATCAATTCTAGGTCTATATCTGTATTTAAAATTGCCTAATGGATTCACAGAACAATCTTCATTCATTTTTTTGAAAAATGGTACATAACCTAAAGTTAGCCTAGACATAACTGAAGAATAGTGAATCCCTGTCATGAGGTAAATGTGCCATCTACATTGACTTCTCTAAGTTGTTTTTGTTTTTTGATAGTACATTTCTATGTGCTAGGTAACAGGAATTATAAATTATGAAAAGGCCATTGTTTTTGTTTTTCATAGTACATAATCCACATTTAACAAGTCAAACTGTAGCCTCTTGTTCCATGTATATTCTCATCTGCTTGCTCAGTGTCTTTTGAATCAGAAAATTTTAAAGACAGAAGTATACTTCCACTTAGTAGAACAGGTTCGTGTACCTGACTATATTCTCTATGCTATTAAAATTTGTCAAAAACAAGCTTATGGAAGGTTATCCAACAAAGATATCTAATATGAAAGAAGAGAAAAAAATAAGAGATATTTACTGAGAGCCAGAGAGCCATTATTATTGCTTTTCTAGTAATATCATATTCTATCGTTTTAAAATACAAAATAAAATATAATGATAAATTTATTGAAAATTGTATTAATTATCATTGTGGAATTATACTTGATTATTATTGCCCTTGTATATGCAGCATAATTAGCAAAACCACATAGGCTTAAGAGGATTTAGGGTAAAAGAAAACAATGAAAGCAAATGTAATTAAGCATTATTCTTGTTAAACGCTGAGTCACCTTTCTCACCTCTCCCAGCATCCTACCATCTCTTAGGGGTGCAGCCTTTGTTTCTTTCAAGAAAAGTACTGTGAAGTTTAATCCCCAGTGCTATGGGATTTGATGAACCTTCATGAGTGCCACAGGACCCATCTGTTCTGTTAGGCATATGCCTGATGATGTGGGAGGAGCTGTAATACAGCATAATGGATCAAAGAGTACTTTAGAATGTAACACTAAATATATATGCGTATGTTTTCTACAGCTGCCTCAAACTCTGTAATGGGAAATAGGGAAAATTCTAAAAATAAAACAGCTTTAAAGCTCTCGATGGGGGAAAGAAACCCATACTACCAGCTGTTGTATCTTCTCGCATCTTGGGGGTCAAAGTCATTTACTCAAAGTATGGTTGGGAGACCTTCTGCCTTGGACTCAGCTGCATGGGCTTACTGAAAAACATAGATTTTGAATTCTATCCTCCAAGATTCTGATGTTTTGGGGTCTGATTTGGGCAAGGAATTGTGCTTTTTGAACTAATATCATATCCTTAGATTTTTGTGCAAGGTGAAGTCTGAGAAAATAGGAACTATTTTGAGGCAACAATTTGAATTGGGGTTTGCTTATAAACATATCGCATTGAAAATTGACTATGAATCTAATTGATATTTAGAGGAAGAGTACTGGAATACTTCAAATCAAAGAAATGTCATGGTAACAGGATGCTATCTTGGAAAATCCTGCCTTAGTTTGATCTGGTGTTTATTGAATAACTCCAAACAACAAATCTTTATTTTCTTCTAATTTTGTAGGAAATAAAGTATATCAATGATATACATATAGAATCAGACATAAAATCCATGATAAAGTGGATCTGTATTGGATCTGCATTGATAACTGTAATTCCAGTATTCTCTGACTAGGAAGTGTGTGTGTGTGTGTGTGTGTGTGTGTGTGTGTGTGTGTTTATATATAGTATAAATAACTTTTATATGGTATTAAGAAATTCAAATAGTTTACTATTTTGTTAGTCTTTTCACATTTCTGCTCATGTATATATGGATAGCTATATATATGAGCATATATATACCACATAACATATTCCTAATTATGGCCATGAGTATTATCAATTTCTAAAGAGACTTTGTGTAAAGTAGTTACTTGATGCACATTGAAAGTTTGTTAAATAATATTTTCAAAAATTGTCAATCTGTATACATGTTATATAATAATTTTGAATACACTAATACATTTAATAGGAGACAACCTATCATAATGGTTGTTAGGGTGTTAAATTATAACAGAACCATCTGTGTTCAAATAGTTTCTCCATCACTAGTTAGTTGTGTGACTACGTCAAGTGATTCCATCTGTTATGATCTCAATATTCTTATTTTCTAAGTAATAGTCTACAGTATTTTTCTTATAGGGTTATATTCACAATTAAGTGGATTATTGTTCATGAAGTGCTTAAGAGATAATTGCTATAAAAATGTTGTGTATTATTTTATTGATTAGAATAACTCAGTACCCAGTGAAACTATACATGGCTTTTTCTATCCTTTAAAGTTGCCAGATAAAAATGTAGGGAGCTTATTTAAATTTGAATTTCAGATAAATTAAGAATAATTTTTAGTATAATGTTGTCCAAAATATTATAGGAAAAATACTTAGATTAAAATAAATTTTAGTTTATCTGAAATTCAAATTTAACTAGGAATCCCAAATTTCATTTACTAAATGCAGCAACCCTATTTTTACTCTGGCTCATTTGCTTTCTTTCCTTTGGTGTATCTAATTAAATGAAGTTACAATTCTGGTACAGTGGTGATTTTGGTCAGTAGATAATGATTTTTGTAGATTGCTTATCTGCTATTGTTTTGTGTCGTGCTTCTAAAAATAGATGAACAGATATTTGAAAAGTCCAATAAGTTTATTAACTTCCAAGTAAATGTGCTTTAAATTGACTTCCACTTCAAAATTCTTAATCTTCATTGTTTTCTTAGGCAAAATGAAGCTGCTAATTTTTTATTCTAGCTTTTCTATGCATAATGGATTTCTGGGGATCAGATGAACCCTTTCAGAATGATTCACCTGGATTTATGTCTGGATCCAAAGGCTTCATCCGATCCCCTAGTTAGTCTCTCTCATTATATAAGAATTCTGTTCAGTATTTTCTAGCTCAAGAGTAGGTCGAATTTGCCAGTAATACCCTTGAGTGACTGATAGTTGGGATTTTGTGTTTACAGTTTGTAGAAATTATACTAAATTACATTTAATTGTACTAGATTACATTTTTTTTATTAGCTACACATGACAGTACATTGATCTTGACAATTCATACATTTGAATTAAATGGGGTATTGTACTAGATTACATTTAATTGTACTAGATTACATTTAAGATCCTCTAGTTGTTTGTCATTTTGTTTTATTTTCGCTTTTAGTTCAGGGGATGCATTTGAACAACATATAGTCTTTAGGACTTGAACTCAAATCTTGATCTCTTTACCTACTAATTGTGTGATATTAAGAATGGTATTATATCCCTCCACATCAGTTCCTTCTTCTGGGAGATACAACACACGCCATTTCCATAGGCTGTTGGAAAATTGAATAGGTTCACATAAATAATAAAATATTCTGCATCATACCCAGAAAGGTGTGAGGGCCTGTGCAAGTTCTTTATCCAACCTTTTCCTCACAAATAACACAGCTACTCTAGAGATTAACTAATTTTTACCCTAAATCCTATGGCTATATTCTGTTTACTCAAAAGACAAAGGTAAAAGAGGAAATAATGGATACTTTGCATCCCTACCTTTGAATAATTTTATTTCACATATTCCAAATAATGACAGGACATATGGATTTTCCCCCAATAGCTCTACTTAGTCATCAGTTGAAAATGCTAATACTCACTGCCACTACCACCACCTTTATCCATTATCCATTGTTCTTTTTTTTTTTCCAACAGCCTTATGGAAATGGCATGTGTTTTATCTCCCAGAAGAAGGAACTGCTGTTGAAGAATATAATACCATTCTTAATATCACACAGTTAGTAGGTAAAGAGATAGAGAGAGAGAGAGAGAGAGAGAGAGAGAGAGAGAGAGAGAGAGAGAGAGAGAATTTTTTCAATATTTATTTTTTAGTTTTCGGTGGACACAACATCTTTTATTTTTTATGTGGTGCTGAGGATCAAACCCAGCGCCCCGAACATGCCAGGCATGCGCGCTACCACTTGAGCCACATCCCCAGCCATATTCATTGTTCTTTAAGCCCATTATGTTCATCAGCTTTTCTTTGTTGTGATCACAAGACCTGATAAGAACAACTTAATGGAGGAAAGGTTTATTTTGAGCTCATGCTTTTAGAGGACCAGATATGTTTGGCCAACTGCAATGTTCTGGGTCTAAGATGAGAGAGAAAATCATGGTAAAAGTATATATTGGAGGAAAGCTGCTCAGTCCATGGCAGCCAAAGAGCATAAAGAGAAATGTGTCAGGGAAAAGATTTCATCCCCAATGGCACGGCATGCCCCTAGTGACTTTACTTCTTCTACCTGCCTATAGTTAACATCCAGTAACCCAATAAAATAGGAAATCCATCAGATGGATTAATCCTCTGATGAGTTTACATCCATCATAGACTAATAATTTAACTTCTGAACATTCCTGCATTGCCTAACACATGAGCTTTTTCAAGGGTCAACTCATATCCATCATATCCAAACCATAACACCCAGCTTTCCTTCTTCTGGAAGAGCACTTCCTTGTAGAAGGTATCCCAGTCTAAAAGGGTAAGTATAAAGAGAGCTGCCTGGACATGAGAACTACTCAGGAGTAAGAAGCACACTTCACTTTTCTGTGTTTATTATTCATATTAATTGCCAACTTGTCCCTCATTTTCCAGATCATACTAACCAACAAGAGGTGAAGCATGCCTGATAATTAAGAAAAAAATCATAGCAAAAAAAAATATGATTTAAGAAATTCTTACTACTGATTGTTTTGGTATTATTTTTCTTTTTCTTTTCTTTCTTTTTTTTTTTTTTTTTTAGCCATGTTGGTCTATGGAAGGAAATATAGTTTTAAAATCACAGTGTTGGGCTGGGGATGTGGCATAAGCTGTAACGTGCTCACCTGACATGTGCGCGGCGCTGGGTTTGATCCTCAGTACCCCATACAAACAAAGATGTTGTGTCCGCTGAAAACTAAAAAATAAATATTAAAAATTCTATCTCTTTCTTTCTTTCTCTCTCTCTCTCTCTTTAAAAAAAATCACAGTGTTCTTCCTATTATTCTGTTCTTAGAAATAAAAACACAGTACTTAAAAAATTCAATATATAAATAATATCAGGAATTTAAATGCTAATAAAGCTTAAATATAGAAAGTTAGAAATCTCTTTCAAAAGTTTATTCTTTGGGATTTTAAAATATGCTAAAATGTTTATATAAAACATAAATATGTTCATTTTCAAGGTGGTTTTATAAATGGACCAAATAAATGAAAAACATATTATAGATATCTATCTTATTTCTGTCTCCTTTATAATTTGAAAAGTTTGCCTACTTCTTGATATGTTTAAAATGAAATATAAGCAGCAGATAGGCTATATTTTAGCAAACGTGAAGTGAGAATTACTTTTTTTCTACTAGTTAACCACCAAATACATACAGAAGCACAAGAAAATGATGAGGTGAGTGGTGGCATCACACCAGCCAATTAGTGCTACTTTAGAGACAGATCTATCCAAGAACTTTCAAGTTTCAATCACAGTAGCCCAGGGGGCAGAAAGAAAAGTGTATTATATCCCCTGAACAAGAGTGATCTTAAGTCACTGCCTGTGGATAAGGTACATTTGTGCAAAAGTGCTCCTTTTTCTGGTTGGACAAGTGATGCCAGAGCATGCCTTGGTGAGCAGACCCCGGGATATATTTTACCTGAATCTTGCAGTTGGGTACTCTTGTTCAGGATACAACCCACACAGCTGTACACTGCATCTCTGACATAACCTAAGATAAGATCCAGACAAATGGGAAGAGGAGCAAAACTTATTGCTTCAAGTTTAGCTTGATCTGTTTTTGAATGAGCTGGAGCCCAGCTAAGAGAGTAGTGAAATCATGGTCCTGTAACTTTGGCCAAGTCTGTCATTGTCATCTTCTCTGCCAAAGACATTGATCTTTTATTTGACAAACAGAAGTTGAAGTCAGTGAGGGGAAAAAGCAGTTTAATATGAGGGATAAGAACATTAGAGCAAATCAGCTCTAAACGAGACTAGTTTCCTCATAGAGCTAAGCTTTTACAACTTTGCAATTGTATTGTGCTGGAATCCTTCACGTTCTTAGGGACTTTGGAATCACCCTTGTAAGAGTACTGAATGTAAGATGTCTTAAAAATCTCAACCTACCTAACTGTTGCTTGAGGCCATAAGGTATTGAACTCCAAAGAAATATCTTTCAATAGGGTGCTTAGATTACCTTAAAACCTGTTTGTGTTTCGTTAATTTATCTTAAATGTCTAAGATGATGGCCTGCCTTTTCTGGATCCCAGTTTCCTCTTTGAAGTAGAGGAAATATCCCACAAACAATAATACCCACCTTTCTTATTAATACTAGCCCATATCCACAGAAAGAAAATGTGATGTCTATAGTAGTGTAGTAAAATAGTAGCTAATCCAGAGACAGGAAAATAGTAGCTAATCCAGAGATAATCAAGAAGGATCCTACAGATGAGAAACACTAAATCTACCCATGTTTATCCAAGAACCACACATGTTGTGATCTGTTGCCATCCTCAATCATCGTTCAGGCTACTCAGGAAGGAAGCATTGGTGAGTAATAGTTTTCATATCAATATTTTTTCTACCCTCTGAAGGTTTTTGTTTTTTTTTTAACACAAAACTTTCACGTTTTCAATGTGACCAAGATCACACATTACTCATTTAACAGATATGTATTGAATGAATTCAAGGTTAAGACTCCGGGTTCCAGAGTTATAGAAGAAACAAAAGGTTCTTGCCTTTAAGTTTATAGCACATAAAATATTAAATTATGACTCTATTGGAACATATGGCAGAGATCTGGTCTCGGGGATCACAGTAGGGCAAACGTTAGTTGTGCCTCCACGTAGGAGAAAGAAGATAGAAAAAAAAAATAGTTCCAGAAGGAATAATATGTGTAGTCCTGGAAGTGTTATAAAGTATCTGAAAAACTGGAAGAAGTTCAGTTCCTAACAATCTGAGAGAAGTTTTTGGTGCACTAACCAGTACACTCTGCATATCATATTAAATAAAATGATA
This sequence comes from Urocitellus parryii, assembly GCF_045843805.1. Lineage (NCBI taxonomy): Eukaryota > Metazoa > Chordata > Mammalia > Rodentia > Sciuridae > Urocitellus > Urocitellus parryii. The sequence continues at coordinate 67,314,465 of NC_135531.1, read as the reverse complement.
ACATAATAGTAAAATGAAATTTAAAATACTTAATGGAAAAGTTGTACCAATGAATGGCCCTATTTTAAGAAGTATTCACATAAATATTTATTATGGATTAAATGAATCTAATTTTGAGATCATCATTTTAAAAATGTAACTGGTTTTATTTCTTAATCTAGCTAAGAGAAGTTAAAAATATATCATTTAATATTAAAACTAAAAAAGTTTCTGTAATGAGAGTTGGAAAGAAGGAAAATAAAATTACTAGCCTACCATGGGAAATATTAAGTGATCAGCAGACTCTTGACTGAGATTTAGTTATTCTAACATTGTAAAGGTGAACTTTGCTCCCTGGCCTCCTAAAGTTGAATCAAAGTATAAAATAAAAAAAGCTTCATTTCCATAGATACCCAAGTAAATTATTTTTTTGTTAGAGCTAATACTAGTGAGAATTCTGTTGTGGGGTTCAGTTTACTTATTCCCAAGTAACACTGATTTGAGAAATCATCTAGCCAGGCACAGTGGTGCACACCTGTAATACCAACAGCTGGGAAGGCTGAAACAGGAGGATCTCAAGTTAAAAATCCAGCCTCAGCAACAGTGAGACACTAAGCAACTCAGTGAGACCCTGTATCTAAATAAAATACAAAATAGGGCACTGGGGATGTTATTCAGTGGTCGAGTGTCCCTGAGTTCAATCCCTGGTATGTGTGTTTACAGAAAAGAAGTCATTAAAATTTGTTAAGCTTAATTTAAAAAAGCATTAGTATGGTCTTACTGTCTATGATATATATAAAAGAAGGTCAAAGAATTTGTAAGAATAAAATTATAAAATCTGTCTTCCAAAATTGTAAGTATAAGGACAGGTCACTTACTAAGGCCTAAAGGACTTATGTTATGGACCTCATATCAGAGGCATAACCAGCCTATACCAGAAGGTTGTTTACTTTCAAGGATTTATTGACTGGTAAGAAGGTAAAATACCAGATTAGATCTCACTATGGTTCAAATTGTGTTTCATACTATTTTTTTTAATTTTAATATTAGTTGTTGATCACATTTAATTTATTATTTATTTTTATGTGGTGATGAGAATTGAATCCAGTGCCTCACACATGCTAGTCAAGCACTCTAACACTGAGCTGTAACCCCAGTCCTGTTTCTTACTATATATATATATATTTTGTGGTGGGGCAGGTACTGGGGCTTGATCTCAGGGGCATTCAACCATTTAGCCACATTCCCAGCCCTACTTTGTACTTTATTTAGAGACCATGTCTGTCTAAGTTGCTTAGCAACTTGCTTTGGTTGAGGCTGGCTTTGAACTTGCCATCCTCCTGCCTCAGCCTCCCAAGCTGCTGGGATTACAAGTGTGCACTGCTGGGCCCAGCTCTTACTATTCTTATTAGCTGTGTATGTGCAGAACTCCTCATCTTCACAATGAGGTCAACCTAACCTCCAGGGGTTACTGTAAAGCTGAAGGGAGATGACATCATGAAAGCAGTTTCGGTACTTCCCAGCATGTGAGCAATGAATGTAATGAATGCACACATTCCCTCGCCTTGTTCCCCACATGGATATAGTAGTGAAATTATAGCAAAGGCCATTATAGAAGGATTGAAGGCAGATTTGTTTTTTGCAGTGTCTGCCATGTAGAGTTGATTGCGACTTACTATTATTGTGGTTTTGCTAAAGAAGGCCTAATCTATGACATGATGAAGATTCTCCCCCTCCCTAATTCCAGAATGACATCATCACTAATTCTCACCTAAAATGTGAAAGTTCGCACACACAAACACACACACACACACACACACACAATACATATTCTGCATTCTTTGAGGAAGACAAAACTTAGTTTAATTGTTTAAATAAAAAATATGAAATGAGAAACAAGTGCCATTCTTTTCTCAATGAAATGATTGCATCTAATTTTGTTGTGTGCATCTGTGTTTGTGTTTAATGGCAAGTGTAATTATGCACCTGCAATGTGTGGCTTTTCTAATTTCAGTAAAATTGATGAAACTATTTTGAAATACATAACAAATTGCTCTGTTAAAATGAGCAAATTTTAATGGCAAAGACTTTTTTATCTATCATATTCTTGGTCTTCTGATTACATGCAGGAGCTGCACACAGATATTGTGTCCACCACTATATCCCAGCCAGAGACTGTTCAGAATCTTGTATTGTCTTCTTTTGGACTGATGCAGCTACAGGCCAACCAGTGTCCCCTATTTCCTCCAAGGAGAACTTCTCCTCTAGACAAGACCATGCAGAGAGGGAAGGAACCTTGTTCTCATGTCAGAAACAAAGACATGGGTGTAAGAGAACCCCCTTGTGTCTGTAATATCATATTAAAATGTTGAGTCACATACCATTCAAGATCATTAAGTTAGTAGATCTCACAGAACACAGCTGTCAGGAGGCAACTGATTGCTCACAGAAAGTGTACCAGAACTCCAGGTCCTTCAAATTTTCTCTGAACCTTATTTCCATAAATGTTGTATGACAACTTGGTAATTATTTAATCTTTGTGATTCATATGTATCTTATAAAATTCTTTAGATAAATTTTCAAGTCAGATAAGGGAGAAAACTTGACAAAAATAAAGCATGAACAAGATGAATAAAATGAGTCACTTGTTCTTATTGGTCAAGTGATTCTAGTTTTTATAATGCTGAGTTGTTTTTTGAGCAGGAAGCAATCAGAGTCAATCACCAAAATTGCAAAGCACAAAGCAGTGCAATATGTGGGTAACAGAAAAAGCAGAGGAGTTAGGAGCAGTTTTCTCCATAGAAGTTCCCTACACTGGAATAGTAGCTCACAAAATAAAATCATGTAAAAGGTTCTGAGGGCAAACTCCAGGCAACTCCTTGACGGGTACACCTGCTCCAGCTGACAGCCTACAAGGCTTGAAAGTATAACCTTTCAAGCACACAGAGGATAAGTTCAACCTGAGGGTCCTGAAGCTGGTGCCATGTGTCAGTGAATATGTCTGAAGCCAGACCTCTGTAAAGGGTCCCTTAGTCCAACCACACACTGGTGGATGTAACCTGTGTATACCTTCACAGCCACTTAGTCACCTTAGTGCACATTTCAAAATATTTTGTTTCTGATGGGAGAAACATAACAGCATACCTCTAGAAGCAAACAGTGTCATGCATATTTCTGAAAGCATGAGGGATACTTTAAATCTCCATTAGTAATCAGCATATCACCAAATAAAAGTAGTCAAAGGTCACATTCATAGATATTTTTTCTGTTTCTTAAAAATTTCATGAATGTTTGTCAAGAGTGCTAATAATAAAATCTTTTTTTCCTCAAACCATAATTGGCATTAATGAAATTTCTCTATGTCTACATAAGCTGTGTAACTCAGAGATTTAAGGTACATATTTCAAATTTCTCAGTGGAAATGTTTACTTTTAAAAAACTTGCAGAGAGACTAAAATTTATTTTATATTTGCCTAATATACCAGTTCCCTAACCTAAGGTTTAGTTTATTTTGTTTTACCCACAGGAACTATTCTTTCACATAGAAACTTCAAGTTACTCAAAAGCACCAAGTACCAAGTAAGATTTATTAGTCCTATTTTATAAACTTATAAATGAATTTGAAAATAAGCACCAACATTAAACTTAGTATATGATTTCTCTTTTTAGCTATTTGGATTTTTTAAGGAAATGCCATATAGTTAGGTTGTAAAGATCAAGTGAATTTTAAAGGTTATTCCAGTGGATTACAAGAATTGCCTTTCTAATTATGTTCAATATGGAACAGAATGTTAATTGATATTAGGGAACTGATCCTCTTAAAGGTTTTTGGTTTAATTAAACAGTAGTTGTGTTTAATCCATTTCAGATAAAACTTTATTTTTAATTAAATAGGAAAAAAGCATTCAGCAAACTTACAAGAAGAAGCTCTTTCATTAGAAAAAGAAAACACTGATTTTTCCATATCTCAAGAACAAGTATGCTTTACAAATACTACTTTGCTTTCCTCCTTATTATGGCTCATGGAGCATTATAACTAACTTCAGTGAGGTTTTTGCTAATAAATTCAGCATACCTGAAACCACAACTCAAATTCCTCTGAAATATTTTAAGTTCTTGGAAAGATTTTTGTCTCATATTTGTCTGGTGTCTTAGTCAGTTTGGACTGCTATAACGAAAGTTTCATAGACTAGGTCACTTAAACAACTAAAATTTATTTCTCTGGAGCCTGGGAAATCTGAGATCAGGTGCCAGCATAATAAGGGTCTGGTGAGGGCTCTCTTCCTGGTTCCCAGATGGCTGTCTTAATGGATCCTCACAAGGTGGAGAACAAAGAGGAAAGAAATTCTCTTACTGTAAGGGCACTAATCCCATTCACAAGGCTTTAGCCACCAAACACCATTAAGTTGGCATTGTGTTAGGGATTAAGCATTCAATGTATGGGGGCTGGGGTTGTAGCTCAGTGGTAGAGCATTGCCTAACACATATGAAGTGCTGGGTTTTGATCCTCAGCACTGTATAAAAATGAATAAATAAAATAAAGATATTTCTAAAAAGTATTCAATGTATGAATTTGAGGGAACATTAACACTTAGTCCTTAACATCTGGAAATAAGTGGTAGAAATATCAACTAAGTCAAAGCCACAGAAAGGATCCAGACTTTTTTTTTCTGATAAAAGCAGCTTGTTAAAGTAAATATTATTGCCCATATTTTCATTTTTAATTTAACAAAATTCCTCCATGACAAAGTATCCAGTGAAAGCTTGAAAAAATTGTGTCAAACAGGTATTTCATATGAAACTCAGCTTAATATATTACTCTTTGTAAATTATTATTTTAGGCTGAATCGTGCCACCCCAAAATTCATATGTTGAAATCCTAAACCCTAGTACCTCAGAATGTGAATTAGTTAAAGATAGATTCTCAAAGAAGTTCTGAGGGTGAAATGAGGTTATGTGGGTAAGCCTTAATCTAGGAGGACTGGTGTCCTAATAAGAGAAGTTCAAGACACACTCACACACATACAGACTTCGTGAAGATCTTGGTAAGGTGATCATACAAGCCAAGGGGAGGACTGAGAAGAAACCATCCCTTTCTACCCCTCCATCCATGGATTCCTAGCCTTCAGAATTATAATAAAATAAATTCGGGTTGTTGGTGAGAAGATAAGAGGAAAACACAGCCAGGAAGTACAAACTGTCAAGCTCATTAGGCCTTGGCCACTCCCCAGACTTTACTTCTGTGACTCTGCTCCTCTTGAAATCAGAATTGATATCCCAAAGGACCTTTATGGATAGAGCCTGGAGAGGTCAGAAAATGCTTTTAGTTCATTCTCAAACTAAATCCCACATGATGAAACTTCACAGCATTGTAGCATAATCTATCAGATATTTTAAAGTATATTTTTAAATTAATATGTTTTAACCATTTTGCTATGAGTGTATAAGGACAATCCCAGAAATAAGCCAAAATCCAATATATGTTCTGGTGCTATTTATCATATCCCAGCTGTATGTTACAAAATTGCTTTGCTTAGAGATATTTCAGAACAACTCCTGATGTGTTTATTCTTTATGGAGAGTCATTTAGTCCCATTTTTAATATTTGTGAGGCAGAGGTTACGAGGTTGAAAGTAAAAAGAAAAAAAAAGTTGTGGATCAATGGTTTGAACTTTCCAAGAAATGCAATTAATTTTTAATCTTAAATGTTATTATTAATCTTTATAAACATGTAATATTTTATAATTATAAAGTATGTCACACAAAAGATTTTAAAACTACTCTGAACTAAAAACAAACAAGGAAAAAAGAACAACACAGACACTTTTGTACCACTAAATGGTATTCACTGCATATATCATTTTTCTTAATAATTGTTTTATAGATTTAGGAGTAAACTTTAAGTTTATCCAGATCCAAATCAGACTGAATGTTTGGGATCCTTTCGCCATAATCTTTATAGATATGTGTGATTATTGAGCCTAAATAATTTCCATTTCAGAAACTTCATTCATTCATAAATTATACTAATTATTAGATTGCTGTTTCTTAAATAAAGCTCTCCTGAGTTTCTAGCCTATTTCATACCTATAACAGTCTAAATAGCACAGAACCCCTAGAAAACTCATTTGTCTTTAGATGTAGTATTTTTAAATAGCTCTTTCAAAATGTTGTCACCAGAATTGGACACAATGATCCATTAATGGTCCATCAATATGAATGAGAGGGGTAGATGCATTGTAAGGGGATCCCTACCTTGGACTTGTTAAATACAGACTTCAATTAGTGCAGCTTGTCATAACAGAAGCTATTGTTATTATCATTTCAGTATTATCATATTTTTAAATGTGCATTATGTGGTTCATGACTGTGATCTCAGCAGCTCTGGAGGCTGAGGCAGGAGGATCACAAGTTCAAAGTCAGCCTCAGCAAATGTGAGGTACTAAGCAACTCAGTGAGACCCTGTCTCTGAATAAAATACAAAATACAGCTGGGGATGTTGTTCAGTGGACGAGTGTCCCTGAGTTCAATCCCTGGTATAAAGAAAAAAAAAAAAGCGCCTTATCATTTCTTAAAGGAAAGATACAAAGGAGTTATTGCATGTTGCTCTTATAATCCAACTTAAACTTGAAGTTTTTTTGTTTTTGTTTTTGTTTTTTTTTTCCTTCTGTAAGAGGGATAACTCAGTGGTAGAGCACTTCTTTGCATGTGTTGAAACCTAGAGTTCATAGGTTTCCTGGCACTAGGAGAAAAAAAAAGAAAAGATTTTTCCCTCTAATTGCAGGATACCAAAGTAGTGTTCAAAGAAATACCTTGTGATAAAGATCAGTTTAGTTTTATGAAAATTGAATGCTCCATTTTAGTAAAAGCATCAAAGTAACTTTTAATTTTTACCCAGATGTTTCTATTATTTTATATGAAATATAAATATATAAATATATATATAGGACTTGAATACAGATGGAACTTAGTTATTCAAATTAAAATTATACAGGATATCCTAGGCATGGTGGAAAGTGCCTGTACTCCCATCTAAAAAAAATAAATAAAAGAGCTGGGGATGAAGCTCAGTGGTAGAGCACTCATCTAGCATGTTCAAAGTCCAGAGTTCAACCTTTAATACTGAAAAAAAATTAATATGTAAAAAAATTAATATATAACACACATATATACACTCATATACTGTATGGATCTGTATATCAACACAGAGGCAATATTATACATATGTTTATAAAGACTATACTAATATACACATGTGACTATGTATAAACATACACAATGCCTGCACATATGCAAAGGATTATTGTAAACTTTGATTCTATTATTTAAAGCTTAAAAAATTTCTAATGTATTGTCCATTGACTATATCATACGTGTGTGTGTGTGTGTGTGTGTGTAAAGTTTACATACAATTTTATTTCATTTTAAGAATAACATTGTAAATTTTTTGAAACTGAGGGCCAGATAAATAACTTGCTCAAGGACACATGATTAATATATGATAGCGCCAAGATTCAAGTTTATATGTCTGATTCTAAGTCACATTTCTCTTTCCATCATAACTCACTACATTTCCAGAAGGCAAGATTTAGGAACCATTGAAAGATTTTAAGTAGAGGGCTGACATACTTAGATTTGCACATCAGAATGATTACTTTGGCAGCTGTGTAAAGAATGGACTTGGAGGATGGGGACACTAGGAGGGAAGACCAGCTAGGAAACACCTTAAAGGAATGTGGGAGATAATAACCCTCAAGTATAGCTTGGAGCAATAGGAATAAGCAGTGGGAAATGGGTGAATGAATTGAGAGAGAAAAAATTGTAGTTGTGTATGATCAGATGTATAGGAGCTAATTTTTTTACATTTCATATTTCAGTCATCATGAAAGAAAACCTTAATTTGGGAAAGCCCATGGTATATATTACTCCTGGAGCACTGTAAGACATGACAATGGAAATGCACAGGAATCAGTCTAACGTGGATAAAACCATGTCTACATTTCAGGAAAGAGCAAGCTAGATTTTTAAAGTTATTGACAAATAGTTCCAGAGAAGATTAATTTCCTCCGTGAGAATGTACAACATGGAAAGAGAAGAGGTGTAGGGACACAAATACTACAGGTGTTTTCAGGATCTATCCTTTTTTGTTCCACTCTAGTTCCTGGTTTCTGGGTTCAGACTTTTATGATCTCTGCAAGGCTCTGTACGCTAATTTCACTACTCCAGTTTTTCAGCACATCCCTCTCCTGGTCCCACTTCCCACCTTCTAAGGCTCTTGGCTGCCCCACTGTCTCACTGACCAGGGTGCTCAGACTCCCCTTTAGTCTTCCTGCTTTTCCAAATCCATTTTCCGATGCTGTCTTATAAGCATTTTACACTGAACAAGAGTGGGCAGTGTTCCAGAAAAAAGCCCAAGGCATTTCTGACTCTTCAATTGGATTATGCAATATCTTCCAGAAGAAATGCCAACTACTCCATGAAAACTCCCTGGAAACTCAAATAAGAGTGAGTTTTCCTACTCAAAATTCAAATAGCATGTGGTTGATGGCGGGGTGATTGTTTATTAATGTTTATTACTTCTCTGTAATTCAACAAATATTTGGAACACCTTTCTGGAGGATAAACGTGAGGGAGACACAGACCCTTCCCTTTGGAGCTCACATTCCAGGAGAATCCTTATTTGTAGGTACTCTAAGGGTAATCAAACATGCTATTCTCTATGGTGTTTTTTATTTTATATAATATATGCTAATATAATCCAGCATGACCACAAAGGATACCAGTGCCAAAATAGGGTGTTCTCTTACATGAACTGGTGTGAATCTGTTAGTGAATAGGGCTCTGTCTTTTGACTTAAGATTTTGGTAGGCAACACATCAGATTAGCTATTTGATTGCTTTAAAGATAAGCATCTGGAACAGATTTTATCTAATTCACAGTGGAAATTGTTGTAGGAAATAATCAAATAAAAATAAAATTAGCTGTGATAGTAAATTGTATATTAACAAAGCCTTAATAGAATACCATTACTAGAATAATTAAAATTTTTGGCAAAAGTTGGATAAATTTAAGTCAGAAATATTGGAGTTTGTATAAATGTCCCAAAAACCCCACAAAAATCTACAGGCAGAAGAAGGTAAACCAGCATAATTTTACATGGGGAAAACAAAATGACTGAATTAAACCTTTGGTGTAAAATTAGATTTAGAGAAGAATTGATCCATTGAAATAATTTCATAAAAATAAAAAAATATATGAAACACATATTTCTGAAAAGGAAATTAAAGAATTAAGTTGGCTCAATGCAGTTTGCCTCAGGGAAAAAAATTTAATGAAAACATCAATGTAAGTATAATTCTGATAAAATATTTAGATTCAAAGCATCTGTTGAATAAAAACAGAAATCTATAACTGGTGCCTGAAAAAATGTTCTGTGCATGTGTATCACCTGGGCATCATGTTATAATGCAGATTCAAAGTCAGTACAATATGTAGTGAGATATTTTTGGAGATGGAAATTCAGATACTCTGGCATTTCTAACCACAGCACAGGTGATGCCAACTCTGTTCATCCATTTCTTACTGACAGAACATGAGAATTTCTATTTGAGGGTTTCTGGGAAAGATTTTCTTGCAGCTAGTAGGAGTTATAAAGTGAAGAGATAGTTCTTCTTAGGTAAGTGTGGTTTGGCTGAATATATGAACATTGAACACTGTTGTATTGGCCTACTGTGCACCTGATTTTGGCCATTATCTTGGAATATGAAAAGAAGCTACTGGGAAAGAAAAGATTTCTATTCTGAAAGTGGTTAGAGTAGGAAAAAATAAAAATAACTTTTATCTTTGATGATGCTAATGGGTTCCTTAATTAACCAATCTCAGAGGTACCCTCTTTTTAGAATTCATGCCATGTAAAATAACAAATTTCAGTAAATACTTAATCTGTATGGATTGATTATCCCTGTGTTTCAGTCAGCTTTTTGCCACTGTGACCAAAAGACTTGACAAGAATAATTTTAGAGGAGGAAAAATTATTTGGGGCACACAGTTTTAGAGGTTCCAGTCCATAGAAGGCCATCTTCATTGCTCTGTGCCTGAGATGAGGCAGAACATCATGGCAGAGGGTGTGGTAGAGGAAAGAGTTGGGAACATGGCACAAGGAAGCAGAGAGAGAAGGTGTCACTCACCAAGAAGAAAACACACCCCCACAAAGGCATGTCTCCAGTGAGTCACCTCCTCCAGCCATACCTTACCTGCCTATAGTCACCAATAAGTTAATCTCTACCAGGGGATTAACATACTGATTAGAGTTGTCATAACCCATTCATTTCACCTGTAAACTGTCTTGCATTGTCTCATACATGCACTTTTTTTTTGCCTTTGAGTCACCTCTTTATTTTTCTTTTTTTATTAATTGTTTTATATGTGACAACAGAATGTATTACTATTCATATTACACGTATAAAGCATGTTTTTTATATCTCTGGTTGTATACAAAGTATATTCGCACCAATTCGTGTCTTCATACATGTACTTTGGATAATGAATGTACTTTATCACATTCCACCATCATTTCTAACCCCATGCCCCCTCCCTTCCCTTCCCACAACTCTTCCCTATCTACAGTTTGTCTATTCCTCCCATGCTTCCCCTCCCTACCAGCCCCCCCTATGAATCAGCCTCCTTATATCAGGGAAAATATTCGACATTTGTTTGGTTGGGGGCAGTGGGGAATGGCTAAGTTCACTTAGCATTATCTTCTCCAAATGCCATGATTTTATTCTCTTTTATTGCTAAGTAATATTCCATTGTGTATATATGCCACATTTTTTTTTTACCTAGTCATCTAAGTTGGTTCCAGAGTTTAGCTATTGTGAATTGTGCTGCTATAAACATCGATGTGGCTGTGTCCCTGTAGTATGCTGTTTTTAAGCCCTTTGGGTGTAGACCAAGGAGAGGAATAGCTGGGTTAAATAGTGGTTCCATTCCCAATTTTCCAAGGAATCTCCATACTGCTTTCCACATTGACTGCACCAATTTGTAGTCCCCCAGCAGTATATGAGTATACCTTTTTCCCCACATCCTCACTGACATTTATTGTCTTTGGTTTCATAATAGCTGCCATTCTGACAGGATTGAGATGAAATATTGGAGTAGCTTTGATTTTTACTTCTCTAATTGCTAAAGACAATGAACATTTTTCGTATGTTTGTTGAAACCATAACACCATGCTAATTATAACTGTAAATATTACAAAGCTAGCAAGTGGCAATTTTTTTATGGAAACCTAAGGATTCTGAAACGTTGTTCAATGCTTTTCCTGACTGTTCCAGGTTTTACCATGCTGCTTTGTATCTTGTCACTATTACAATAAGGTAACAACATGAGATTAGGATCTGTATATGTGTGTGTGTGTGTGTGTGTTTTATATGTAGCTGATTCTCACCAATTACTCATTAAATGAATGAATAAATGATTGAAAACTGGATGTATTTCTAGAAAGAAGGAAAAATCAAATGAGGTACTTTATGCTTAAAACATGTTTATTGGCTATGCTAAATGAAATTTGTTCTAAGATTTTTAAAAGTAATGCCGAAGGACTATAATGTACTGAAAGAGTGACTAAAAAGTAATCAACAGAGTATATTTTTCAGGAAATAAACAGAATAACTTTGAGAGTGGTTGACTATGAAAGATCTGCTTGGTCATAGCTTGCCTGTGTCAGGACAAAAAGTGAAGTATAGTTGTAAATTTTGCATTGCCTCTGAGGTTTGCCTGGTCTAAACATCAAGGCTAATCTGAAATGAAATAATCTAGAAATTCTGGAAATTGGGTCCATCTCTAATGGCTCCTAGCAAGTAAAATTTTAATATACTACATTTAAATGAAGACATTGAAGTTAGTTATTCAAATTTAATCTGTTTTTGAGCTTTACAGAAAGATGTAAGTTTAAATTGAGAAGTGCTGTTGTGTCATTTGAACTGTAATCCTTCAAGTGATTAAATATTGAAATAATTTTGTTATTTTAATTGATTATTGCACAATTTGTCATTTTGCCTTAAGTCAGTTAGTAATTGCATTCACTATATACAGTACAAAAGAAAAGTCTAAAGAGATAATAGGTTAATAGGAATCTTGACACCCAACTCCTTCTTGAAAAGAAAAAAAAAATCTTTTCAGCTTTAAATTTAAATAACACCTAAGAAGCCAAATATATTATGTTTATTTTAAGCATGTTATTACATGGTGTGAGGGACTGTGTGCAGGCAAATAGTCTGTACTTAAACGTTTTGTCTAGTTTTGAAGTTGTTAATCAGGTAAAAGTATGTAATCCAAGCAATTGATTAATACCTGCAGAATTCCAAACAATGAGATATCATAATATATTAACAGTGGCTAGACTAAATTTATGCTGTCCAAAATTTGTTCTTAAAATCATTTGAGGTTAAAATAAACTTAAACATATGCACAGTTACTACTCTGAACATTGTGGAACAAGAACACCATTAATTCTCACAAATAAGTCTTAAAATATAAAGAAGGCATAAATTAGTAATTCTTATTTAGTTTTTATTTTTATATATTTAATTGAAAAAATTATGTATATTCAAGGTTGATTAATTGGTATATGTATATATTTTGTAATGATTATCAATATCAAATTTATTAACACAACCATCATTATCCCTATTATACATTAGATCCTTAGAACTTGGGTCAGTCATTTCTTTTAGATTATTTTTAAAAGCTGCTTATTTTTTTCCCTAATTTTATTATTTTTGTCTATAGTTTTATTTTATATCTTTTTGGACTTCTTCTCTTTGTCTTACTTTTTATGGCTCTTTAAAATGCATGCAGTTTTTTTTTTTCTTTATTCTATCTGAAATTAGCAGTAACTATTGGCATCTGTATGTTTGTGTATGTGAGATTCTCTACTGGCTTATTCTTGCATCTTTTCTCTTTAGGAAAGAAATGTAAAGGTAAACTAAAAAAATATTTCTTTAATATAACTATGCTCTGAAGAGAACAACAATTCATATATGTATATAGACCTCTCCATCAAATTCTACTGTTCTTGCTGAGAGATGCAGCTAGCTAGAGGAAAAGGTAGATAAATCAGTAGGATGCAAGTCTTTTCTAAGGTATATTTGTGTGCTTGGGATGTGGGGGGGGGGGTAACCAACTTGTTACATCCCGGGGCAAATACACTTAGGGTCAAAGTACATTGCCATGTTTAGGGTCAGAGTTACTTTTACCACTTGAACCTGGTAATGATTATTTCCTTAACAGTCAAAGAGATGCAAATAAGAACTGGTATTAAATAGTCAATAAAGTTGTTCCCTTGATTAGAAGTCTAAATGTAAGCCCTTCAAAACTTATCTCAACAGCTACCATTCAGATTGCTAGATTGTAATAAGAAATGAGTTTGTTCTGACATTTTCATCCTTAATTCAAGCAACTCTCTCTGGAGATATGACCCATGAGAAAGAAATCTTAATCCATGTTTCCTTTGAGTGAAGTAAGTTCGAATCATGCCCCAATCCATCCAATTATTAGCTGAATATGAGGCTCATATGCAGGAAAAAAAATCTATTTACAACATCTACAAAGAAATGTCTCTACATGTACCCCAGTACTACAAAGTGAATCTTTAGACTCTTCAGAAAGCAATATTTGACAATGAAAGTGTTTTTGCTTTTTGTTATTAGTTTTAAGGGAGTTTTGTTTGTTTCACAAAAGTAAATATACATTTGAATGCACTAATGTTCATTATGAATCTTCAAATCTTTAGGAAGGGCATTAAATACAGTGTTCCTGTCTCTGATTCAGCCTTGTAGCTGTTTGGGCAGTGGCCCAAGATGAGTCCTCTGTGGAGAAGCAGTTCAGCACTAGCAGTCCCAGGATCTCTCAGAACAGTCTTAGCGGGAAGCTTGAACTAAATTGGAACACAAGTTTCAACAACTCAAGAGTTAAACCCCAAGGTTCAGTTTTAACTGAAAGTTAACCCACTTTGGGCTTAAAATTTCCTATGGAAAGTAGAATAAAAACAGGTCTTTATCAACCATTCATATGCAAATTACTTGAAAACCCAAGAACAATGGGTCACTTCCCTCTTTTACATTTTAAGAGAAGAAGGATAGTTTTTGTAAGGTGTTAGAGCTAACCTCAGGCTTAAACTTTCCCTTTGCCTTTAGTGATTTGGGGTTTTGTAATTCCTGAGTTAATGAATTCCTAACACCAGTAGAGAAAGGTAAGCCTCTTAAGATCTCCCCAGTTCTTTGAACAGAGAAATTTATTAGCTTCCCAATTACTCCAGCTGAAGAAAGAGGCCGTCACAGAATTGGGGAAGCCAAGTGCAGATGACACTTTAGGGCTTTTATCAGCAGACCAAGGTGGAGTGTGAAGAAAAATGCATGGAGTGAGGACTCACGTGATTAGATTTATTGAGGGTTTTCTTCAAGCCTCTCTTGTCTGTCAGTCTGTAACACCCAAAAGATTTAGAGAAACCAAACACCCTCCCCATCAGGAAGGGTATGAATCTTCTTGGGGAGGCAGGAGTTAATTTAGCAGGAATGTTTCCTATATATCAGTTCTTCAGACTCTGCTGAGAGGAGGGCTACAAAGAAGAGGTGGAAGTAAAGGAATGACACCTGAATGTAAAGTCAGATTCTATACATAGAAAGATGCAAAAATGAGGCAAGTTAACATATATACTGGTGGACAACTGAAAGTTGCAGACAACTATGGCACAGGGTTCCTAGAACCAAGAGATGGCTATGGACTTTAGTACCCAGATTTCAGACAGGAGAAGGGATCTAGTTGGACATAGAAGAGTAAGACCAATGTATGCAGAGATTTTCAAATGATGTTCAAAGAAAGGTGACATCCATGATGATTCACTTTCCTGGGAAAGTGTTAATTTGTTCCTCTGGGTTTATATAGAAACTTTCCTGGAAGTGACACAATTTATGATCACTACTAACAGATGACAGAATATGTAACCATTGCAAAGAAAACAACAAAATGAATTCACTTTGTAATACCTGTAACTCATATCATATTGCCCAGTGAGTACACACACTCTGTCATCGTATCCCATTGCCATGCTTCATTGTATATTTCTTGTCCCATGAATGCATTCATACAAGTAATACACATTTATTTTAAAAACACATTTTTTAAAAAATTAAAAATTTGCATCAGTATGCCAATATTTGTTTCTATTCCTAGCATTATCTTACGCATCGAATTTTAAAATGATTTTGGTCCTCACATAGTTTGTCAAGAGTTAAGTATAGCTGCCTCTGAAAGAAACTTCCCAACTCAAAAGAAACTCAGGGTATTGTGATCCTAATAAAGTCACAGAGTAACAGTTGCACATTTAGAGAGCAAAAGTGTTTTAGAAAAGAATTTTAAAATACTAGTAACTCTCATGGAACCTTTCTGTGAACCATACTGAATAAAAAATGAAGAACGTGCTCATCAGTCCTATACAGTAGCCTGGCACATTGACAGTAGAGTAATAATAATACCTTATATTTCTACAGCAATTTAGATTTACAAAAGGAATTGTAAATCCTGACAGTAGACCAAGGTTGAGTGTGAGGGTAAATGTGAGACTGAGAACATCAATAGAGAGAAGGTTGATTGAGCATTTCCTGCAGAAACTCTGTGACTGACAGAAGTAAATATTGTCCTCATGATTTTGTACATGAGAAAACCAAGACTCATGATGGTGAAGGACCAGGTTACATTACAGAGCTACTAAGTAACACAGGAAAAATTCAAGTCTGAGTCTTTCAACCCCCATGCCCAATGTCCTTCAGTGTCCTCCCTATATTATGACCTCTTATATCTTTTTAAAAATTACCTTTATTTTTTTTATTCAGGTTATTTATGTGATGCTGAGGATTGAACCCAGTACCTCAGGCATGCTAACCAAGCAGTCTACCTCTGAGCCACAACCCCAGAGCTCTTATATCTCTTAATTCAAAGCATTTACACTCAATTAATACTTGTTGAATGAAATGAATTACAGTGTCCATCCCACATGAAATACAATAGGGAATATAAATCCAGAACATTAACTTCCACAATGCTGGGATCAGAATGAGGTTTTTGAGGAAGAAAAGAAAGGAATGAGATAAGCTTTATTAGAGTTACCCGATGTTTTGGTATGCATGAAGATAATGGTGACTTATGCTGAACTTTGGCTTATACATTCTATTTTGGCTAGGCATTTCATCAAAAATCTGTTGAAGCAAATTTTCTCTAAGAACTTCAGCACAAACAGTAATAAATAAATTTATAAGATGACAAAAGTATAGGAGAAATACAGTTCTCTACAAAAGTTATAATTCTAAATATAAGCTCTTAGGGCTGTTTCTGCCATTTAAACATTGACTTCATAATAGAATTTCTGCTGTTCATATGATTCTTTGTATTTCTAACAGGCTTCCCAGTTTGCCTCATTTTTGGACAAAAGTTTCTTGAGTTTTATGACTGAGGATGACCATGATTTTTCTCACTGTTTCAGTACCAGCCAGCCATATCTCTATCTGTATACTCTTGTGATAATTTTCACTGTACATTAATAGTATATATTCTTATCGACTATGACCCAACCAACTGACTTTCTAGTATAATATTGAGATTTTTGTTGGAAAATATTCACTTTTGTGAAAAATCATGTCTTTTCTATATTTCCATTTTAGGAATCAAGTACATTTATTTAATTGATAGAAAGTTCATTTGTGCAATCCTTAAAAAGTGATAGAACTATCTCTAGAAAATAAACCTGGAATGAATTCAGGAAAGCATGAGTCTGTATCTGAAATAATATCCTTAGAACTAAAATAGCAATCCAGCCCCAGTCCTGCCACCCTACTATGTGATACTACTGCCTTAGAGTCCCTCCTTGGACTAGATGCCTTGTGTCTTTTACCCAGCTCTAACCTGTCATTGTTTTATTGTAATAGAGCTGCTATTTTCCTCAACGTAGCTATTGTCCTTAAGAGACCACATTGCTTCACAAATAGTGTTTCTGCTTCTCACATAGCCATGCTCAAAAAAGCAGGCACTGAGTATATATACCCTGTTAGTCCCCAAGTGCACCACATACTAAAATCATTTCCCACTCATCCAAGTATCCTGGAGTATTTTGGGGTTTATTCTATTCATCTATAAAAGAAGAGCATTTTGTTTTACACTCATCCAGGGAAGCAAGTCTAAAAAACTGATCTGTGACACTGAGATCATAGTGTGCCCTGACCAATCTCGTTCTGTTTTTATGTGCTAATCTTATATAGTCAAAAATGCAGGTCACATCAATTTCTAGTGTGATTCAGCTTTTCAAAGTTACTGGTCTGCTCTTCTGTTAGCGGGAGTTCATGGCTGGCTGACCGTTAAGACACAAAAAAGTAATTTCCTCATTTAGTTAGTTTTTCTTTTATATTTTCTCCTGGATTACTGACATAGAGGTATTCCACCATTTCATTCCATATTACATCTCTTCAGAGGCTTTAATTTTTAGTCACAAATGTGATAAAAAATTTATTGAAAGTAACTTAACAGTTCTAGACAACTGATACAGCAATCTTATGCTCTCAGAAGAAGCTGAGGAGCTCAAAATTGTGTCCAGTTAATAATAAAGACATAATTTTCTATTGCTTTGAGTTTATTGCTAACTCTAACCAAACAACTGGAGTAAGAGACACGACTCTTTAATATTTACACAATGTCATGTCCAAAATGCAGCATATCGTAAAACCTGCATAGCAGGGTCAAAAGCTATTCCAACTAAGTAAAGTGTTGATATCATCATACATAGCAGGTTTATGGAGATGACTCTGTAG
Source organism: Urocitellus parryii (assembly GCF_045843805.1). Taxonomy (NCBI): domain Eukaryota; kingdom Metazoa; phylum Chordata; class Mammalia; order Rodentia; family Sciuridae; genus Urocitellus; species Urocitellus parryii. The sequence continues at coordinate 67,296,631 of NC_135531.1, read as the reverse complement.
ATTTTGAAGCTTGAAATGTCTAATAACATAAGCAGCTGTGGATAATTCTGAGGTGCACTCCATTCCATTAAAAACGGAAGAGAAGCAAAAAGCTAGCATTTTACTTATCCATGAGTTACTCCAAATGACATAATTGGATTGGTCAATTTTGAACCAAATTAATATAAGTGATCTAGTATTTCAGCATTTTGCTGATTTAGTTAAAGATCTATCCCCTGGAAAACATGTTTGAATTCAAAATGATTTGTGTCCTGAAAGATATGTTTGTCACACATCATTCAATGTGGGTTGAGCCTGTTCTTTAAAATTGAAAAGAAACATCCATTTATGCATAGTGCTTTCTTCTTTCTTCACTACTGTTTTTCAACTTCTAGAAGCATTCTTAACCTGTGATTGGCACTCTGTAATTGTCTAGTGAATGAATGAAGAGAGTAGACGAACAAGTGATATATATCTCATATTCCCTAGTGTGTCTTCATTCAAGGAATTAATTAAGCCACTACCCTGCTGTTCTCTGGTTGGAAGGAAAATATTCCTGAAGTCTTTTGATAAATTTCAAGTAGTTTCAGGTTTCATAATAAGAGAATGCTTAAAAATATCAAACTACGATCCATTCTAGCTCTAAATCACCCATGCAGTAAATCACAAATGACACTTACTACCTTGACTGAGCTATCCTAGCATAGTATTTTTGTAATGAACAATACCCCTGGAAAATTTTAAATGGAAAGTTTGAAAGTTAATTTTTAAATTGCCTTAATTTATATCCTACTTGTATATGAGATCATTTTAAAATGGGACATTAATTCTTTTAGCTTCTATTCTTAGAATAAAATAAGCATAGTAGGTTAAAAATCCTTCTTTAAAAGCTTGGAAAGATTTTCTTATTATTTAAAAATTATATTTGGGAAACAATTTAAAACAATTTTAATTCTTTAAATCTGCCAGCCATATGTTCCTTTAATTAGGAAGAAACTCCAGTAAGATTGGAAGTGCACATTTTATCTGAACACAGTAAAATCTACATATAAATGGTAATGTACCTAATAGATTTTATATATTCAGTTAGAGTAATGTAAAGTGAAAGCTATTTGTAGGATAATAAGTTTGGCTTCTTCAGTCAGAAAAATAAAAAGATTAAATCTTATCTGGAAGGATTTGGTATTTCTTTCATTGCTTTATCATCCTCTTTAACAGTTCAGAGTAGTCATTATAATTAATAAAGATGCATTAACCATAGAGAATATCAACTGAGAACCTTTATTTACAATTACAAATGGTATATTTTCAATTCAATGCAAAATTGGTCTACTCTGCATGCTCAAAACCTACTGTGTAATTTACAAAAATATATTTTAAAAAACTTTGTTACAATAATATTAATTAGGCCTTACCACAAATACTACTGAACTATTTTTTATTGTTTAATTTTTAGTTGACACATAATAAATGTACATATTTATGTGGTACAGTGTGACATTTTAATATATGTGTACCAGGTATAATGTTCAATTAGGGTAATTGATACATATCATTCGAAATAGAAAAAAGTCAGTTTTCTGTCACTGAGACTAGACTGGTGACTAGGGATGGTCCTGGAGGAATTAGCCAATGGCAGAAGCATGCATGGTGGTTGCATTTTCATATAAGTTATCTTTGATCTTTTTAAAAAAATGATGGAAATAAGTATGCTTACCTCTAGTTACATGTCAAAGAGAAAAACACTTTAGAAAGGTAAGTAACTTGCCTCAGATCAAATGGTTAGCTGGTTAAGGGCAAACTTGCTATTCTAGCTAGTTCAAGTTCAAGATGGTTGAACTCCAAATCACATTTTCACTCTCAATCATCTTTCTCTTAGGAAACCTACCCTGTCAGATCTACCTTTTTCATATGCTTTCTGCAGAGGTAGATATGAATAATTATAATGTCTTCAACCAGTGTTTACTGAGCACATTCTGTATGTGAAGAGTTATGCTAAGCACTGGAAATAAAGATAACTAAGCCCAAACCCTTACTCTCATAAAATTTATCATCTACTTAAGAAGATGCCAATCAGCAATTTAAATTAATAATATCAAGTAGTGAAAGCACCATAAAGGAAGTATAAAACAGGACATAATTGATAAAGCATGTGTGCACACATATGTGAGGAAATGGGGTTGCTGTTTTAGGTAGCGTAGCCAGAGGGTTACTTTTCTGAGGACTTCTGCTTAGAATAGCCATTGAAGAAACTGAGGAAACAAGCCATGAAAATAAGATCTGGGGAGAAAGGCAAAAGCCAAGGCTAAAAGTCAGGAGTAATCTTGATAATTAAAGTAAAAGAAAGGCCACTGTTGCCAAAGCAGCTTGAGCACGGGAGAGGCTCTGTAAATGAGACTGGAGAGGCATACAAGACCCTGATCACGCAGGCTCACAGGCTTTGCTTTGGGTGTGAAGAGAAACAAGGGATGATTTTGAACAAGGAGGAGGTAACTTGAACTTGTGTATGAGTTTTAGAAGATTATGTTGGGTGGTAAAAATGGGGCAGGAATAGGAGCAGTGAGATGAGTTTGGATCATCTGAGAGTTTATTATAATACTTGGGTAAGAAATAAAAAGGGGTTTGAACTAGAGTGATAGCAATGGAGGTAAAGAGAAATGAACAGAGTCAATAATGTCAAATTTTAAGATGGACTTATGTGCTTTGGTAGGATGGATTTAGCATTTGAGAGAAAAGAAAAATCTAGTATGATTTCAAATTGTTTTCATTAAAAAAAAAATTGACATAGAGAAGATGAGAGGAAGAGTAGGTTTAGAATTCTGTGGGTTTGCAATGGGTAATGATATAGCTGGCCAAAAAAGTATGAAGACACAGAGATGATGTGACATGCCATTTGTGGAGAAGGATATGAAAATTAAAGGAAATGCTATCAGTAGATAACAGCATGCTACAATCAAAGGTCTAAACTTTAAAACTTGCTTTCTCTTGTGTGTGGAAGCTAGAGAAAAATAAGGAAAAAATGGTGATGGGAGCAGGGATCAGATATCAGAAAGATATAGGAAAAATTAATGGAATAGAAAAATGAGAATGAGAGGGAGGGAGTAAGGAAGGGAAAGGGGAAGAAATATGGAATGAATTTATAAAAATGTGCACCAATGAATAGTTATGATTTGGATGTGAGGTGTCACCCAAAAGCTCATGTGTGAGACAATGCAAGAAGGTTTAGAGGAGAATAACTGGATTATGTGAGTCTTAAACCAAACAGTGATGAATCCCCTAATGGCATTAACTGAGTGCTAACTGAAGGTGAGTAGGGTGTGGCTGGAAGAGGTGGGTCATCGAGGGCATGACTATTTCTATCTGGCAAGTGGAGATCTCTCTCTCTGCTGCCTGATCATCCTGTGAGCCACTTTCCTCTGTCACACTCTTCTACCTTGAGGTTCTGTCTCACCTCGAGCCCTAAGGAACGGAGCTGGCTCTCCATGAACTGAGATCTCTGAAACTGTGAGCCCCAGAATAAACTTTTTCTACTCTAAAATTGTTCTTGTCAGGTTTTTTAGTTATACCAGTGAAAAAGCTGACTAAAACATAAATGTACCAAAGGGAATTTCTTTATGTATTTATACAAAGTACCAATCAAAAATAAATAAATAAGAGAAAGGAAAATTGAGAAAGGATAATAGGGAGAGAGAGAAAGGAAGAAAATTTTAGGGAGAATGGGGATTGAAATCAAATTCCTTGAATGTATGACTTTGTCAAAATGTGCCCTTCTGCTATGTATAATTATAATGCCCTAATTTAAAAAAAAAAAAGTTATCACTTGTACATAAGTGATACCTCCCACACTGAAAGGTGACTCGGAGCCATTTTTATGGGGGTTTATTGCATTTGTGGTACCTACAACTTCCACCCTGTTTACCTTGGTATATGCTACCTAATCACAGGCAGGGAATTACTCTGTGATTGGATGAAGCCCAAGACCATTTCCTGGAAAACACCTCTCAGCTGCTGCAGTCTTTGTGCCTATCTGAATTCTTCTCAAAACGAGAATGTGATTGAACATAAGTGCAAACTGCCTATTAGATCTCCCTTTACAAAACTGCCCATAGCAAGAGATCCAAGATTTATTTAATTCACAAAGAACATGATAGAACTTGCAATACAATGAGAGTTATCATGTATATGAAAATGAATAATTAAATGGGAGAATGTCTATGCTTTGTAGACTGGTAAGCAAAAAATGGCATACAATATTATAAATATTACATGACACCTGTACAAATGGCAATATAATAGAAACTATGCCTGACATTTATTTGTAAAAACTAATTACAACTGAGTACTAAAATACTGGAGGAAATAGAATTTGTCTTGAAAAATAATTTGGAAAAATAATAATTTTGAAGGAGAGAAGAATGTAGTAAAGCAACTAGAACAAAGCTGGAGAAAATTAGCAGTCTTGCATAGTGTAAAAAGAATGTGAAAGCAGAGTGTGATAAAGACTCAGAGAACATGAGAAGAAAGTATCTTTCTTATAAAGCTCCCAGACTACAGATTAGGAAATTTACCTTGATACAGGTAATAATATCAGAAAGATTCATTCCATTAGTTAAGAAAGGCACAAAAATTGGAAATTTGGCTGATAATCATTCTCTAAACAAAATTCCTCAACATCCTGGAATGTAAGTACTTAGTGAGGTCCTGGGAAGCAGGTACTTTGCTTGTATAAGCATGAACTTTAGCATGTGCCAGGCTTTGTTTTGTTTTAAGTCAAAGCTAGGCCACCTGCTAGCTGTGTGACTTGCATGAGTTGCTTAACCTCACTGGGCTCTATTTCTGCCTCTGGAATACTACAGAAGTCTCATTATCTCAGGGTTTCCAATCATTTCTAGAAACCTTCCAGAAATCTAATTCCCCTTTATTGAGGCTCAATTTGATGTTTGTGTAACAACTGACTCATGGCAGTGTTCTTTATTCTTGACATTTCTCAGTGTCATTAATCTCACAGGATGTTAATTTAAATGTTAGCCATGTTAAATTAAACATTAATCTACCTGGAATTTTGCTTAATTGCTTGACAATAATGTTAGCATGCTTAGGTTATGTCTAGAGTTGATCATATCACAGGTAGATGGTGTCTTCAATGTATTCAAAAAATTTCTCATTCAGCACAAAGACTTAACACAGCCCAAGGAGTGAAAATGTCATATCATATCACAGTCTGGATCTTCCAACTTTGGAAAAGATGTTGAAGAACCCACTGGCTTCATTTAGTCTGACTCCTATAGCAAAATGCTCATTAGGTTAATGATTATTACTACCCTAATTTCCTAGTCTTGAGGTTGTACAATATGTAATTTCAAACAGAAATAACCTCATTAGTAGAATGTTATAAAGAAAGTGGCTTTATTCTGGGGAAGTTTCAAGTGAAGCAAAAGAAACAACTACCCTGGAAGGGCCTGCTATATTCAGATATCTGTATCTGACTATTCTTGAAGTAGCACTTTTAATATGGACTCCATGAAAATATCAACATGTCCCCTCTCTCCACTTATACCAAGAGTCAACTAGGACTCATTAGCCTCATTTTTTCACCTCCCTTACACCCCCAACTCATTCTTTTGCCTCTTCATTTCTTTAAAACTTGCTTTCATCAAGGTCATATCAGCAATAGAGATTTTACATCTAACATTGTTTAAATGCTACTTCTACCTTAATAATATTTTGTTCTTCTAGTTATAAAACTAATCCTTTCTGGTATGCTCTTAGGGTGATTTTTTTCCTCTGCTTGCCAAAGGAAACTGTTAAGCTACGCAATACCCCTTCTTTTACATTTGAATCACATGGTGGCCCAGGCTAATGCAATCTATCCTTAGTCCTTTGTTAAAAACCTCTATATTGATGACTCCTAAATTTTTAGACTAAGATGTATATATCCAGCTGTCACTAGATGTTAGGACTTCAGTGTCCTGTAGATATTTCACACTCAACAAGTCAACAAAGTGCTTACCATTTTTAAATCTTAAATTTTAATCTTCATTTGCAGAAATTGGTCCTGAAGCTATCCAAATTACCAAGCCAGAAATATTTCTCTGCCAATCCCTCTCAGCTTCTCTATTCAGTTTATTTCTCAGTTTTCAAAAAGTTTTTACATTGCTATTTTTTATATTCATGGACTTCTTTCCACCTTGACTGCCATTATCCTTTTCCCTCTTAACTACTACAATTAGTTCCTGAATGATCTCCCTGCCTCAATACTTGTTTCCCCCCCCCATAATTTCTCCATCTATAGGCTAACTTGGTCTTACTAAAATACATACCTTATCTTATTAACCATTTGCATGTAAAAAGTCTATCTTCTTAATACAGCATTATTTGATTATCTCTGTATCATTACTTAACCTCTGCACATTTCTTCTGCCTCCTGTTCAGCTATATCTTTTAATAAACTGTGCCATCCAGCCATACTAACCAGTATATCCAGCAGATCTCTTCTTTCTGTCTTGAGCCCTTTGCCAGATTTTCCCCCAACCAGTAAGACTGTCTCTTTGCCTGATCACTTGGCTACTTGCCAGTTATCTTCTAGAATATGTTTCTCAAACTTTAATGTGCATATGAATTACCTGGAAATCTGGAAAATGTGGATTTCTTCCATGGGTCTAAATAGGGGCATAATATTATGCATTTCTAGCAACTGCTTCTAGATGATGCCAGTGTTTCTGTTTGCTGTATTACACTCTGACTAGGAAGGTTCTAGAGCACACTTCAGATACTACCAGTTCTGGAAGTCTTGTCTCAACTCCCAGGAGTCCTGTGGAGCACAATTACCACATCAGAGCACTCCTGACTCTGAACTGTTACTGCCTGTTTCTTGCACTTACTTCAGCCTCATGGGCTGATGATATCAACATACATCTTGGTACTCTGAACATGGCAAAGCCTAGTAACCCATTCTGGATCCTCTACAATGTGTCTTATACTCCTATTGCTTTATGACATTACTACTGCTGTACCTTCTCCTTGCTTAGAGATCAAAATGGGCAATGCCAACTCTCCATTTGAGAATATAATGTGTGCATTTCAGAGCACCATAGAGTTTTCTGCTGTTTGGCAGCCATGTTCCCTCTGCTGTTCTATATTCTTCTATGTATTGGCACTAGAAGAAGGATACTTTAAGCTCCTTTTAGCCAGGGTAGATTCTGCTGTAATACTAAAGTGGGAAATATAACTATAATTGTCCAGAAATATAGGCATCATGAAAAATTATTGACAATACTGCAGTAAGGGATTTTACTATTTAATTGATTTGCATTCAATATTACTATAAAGGTTCACAGTTGTACAATAATATATTGACTGACGTACTTACAGGAACAACTAAAGTTAATCAGAAACAACTTGCTCTCCTTTCATCTAGATTATTCATCTCAAAATATCTTCACATTTACCAGGGGTCATTAAATTTGACTACTGAAATGAAGGAAGCTTAAGATTACTCATAAACAGGTCACAGAAAAATATGAGCTTAGTGGTTATACTTTATGCTTCCTAATTGATCAATTATAGAAGCCAAGGTAAATTTAGGGTACACATTGTCTTAACTCATTATGGATAAAAAATAGGTCTGTCAAGAACATAATCAGACTCAGAGCCTTGCTTACTTGGTAGGAGGAAGAAAAAGCCTTCATGGATGTTAAAGCATTTTCTGTTCTCAGTTGGAGATTTTGAGCAGGGGAGAAATAGGCAAATGAATAAAACATGGTAATAGAATGTAATAAAGCAGAAATTGAGACATATCCACTAAGTAGGATCACAGAGAGCATACAAATTTCACTGACCATTAAAATGAGATGTCAAGCAAGATTATGATATTTTTAATCCCTCAAGTAATTATGTGATAAGTCTTACAGAGTTTGGATTTTATTAAAAATTTTAAGAGTATATGAAAATGGATTAAAGTTTCAGCTTCCTAGATTTAACATTCATTTTTAGTATGTAACAGCTCAGCAGTTTTAATGATTATTGCCAGATAATTCTACTCTTTAGATTGATGTAAAGATAACTTTGCAAATGTCTCATCAATTGTATGCCAAGTATTGGTATAGGGATATTATAGAAGTAACATTCATGGAATAAAGACCATCCCTTGGCTTCTCACCCTTTTCTCCTAAAACATGCTTATACACAGATGTCATGACATTAAAACAGTGTCCTGTAAAACCCCTGATGATAGGGGAGCAGGAAGGAGAGTTGGAAGGCTTGCTAGGCTACTATGGATTCCCAACATAGTAAATGTTGTCTCTTAGATAAAATAGGTATATATATATATATATATATATATATATGTGTGTGTGTGTGTGTGTGTGTGTGTGTGTGTGTATTTGTGTGTGTATATGTACGTGTGTTCACTGCTGTAGTCATGAGTTAAATAAAAATGCATTTTAAAATGTCATGGATTTCTTAAAAGCTTGTTTTGTTGCTGTGCTTGTTTCTTTTATCAATAAGCAGATGTTATAAGTAAGCTACTACTATAAAGGAAAAGGTAATCCAAACTACACACACACTGTTCCTACAATAAAAGAGACAATAGCTTTTCTATATCATGGTCTAGAGAAATACATATAAGAGATAAAGAAATAAAGAAGGAGCTATGAAGTTGGGGGCTGTGGAATGAAAAGTTTTGCACAGGGACTGGGGTTATAGCTCAGTGGTAAAGCACTTGCCTAGAATGTGTGAGGCACTGGGTTCAATTCTCAGCACTGCATATAAATAAATAAATAAATAAATAAAGGTCTGCAAACAACTAAAAATTTTTTTTTAAAAAAGTTTCATTCATAATAATGATTTCTAATTGAACTTAATTTTAATCAAGTAATTTCAATTGTAAACAAATTTCTTGATAAACAAAGTGAGGAATGTTTTTCTCTGCACAAAATTTAGGTGAAAACACATCCAGTAGATTCAGGTTTTCTCTCCAGGCAAGAAGTAATTTGGAAAGAACTAAACAACATGGTGTTGGAAAACTCTGTTTCTCTCTGATAAAATGCCAGCCATACCGAGAATCTATAACAATTACCAAACTCCAAATTTAAGACTTTTATTTAGGTCTTTCTTTTCTTCAGCCATTATAGAAAAAAAAATTAAATGGGTACTTTACGAACTTTTTTACCTGAGTATAAAGATAAATTTTAAACAAGGCTCTCTCCTCTCTCTCTCTCTCTCTCTCTCTCATAAAAATCTTTACATAATAGCCTTAAATAATAGAATACTTGAACTGGAGAAAATAATATTGTAAAAGCTTTCTCATATAATTTTTGTAAGTTTAAATTCAAATACTATTCCAAAAGAGTAACTTGATGAAGTAATCAAAGTTACTGCTATTTGACTTTGTCTTCTCTTAATAGAAGTATAGCATGTATGTAATTATTGAAAAAAAGACTATACTTAATAAAAGTAACTCATAAATTCTGTTTAATATATCTTGCTCCAGGAGATAATTCCAGAGCTGTTTTAAAAAGTAAACATAACATACTAAATACAGAAACGTGGAGATATATAAATAATTTCTAAGGGTTCCAACCATATTAGAATTTAACACAATCTTAGAGAAACTGTACATGATTATGGACCACTTTAGAAACCTGAGGGCCCAAAATTCAAGCAAAAGAAGAAGGTAGGCACAATGGGAGATCAACAATAGCTCACAAATATTTTAAATTTGTGGTTTTCTGATCATATTTCTCAGATCCTCACAACTGCCTTGTAGGTCTTGAATTCAATGCTAGAGGCCAGTGAGGAGGATTCAGTAACTGAATTTGGGGCAACCTCCCTCCCTTCTCTGTCAGAATGGCCCAGCTTTATCTCTTTACATAGTCAGGTTCCATGGAAGATTATGTTTGCAAACACAAGCCACAAGTAATACATGCCTGAAAGCCTCTGGTTTAGAATTCAAGAATATCTGTGGCAGGTGGGCCAGGAGATTCTATATCTGTTCTCTGAATATTCCCTTCAGTCTCCCTTAATATAATTAAATCATGCCATTTACAGAGTGAAAAAATAATGGTACAAATAAAAAATAAGTGCACTTCTAGGGTTTCTGATTTTTTTTTAATTTTTATTTTTTAGTTGCAGTTGGACACAATACCTTTATTTTATTTATTTATTTTTATGTGGTTCTGAGAACCGAACCCAGGGTCTCACCTTTGCTAGGCAAGTGCTTCACCCCTGAGCCACAACCCAAGCCCTAGCGTATTTCATTTTAATGGCAGTTGGAGGGGATTATGTGTGACCTACAAATACAGCATAGATACACTATGTCAAATTACTTGATTTCTGTTGTTCATGAAATGTATTCAAATTTTCAAATACTTCAAAAGGTGTAAAATCTCTATATTCAACAAAGGGAGGTAGGCCTTTTATGAAGTCAGGAAACATTGCCTTATAGTGATTAAATTTTTGCTGAAAATTTATTTTATTACAAATTGGGATTTTTCATTTCTTCCTCACAAGAATTATTTATTTTAATATCTCATATTTTGGCTATTTTAACATTTTTCTCTAATTTAGGTAAATTGAGTCTTCCAAATAAGCATTGTGTATCCAGTTATTTCAACAGGTACTTCAGCGGTAGTTGATTTGGGTAGGCAATTACTGTGAGCCAAAATTTAAAAACCTATGTTTGCATGTTATTAATTCAGATGAAAAATTCAAATAATTAGTAATTATTAACTAATTAGTGAAAAGATCTCATTTTAAAATAATTCTGTAGTCATAAATTTCAGGCTATATGATGATAATTGCCATGACACGTAACCAAATTATTCAGGGTTATTTCAGGTGAATTTGGGTAAGTACGAAATAATTACACAGACACAGAAAGTAGCTTTTTCTTGGGGTCCAGTGATGGCTCTTGACCTTAGGGGTCCATTGGAAAGAGGGAGCCAGCCACCTGAATTCTTTATTTTTACAGAGGGGACACAGAGGGAGGTTCAATGGAATGTTCTTTCCAAATAAGGCAAAGGGTCAAGTTTCAGAGGGTTGAGTCTAACTTAGTGATGTCTTGTGGTCAGTAGATTGAGTGACATCTTGGCAAGTCACACCCATCTCAGGTGCTGTGTGGAAACACAGGCAGAGTAAGGAAAGTACACACGTGTGTTGCACGGCCCAAAGAGCATGCAACATCAAGCCAGTCCTCCCATGTGCTAAAATTCTCATATTTCACCCACAGAGCCCATGGCTGGTCAACACAGATAATGATATATTAGATTATATTGATCTATAACATTAGAATTAATAGATTCATGTAAAATTCCTTTTAAAATATTATCTTTTTCTTCAGGCAATGTTTAGTCTAAATAGTAAAATGTATCTCTGTGTTTTCATTGATAAAATAAAGCTGCAATTGACTATGAAATTAATTTTCAAAATTTAATGATAAGCATATTTCAGGTTCTTGTAAAAATTTATTTTCAGTTTTTTTAGTTGCCCCGTCTCACCCTTGCCACTCTGTTATTCAGTGCCTAGATGGCAATGCACAGAATCATTCATTTACCTGAATACAGTAGACTGTGCATTGTGAAGATTTTTTTTTAAATTAAGGAGCATTTAGTCTTAATTATGAAGTTTCATAGAGCATATTGTGTAAATCAATCTGATAATTGCCAGATCAGAATTTTGTTTTGCTGGTGTCTGCAGAATTTACATTGACTTTTAATCTAAAGAGTTCATGATAGACTTCTGAACATAATTATCATAATTTTTGAATTCGTCACTGTCATGAACTAGGTTGTGTTCTACAAAGTCTACCTTCAAGTGTTTTTCTAGTCCATGCTGGGAATTGCCACCTGGAAAAGTAGCACAGTGACAAATGCTCTTGTCATCTGTCATTCCAATGTCACTGAACCTCTGTGTATTGCATGTACTGAAGATTTTTGAAACCTCCCCAGGTTGACTAATAGACTTCAGAGCATAAAATGGAAATTATATGAATGCACATATTTGCTTAACAGAAATGCCAGATACATTTTCTGAGGCAGAGGATGTAAGTATACTCACAGTCTGACATGGGGGAGATTTGGGAGGAAATAATCACCATCTCACCAAGGCAGGAGGTGGAAAGAGAACAGTATGGAAATCCTACATTCTGCCTATGGTGAGGTTGGCAGATAGTCAAAATATGTGTGAAAAGCCTGCCAAAACCTAAAAGATGCTGTTTGTAACTGTGAGTGCTTTTGCATATGACCCTGATGTTTCTCCTTGTTGTCCAGTGTCAGTATCAATTTGTCTAGATAATGTGTTCCCTGTACTACTTACGTAATGACCAAGAGTAACTGGCAATGAATGGACTGTAGACTATATGATCATCTGTGTGTTGAGCATCAAAGTGTTAACTTTCATGAAGTTCATGTGAAGTTAAATAAAAGTGAGAAAATAAGAGGTGTAATCAAACAAGAAAAACATGTTGTTGGATGAAATTTGAAAGCAGATGGTGAATTGATGAGGCAGATACAGTAAGACAGAGTGATTGGTTATCAGACAGTACATTTAGCTTTTTCCAATTAAAAAAGATTTAACTATTTCATTATACTCTTCCCCTTTATAAAAGATGACTATTACAATGTGAAACCTTGCTGTTTATGTTTATAAATGCAGAGTTTCTTTCACTTCAACTAGGTAAGAAAAGGACATGGGAGTGAGCTGGCTGATTTAGGAATTCTGAATAAAGCTGTGGAAATTAAATCTGCAATACAGGGATAACACTTAAGGAGCAAGTAACATAAATGTTTAATCAGAAGGAAAGCTTCAGAATCTAAGAAGTAGAGGATAACTTGAAATGACTTTGAATTCTTAAAATGTTCTGAACATTGATGCTTCACATTCCATTCACAAATAAGGTCTTTACACTCTGTAAATAATGCAGAACACTCTTATGCTATCCATTCCCCACATTGCCCTTTGCCCTTCCCTTATCTCTTTCTTCCATCTCTCTCTATTACAAGACTTCAAATCATTTTACTAAGTCATTTTTCTGACTTGCTCCTGTTATCTAATGTGTTAGTTTTCTAGTGCTGTTTAACAAATTACTATAAATTAAAATAGCACATATTAATTATATCACAGTTTCTAACTCAGAAAACAGGAATCAGGACATTTCTTAGCTGGGTCCACTACTCAGGGTCTCAGAAGTCTGCAATTGAGATGACTGGAATGTACTCTCATCTGGAAGCTTTAATGGGGGAAAATATACTTCACTACATTCAGGTTATTGAGATAATTTCTTTCTTGCTGTATGATGGTTCACCCTTTTTTGCTGACTGCCAGATGGCTACTACCATCTCGTCCTAGGGGTCATCCACACGTGGTTCCTTGCCATGTGTGTTTCTCAACATGACCATTGACTTTATTAAGCAAGCAGGGGAAACTCTAGCTCTGGTCTGCTGAAACATATAATATGTTTTGATCAAGAGATCCAAATACCTCTTGGTAAAATACCTCTTACAGAATCTGTTTATCTCTTTAGCATACTATTTCCTCTTCTGCCCTTTGTATCCCTCCATTCAAAGGATGAATCTTAGAGAACATATTTTACAAAAACCCCAAAGAACCATCAGGGACATTCCACCTTCACTTCTCAAAAGAAAAAATAGTGCATATTTCAAGCATATTCAGGGGAAAAAAATCAGAACATTCTTCAGCCAAAATAGCTCCTCTATATGGGAGTAATCTCTCTTGTGTAACACTGTTAACAAGGACTGACATTTGGATAGTGGGAATGGAGGTTCCCCTAACAAATGAGGGTGGGAAGGCAGAAACAAATTCAGTGAGATTCCAGGTCTTTTTCTAAGGGAGCTAATTCTCTTGTGTGTGGAAGAGCAGATGGGTAGGAGCTGCTGCTTCTCTTTGTTTAGCTTTTGTTAAAATTAAACATAAGCTTAGTTCCTAGAGTTTAAGTACCCAAAGAAGAACTGTAATTCCACTTCTAGGGATTTATTCAATTATCCTGAACTACCTAAAAGCTTAAGTAAGCAATCTGAAATTTACTTCATAACCCTGTCAACTTTGCAAACAAAAGACTCAATATTTCATATTGATTTTTATTAAAATCATCTTTCAATAACTTAAAAATAATCCTTGTAAGAGGGTTCTCAAATGGAAAGGCTGAACAACTTTACAATAGTAGTACTTGATATTGGTCCAGGATTAAGAAATTCTATCTTTACTGGTAATTATGTGCCTGTTATTCTTTATTACACATTTGTATTGTGTTTTATATCAGTATAGTTTTATTTCTAGGACACAATTTTTATAGCACTTTTTAGGCAAAAACCATGTTTTTGATTTAATGTAAAGAAAATTTGTTTTAACATATATTTTTATATAGCATTTTGCCTCTACAAGGATATTTCCATATTTTTTTTTCACTTGACAAATTGTGAAGAGTCAGGGACAGTTGCTATTCCTATGGTTTAATAGGAGAGGAAACAGATCAGAGGATACATTATTGTCCAAGGCAATAAATGCTGAGGTCCCATTGAATACATGTCTGTTAGTGCTGAAGAACTCTTTTGCAAAATTCCTGGCTAAAGCAGATGATGTTTGTGCAAAATGGGATAGATACTGTTATAGTTTGGAAATGGGGTATCCCCCAAAGACTGATATGTTGAAGGTGTGTTCCCAGTGCAGCAATGATGATATGTGGATCTTTGGAGAAGTGATTAGATCATGAGGGCTCAGAGTTTACCAGTGGATTAAATTCATTGATAAAGCTGAATGGATAATAGAGAGGTAGTGGAAATTGTAGGCAGTGGGTGGGGCATGGTTGGGGGAAGTAGATGATTGGGGGCATGTCCAATATATTACTTGTTCTCAGCTCCATATCCCCCCCCATCATCTCTCTCTCTGTTTCTTCTCCATTCCCCTTTGCTGGATGCTATAAGCTGAGTAGCTTTCCTGCAATATGCCCTTCCTCCAAGACATTCTGCTCCACCTCAGGCCCACAACATTGGAGCCAGCCAACCATGGACAGAAACCTCTGAAATCATGAACTAAAATAAATACTCCTTTAAGTTGTTTTTCTAAAGTATTTGTCACAGAACTGAAAAGCTGACAAACAATAACACTAAATCTGGAGAGAAATATTAAAGAAAGACAAATTTTCTCTTGCACTTATGGGTGCTACTTTAATTGATCATTTCTTTAACTTTCAAATTAAAATATATTTATATTTAAAAAATATAAAACTGATTGATTTGCATTTACTAGAAAACAATTTGCCTGAGTCAGAAAAAAGTGATTAGTTCTCTTTTATGTGTCAGTAGATTTTGTAATTATGCATTATTTTATTAAGCCGTCTGATAAGCACATAAATCATTTGAAATGTCAACACACAAATGTGTTGATTTTGGCTGCCTTAATGCTGTTGAGTTACTTTTATCCTTATGTTATGAGGAATAATTTACAAAGATGCCTGTAATCAAAGTTGGTGTGTATTTAAATGGTAGTATCTAAACAAGGAAATTCATTTTCAATTGGAAAAATCAAATCGTAGATAGGTCCATCCTGCGCAATCAGGAAACCATGCCATATTGAAGATGTTGTAGATATTCACTGTGTTCCAGTTTGGTGCCCCAACTGAGGTTCTTCATTGCCTTCTAGTAGAAAATGATTTATATCAAAGTAAGTACTACTTGAGATTTTTCTTACTAAAAATATGTGCATTCCCTAATATCTGCAATATTATTTTTGAACCCAAAGATATGAATAAAAAGAATTATTTTGCATTATCTTCAGAGACTTAGTTAAAGATGTAATTATTCCTCCTCAGAGACTATAACAAAGATGCAGAGGTTTGGACACAAGTGATGAGTCTGCATTTATTGGACATATATATGGAAAATAAAGCAAAGTTACAGTGTCCATTTAAAAGATTAAAACTGTAAGAAGCAAACGCTGTTTGAAATATAAGCTGTAGATACACAGAGAATCTGAACCTTCCAGAAATGGAAAATTGATTTTTAGCAGCTGAATTTTTCTAACACCTAAAAGGCGATGTAGCAAAATTTTCACCAGCATTTCTGGAAAAATGCTAGGGAGAAATTTTCTGCATACTTTGACAAATAGTAAACATTAAAAAGTCAGCATGCGAATGTCACTAGAAATTAAAGATAGTCAGACTAAATCAAAAGTTTTAAATTTACATTATTCCATGTAGATATGTGCTTCTTTTAAAGAAACCATAAAATGTTCCTGGAATGCATTCTGGACTCTCAAATTATGTGCTGCTAATGGACTTTTATGTTATTTTTGACTGAAATAACAACAACAACAACAAAAATAACAGGCCACTTTCATATAAAGTGTTTGCTATAAGAATTTATAACTAGAGACTCCACAGTTTTAGAGATAAACATAAGATTAAAACAGAAATATAGTGTCTAAGTGTGGGTCTAGTCAAGTCTAATGCACATATTTTACAAAGACCCAAATATCTAAAGAGGTTAAAATATTTGTTCAATGGACCACATGTTGAAAACCTAATTACTTAGTGATTAGTTCTCATTTATGTGTCTTTTAATATTAGTCAAATATCTCAATTTCTCAGACAGTAAATGTGTTACTGAGAATGCTTAGTTTATTATTCCTAGGTACTGAGACTATTTCTTGACAAATTAGCTCAAGCCTTCCATTTCAGCCTCCTTTCCTGTGGTTATATTCCCATGTGTTCCAATCACATGAAAATTCTTCTCTCCAAACACGCAGGGCACTTTAAAGATATTTTGTATTTTCAATGCTCTTCTGGTCTCCCCTGTCTCCCTCACTTACTAACTCCTATGAATCTGATGGCTAGACTCTGTTGGCATCCCCCTCTATATGCTTTGTTCCTATACTTGGAAGGGGTCCACAACTCTATGGTATGATCTGTATATGCAGAAGTCCGCTTTTCCCACGATAGTCAAGCCCCATAAAGAGACTGTAGTCACCTTGTAGAAACTCAATGAATACTGGACTGCTGATTGAATATTTAGAGCATGAAAAAGTCAAATAGAGGTAGTTACCATGGATTAACATGCAGCATAAGGAAGCACAGAGAATTTCCAATGGGAAGGAATCTCAAAAGTCTTATAACCTATACCTCTAATTTTACAAAAGATACTCAGAGAAGTTAATAAACTTATTTAAGATCACCAAGCTAATGCATAATAGATTCAAGATTTAAATCCATATCTTGTAGTTTTAATGCTGTACCATAAAACATCTAATGAAAGAAACTTTGTTATATAAACTATGTCTTGGTCATCTGGGATTGTACCATTAGAGAAGAATGCAAGAAATTTTCCAAGTATTGGAGGGACACTTTTTGATTAAATTATTTCATAGTGGCTATTGTTTTAGTTTCCATTATTGAAATGGTTTGTTCATTTTATTCTTTTTTGTCAGATTAAAGTGGTACTGAATATTTTATATATATAATTATTTCTTAATCTTAGCCTCTCCTTCAGTTTTCTCACTATAGGCATGGATCTTGTTTTCCAGGTTTTATCTTCTTCATGTTCTGCTTTACAACCCTGTATTTTTTTTTTAATTTTATGTTTCACTTTAAACTTTAGTTGACTTTAAAAAAAATGCATTAATTCTAACATCAATGTGACCCAGAAAAAAATCAGATCTTAATCTTAAAATAACAATGCAAACCTATTCATACGGCCACAAAAGAAAGATTTAAAATTCTGTGAATTAGCATCGTGAATTTAAAAATGATTTTACCTAGCAACAGCTGGTGCTAGATAAAACACATAAAACAATTAGCAAGAGAGTTTAGCAGGCATAAAATTAAGGCCAATTTACATGTTTAGCAATAGATAAGTTGTGATTTTTTTCCTTTTAATCAAAAATTGAGTTCAGGTATAGAGATGAGTAAGCAATTTTAGAAGTGAGGCCCATATTTATTACTTAAATATACAAAAACCACCCACTTCACAAAACTCTCTGGGCGTTGCACCAACATATTGACAGCACAATTAAATTCAGTTGAATATTTTCCTTAAAACCTACTTTTTTTTTCCACAATCAAGAGTGAAGAATAAGTATTTTAAAGCAAAATTTCATTCAATTAAAATATTTATGTAAAATATACATCTTTCCTGGAAAGTATTCAAAAACCAAGAAATAACCATGCTAGAATGAAGAATCTGTGCCAAAGCCTTACCTTGATCATAAGAGATTTTAATTATATTGATTTCTGATTATTTTTCTCTAATCAACATGCAGAGGAATATAGCATACAGCTAGCTTTCAAGAGTATATGAAGATAGCAAAGAGACCTTTCTTCATTATCCTATAGACTTCCTTTTACTTAGATTGGAATGGAAGAGAGAATCAAGAGAGTGAGGAGAGACTCATAGGAATTTTTAAATAGTAGAGACCATACCATTGCTTTTTCAGTATGTGCACACTATTCTTGCTTAGCACAATGGTGTAGATAAGCCTCACTTCCCCCCCTCCTACAACAAAATGCTAGTTTGTCACAGGCAGAAACCTTCTTTAGCCTGAATGGGTTGCATTTTACACCAGGGATGTTGGGGGAACAGATGACATCTGGTATAGCCCACTCATCAGGATCCTCAGGCTCTTCATTAATCTGGATGGAATTCAGCATAATGATCTCCTTGGCTTTCTGCCTGTGCCAAATCACAGCCTTCACAATTGAGAGTGCCTCATGCATACTTGCAGATTCATCCCTCAGAGACTTAGATTCTGGAGTTAGTCAACTCCCTAGACAGTGGAGATTGAAAGCTTTGACATGTGATCTCTGTGGCCAGGCATTGTTACCATTACTGCTGTTACTCTCTTTTGTCATGTACAGCCTTTTTTTTTTTTTTTTTTTTTTTTTTTTTTTGAGACAGAGAGAGAGAGAGAGAGAGAGAGAGAGAGAATTTTTTAAATATTTATTGTATAGTTTTCGGGGGACACAACATCTTTGTTTGTATGTGGTGCTGAGGATCCAACCCAGGCCGCACGCATGCCAGGTGAGCGTGCTACCGCTTGAGCCACATCCCCAGCCCTCATGTACAGCTTTTAATTGCTGCTTTATTGATTAATTCTTTTTTATCACAACCCCATTTGATCTCCCAGTTCATCACTGCTTGATATTTAATCCCTTCCCAAATTTAACCCCCATCATTATTTGCCAAGAAGAGAATCCAACCACTTAGGGGACGTAGTGTTGTGCCTGTGTCTCTGCTCCATGACATGGATTGTCTGTGTGCTTGGAACTTTATCTGTTGCTTTTTGCAAAACATTTTCCAAACTCCCTGCAGTCCCCATCTTATACCCTTTCTTTTTCACACACTCTATTTCCTATAAACATGCTTTTCTGGACTTAGATCTGATTTCTGCAACTTCCCGTAGCAGTTCTTCTGAGTCTTGTGAGTCCTGGGTCTCTGAAATTCATCAGTCATTCTTAACATTCTATTTCTGAAGATTGTCTGGGCCAACTGCTCTGATTTTGCCTGCTGCTCAGTGTCACTCCTAAGTCTCTTGTTCCTCTTGTCTGCCCTCTTCAGTTCATTTGCATAGTTCACCTTTGCAGCTATCTAGAGAGGTCAAACCATACTGCTTCCTGATTCTGACACTGCAAAATGACATTGGCTTTTATATTCTTCTAGTTTCTTCTACTTTGTCAAAAGATCCTTATCTATCCACCTCTGGCTGCCAGTTTGGTGTTCTTTATCTTGATTTAAACTCTGATTAAATTGAGTGAAGAAAAAAAATGAAAAAATAAAAAAGAATGCCCTTTCCTTTTACTGCCAGATTGTCACTGTGTGTTCAGTTCTCATCACCACTCTTTAAATCTCAGTAACTTTATCCCATTCTGCATTACTCACAAAACATTAATGTCATTCTCTCTGACTATTTTGCTGACAGTTTGTCCTACCCAGTGCTACCAAATTCACAGGGCTATGGAGTATAAACATGAAATTCTTTAATACTCCACCTTAAAACTTTTTTTTTCTCAGGAGATCTTTGTTTTCACATAAAGCAATTCTTTAGGAATTTCTATATAGTTTTTCCATCCTATTTATCTATAAAGAAAAGTTGTCCCTGCTATATTTTGAAAGCAAGCCTCAGTCTCTGCTCTTGACCCTCTCTTTTTGGTCCACTTGTCTAATAAGCATGTTCTTGGATGTTAAAACGTGCAGACATTATACTATTTTTTAAGATACAAAGATAACCAATATATGATCAGGGAACTTGAGGAGCTCAAAATCTTGCACAGGACAGGCATTTGTGAATGGATTACTTAAAACGAAAGTGATATCTACTATACTGGAAGGACATGCTGAAGAGAATATAAGATTATAGCTAGGAACAAAGGCTCTAGAATCTGACTGTGACCCATATTAGTTCATATAGGTTATTTGAGACAATTAGAATAAGGCTTTCCACTGTGAGCAAATGAATTGTGAAGAAGTATTCCATTTCAGAAGACCAATGAGAAAAGTGACTTCTCTTATCCAGAAGCTGCAGCCACTAGAGGGTGTACAACTTGAGAATCAGAAGATGAGCAAAACACGAAGTCCATTTGTGTTTCATCTACCAGGGATTCTTTTATAGGATGAAATCTGAACAATGCAGCAAACTGGCCATGTAATAAATGGACTTGATGAGAACCTTGACTTAGTCACCTAAAGCTTCCTTGAGATCTCCTGACTTACAAAACTAGGTAACAATGGAAATTTGCACAGTTTTATTAGGTGGATAGAATGAATATCTATTCCATTTCCTGATGCTTAATAAGCACTCAGTTAAAATTGCTATTACTATTATTCTAGAGATTAAAAGAGAAATAAACTCCACTTCAAAGTGAATGCCAAGAAAGACTTCCCAGAAATATGCAATCCTCATTTTATGTCCTCAAATAAGAATTTGAAAAGTCAGGGAGAAAATGGAAGGAGCAAAAGTATATAGACAATAGCCAAAATTCTTAACAAAGATAGGGCATCCAGGAAGGACAGAAGTACAGAGACTTGGAGAATTTCACAATAGAACAATTGAGGAAATGAATTGCTTAGTCTTTTTAAAAAATATATTTTTAGTTGGATACAATACCTTTTTAATATATATTTATTAATATTTTATATGGTGCTGAGGATCAAACCCAGTGCCTCACATGAGCACTCCACCACTGAGCCACAGTCCCAGCCCCAAATTACTTAGTATTTTATGTTTGAGTTTCAAATGAATACCAAATGTAGATGTATTCATTTTGATATATTAATTGACATAATTTTAATCTGATTCAGTAATGAAATAATAAAAGTAAAGTAAAATTTATTCTACCTCTTATTCTATACCAGGCATTATGTCATATAAGAAAAACTTAGGGATGTGACAGAAAATGTTTGGAAACCAATACATATTCTGTAATTGGTTTCTTTAAATGTTATAACCATTATGCATGGTTTTCAAAAAAAATCTTTAAAATACATGGGTTAGACTATTTTATTTTATTGTGCAAAAGTTAACACTAATAGGATAACATTTGTAGAAAATAATTACAAATAGTTTTTATATAAGAGCAAGTTTGCAATTAGGGAAAACCTAATTTTGTGATATAATTTATTAAATATTACAGTTGTAATTCTTGCTTCTTGCTTACATGTTTATCAAATTTATTTTATGCCAATAGGCAGCAATGTATGAAAACAAGTTATACAGTATAAACTCAACTAGATGTTAAAATCTTTCTTTAAAATAAATTACTCAGTGATATTACTTCTGTAGTAATAATAAAAATAATAATGAAAAGAGGTCATGTAGAATGTAAAAATAATTAAAGAGGCTTGATTTTAAAACC
Source organism: Urocitellus parryii (assembly GCF_045843805.1). NCBI lineage: Eukaryota > Metazoa > Chordata > Mammalia > Rodentia > Sciuridae > Urocitellus > Urocitellus parryii. The sequence continues at coordinate 67,274,796 of NC_135531.1, read as the reverse complement.
CTCCAGACATTAGCTTTTGCTATGCCTGAGATCAAGCAGAGTTCTTAAGAAGCATCCAGAAATTGCCTATTTATCTGTTCCTTTGCATTCTTATTATTCATGTTTTTAGTTTATACTGCAAAACTGAATAGAAAATGTCAGTTTTGCTAGAGAAATTTAGACAGACACTTTAAAAGAGTCTACTTCTCCTACTCCCACATAAAACTTAAAAACAAAAACAGATAGCTTAATTCTTTCCCTAGGAGTTCAAATATACTTCAGCTTTTTAAATTACAAAAGTATTTCAATCCTGTACACACAATAATATAATCAAATTTAGTAATTTTGCAAGTTAATATTGTATCATATTTTCAAATGCAAATTTGTTTCAAAGTATTAAACTCATATATGTGTGTATACATATGAGCATGTGTGTATGTATATGTGCATAGGTGCATGTATAAAATGCATGTCCCACATCATTGCGATTATAGTAGCTTTTTAGTGCATTTTGAAATAAGGAAAATGAATCCTCCAATTTTGTTATGTTTCAAGATTATTTTAGCTATTTTGGGTCAGTGTCAGTTTCTGCTAAGGAGCCAGTTGGGATACTGATGGGAATTGTTTTGATTTTGTTGATTAACTTGGGGAATATTGCCTTTAACAATGTTAATAAGTCTTTTAATCCACAGTCATGGTATATATTTCTATTTATTTAAATCAGTCTTAATTTCTTTCAACAATTTTTACAGTTTTTAGTGTACAAGTTTTATACTTCTTTTGTCAAATTTGTTCTGCAGATATTTGGGGGGCTACACTAATTGAATGATTTTCTTTCTTTTTCTCTCTCTCTCTATAGATAGATAGATAGATAGACGGATAGATATAGATGTAGTTTGACACAATACCTTTATTTTGCTTATTTATTTTTATATGGTGCTGAGGATAGAACATAGTGCCTCATACATGATAGGCAAAAGCTCTACCACTGAGCCACAACCCCAGCCCCTGGAATGATTTTGTTAATCTCATTTTTGGATTTATCCATTATTAGTGCACAGAATACAATTTATTTTTTGTATATGGATTTTCTATCCAGTAAACTTGGTGAACTCATTAGTTCCAATAATTTTTATAAAGGTTCATTTGGATGTTCTATATACATGATCATTCATATGCAAATAGAGAAATTTATTTCTTCTCCAATCTGGGTGTCTTTTATTTATTTCCTAATTGCTTTGATTAGGAAGCACTTTATAATGAAAAAGAATGAACACTATGTAAATAATTGTTTCAGCCAAAGCACCTTATTAAAAAAAATCTTGAATTTAGCTAATACTTTTGGGTGATACAGTCCTAGGCTATAGGAATGAGGGAGTGGAAGAAGGTAGGAAAATAAATAAAAGGTTTGTAAGTATCTGAATTGGCTACAATTTACCCCAAAACAGCCAGTTGCTGACTTGCTCAGAAAGTCTACAGTGAGGCCAATGTTGCAGTGAGAGATAAAAAGGGAGTAGAGCATATCATCAACTGGCCCTTTTTCCTTTTTCTCCCAATAGAATCTTCCTTTTAGGACATTAACAGTGTATTTCTGGGTTGTGGCATCTGATTCTTTTGGGGCTCTATTCAGGAGGTTTGTTGCATAACCTGCAGTGGTCCTTTATAAGGACCAGAAATGGTGACATACTCTACCCTTGGAGTGTCAAACTGAGGCAATAGAACCTCAATCTAAACCTCTTTTCCAGGCCTCACCTGTTGGAACATTTGGCAGAAGTGTTAGAAAAAAATACGATGGTAGAAACATCTGTGCAATAGTTTGAGCTGCTTTCTATGCTATCCCCAAATTAAGAATTGTAAATGTCCATATCTGTCTATAACTTGGATTTCCCAAGTTGATAGATTTATCTCTATTTTATTCATTTTAATCATGAATCATGAATGAATATAATCCCATTTAGTTATCAGTTCTTTCCTTAGACTTCAATTTCCCACAATCATTTGCTATGAAAACAATTTTACATTATTAGTAACATTATTGTTTCTGTCTCCTTGTAGCCACCTGTGAGGGCATATCCCAGGAATACACTAAGGGCAACCTCTGAATTAATGGGCATGTGCATTTCCATAATGCTTATGCAGATTGTGTCTGTTGGGAGTTGCCTGGGCTCCAAAGACTAACTTCCCCATCCCGCAAGAAGAGCAGTCCAATGGTGAGCCCTGCTGGCTCACATGATCCTTACCCACCAGTCAGAAAGCACCCCAGCCAACTGTCAAACCGTTCAACAATTAAACTGTCATAACTGTCAAACCACCCCGGCTCTATAAATATGCAGAGCTGTTCCTCAATAAACGGGCATTTTCTCCAATGGCAAGCCTTGATGGTTCTTTCAGTGTCTATTCACCAGCCATTAATATAGTTGAACCTTTAGGCTGTGAATGAGAAAGAGAAGATAAGCACTATTTTAATTTTTATTTCTCTGATTACTTATGAAGGTTAGCTTTTCACTTGTATCTCTTTCTTCATAATTTTATACTTTGTAATTGTATTACTTATTTACCTTTTTCCACATTTTTTTCTAATGGTTAGTTTTTTTCTTTAAAAAAAATAGAAAACATAACTGACAACTTTTGAGAGATATCTTCTCCCAGGTTCTAACTATTTCTTTTTACTTGATTTTTTTATGTGTTGTATGCAAATTTTCATTGTAGTTTGGTAAGAGGTGTCATTATTTAGTTTCCATTAAAAATTTTTCCTTCCTTGTTAGAAATACTAGCTTTCATATTCTCTTTATAAATATTCAAAATCTTCCTTTTTGCCTTGAAGTGGTTTTGACTTCATTTTGGCTCATGGAGAAAAGGAGAGCTCTGATCCTTGTTTTCTGTATAAGTGGACAGTCTCTGTGGCATCACTCACTGGAGGTACTTCCAGTGATTTTATGCTGCCATCTCTGTCACACACCAATCTTGCAGATGACTCTGTTTTTGTCTTTATTTTGTGAGGATTGCCTGTGTGCCTATCCTTACAACTACATCACTGCTTAATTACTTAATTAAAGTAATTCACTTTAATTTTTATCTTAGGTGGTAAAATAAAAATTTGCCAGCTTGAAGTCTTTATTTTAGGTGGTAATAGTGCCTCACCCCACACCCTATCATCACCATCAGCCATTCCTCTAATTGGATTTTCCTGGTCCTTCATTATTTCCCCATAGATTTCAGATCATTTGAGCACATTCCTCCAAAATACTAAGAAAATTTTGATGGTAAATATGCAAAATTTTGGAGTAATTAGAGGAAATAAGTATCTTTTTTTATATATTGGGGCTTTACTTTTATGAAATGGGCTATATCTTTTCATTCACTTAGGTATTTCAAAAGCATTAACTATTTTTTCACAAGGACTTGAATCTCTGGATAGATACCTAATCTATATGAGATTTGTTATTAGAGTGAATGTTTTTCTAATTTGCATTTTCCAGTTGGATGAGGCTAGTAGATAGAAATGTTAATGATTTCTGCTTAATACTCTTGTGTCTAGTAACCTTATTAAGCTATTGAAGCAAATGGCTAAATTTCTGGCAAACTTATCCAAGAGAAGAAAATTTTAAAAATAGAACACTACAAAAATACTGATTAATTATAAAAATGTTAATATAAATATGCCAATAAACTTATAGTGCAACAAGAATAGACATTTTATCAAAATGCATTAAAAAGTTGGAAAACCTGTATGTTCAGGGAAAAAAAATAAGACAACAACAACAACCAAAAATACCCTGAATAGTTCTATGAGCATGAAAGACATTGAATTTGGCTTCACAGTTTTAAAAACATATACCCTCTGTTTTACACAAACTATTTCAAAGATGAGAAAGAGAGGCAAGTTTCCCAGATTGTTTGGGAAAACATAACCTACTGGTACCCAACATGGGCAGGAAAGCACAGGGAAAGAGAGCAAAAGAGAGTAGCACTTGTGAACCTGATGTAAGCATCTAAAGCAGAAATTAATAAGGGGATCCATCAAACTTTAAATGTGTTTTCTGGTAGAGGGTAATTTTTTTCACAAGTGTGCATGAAAAGTTTTAAATTGTAAAAAATCTACTAGTGTTATTCGCCAACTTATAAAATTAAAGCTAAAGAGATAGTATCTTAATGATGATTATGTAAATTGGCAAAACCATTTTGGAAAATTGTCCTTATCTTGTGACATTAAGTATTTGTATACTCTCCAACTAAAAACATGGCCCTTCTAGGTACATAATCAAGAATAATATTTTAGTATATACACCAAGAAGCAAGTATAAGAATGTTCATCTCACTGATTTTAAAAGCCCAAATCTGGACATCGTAAAATACATATGAGAAGGGATAAATGTATTGTATGTATATACACATATGGACTTTTATAAAGCAGTAAAAATAACTGGAATTTGTAACTATCAGAAAACATATGGAAGAATCTTAGAAATATAATATTGAGTTTAAAAAGCAAGTCCCAGAAGATGCCTTTATGACATGTTTTATGCATTTTTAAAATAACTTAAAGCTAAATGTTGGTGTTTAACATTAAAGTCATACCTGCAAACTATTTTAGAAGGCAGTATAACAATAAATAATACAGGATCAGGCAGTTTTAGTGGGCAGAAGTAGGATAGGGTGAAAGATTTGTTCATAACTGTTGTCAATGTTAGAGTTCTCAGATTGATGGGTGTTGATTTTATAGCTTTGATTGTGTATTAATTAATTAATTGATTATAGAGAAACCTGTACGATTATCACAATATAAAAATACATACAAATTTGATAGGATTCAACACCTATTTATGATTTAAAATTTCATAGCAAATAAATAATAGTAGAGAACATTCTTAACCTAACAAAATGTATCTATAATAGAAAACAACAATGTCAGACATATTAATCTCTGTTTTATTATTGGATTGTTTCAAGTTATTGTTTCTGTCTTGAAAATATAACCTGATTAGTTACAGTGACTTGATAGTTTTAAAAAATGTGCTATTTGAGAATTAATCCTCAAAATTTACCTTTCTGTCATCTCAGCAACCAAGATATTTCTTGTTCCTGAAATATATTGTTGACACGGTGTTTTTGTCATTCTCTGTTACCTTTTAAAGAAAGCATCACTCTACGTGAGAGTTGAAGGAAATGCATCCCAACACAAGGCCACATTTTCAGAACACAAAATACTAAAATGACAGTCAATGTTATATGTGGCCTCTGTTCCGAGTGTCTCCTCTCCTCTTAGGGAGAATTGGGACAGTCGTTTGTGTTGGGCCCATAGTGTTTCTGTTGAACATTGAGACATGTCAAAGTTATATTTAGATTCCTAAACTAATAGGTATTTCAGCATTTCTTGAAATGTGCCAGATTTCTCCAAGATGGGAAGAATATATCAAAAAACATCTTTAGATACATAAAGCTAGAAGTTCAAGAGACAGTGATTTATGAAAATGGAGAATTTTAATTTCTATTTTTGTTTTTCTGCTTCTTTGCTGATTGGTTCTTGCTGATTACAAAATAATTTTCTGATATACTTTTAGTGTCAGTGTAAGAATTTTTACATTATTATGTTTTTCTTTCTTTGAGTAGTATTTAAATTTAATAAAAATTCTTTAGATTTCAGGTTCTTTAAATACTTATAGTATTAAGGAAAAAGAAAATATACTTATATTTTCTGTTTATGTTGTCTTTGATTATTTTTTAAATTGTATCTAAATGTCATTAATTTTGAGTCTAAATCCTTCAGTGGGATATAAAGGCATTCAACTGATAGGGATGTCTCAACAGAGTCTATTTAAATTTACAAGTAAGCCCTCAGTGAAGTGAGCTATAACTTGGGAAGTTTTTAATATCTTGACTATATATGCAAAACGAAAAATAAGTTCAATATAATGAGTTTGTTTCAAGTGATTTATTAATTCCATATCTAATTTAAGACTGCAGTTTATGAGCTATTTTATACTAATAGAAAATATAGTGCATGAATAGTTTTAGAGTTAAAGAATGTGATTTTAAAAGTATGAGGTTGTTTGGAACTGATTGCACAGGGAAATTAGCCCTTGTGTAAGTTCTGAGACAAGCATATATTCAAGAGTCCTATAAGTGCAGTGCCATTTCTCACCAGAAGGAAAGAAGAAGCAACTTATTTTTCACATGCAGTCAAGAGCAACATATTTTATAGGAGTTATACACCATATATTTGAGCTAGAACGTTATAACTGTTAGCCACATACCCTTTGGGGGCTTTATTATAGATGTACCTGAGCCACATTGTACATAGGACTTAATTAAAATATGGTCATTAGATTGTATTCAGATTTTTTTCATCATTCAGTCCCAGTTTTATATTCTACTGCTTAATATGCTTGAAAGGCTTTGGATACTGTATTAAGAAGTATAAATAAGAAATAGAAATTGAGACCTAAAAGAGCAGTTTGATGAGATCAGAGTTTCAAGAATACGATGACTGCTCTTTATTTTCACTAGGACCCGGAGGAGGGGGGGACAAGGAGGAGACATTAGCATCAATAATAGCAGAAGAATATATAGATATTCATACAATATATAAATTAATATTTGTGTGCATAATTAAAACATGTTGATTTTATGGATATTGAATAAGAAAATCTACACCTTGGCTTTTAGTGAGTTTGTAAGACTACAGATAAAATTTGTGGTAACTGAAGGGCTGAGAAACTAGATAGCCCTACAAGATCCTCTGGCGCCTGATTGTCTTTCCTTATATGAATATTAGTACTCACAGTACTATTGACAACAAATTTGAATTTAAATAATTTGTATTGCTTTTATCCATCCTGTATATGTAATCTCTCTTAGGACAAAATATTATATCTATAGGTCATCTTTTGGGGCAGCTCCCTTTCCTATGTCAATGGATCTCAATACTATAATCTGCAGGTACTTATACACCTGCTGAGTCTTCTCCCTCTTCTCTCTAGGCTCTTCAGAACTCTGTTCTGCCCTTGTGATTTTGGGCTATTAACATTGATGGTGCATTTTTCTAAAGTAGTATAAAGCATTTACCTTATAGCTGATCCTGAAAGGCCATGCCTTTTCCACTTCCTTTTGTAAGGTCAAAGGGGGAAAATGTTGCAGCTAGGTCTCTTTGCTCTGATTTTGTTGGTTTAACCTAAAATTCAGTCACCATAAAGCACACATGTATTCAGTTAAAATTGGAAATTCTAGCATTATAGTTTGCTTGGTCTGAAGAAACAAAGTGGTATTTATGCATGACTTTCAAATAGTGGGAATGGTTAAATTTTACAGCAATATAAAATGCATAGCTCCTGCAGCAAGCATGACAAACAGACATTGAATGTTCTGTCAACTTCCCTACATTTTGAGAGCCCCTTACTATTTAGTGATTTGATGTTGTAGCACACTTCATTCTTACATGTTTGCATTCAACATGTTGTTATCATTTGTGTTTATTTGTCACAAAGCAAGATTTATGTAGTTGTGCACATTCACAAACATATTTGTTTATAGAAGATTTTTCTTTGTCAATGTCAGCTTCTAAAATATATCATGTCTATACAAAATACAATGCATTTGATAAAATTATATTTAAAGAAGCAATTGTCAAAGATATATTCAAACAGCTTTTCAAGTATAAATAACAGCCAAATTCTGGTTACTGAAATGCATGCAAGTTGATCCACAGTTCACTTTACAAAAGATGCTAACATAATGTTTACCTGGGTACTACTTACACTGTGCTGTCAAAAAGCACTGAATAACAAACTGTATCATTGCCTACTTAAAGGCTATGTAATTGTTTTCTAAGTAACATGAGATTATTTACTGATGATATTTTTTTTCTGCTCCATTTGGGCTTTGGTTCTGCTGTAATTAACCCATCTGAATAAACCTTACTGTATACCATCATGCTCTTTAATCAAAGAGTTGTATCAATTATCCACTAACGAATTGGTAATGATCCTATCAAGTATAGACTAATTCAAATAGTCACCACCCTGAATTTTTATTCATGGAATAAGTCAAGATTTCCAGCCTAATCAAAATCATTCTTGAGAGGTAATTAAAGAAAATATGTTAATTCTGCCCTCCCAGGTTGATCTTATTTTTGATGAACTTAGCAGAAAATTACTTTCAGTCATACCATGAAAAACATACTATTGTTTTACCTAAGAGTCCTGAAAATTTTGTTTTTCAACATGTTTCAGTTTTAATTTCACTTTGATCTGTATTTTCTTAGATTCAACATATATGTTTTTTTTAATTTAGATTTGTTATATATGACAACAGAAGGCATTACAATTAATATTACACATATAGAGCACAACTTTTTATATCTCTGGTTGTACACAAAGTAGAGTCACATCTTTTGTGTTTTCATACATGTAATTAGGGTAACAATGACCATCACATTCCGCAGTCTTTCCTACTCTTATGACCCCTTCCTTCTCCCCCACCCTTTTCCCCTTTGCCTGATCTAGAGTTCATTTAATCCTCCCCCACTTTCCCGCAGCATATTATGAATCAGCATCCTTAAATTAGAGAAATCATTCGGCATTTGGTTTTTGGGGATTTGCTAATTTCACTTAGCATTATATTCTCCAGATCCATCCATTTACCTGAAAATACCATGATTTTATTCTTTTTTAATGCTGAATAATATTCCATTGTGTACATGTACCACATTTTCTTTATTCATTCATCTCATCTACTGAAGAGCATCTAAGTTGGTTCCACAGTTTAGCTTTTGTGAATTGTGCTGCTATAAACATTGATATGATACTATAATATGCTGATTTTAAGTCCCTTGGGTATAAACCCAGGAGTGGGATAGCTAGGTCAAATGGTGATTCTATTCCAGGTTTTCCAAGTAGTCTCCATATTGCTTTCCATATCGGTTACACTAATTTGCAGTCCCACAAGCAATGTATGAGTGTGCCTTTTCCCCACATCCTCATCAACACTTATCTTTGTTTGTATTCTTAATAGCTGCCATTCTGACTGCAGTAAGATGAAATCTTAGAGTAGTTTTGATTTGCATGACCCTAATTGCTAGAGATGTTAAACATGTTTCATATATTTGGTGAGATTGGACAATAGCTAGCTGGTTAACTTGATGTCAATTTTAGTTATTTTAACTACAATTATTTGGGGATTTCAAAACAATTTAAAATAAATTCTTATAAAATATTGCACAAAGATCTGCTCATTATGAAAAAAAAGAAAACCAAGTACTTTTCCTTTGATGCAGTTACAATTTAAGTACATCAATACAAGGGCATTAACTTTATAATATTATTTTCTTAACTCCAAATGTAATTTGGAATTTTTATTTTTAAACTTTTTTGAAATTTGGTGAGATCTTGATATATGGACTTTCATTTAGAATGACTTTCACACATGGTTGAATTTTCTTAAATGTTTTCCTAAGAACTACATTTGGAAGCTTCCTCTGTAACTGGGGAAACTGAACTGAGTTTAAGTTCTCCTGTATTGAGGATCTGAGTACATGGCATCCTTTTAACTTATTCAGCTTCTTGGTTGGGATCACTGAAGCCTTTATTTCCCTTCCAAATTCCTGAGGCAGGCACACAAATGCATGTGCATCAGGAAGCCCATTGGTGACTGCCTGTATCTGTACAGAATCTGCTGCAACTACAGTGGGGGATTCTGACATCTCAATCAGAAAAATAGTGACCCAGACTCAGAGCACAGTGTGCTAGAGCTTTAGTGGTTACTCTACTACCAGAAAACCCATGCCTGGATCAGTGCTTCATCTTCCAATGTTCTATCAAATCAGTTGACAGAGAATACAACCTTCAGTAATATTAACCTGGAAAAAGGAAAAGGAAAATGTGTTGGATTTGTTAACTCACAAAATTATAAGATATGATACTATTCATTTAATATATATTTATACTGAAACACCTCAATTACATGGTGAACAACATAAAGCAAGTTTCCCACCCATGTAATTTTACACCTTGACAAAAAAGACTAGTAATAATATAAGTGAATTACACAGTACAGAAACAGACAGTGAGAGTTCAGTTATTCTAACAAAATCTCCTTTGAATAAGCAATGCTTCAAGTTTTGTATGTCAAGAAGATAAGTTATCTTTTCTATATTTGGAAGAAAACAGGAGTAGAAGAGAATTGTTTTTCAGACCAGCTTTAGTTGTATTGCCAGACACCGGCAAGAAAGCCAGAGGTAGTGCTAATACTTAAAATCTGAAAGAAAATTATTTCAACTGCCTGATATATGATGAGGGGTCAAAGGGAACCCAGATGGACAGGGTGTGTCAAACACCAGGACTCTTTTTTCCCTCTTCAAATCAAGTACACAAAAATAAAGAAAGATTGTTTGGGGCCTACTTTTACAATATGCAGTACGACAAAAGAGTGGGAATTATTCTAAAGATATGAAGAAAAGCTATGAAAATGGAAATTTTTCTACAGAATGAGCAAATTATTAGAATATGTAAACATATTTTTTATAAAATATTTTATGGAAAAATTAGAAAATATGGAAGAAATAAAATAATATTTTATTTAAAATAATATTTTATTTTTCCATAAAATAATGGGAGGTGAAATTCAAGATTAGGGAGCTATCTTAGAAATGTGTTTCAAGAAAATTTTAAAAATTTAAGTGCAGAATAAAAGAGAATAAAATCATGGCATTTGCAGGTAAATAGATTGAGTTGGAGAATATAATGCTAAGTAAAGTTAGCCAATCCCAAAATACCAGGTGCCAAATGTTTTCTGATATAAGGAGGCTAATTCATAGTGGGATTCAGAGGGGGAGAATGGGAGGATTAGATGAATTCTAGATAGTGCAAAGTGGTGGGAGGGAAAAGGAGGGGGATGGAGGTAGAAAAGATGGTGGAATGAGAAGGACATCATTACTCTAAGTACATGTATAAAGACATAAAGACACAAATGATGTGAGTATACTTTGTATACAACCAGAGACATGAAAATCATGCTCTATATGTGTAATACGAATTGTAACACATTCTTCTGTCATATACAACAAATTGGAATAAAAATAAATATATATTTTTTAAATGTAAGTACAGAAATTACATTACTAAAAATAAAACTTATAGTATTGAGGTCAAATCAATAAACTTTGAGAAGGTAAGGGAGAATAATAAAAAAATGAAAATGATGAGTAAGAAAATATTTTAAATACAAGAACTCAGAAGTAAGGAAACAGTTTTTGGATAATTGGCTTTCAAGGGTTAGAAAGGCTGGGATTGTGGCCTGTAGGTAGAGCACTTGCTTAGCGCATTTGAGGTACTGGGTTTGTTCCTTAGCACTACATTAAAAAAAAAAAAAAAAAAAAAAAAAACTAAAGAAAATAAAGAAAATAAAGAAAAAAAAATGGAAGAAAGAAAAAGAAACAAAGTAGTATATTTTAAGTGAAGTTTGTGGTGCATGCTTGTAATTCCAAAACCTTGGGAGGCTGAGGCAGAAGGATCAAGGTTCAAGTCCAGCCTGAGCAACTGGAGACACTGAATCAAAACGAAAAATAAAAAGGTCTGAGTATATAACACTGAGATACAGTTCCCTCGTTTCATTCCTTTATGTAGCAACAAATTTAGATAGATAGATGGAAGGAGAGAGAGGGAGAGAGAAAGACTGAGATTCTGACAGATGAAGATGAATTATACTGTTAATTTCAAGAATAAAGAACAAATTTCACAATAATCCACCAAGTAGGGGGAAACAAGGCAAAGTAGATTATTAAACAAATACTGTTGAGAAGATTCCATTTTTACATTGAAAATGTGACATGATCTTATATCACATAATATGTATGTATAAAACCAAGATGATTCAGATGTTGAAGAAGGAAAAATGAAAGAAAACCTAAGAGGAAATCATACAAGAAAATGTAAATAATTTTTAACTGACCTAATTAAATAGAATGTCTTTTTAAACACTCCAAAAATGCAATTGCAAAAGAAGTGATAAATTTTAGTAAAAAAATAAAACAAAAATATTTGTATCAAAAAATAAATTATATATCAAATTAGGGGAAAATACAACAAACATAATAGGTAATATGTTGACTACAAATAAATAGTCCTTTAACAAGAAAATCTTTACTCCAATAGATAATAGGTAAGGGGCATTACAGAAACTACATCTGTACATATTGTTAGAATGAACAATCAAAAAATTTAAATTATAGAGCAATATCCTTGATGAACATAGTTGCAAGGTGCTTAACAAAATACTTGCAAATCAGATTCAGCAGCACATTAAAAATGTCATCATGATCATTTGGTTTCATCCCAGCTGATTTCCAAATGGATGAAACTGGAAGATCATGTTAAGCAAAATAAGCCAGACTCAGAAAGACAAGTTTTGCGTGTGTTTTTTTCCTCATATATAAAAGCTATAGAGAATAAAAGAAAAAATAGAGAATAAAAAATCGATAGAAAATAAAAGCCTTAGGATAGAGAAATGCAATCAGATAGAGGAAGCCGGAAAGATCAATGAGAGATAACAGGGAGTGAAACTGATTGAATTATTTGCATGATGAATGTGTCAAGATGAAACCCATTATTCTGTATAATTAATGTGTACTATTTTTTAATTTAACAAACATCAAGTGGGGATTGATAAAGTAAATTTTATATCTAATGCACGCATAGTTGTGTAGCCATTACAAATTATTTGTATGTAAAATACCCATGGGAAGTGAGAAAAAACACAAAATTTCAAAACCACATATGTAATGTGATCTAAATTTATAGGATATATGGAAAAATATCTAGAAATAAGTATATAAAGCAATTAACTGGAGTTAACTGAATAGTAGAATGACAACTAGTTTTAAGTATATTTCTGATTATATCTGTGTACCAACTAATATTTTCATCTTTAAAAATCTTATTTTTATTTCTTTAAATATGGTCTTTGATCCAGTGACTTTAATTCTTTGAATTCAGTTTCTAGGAATAAAGAGATATGTGTTCAGAATGAGAAGACTAGGATTTTATGAGACTATTGATTGTAATGGGAAAAAAATCAAGTTGGGGACAAGAAACCTTTTTGATTTACAAGAGCAGGATTATGGAAAATTCTCAAGATGACTTTTAGAATAAGAAAAAAATTGAAATAATATCTTAGAAAATTAGTGAAATGTTAAGAGAGAGTAAATAATTGCCTACAAATGTGGATGAGATGTGTAAATAACATCTGATAACCTATAATATTTTTCAAATACTGAGAATTATAAATTTATCTAAAAATATATATGAACAGGGCAAAAACATTGTTTCTGATGGGGAGACAAAGGTTTTGTTTTTTAAATTTCTGTATTTTAATTTTTTCCTATGTAACATGAACACATTCACCAGGTAAGATATAAAAATTCTAAAATATAAAATCCTCATAATTATGCTCCCATTCTCAATACAAATACGAAGTTACACTAATTATATGACTCTAAATAAGTCCTTTTGAAAAGTTAGTAATTATGAGCTGAAAGCAACCATGGCTGCAGCTCTGGTTGACATATAGCATTGTCCCATGTTGCAGTTGCAGGTGGTTAACTATGAAATTATCTCAAGTTTGAGTCCAGGGCAGAAGATACCTGAATATTTGGAATGGCTACAATATGCCCTGTGTTCTACAGAATGCACTAGATCACCTGAGCAGAGAAAGTTTTCAGTAGTGCCATGTATGGCTTCACATATAAAAAGCACACCCTAAAACACCAATAAGAGTGAAGCCTCTGCATCCTTTGAAAGGTTGTTTTGTGGTATAATTTTGTTTGCTCTACTTTTAAAGATATGATGTGAGGAAAAATTAGAAAAAGTAATTGTTATTTAAAATTGTTAAAAAATAATGTTGGGGAATTTAAAACTTTTTCAATAAAGGGAAGAGTACAATAATGAGCTTTAGAATTCTTATATTAACAGGACTTCAGAATAGTTTAAGGATTATAAACCTTAGAAACTCAATATCAAATCAGATATAGGGGCTAAACTATAGCTCATAATAAGTTTAGCACATTAGCCACTTGGTCTGCAACAATATACTTTGATAACCCACAATATTGTCCAAACTCCAAGTACAACTATTTTATGTCTTAAATATAATTGAGATTATGTGCAATTGACCTATTTACTCTAAAGGTTAAAATATATCTAAACATTTGTCCTATAACTCAATTTCTTAATATAGTTTGTCCCTCTGTATCTGTAGGTTCTGTATTTATGAATCCAACCAAATGTGGATTGATAATACTTGGGAGGGGGTGATTGAATCTGTGCTGAACATAGAGAGATTATTTTTTTAACCATTATTCCCTGAAAAAATACCATCTAACTCTATTTACTTAAAATTCAGAATGTATACATATAATAAATGGCCTAGAGATTATTTTAAATAATCTCTGATGGATATACATAAGTTATATTCAAATACTATTTCTTTTTATATAAGGGACTTGAACATCTACAGATTTTAGCATCCACAACAGGGTCCTGGAACCAATTCCCCTTAGATACCAAGGGATGACTGCAGTAGATAATTATATTAGCTTTAGTGTTATTTCTTCTTAATGAGTTAATTTTACAAAGCTCCAGGAAGTTGTAAAATACATAATCCAAGCTAAATTACATAAAAGCAAAAACTAGAGCACTTTAGATGCAGCTGAGTTGCACATTTCTGTAATAAATCTCTTCAGCTCTGTTCACTTTTCTTGAACACCTCTATATCTATATGGCTTTTTATTTTCCTCAACCCTTTAAGAATGTCTCCATAAAAAACAAGTAACTCTTTCAACCTTCCATATCTTTTTCAGGGAAACATTGTCAGGGTGCTGTGCACATTTCTGAAATGCAGTTTATCGTGATCTTTCTCTAACAAATGCTTGCAGATGTTCCACACCATTTTTCTAACTTTGACATGCTCCAAAATAATTTATGCTTTGGTAAAACAATATTATAGAGTTTTATAATAGCAAATATTCCTACATAACCCTTATGCAATGTTTTTGTTTACTTTAAGTCATTCAAGTCTCTCTCAATAAGTGTTCCTCCCCTCTTACTATCATTCCTGTAATTGGAGTGAAATAAATCACAATACATTCTGGAACCAAATTTTCTCTTTTAATATTAATTTAGAACCATTTCCTATTGAAGTACAAACCAGTATTCAAATAGAGATATGAAAGATGTCATAAATTTTTTTATTTATATTTTATAAATAATGTAACTCATACATGAGAATTTGAACCATTTTAAATTTGATCTACTTTAAGAACAGATGAAATGATTATCTTTTTGTACATCTTGAGAATATAATCAGAATGTATTATATCCAGAAGTTGATTCCAAAGCAATTCAGCTACCCCTTTTCCTTTTTTTCTGTATATTTCTAACAAGGTTGTCTCAGACTGATACTAGATTCTTTCTTCAGCTTTATTTCAGCTTGTCATCAAAGTTTCCTACTTATTGTATTTTATATATTGTTTTATATATTTAATAAATGTTAACTCTTTTTATACTATAAATACTCTTATCCTCATATTTATATACATATATAGATATATAGATATATAGATATATAGATATAGATTTTTTTAATGAGGAAAATGAGATGTAAAGAAGTAGAATAGTTTGCCCAAAGGCATGTAGCCCATTCAGGACCCCACACCATGCAGCTCCTTAGAGTAGGCTGACTCTCAATAATCAAATTCCTAAAGACTGGACAGAACTTTTAGCTAGTTACCTTTACTAGTAAAAATTCATGTATACAGCTAAAATAGCAGGTTTACTTTATGAATAATGTAATTTCACATGGGAGTATTGGAGAAAGGCAGCTGCATTATTACATGCTATTTTCCTTATCCATAGACTGGGTCTTCACTGTGGAACATACTTAGGAAGCAGCTTTAGCCCAATCCAGCAGAACATTTATTGAGGACCTATTACCTATAAGATACATTATAGACCCAGACATGAAATACAGTACTCTGAGCCAACACAATGCCCTAAATAACCTGTTATATTTGAGCCAAATTTCAGGATATGAGTGTTTAAAACAGCAGAAGGTAACTTGTCCAGAATATTTGTAGTTCAGCTTTAACTTAGAAGATCTATTAGAGGTCAGGGTTGTTGGAGGCCAAGGGCAAGTGTTAGGCTCTGAGAAATGGCCTTCTCTGGAATGATACTACATGCTGAACTCTGGGGTTGGAGCATGTCTCAGGGTTCGCTCTGTACATGCCCTCTCAGCAACCTCATGTTATATATGAGTTGCTGATTAATTTTGTACTGAAAGAAGTGCTTTGCTGAGATCTTGTATTTCAAGTTTAATGTGGCAAATTTTAGGACAAAATCCAGCTTGAAACAGATTGCTGCCTATTTAAGCTTAACTAGTACAAAAAAGAAAAACATTTCTAGATCAAAAAAAAAATTGGAGAAGGGGAGCAGTTAGGGGAGAAAAACATATCTGCTGGAAAGAGCCAAGACACACAACTTGGGAGAAAACATCTCCACCCAGCAGGAAACCCAGCTGAAGGCAGAACCACCACAGGAAAGGAGATGAAGGAAGACTCCTCCTTGCGTCATCTGAGCTCAGGATTCATGGACATTTAGGCTGAAGAATTCAGCCCTGGGTTGTTCATATCCGTGGTGTCACTGAGTTTCCTTTGATGGAAACACAGTGACTCAGAGTTCTGTGAGATGATTTTATTTACTTGTTATTTATTTATTTTACCACTGGTTGAGTGTCAGCAACATGAAGAATATTGTAAAGAACAGCAGCTTTACCTGAGAATCTCTCAGCAATTAGATTTGGATTTAGGACAACAAAGCAATCAATATTTTAAGCCCAGACAGCAGAAGAACACAGAGGAAATTCATGATTAAACATAGAACTCTCCTAATAGTGTAAATCCAGAGTTGTTTTTGTTTGTCTTAGACTTGCTGTCAGTTTGATGAGTGTGGTGATTCTTCAGAAATTTCTAAAGTAGTTACAGAGGATGGAGAAAAACAATCATTGGATGAAAATGTGATTCACTACTTGGAGAATACATATGTATGATGAGCCTTTAAAGCAGAAAGACATGGTTTGCAATCTGAGATTCTCCCTTTCTCTTTATTCACTGCTTATCTTCAGATCACATGTTACATTACTTCTTTAGGCATATACTACCTCATATGGAAAGAGGAGATAATATCTCATTTTCCATGGTCCCTGAAAGGATGAAATTAGGCACATAGAAAATTACACTTGGTACAATGCTTAGTATCAACCATTTCCTTCCCAGGATATCATAATTTTGCCATCCTGCACTGTTGAACAGCACATGATATTTTAGATGGTACGACACATATTTGGAACACAGGAAAATATATATCTCTTCAGAATTATTTTAATGAAGCATTAAATGTAGTTATCTACCTTAATTCGTGATATTTTTTGAGCTTAATATTTTTAACGCATGTTTCAAAAAATGAGCAAAAAACTCCAGGTGAATTTAAAAGAATATAATGACACTCAGTGATACATTAGAAACTTTTTTTTCATATTTATACTGATGGCATCTATGCCACTAAATATGGTCTTATTCTATACATTGCCCCTAGCTCTCTGTTCTCATTTATGGCCTGCATCTGACCCATGGCAGACTATTTATGGCTACCTTACATCTGACAGGATGAAGGATCTGAAATAGAAACAAAAGGACATAGTAGTTAAAAGCACCAAGGTCACACACATGGATGGTCTCATGAGAGTTAAAGATGATAAGATCACGGATGTAGCATGGCACTTAGTGATAGGAAATAGGTGGAAGTAGACAGCTACTACTTGATGAAAACAAATGTATAGATCAAGGGACACAAATAAAACCAAAGGTAACATTCTTTCAAGAGTTGTCCTATGAAAAACAAAGCTTCTCAGATTTATTTTTTAATTAGAGTTATAAAATATAAGAATCAAGAAAGAATGAGAGAATGAGGATGGAAATTATTAAACTATTAATATTATATACTCTTCTTTGATGAAAACCATCTTTTCTTTTGCATTTAAATTATATTTTCACAATGTTAATGCTGACTAAATTGACCTGGTTCTCATGTCCTATATGTTTTGCAGAAGAAGAAAAAAAAAACACTGTATAAGCATAGATCCCACCAGTCAGGAATGCATTTGTAATCTTACATTTTTGAAGAGTAATTGACTTTATTCTCAAGCTTTTCAGGATTGTAGCTCTCTGAATAGGAATCTTCATTGGACAGTGATTATTATTTTTCAATTATATATTGCTGAATTGATTATTTTCACTAAAAAGGTTTACTTTTTATTTAAATTTAATTGTGAAATATCTAATTTTTGTTATGAAATGAACAGTTTTGTTCATGTTATATACAGCTACAATTTTACTTTTATTTTATTGAATTACTTAGAAAAGTCAGTAAATTGAAATATATGCATAAGTTCTGGGAGATAATAATCAATCTCAAAGTTACCCTGCCAGTTCCATTCTCAGTTATATGGAAACTGCACAGCTAGATGAATCAGTCTAGTATAAAATGAATCTGTGGACCTTTGCCTTATTTTTAAAATGGTCAAAATGGTTATTCAAGAAATCTTGGACCACATTTGGCCAATGACAAAATCAAAATCATAAACCAACAATAGACTCTGTCATCTCTTTCAGAATACAATAGCCAAGCATATTTTTGTTTTTTTGCATGTATCATTTTTAATTTCTTGTGTTTATAAAGGATTCAAATTTACAAAGGATCCAATTGTGTGTTTTTATCTTTTAGGTGGATCTTCTTGTCCCTACCAAAGTGACTGGCATCATCACACAAGGAGCTAAAGATTTTGGTCACGTACAGTTTGTTGGCTCCTACAAACTAGCCTACAGCAACGATGGAGAACACTGGGCTATATACCAGGATGAAAAACAAAGAAAAGATAAGGTAAGGCTTCTAAGTAGTTAATAAAGTTCACAACTAGAGGATCAAATTCTATTCAAGTTGACTGAATGAACTTCATATATATATATATATATATATATATATATATATATATATATATATAATGAAAATAAGATCTACAAGTCCTAAAAACTCTATGTTAAATAAGAAATTTTAAAGAAAAACCTTGTCAAGGAATTTGTAGTAGTGTATGTAATAAGAAAACCTCTTAAAAAAACTGCTTTTCTGATAACATTTCCCACATTGTCAGTTGTCTGAGTTATAGCTATGTATGGTTCACTTCATGTCTTATAAACTTAATAGAAACTTGAATAATTTACCATAATGCACATGTAAATGATACTTCTGGGACACATACTACTATTATTACTTTTATTATCAAAACAAATTGCTGGTGCTATAACAAACATTATTTAAGAAAAAATTTCAAAAATTTAATATTTTTTAAATATTTAATATTTCCTTTGTTATGTTTACAAGTAGGAAATTTAGAAATTAAAAAAAAATTATCAGAGCAATTTATCAAAAATTTTCTGCTCAGTCATACTGTTTATATTAATAGGTTTTTTTGACTTTTCTTTGAGTTGTATAATATGTTTTTATAACTATCTGTGTCTACACAATTTGATTCTAAGCGTACAATTTCTAATTGTTTTTTATTAAGTTTTTATCATCTTGAACATCTTTTTATATATCAACTTGACAAGTGTCAAGTTCTGTGTGATCCTGAAGAATTATAGTGCCCAGGGGTAATACTAGTGCCTAATTGGGATCAGATATTAAAATTTGGCCTCAACTGAACTAATGACATTGAGTTAATTCATTGCTTAGAGTCTTCAGGCAAAGAACTCTAGCTTCCTGAAGACATCAACAGAAAAATTTAAAGGATTTCAGGGAAAATATAGCAACCTCTTTTATACATGTTAAGTATCTGAGTTAATAATGATTTTTTATTTGATATTGGCCTTTTTCCCATACTGGTATCTTTATCCAGAGAGGTTGAGAATGTTTCTTTCTTCAAGTGTTGAAAGCAGAAAATTTATAAATTCCTCAGAAACACTAGGTCTGTAGTGGTTATTTCCATGAGTCAATAGAATCTGAATTCATTTCACACAAAATTCATTTTAGAAGAGATATTTTTACCTTCAGTTCTAGGTAGCCAAGTCTATTTGCATTTAACTGTCAGAACAACCAGTTAATAGCTCGGGATACACGTACTTTTTACATTTTAAACTTTTAGAATAGGGAACATTTACTTTTTCTTTGGAAAACTTAAAATAAGAGCATGCTTTATAATCAATAGCATCATAGATTAAATGAAGATTGATTATTTTGCAAACCGTTCTTCAAATTTATTTTATGGACTATAAACAAATATTTTTCAGTCTTTTTTACAAATAACTATTTCAGTTCCTGTCTTTTCCTTTTACAGTAGGCCCTCTGATGCATACGTATGATTTGTTTCATATGGAATTTTTTAAACTTAATTATATAGCCTTGAAATTAAATGTAAGACACATAGTATTTTCTTCTATTCTACATGTGTAATAAGTACAACTATAATATTAAAATCTGTGGGTTATTTAGAGAAGAAATGTAAAGAAAAATACTTGTCTCCATTTATATTAAACTTTTAACTTATGGATTATATGTGAAAAAATTTAAATTTCTTCTTCATTGATAGACTAGACATTTACTTATTAATGCATTTTAATTCATCTCAGTCTGAACAAACATAAAATTTTTCTTTCAAGTTTCTCTAGTTGCTCTGTAGTGTCTTTTTTTCTTCCTTCCTTTTCTCTCTCTTTCTCTCTCTCTATGTGTGTGTGTGTGTGTGTGTGTGTGAGAGAGAGAGAGAAAGAGAGAGAGAGAGAGAGAGATACTAGGAATTGAACCCAGGGATGTTCTACCACTAAGCTACACTTCCAGCTCATTTTATTTTTTATTTTGAGACAGGGTCTTGCTGAGTTGCTGAGGCTGACCCAGATTTTGGGACCTTTGTCCACAGTGTATGTAGCCGGAATTCTAGTAGTGCACCACTGTACCTAGCTTTCTAGTGTTTTCCAACTGTTCAATGTTCTTACAGATTTTTTATCTGTGTGCCATCAGTTACTGAGAGAGGAAGGTGGAAATCTCCAACTACAATTGTGGATATGTATGTTTCTCCTTACTGTCATGTCAATGTTCACTTCATGTGCTTTGAAGCTCTGTTAAAATATGCATAAACAATATTTTAGTGTCCTTTTGATTAAACAACCACTTTATCATGTAATATATTTTCCTCTAAAATCTACTTTGGTACTAATAGAAGTATATATAATTTCATTATTTTTGTATGTTTTATTCCTATTCTTTTAACTTATTTATATTCTATATTTGAAATGCACTTATTCTATATAGCATACTCTGTATTTTTCATTATATCTCTGCTATTTAACTAGAGCATTAAAATCGTTTATATTTGATTTGGAAATTGATATAATTAGGTTTAAAATTATCATCTTGCTATTTATTTACTTTCTATTTTTACACCTTCTCTGTTCTCCTTTTTTGGGAGTGGGGCTTCTTTTGGAATGATTTCATTTATGTCCTTTTAGACTTGGCTATAATATTTTTTTTATTTTAGTTATTGCTTTAGAATTTATGGTCTACATTTTAAAATTATGAAGGCTGCCTCCAAATGAATGCTCAGGCCCAGGAACTTACTTCTAAAAGCCAACAAAGTAAATTGTAGTTATAAATTCATGTACTTAGAACCACATTTATTATAATATATGATTTGGATATAATCAAAATAAGTCTATAAAAAATAGGTTTCCATTAAGAAACTTCAAAAATTGTGAGAATAGCAATGTACTACACTATTTACTGAACACATTATAAGCAGAAATTCTCATGTGAGGTGAAAAAAGTCACTCTTTTATCTCTGCAGTGTGAAAATTTTTGAAAATTAAACCATTTTTATACTAGAAAATATGACCTTTTGGCTGACAACCTATTTGCCTGATAGTTTTAAAATTAAAGTTAAATCTAGTCAGTTAGCTTATAATATTATAACTAATTAGATACAATGAAAAAAAGCCTAATATAAGTTTACTACTATTAGAGGAAACAATGGATACCTATAAACTACACATAAAAATGCAGCAATTAATATTACAATAAAGGAATATTTTATGTAGAAAAAGGAGCTAACAGGCATGGAACCTCTTTATTCCTTCATGGTAAGAGAGATTAATAACATAAGTATGAAAATGTATTGCATAGATCCTTTAAACACTTAGAAAGTCAGGCTATATGAATATATGAATATGTACATATGAATATACAATATGTGTTTATATGCATGGCAACCGCTTGGTGAACTTTCTAATTCAGTAGATGAGGCACCGACTTGTCTGATCAAGAAAATCATGGAGAAAGGTTATTGAGATATATAGCAATCAATATATTTTTGATGAATATCAAAATAATTATTGTTGCTATTATTACTAGATATTTTACCTGTGATTTCAAAAATTTTCATTTTTTAGGAGGTCTGAGTGCAATTAGTAATTAACTTTCCTGGGATTAAATAAGTCATTTATTTCCTATTGATTCTTGACATTATTTAGGCCTTATTTTCCATGGTTACTTTCCATAAGGGAAAAAATAAATCTTCAATATTTGTATTTGTAAATTCAACTATATAATAATTTAAATGTTTCAGGATGAATGTATATTTGAAAATGTTTTATAGATACATTTTTCAAAAGGAAATATTTACAAACAAAGGTTTCTATTTCTTTTATTTAATGCCTTCTGTTTTTTTGGACTGCTTTCACAGATTTTGAGAGCATGGATATGGAAATTGAAAGCAGATTCAGATACAAGATTACTTTATAAAAATAATCTCAAAATAATAACCATTTCCAGGTTTACAATAAGTGGTGTAAAGGAAAATGTAAAAATACATGAATGCCCTTTCTGTTTTTCATTAGTCAGAACTGACTAAGCTTCAGGAATTCAATGCCAAAAAAATTTCCTATGTACATAGGAACATATGAATATACATGTGAATGTGTATGTGTACCTGTACATACACACATACCTAAAGCCGAGTGAGAAAAAAATAGACGCCTTGTTCTCTTCACTAAGACACCAGTTTTTGACTACCCTCTCACAGTGTTCACAAGATTGTAACTTTCTTTAGTATTCTGTTTTATAACAACACTACACATTAAATCTTTTGTAACTGAGCCTGTGATGACACTCTTATTACAGTATATACATTCTTGTATTTCTCTTTCCAGTCTACAATATTTTCTAACACTTAACTAACTTTTATATTTCTTCACAACATGGATTCAGCTGCATTTTTTTTTTATTTGAAAGTCAAATGTTCCTTTGCTCTTATGAAAGTGACATTTGTTTTACACTCTTGGAGCTATTTTTTACTGCATTTAGCAGGAAAACTGCAAAACTTGACAGACACTTGCAGTATTTAATTTTTTCAGGTTATAAGCCAAAGTAAAACAATAATAAATTACAGGAAGAGTTCATATTTGGGAAAATAGAAATGAAAATGGGTTTTCTCATCCAATATATTAGTCATAACGTCATGTTATTTAAATTAAATCTAAATTAATGCCACAGGAACTTTCTTCTCTGAGGAATTAAGAAGCTGGTAATATTTTATTTTCCTCCCTGAAATTAGTCAGTATTTTTTAAAGCATAAGTTGAAAAAAAATAAAACTTTATTTGGGTTTCTTCATTAAAAAAAAATAAAGAACGCTGTTTCTAAAAAGACTAAGTTGATCCTTAAAGATGAATGGCTCATATTCACCAAGAATTCATGGCAACCGCTTGGTGAACTTTCTAATTTGGTAGATGAGGCACCAACTTGTCTGATCAAGAAAATCATGGAGAAAGGTTATTGAGAAATATATTTGGGCCCTGCTGTGGATTTTCAAAAGATGGGCTGGGAATTTGAATGTTTGTAAATGTCTCTGCTTGTTTGAATAATAAAGCAAGTGTGGGAGGGATGATTCTAATTGATTGCCAAAACCAAAATTAAGTTTTTGAAATTAAGCATAAAATTTATTATAATTCCTTATGCTTTTATTGGCCTTCTAACTGGTTGATGGGAATCAGTATGAACCAGTGTCCTCAAAAATAATTTAAATTTTAATATTTTCCAATATCTTTAGAACATCTATAGAAAACACTAGTTTTTACAAATCTTATAATGAAATAATAGGTAGTTGGGAATACAGAATGGGCTGAGAGAACCTAATAGCTAGTATTTATATTTATTCAATTATGCATTTGGAGACAGTTATTAACCACTCTATGCCAAACACTGTATGGGAAAAAATCTGAATATGATATAGTGATACAAAGAACTCCCAGTCCCAGAGAGCTCATAGCTGGTAGAAAAAAACTTTGACATGATCAGCATATTTTAAACAATCAAAATATATAACCTACCAAGGTGTATAGTTTGATAAAACAAGTGCAGAGGAGAAGTAGCATGTATATTATCAGTTTCCTAAAAGTTCATGACTCTTCCATAAGAGAAACAGGATGTTCTTCTCATCCTCCTTCCCTTTCTCAACATTGGTGTAGAAATTTAAGTGGCCCATCATTGTCCTTCATCAATAAAGCTGCCATTATCAGTATTGAAGGATATATTCAAGTTTAACTGTAATTACAGATGCCACAGAGCATCCTGTAATTTCTGCAGAAACTGGAATTTTAAAGGAGCTGAAATTAAATTTGAATGTTTAAAACCTTGAAACTCCAACTCATGGGTAAGGCAGAAATCACATGAGTAGGTGATGGACATGCTCTTCTGAAATCTGATCTGGGTGACAATGGTTAGCCTAAAGAACCCTTTGGAAGTAAACAAAATGGAATCTTCAGTGGTAGTCTGGGAGGAGAATGCTAGCAGGGGAAATACCTTAAAGAAGAGAATTAGTATTTCAAGGAGGAGCAGCCACATGTTTCTTAGCAGCAAGATCAAGGACAAGTTTCTTGATATTACATGGAGACCATTATTCTCACCCATTCAGAATCTTGTTTTCAAATAAGGCAAAATGGGAAGAAAAAAATCTGCTTTTCTAAAAGCAATTTCCAAGAACTAAATGACCTGTTACAAAAACACTAAGATTCAATAATACCCAGTGAATTGTGCCCACATATGATTGGGATTCATATACAGTCACTTTATTTCACTTGGATGTTTGGTGAGTGACTTAATTGAAACCAAAGTTAAGGAGACAATGAAATACTTTCAGCCTTGTGTAAACTGAGGACATTATTGTTATTTAGGTAAACACCATCTGGTATCAGTGTTTGGAACTTATATCTGCTTAATTACGTGTCATAATTCCACATTATGAGACCTGACTAGGATCTGTACTGGTGTGAAGAGCACATATTGTCTATGTTCACATAAATGTGGGAATTATAGAATTTTCAATCCCAGGATAACTAAGAATGTTTCTATTTTTGGCAGAGTTCAAAGTTTAGTGATGAACTAAGCTTTTTAATTTTAAATCATGTCAATAATCCTGCCCAAGAATGGAAAGACAGAGACAATAGCTAATATCATTCCCCATGTTTAATGCAATAAATATGACATGGAATTAGGAATTTTTTTAAAGTTCAATGTTAGGGGTAAATGTGTTCATCAAAAGCAAATGAAGGGGGCTGGGGATGTGGCTCAAGTGGTAGCGCACTCGCCTGGCATGCGCAGGGCGCTGGATTCGATCCTCAGCACCACATAAAAAACAAAATAATGATGTTGTGTCCATTGAAAACTAAAAAATATTAAAAAATTATCTCTCTCTCTCTCTCTCTCTCTCTCTCTCTCTCTTTCTCTCTCTCTCTCAGAAAAAAAAAAAAAGAATGAAGGGAATATAGTGGTAGCTCAGTGGTAAAGCACTTGCCTAGCAGGTGTGAGGCACTGAGTTAGATCCTCAGCACCACATAAAAATAAATGAATAAAATAAAATGTTTTTTTTTTAAAGTAAATGAAGACTGATAATAAATAGGCAGAGACAAAATATTTAGTGAAGACATGTAAATAAAGACTTTCAGTATTTTCCATAATGATCGGCTATTATAAGAAAATCCAGATAATTTGTAAAAAGCTGAAATTTATTTCTCAAAAATTTTGTGGCTGGGAATTTTGAGATGAGATACTCGAAGATACCTGGTGTCTGGTAAGGGTAAGCTTTTTTTGTCCATAGATGGTGTCTTCTAAATGTGTCTTCATATGGCAGGAAAGACACACATAAAAGCTCCCTGGGCGATCCCATACATGAGAACTCCAACCTAGTGAGGAATCATCTCCCAGTGGCACTATCTCCTGGTACCATCGCCTTGGGGATTAGGATTTTAACATATCAATTTGAAGGGGATAAAAACATGCAGTCCATTGCGGTATGTACACTAATAGCTAACTTCAAGGCAATCTTGTAATTCCATACATCAGTTTTAGAATTTGTGCTTTTGCCAAAAATAGAATGCTTGTAAATTTCCCAAAGGCCTATGACCAAGAAATATTAAGTCAGAACCAAAGAACTGACCTAACAAAATGGCAGTAGTTTTCAGACCTACATCCACCTACCAGCTTGGTAAAGGATAACCTAGTCAAACAAATTTGAATTTGAAAAGCAGCACACTTTCACCAATGATAACATTTGTTTAAATGCATAAAGTCCATGTGGAGGAACAATTTATCAGAATCAATTGTGAAGTGGGGGTCAGAAACAAGGTGCAAGACTGGATGCAAGTCTAAAGGTAAATAAGGCTGGATCCAACACTAGGCTGTGTTTCCACATCTGTGTTTTACAAGAGCTCCAAGTGGTCTATTCACCTTACAATGATTATTCTTGAATCTGGATAAAGTCGGGTTTAACAGCAGAAAAGGAAGAGGAGAGCAGGAAATGAGACTTATGGGACAGAACTTAGAAGAAATTACACAATTACAACCATAGAATAGAGCAACTAGTTAGATGCTGAAAATAAATGACAAGTGAGAGTGACAGGCTTGCCACTGAAACAATTGAGAAGCCATTTCTTTATAAGGAGTTTATTAATTTATTTTGGTGGAGGGGTACTGGGGATTGAACTCAGAGGCACTCACCCACTTAGCCACATTCCCAGCCCTATTTTGTATTTTATTTAGAAACAGGGTCTCACTGAGTTGCTTAGTGCTCTACGTTTTCTGAGGCTGGCTTTGAACTTGTGAACTTCCTGCTTTAGCCTCTGGGATTACAGGCATGCGCCACTGATTCTGGCTAGGAGTTTATTAATTTTAAGAAGTCATTCCTTTTATTTTGAGACATCAAATTGTACAATGACCACTTTATAATATAAAACTTACTTAATGCTTTTGTTAGGTTATGTTTGTACTGCTAGTGTGAGCAACATGATTGTTACCCTACTATGAAACTGTGTTGATTAAAAATGCTAACATAAAAACATTAATTAGCCATGGGTCTCCCCTCAAAATGGTCATAGCTATTAAGCTTTAATAAATTGTTTGAAATTCACATGTAATCTTTAAAAGGCACTAAAATACCCGAAGAAAAAGAGATTAAATGAAAGATAATTATCAGCATTTTTATTTTAAAAAAGACAGAGTCCTATTTGATATAGGTCTTTTAGTTATCTTTTTTACTGAGAAAACAAATGATTAATCAATCTGAGTTTGGTAAAATCCATGTTTTGCTTACTGCAGTTTTGTATTATTCATTAACTAGAATATAGATAAGAACTCCTTAATTTCAAAATAATTATAAATTAATATTTTGACTATATACTATAGTCTATTTTGGAGGTAAAAAATGCTCAAGGACATGAGTTCTGCATGGCACACATGCTGGTTTTACTATCTGCCATCACACCATCAGTTACAATATGTTAAGCATTTAAAAGTCTTTTAACATGTTCAAAATGACTTAATTAATGTTCCAGCCTTTTCCTAATTTTTCAAAGTCTAAATATAAAAAAGAATAAAAGATACTTGCTATCTGACCATGTTTATAGGAAACTATAAAAATATTCTTAAATCTGCCACACCCTATAAAATGATCCACTTAACAATAATTTTCATATTCTTCCTTTTTTTTAGTAATCAAAGAGAAAACATATCAAATAGTATAGAATACTCTTGGGAAAAACACATCTGTACATAGCTTTTGGGGGCTCTTTTTCAAAAAGTAACACATTTCTTACCATCATAAACCTTCTGGCATAATTTGAGACACATAACTGATTAAAAAATAACTTTAATAAAAGATGAATCCAGTGATCACACCTACATGAAAAGGCATCACTTGCATTTTTTCTGCAGCTATGAACAGAAGATTACACCCAGAAAACTGAACACAAGAGCCAGTTTTCCAACAATTTAGAAACAAAATTATTTTTGTATAGATATTTAATATCTAATAATAATTAAAGGAAGGGATTCCTCAAAAGTGAATGAAAGCAATATTGCTTTTACATAATAAAATTATACTTAATTTCTTCTCTAGACAAGTACCCACACAGATGCATACAAACCACATCTGTACACTCCAGTGTAGTGCCAAGATCACACTTCACCATCAGCTACAGCTCTCCCTACTCCCACACCCTAACATTCTTTTCTCCTCAACAACAGTCTTGCTTAGAAGACATATGGCTGAATGCTTAAATCACTTCTTTTCATACATACAGCTCTATATTAAGTCATTTCTGACCAGGATAAGGTGAAACTCTTCAAAGAGACTTGGAATGAGGAAAGAGTTCTTAATGTTTGGTGAGAATTACCAAAGACATCAATTTCTCTACTGCCACATCATTTATATATCTGCTATGAAGGGATAGAGTCAGGCTACAAATTGTTCTGATGAATGGAAAATACCTGGTATGATTTAAGAGGCGACACTAAGAGATGTGCTTTGAGCTTCAACAGAGAAGCAGGTTGCTCTGTATTTTTAAAGAAGAGAAGAAAGGGATTTTCTACACTTCTGATGTAAGACTAAAAGGGAAAAAAATAGATGTTCTTACTTTCTGACTACTCCTGGTAATATCTCCTGGAGATATCTTTATAAAGCACATGATTTTCCAATTCTTTTTTTTTTTTCCTTTAGGAATGTTTCTTAACAGCAGTCAAAATCTGAGTGCTAGAAGGCAGATAGTTAAATATATAGCCACAGTTTAGAATGGCATATTTTATGTTTCATAAATCTTTATAGGCAATCATCCTATGTGATATATTTCCTAGAATATTCTTGTTACTTAAGGAGACTTTGATCATAAAAGAAGTCAAATATGGTGGTGTGTCCTATCTACTGACTTTTACACAGAGCATTCTAAATTTCCAGTGAGTGTGGGAGAAGAAAGATACTAGTCAACAAAGTTAGCATCTTTTGCTTTGATTTTTCTCTGGGATTCATTCCCAGGGTCATGACCTAATAACAAAAGGTAAAAGGAAATTACACTCTTTTGATTTTTTTTTTAAAAGAAGATACCAGTTCTATAGCTAATTGAAGCCAAGGTTACCCAAAAACAAACAACAACAACAAATAAAATAAACAGTCTACAGAAGTGGTGAAGGTCCCTTTTGCCTCTCATTTGACTGAGGTGGATTTTAGCAACTTTTAGATCAACTTGTCACTTTCATAGTTGACTAAGGAATTACAAATGTCACTTATCCAACCATGTCAATAGTGCAAAGGTCAGTATTACAGGGGAGATTCGGACCCCTTAATCTCACACATTTTGGGGTACATTGAGCCTGTCCATAAGAGGCCAAGAATTGAAAGCTTTTTAAAATACTCTCAAAGGTATGCTATTTCCACCACTTTTCCAACTATCTCAAATTCAAAAAGATCTGAGAAAAATGGATTTTAGAAAGCTATCATGCAGTTCCCTTTTCCAATCAAGAATTAAATATCAGCCAATCAGCCTTCATGTCAAAGACAGGAAAACTAAGGAAAATGTATGGCAATGTGAAAAGCAATGAAAGGCCAGAAATGTAGGTTAAAAAAGAAAGAGAACCATATTTGCATTTTTGCTAATTATAATTGAAATCCTTATTTATGCATTTTGGGAAAAAAAATCTTTTAGAAAGAGCAACAGAGTGAAAATAATGCTGCAAGAATTCTAAATGAACATTAAATTTGTGGTTTAGTTAAAAAATTATTTCAATACAATTAGAGATTTATAGCTACTAGGAGCATGAAGCTAAGCCAGATCAGTTCAGTGAAATGTAGAATTGCCTAAAATCAAAGATCTACTTTTTAACATAATTACAATAGACAGCACACTTTAGAGCATAAAAAATATCCTGAGAGCAAAATGGGAATGAAAATAATTTTCTCAGAAATTCTGTATATTTATTTTAGAGATTTAAGGTAATTCATACATTGGTAGAAATCTGTAGAACTTGTCTATGTTTTTCTTTTACTTTCTCCATCAAGCAAAAATGTTCTACAATTGGACCTTTGAAGCTAAATCTTTAGATAGGCAGTTTGAAAGCCTCATATAATTTCATTGAGAGAGCCTGAGAGGCAAACAAATCTCTAAAGCAACCAGGATCTAGGTTTTTTTAAAGGACTTATGGAACAAAACATCATTTTGAAATGAGTATAGATAAAAATTGGTATCCAATGTAAATTACCATGGTGCAGATTTATTTATATATGTCATCATGCTCTATAGCATTCAGAAAACCTGACTGAAGTTTCTCAAGGGAATTCAAATTAATAATCACTATATGTCCAAAGTAATGCTCCTCAAAGAATCTATAAACCATTGCAGAAAAGGATATTAAAGAAATACAGGAGAATAAAGATATTTTGCTGCTAAAATATAAAAGAAAACAAGGGACACTAGTTCTTTGACATATTTATTAGGTTCATATTCATGAGAATAAATATCATCCAGAAATTGAGATTAAAAGCAAAAAGTGGAGAAAACACATAGACCCTAAAAGTAGAGGATATAGAAAGCGCAAGAGACAAAATAAAGAAATTCCATTAGATTTTTTATGTCAAGATTTGTTCAAAGAATTAAAAAAGAGAGTATGATCAGAATGACTTTTGAAGCCTGAGTAGCACTCACGGGTTGGCCCATGAAGTAGGGGAAGTTTTAGACTATAAATACCCTTTTACACAACTGACATTCCTTTTCTGACTGCTAATGCTACAGATAGAAAAAAAAATTCCTCTAAAAAATCTGTAGCCTTCAACAACACTTACTACAAAAGTTTAGGATTCCCCAAGTCAACCCTCACTTCTTTTTCTTCTTCTTCTTTTATTTATTTATGTTTAGTTGTTTTTTTCAGAGCTTCGTCATTATACATAGTAGTTGGGTTCATCCCAACAAATTCTTACGTGCATGGATCTGCCCTCACTTCTGACATTAGTTGCAGGTTCATAGGTCTCCATGACCATCTTCAGATTTGATAATTCACTAGAAGGACTCACAGAATTTATTTTAAAATAGTATACTCAAAGTTCATGTCTGTGGAAACATACAGATAAAAATCTGTCAAGGAAAGAGTCATATGGGGCAGGTTCCAGAATTTCCCAGTCTTGACTTTTCAGTTATCCTCTCCCAGTTGAAATTTGGAGAGTGCTGAGTTCTCTGCCATAATGTGACACAGCAAGTCTAAAGTACTGTCAACCAGGAAGCTCAGCCGAGCCTTGGTGTTCAGAGTTTTTATTGAGCCTCAGTCATGTTAAAATGGTTGAGAGCAACCAGTGGAGTCACAGAACAGCTACAGGTGCCTGCAGGGAATGGGGGCAGGACCCACCAGTAGGACAGGGCTGGCGCTGAGGGACAGGCTCGTCCCCTCCTCCAGTGTCTGCAAGATAGGAGGGACTGTGACCACCAGCAGATCGGGCCAAGCGGTCTGCTGAGGGGCGGAACCGGCCCCTCCCCCAGTGCCTGCAAGCTAGGCGAACCTGCAACCCATGGGCTGGTCAGGTCCAGCAACCAGCGGAGTCACAGAACAGCTACAGGCACCTGCAGGGAACGCGGGCAGGACCCACCAGTAGGACAGGGCTGGCGGCCCGCTGAGGGACAGGCCCGTCCCCTCCCCCAGTGTCTGCAAGTTAGGAGGGACTGTGACCACCGGCAGATCGGGCCTAGCAGCCTGCTGAGGGGCGGAACTGGCCCCTCCCCCAGTGCCTGTAAGCTAGGCGAATCTGCCACCCATTGGGAGGTTAGGCCCAGCAACCTGCGGAGTGACAGAGGTGCCCCTCGTGCCTGCTGGGTAGGCGGACCTTTGACCGACCAGCAGAGCAGACCTAGGGCCTGCCAGCGTGGTAGACGGATCACACCAATTGGAGGAGGATCACAGCCACTTCCTGCCCTGCAAGGGTGATTTTTCAACTATACAAGAGCAATATAAATAAATAGAGGGAAAATTTCAAAAACACAACAGTTTCACCAAGCAGAAAGAAACACCAGCAGTATGAAAAGACAAGGAAAGAAAGGACCACAAGCAATGCAGGTCAACTCAACTTTAGAAGAGGTAATAGCTGCAACAGATGGAATGTCAGATAGAGAGGTTAGGATATACATGCTTCAGATGATCTGGAGTCTCAAGGAAGACATGAGACAGCAAAATCAGACAATGAAAGATCACATTGACAAACAAATTCAGGAAGTAAAAGATCAATTTCACAGGGAGATAGAGGTAATAAAAAACAAACAAATAGAAATCCTAGAAATGCAGGAAACAATAAACCAACTTAAAAACTCAATTGAGAATACTACCAGCAGAGTAGATCACCTAGAAGAGAGAACATCAGACAATGAAGACAAAGTATTTCAACTGGAAAAGAACTTAGACAGCTCAGCAAGTCTGCTATGAAACCATGAGCAGAACATCCAAGAATTATGGAACAACATCAAAAGACCAAATTTAAGAGTCATTGGGATACAGGAAGGCACAGAGCTCCATACCAAAGGAATAAACAGTCTATTCAGTGAAATAATACGAGAAAACTTCCCAGACTTGAAGAATGAGACAGAATCCCAAATCCTAGAAGCCTACAGGACGCTGAATGTGCAAAATCATAAGAGATCCACACCTAGACACATTATAATGAAGATGTCCAACATACAGAATAAGGAGAGAATTTTAAAAGCTGCAAGAGAAAGAAAGCAGATTACATTTAGGGGTAAACCAATCAGGATAACAGCTGATCTCTCAACACAGACTCTGAAAGCTAGAAGATCCTGGAATAACATATTTCAAACACTGAAAGAAAATGGGTTCCAACCAAGAATCGTGTATCCGGCAAAATTAAGCTTCAGGATAGAAGATGAAATTAAAACCTTCCACGATAAACAAAAGTTAAAAGAATTCGCAGCTAGAAAACCATCTCTTCAAAAAATCCTTGGCAAAACATTACAGGAAGAGGAAATGGAAAATAACATTGAAAACCAACAATGGGAGGTAGGACAGTAAAGGGGGGAAAGTAGTCAAAGAGGATAACAAAGCAGGTTTAGTAACATCAATAAACACATATGGCTAGAAGAACAAACCATATCTCAATAATAACCCTAAATGTTAATGGCTTAAACTCACCAATTAAGAGACACAGGCTAGTAGAATGGATCACAAAACAAGACCCAACAATATGCTGCCTACAGGAGACACATCTGATAGGAAAAGATATTCATAGACTGAAGGTGAAAGGTTGGGAAAAATCATACCACTCATATGGACTGCGGAAACAAGCAGGAGTGTCCATACTCATATCTAATAAAATAGATTTCAAGCCAAAGTTAATCAAAAGGGATAAAGAAGGACACTTAATACTGCTCAAGGGAACCATACACCAACAAGACATAACAATCATAAATATATACGCCCCAAATAATGGTGTAGCTGTGTTCATCAAGCAAACTCTTCTCAAGTTCAAGAGTCTAATAGACCACCATACAATAATCATGGGAGACTTCAACACACCTCTCTCACCACTGGACAGATCTACCAAACAAAAGTTAAATAAGGAAACTATAGAACTCAATAACACAATTAACAACCTAGACTTAATTGACATATATAGACTATACCACCCAACATCAAGTAGTTACACTTTTTTCTCAGCAGCACATGGAACCTTCTCAAAAATAGACCATATATTATGTCACAGGGCAACTCTTAAACAATATAAAGGGGTAGAGATAATACCATGCATCTTATCTGATCATAATGGAATGAAACTGAAAATCAATGATAAAAGAAGGAAGGAAAAATCAAGCATCACTTGGAGAATGAACAATAGGTTGCTGAGTGATCAATGGGTTTTAGAAGACATTAAGGAGGAAATTAAAAACTTCCTGGAGTTAAATGAAAACACAGACACAACATATCGGAATCTATGGGACACATTGAAAGCAGTTCTAAGAGGAAAATTAATTGCTTGGAGTTCATTCCTCAAAAAAAGAAAAAACCAACAAATAAATGATCTCATACTTCATCTCAAATTCCTAGAAAAAGAAGAGCAAAACAACAGCAAAAGAAGTAGAAGGCAAGAAATAATTAAAATCAGAGCTGAAATTAATGAAATTGAAACAAAAGAAACAATTGAAAAAATTGACAAAACTAAAAGTTGGTTCTTTGAAAAAATAAATAAAATTGACAGACCCTTAGCCATGCTAACGAAGAGAAGAAGAGAGAGAACCCAAATTACTAGCATACGAGATGAAAAAGGCAATATCACAACAGACACTTCAGAAATACAGAAGATAATCAGAAATTATTTTGAATCCTTATACTCCAATAAAATAGAAGATAGTGAAGGTATAGATAAATTCCTTAAGTCTTATGATCTGCCCAGATTGAGTCAGGAGGATATAGACAACCTAAACAGACCAATAACAATAGAGGAAATAGAAGAAACCATCAAAAGATTACCAACTAAGAAAAGCCCAGGACCAGATGGGTATACAGCAGAGTTTTACAAAACCTTTAAAGAGGAACTAACACCAATACTTTTCAAGCTATTTCAGGAAATAGAAAAAGAGGGAGAACTTCCAAATTCATTCTACGAGGCCAACATCACCCTGATACCGAAACCAGACAAAGACACTTCAAAGAAAGAAAACTACAGACCAATATCTCTAATGAACCTTGACGCAAAAATCCTCAATAAAATTCTGGCGAATTGGATTCAAATACATATCAAAAAAATTATACACCATGATCAAGTAGGATTCATCCATGGGATGCAAGGCTGGTTCAATATACGGAAATCAATAAATGTTATTCACCACATCAATAGACTTAAAAATAAGAACCATATGATCATCTCGATAGATGCAGAAAAAGCATTCGACAAAGTACACCATCCCTTTATGTTCAAAACTCTAGAAAAATTAGGGATAACTGGATCATACCTCAACATTGTAAAAGCAATCTATGATAAGCCACAGGCCAGCATCATTCTGAATGGAGAAAAATTGAAGGCATTCCCTCTAAGATCTGGTACAAGACAGGGATGCCCTCTCTCACCACTTCTGTTCAACATAGTCCTCGAAACACTGGCCAGAGCAATTAGACAGTCAAAAGAAATTAAAGGCATAAAAATAGGAAAAGATGAACTTAAATTATCACTATTTGCAGAGGATATGATTCTATACCTAGCAGACCCAAAAGGGTCTATAAAGAAGCTATTAGAGCTAATAAATGAATTCAGCAAAGTGGCAGGATATAAGATCAACACGAATAAATCAAAGGCATTCCTGTATATCAGCGACAAACCCTCTGAAAGGGAAATGAGGACAACTACTCCATTCACAATATCCCCCCAAAAAATAAAATACTTGGGAATCAACCTAACA
Source organism: Urocitellus parryii (assembly GCF_045843805.1). NCBI lineage: Eukaryota > Metazoa > Chordata > Mammalia > Rodentia > Sciuridae > Urocitellus > Urocitellus parryii. Next base: position 67,238,974 of record NC_135531.1, on the reverse strand, counting down.
AAAGAGGTGAAAGATTTATACAATGAAAATTACAGAACCCTAAAGAAAGATATAGAAGAAGACCTGAGAAGATGGAAAAATATACCCTGCTCATGGATAGGCAGAACTAACATCATCAAAATGGCGATATTACCAAAAGTTCTCTATAAGTTCAATGCAATGCCAATCAAAATCCCAGCAGCATTTCTTGTAGAAATAGATAAAAGAATCATGAAATTCATATGGAATAATAAAAGACCCAGAATAGCAAAAACAATACTAAGCAGGAAGTGTGAATCAGGCGGTATAGCAATGCCAGACTTCAAACTATACTACAGAGCAATAGTAACAAAAACAGCATGGTACTGGTACCAAAACAGGCGGGTGGACCAATGGTACAGAATAGAGGACACAGTAACCAACCCACAAAACTACAACTATCTTATATTTGATAAAGGGGCTAAAAGCATGCAATGGAGGAAGGATAGCATCTTCAACAAATGGTGCTGGGAAAACTGGAAATCCATTTGCATCAAAATGAATCTGAATCCCTATCTCTCGCCATGCACAAAAGTTAACTCAAAATGGATCAAGGAGCTTGATATTAAATCAGAGACATGGCATCTGATAGAAGAAAAAGTTGGTTATGATCTACATACTGTGGGATCAGGCTCCAAATTCCTCAATAGGACACCCATAGCGTAAGAGTTAATGACTAGAATCAACAAATGGGCCTTACTCAAACTAAAAAGTTTTTTCTCAGCAAAAGAAATAATAAGAGAGATAAATAGGGAGCCTACATCCTGGGAACAAATCTTTACTCCACACACTTCAGATAGAGCCCTAATAACCAGAATATATAAAGAACTCAAAAAATTAGACAATAAGATAACAAATAACCCAATCAATAAATGGGCAAAGGACCTGAACAGACACTTCTCAGAGGAGGACATACAATCAATCAATAAGTACATGAAAAAATGCTCACCATCTCTAGCAGTCAGAGAAATGCAAATCAAAACTACCCTAAGATACCATCTCACTCCAGTAAGATTGGCAGCCATTAGGAAGTCAAACAACAATAAGTGCTGGAGAGGATGCGGGGAAAAGGGCACTCTTGTTCATTGCTGGTGGGACTGCAAACTGGTGCAGCCAATTTGGAAAGCAGTATGGAGATATCTTGGAAAGCTGGGAATGGAACCACCATTTGACCCAGCTATCCCCCTTCTGGGTCTATTCCCTAAAGACCTAATAAGAGCATGCTACAGGGACACTGCTACGTCGATGTTCATAGCAGCTCAATTCACGATAGCAAGATTGTGGAATCAGCCTAGATGCCCTTCAATAGATGAATGGATAAAAAAAAATGTGGCATTTATATACTATGGAGTATTACTCTGCACTAAAAAATGACAAAATCATAGAATTTGGAGGGAAATGGATGGCATTAGAGCAGATTATGCTAAGTGAAGCTAGTCAATCTTTAAAAAACAAATACCAAATGACTCCTTTGATATAAGGGGAGGAAACAAGGACAGGGTAGGGACAAAGAGCTTGAGAAGAAGATTTACATTAACAGGGTTGAGAGGTGGGAGGGAAAGGAAGTGAGAAGGGAAATCGCATGGAAATGGAAGGCGATCCTCAGGGTTATACAAAATGACATATAAGAGGAAAGGAGGGGTAAGACAAGACAATACAAATGGAAGAAATGATTTACAGTAGAAGGGGTAGAGATAGAAAAGGGGAGGGGAGGGGAGGGGGGATAGTAGAGAATAGGACAGACAGCAGAATACATCAGACACTAGAAAGGCATTATGTCAATCAATGGAAGGGTAACTGATGTGATACAGCAATCTGTATACGGGGTAAAATTGGGAGTTCATAACCCACTTGAATCAATCTGTGAAATACGATGTATTAAGAACTATGTAATGTTTTGAACGACCAACAATAAAAACAATATATAAACAACCCAAAAATAAAATAAAATAAAATAAAATGGTTGAACTTCTGCATGGTTGAACTTAGTTTTCCAGATACTCTGGTGTTGAAGTTTTCCCAATGCAATCAACTGAAATTGCAGTGCTACTATACACTGTCTGATATAGTCCAAGGCTCCCAGGTAAACAAAGTACTTTTTCAGACAGCACATCCAAGAGCTTAGAGATTACTTCATGGGAGCTGAAGGCAAAAAGCCAGACCTCTCTTTGGGTTAAATTAATCTTTCATTGCATACTCATATTACACAGTTGTATGAACTGAATACTGATCACCAGAGTGTCATGTACACAAACACTAGGCTTATACTAGCTTTCACACATCCTAAACTCAGGGAAAGAGATTCCTACCAGAGAAATTTTTCATTAGTTAGCAATTTGATTGAAGATAGCACACAGAGGCATACTTCAGACAAAAATGTATCTTGCTATATTTTCCTTGCAAAGAAAACAAAATGATGAAATCCTTTGAAAAACAGAAAAAAAAGCTGGTTGTCTAATTTGTTATAACTAGTAGGTGATACAGAAAAAGGTGTTTTCCATATGATCTCCTACCTAAAGACTATATACATGATATTTTCACAACTTGGGACATGTGCCCCGTCACTGTCTGTGGCTCACCTTAAAGTCTTATATGTCTTTATATGCAAATATTTTGTGTTCACTTTAATTGAATTTCTTCCCCTTTAATTTATACACAGAAATGCTCACCCGCTAAAAGGTTTGGTTGGCTGTTAACTTCACCTGCAATTTTGGAGAGCAGTAATTTTATCCAGGATTCTTAAGGGCAAAAGATATTATGGCAGCTCTGTGTTCCTGTGTCCATGAGGATTTTTGCTGCAGCACTGTAGGAATAACCTATGGAGAAGGCTGATCCCTCAGCTCATTCTTTTGCAATCTGATGGTATATGTAGACTCTTGTTAACACAATCTATAACTCCAACCAAAGCCTTTTTTTTTTTTTTTGAGTGCATGTGAACCATTTAGAATGTGATTCTCAATATGCCCTATTTTCCAAAGGAACATTTTCAGTATATTGGAATTTACCTGGAAAATAGTTTCTTATTTCCTTATTACATCTGAAAGGCTGTGTTCATATTTAGACTAATTTAGTTACAGAGTTTCATTGGTTTAGTGGAATTGATTGCACAGGAAACCATCAAGAATGATATACTATTCCTTCAATCATGAAATGGTTTCAGGATGCTGGCAAATTTTCTTATAAAATTGAATTTACTGAATATCAGTTGGAGCCTATGCTAGCTAAAAGAATCAAACTTTGGTTTTAAACTTTTTAGATCAAATAACTAACAGAAGTTTCATACATGTACAAGTTTAAAAATTTTAAATATTATATAGGCTCATACTATTTTTAAAAAGTTTCTACACATTTCAACACAATATTTTACTTTTAAAGAAAACTTTTTATTTTTGAAATGCCCTACAGCCAAGTAGAGCACAAATTAATTGTAGATTAGTTTAAAACATTATTGAAAATAAAATCATAGAATTATGTACAGAGTGTAGTATCTCTTCTAAACACAATCCAAATAAAATACATTATATTTAATTTCATTTGTATATACTAGTACTGTGAAAATTTTTATGAGTTTAAAACCTTTAAAACTAATTCTTTAACTCATATTGTAACTAAACTTTTCAGTCTGAAAAATTTAAGTAATATTGATACTAAGTATATAAAAGAGTTTTATGATGCTAGACCTTGAACCAATGAGCATCTTACCTTTAAATCACCCATGAAAGTAAGATTTTATACTCATTATACATAAATTATCACTTTATGAAAAAGGTATTTAAATTTTGATACCCACTAAGTTTCAACTATTTTTAAATAAGTTATAATTTTTACTAAAAATCACTATTTTGAAAATGTCATGAATTCAATAAAATAAAATTAGAATAAATATAAATTTATGCACCTATGCTATAACCATTTCACAAGTAAAAAAAAATTAAAAATCTTGGCTTAAGATAAAATTTTTGAAAAAAATTCAGAGGTTATCTAACCATAAATCAATCAACTATGACCCCAAACCTAAACAGGTTTAAAATTTAGATTGGCATTGATCAAAATACTGCATCCACAGTAAAGGCATTCTCTGTCTTTTGAGCTGTTCATACTATGCAATAAATTAATAGTATTATACTGTGTGTTCAGACTGTCACACTTTGAGTCATAGTTAAAACATAGGGTATCCAATGGAATGCAATCAAGATGAAGTCAGGTCTCAAATTCTATAACACAAAGATTTTTTTTTTTAGCTGTGAATATCTATCCTGAAGCATTAAATTTGAATTTTTAAAGAGTTGTATTGTTATTGTTTAAAGATGTCAAAATTTTTTGTGTGTTTTGATGGGCTAAATGTCTCTGCTCATTGATAATAAAATACTAGTAGGTTGACATTATAGGCAGGCATAATTCTAATAAGTATATAGGTTTTCTAATTATCTAAATATACACCTGCACTATTTGTTTGAGACTTTCTGTGGATAGGTCAAAAGTTCCATGTCAGAAATATTAGAGAGGGAACTTAGTGCTGGCAGATCTGAGTTCTCTTCCTTTCTCAAATCTCTTTATTGTATGGGTAGAATTAGATTACAGCAAGATTCCTCAAGGATCACAGCTAGTAAAGACTGTTTTATCTAACTTTATTATTAAAAGTCCTCCAGATGAAAGGATAAATAAATGAAATTATGTATGTCAAATAAAGAATTGTTCACTTTCAGCCACATCTATTTCTCTCTCTCTCTCTCTCTCTCTCTCTCTCTCTCTCTCTCTCACACACACACACACACACACACCCACACACATGTTGCCATAGGAAAGTGGAATTTTTATCTGTCCTTTATTTCTTAAGAACATCACTTTAGTGTACAGGTGTAGTCAATAAAGACAATGTGTACTTAACACCAGTAACAAGGCAAATTTAAACAATTAAAAAAAATTGAGAAAGTTTTATTCACCACTTCTATTAGCATAATGTATGGAATGCCAGGTGTAGGAGTCTACACATATGAAAAGAGAAATAAGGGCCAGAGGGATGAAGTTATTATAGGGCCGGAGCTTCTGGGAAACTGAGACTGTACAAAGCCCTCCCCACTTGGATCCTATTCTTGCAAATAAGTCAGAAAGCTTTCAGACATGTCATTCAGAGCAACAGATATGATTTTATTAGAAGGGACAAGAAAAGGGAAAGGGGACACTCTCAACTGTGAGTGGGTGGCAGGAGAATGATAGCATGCCTTTCTTGACCTCTGGTTTTATGAGGGATTCCATAGAAGTTTCTAGAGAATCCCACCCCTGTCCACCTCTTGACTTTTGACTACAGTGGGATGACCTCAGACTTTCAAGTCCCCCTTGCCATGACCACTCTAGATCACTTTGGCCCCTAATGCTGTTTCAAATAGGAATCTGTTCTTACAGATTTTATGGTTATGAGAATTATCCTTAACTCCTGGAGTGCTGGGATCTGCTCTGTGGAAGAGTTACAAAAGCCTCCCCTTCAGGGTAACTTGCATTTCTCTTAATGGAATTTTTTTAAAGCTACATTTCTCCTGCAGATAACAGATAGTTTGCTGAGGAATGTGACATATCCTGTCCACTTAAGCCAGGCAGATCTGCAGGTAGACTGCTGCTTAGAAAAGTAAGCACATAGGATTCAGCACAGTGGGCCCACTTTCTAGAATTATTTCCTTAATTTCATGTTCCCACCACTCTCATTTGCCTGTCTCCTGTCATAGTGAATTGATGCCAATACCATGCTGTTTTTGTTACTATTGCTCTGTAGTATAGTTTGAGGTCTGGTATGGTGATGCCACCTGCTTCACTCTTCTTGCTAAGGATTGCTTTAGCTATTCTGGGTCTCCTGTTTTTCCAAAGAATTTCATGACTGCTTTTTCTATTTCTGTGAAGAATGTCACTGGGATTTGATGGGAATTGCATTAAATTTGTATAGTGCTTTTGGTAGTATGATCATTTTGACAATATTAATTGTGCCTATCCAAGAACAAGGGAAATCTTTCCATCTTCTAATGTCTTTTTTAATTTCTTTCTTTAGTATTCTGTAGTTTCAGTGTAGAGGTCTCTCACTCTTTTTTTAGGTTGATTCCCGTGTGTGTGTGTGTGTGTGTGTGTGTGTGTGTGTGTGTGTGTTTGTATGTATATTTTGAGGCTATAGTAAATGGGGTAGTTTTCCTCATTTCACTTTCAGAGGATTTGTCACTTACATACCAAAATGCTTTTGATTTATGAGTGTTGACTTTGTAAGCTGCTACTTTGTTGAATTTATTTACTAGTTCAGAAGTTTTCTGGTGGGATTTTTTGGGTCTTCTGGGTATAGAATTATATCATTAGCAAATAGTGCTATTTTGAATTCTTCTTTTCCTATCCATATCCCTTTAATTTCTTTTATCTAATTGCTCTGGCTAGTGTTTCAAGAACTATGTTAAATAGAAGTGGTGAAAGAGGGCATCCCTCACTTGTTCCAGTTTTTAGAGAGAATGCCTTCAATTTTTCTCCATTTAGAATGATGTTGGCCTGGAGCTTAGCATAGATAGCCTTTACAATGTTGAGATTAGTACCTGTTATCCCTAGTTTTTGTGGTGTTTTGAATATGAAGGGGTGCTATATTTGTAGAATGCTTTTTCTGTGTTACTGAGATGATCATATGATTCTTATCTTTACATCTATGATGTGATGAATGACTTATTGATTTCTGTATGTTGAACCAACCTTGCATCCCTGGGATGAACCCCAATTGATCATGGTGCACTATCTTTTTGATATGTTTTTGTACTTGAATTGTCAGAATTTTATTGAGAATTTTTTCATCTATGTTCATTAGAAATATTGGTCTGAAGATTTCTTTCCTTGATGTGTCTTTGCCTAGTATTGGAATCAGGGTGATACTGGCCTCATAGAATAAGTTTGGAAATGCTCCCTCTTTTTCTATTTCACAAAATAATTTGTAGAGTATAGGTATTAGTTCTTCTTTATAGGTCTTATAGAACTCAGCTGTGTATCCATCTGGTCCTGGGCTTTTTTTGGTTAGTTGACTTCAGATGGTGTCTTCTATATGTTTGCTTGAAATTGATCTGTTTAAATTGTGTAAATCATCCTGATTCAACTTGGACAACTCATATGTCTCTCGAAATTTTTTGATGCCTTCAATAATCTCTATTTTATTAGAGTACAAGTTTTCAAAATAATTTCTAATTATCTTCTGTATTTCTGTAGTGTCTGTTATGATATTTCCTTTTTAATCATGTATGTTATGATTTGAGTTTTCTCTCTCCTTCTCGTTCTTAGCATGGCTAAGAGTTTGTCAATTTTATTTATTTTTTCAAGAAACCAACTTTTGGTCAATTTTTTCAGTTGTTTCTTTTGTTTCAATTTCATTGATTTCAGCTCTGACTTTAGTTATTTCCTGTCTTCTACTGCTTTGGTGTTGATTTGTTTTTCTTTTTATAGGGCTTTGAGATGTAGTATTAGGTCATTTATTTGTTGACTTTTTCTTCTTTTATGGAATGAACTCCATGCAATGTACTTGCCTCTTTGTACTGCCTTCATAGTATCCCAGAGATTTTGAAATGTTGTATCAGTGTTCTCATTCACCTGTAAGAATTTTTAAATCTCCTCCTTGATGTCTTTTGCAACCCATTGTTCATTGGGTAGCATATTATTTAGTCTCTGGGTGTTGGAGTTGTTTTTATTTTTTACTTTATCCTTGATTTCTAATGCCATTCCATTATGATGAGACCTCAATAATATGCTGACTCTTTAACCTTGAAGAATTCAGGAAATTAAAACCAGTCACTATTTGGATGATGTGTACATAAATTCCAAATGGTTAAAATAATGAAAATCTATTTAAAAAATTTAATGAGTTTAGAAAAAATAAAAAGATGTACATCTTTATGAACCAGATGATTTTTCTAAAGAAATATCTACAAAAAATCCCCAAATAATTTCTGTATATTTATAAAGTCTTAGTCCATGAATGTTAGAAGAGCTGAGATATGCCCCACCATTCTAACCATGTCATGAAGGACAGTCTTGTTTTTCTTCATGAGCCTGGGCAGCCTCCTGTTAATGACAGCTACACTGGTCTGAACAGACATTGGTCCCTAAAAATGAATGACAAGTCTCATCCTAAAATATATATAAAAATGTCACTCGAAGCAACATTTAGTTGTTACATTTTATCTGCTATTCTGTCTGTGTTGAGAATTGAATCCCCACTAAAACCTGATTTGAATATCAACTAGCATTACTGGAGAGTCAACAATAGAAAACAAAATACAAAATCTGATCTAAGTTGAGGGTACTGTGTTTTCACTCTCTCTTCTTCTCTTAGGTTGTAATTATGGAAGTCTCTCCAAAGTGCCTTGAATGCCTTTTTCCTGAGGCCCCATATGTTAGAAATGCCTCAAAGACTCCATAGGCATTATCATGTTTGAATATATCAGCAAACTTGTCATCAGCTAATTAGACGCCTCGTCTAACTGAAACTTGATCATATATTTTCTAAATGTAAATCAAATTGTGTCTCTCACTTAAAATGTTTTCCCTTCCATATAGTGATTTAATTCTCCATTAGCCTTTTCAGACTTCAATTTCTGTTGGAGTGCCTATATCTTTAAAGTGGGCATCTGAAACCCACATTTTTAGAAATATTAGATATTTTATGAAGGCAACCCAAAATACTGTGTTTGCATTCCTTTGCCAGGTAAACATAGAAATGGTGTCCTTATCCAGGGTCTTCCTAGGGCTGGAGACAAGAAAACAGCTCATGTGCCACATGTTTACACAGTAACCGCAAGATGTCCTCTTAGCAACTGTGTGTTTTGTGCTCTGTGCTGTCATTACTGAGAAACCTCTCAAAACAAAACTGTGTTTTTGGTACTTTCAGACCACGGGTAGGGCAATTTCAATATAAATTTGGCTATTTTTCACAGTACACTTTCATTTTAAAATCATCCTGTTTTCTGAAACTTCACTTGTTTCTTTAAATGAGCATCAAAAGAGCTATGATTTTTTCTAAATATTTCAAAAACTCTGAATTTTCAAAGATGTATTCAACTTCAGAACCAGCAGATTTTCTTTATATTATAAAGAAATAAATACATTATGAAGAAATAAGTATAATCAATCATTTAATGATTTGCGTCTTGATAGTTCCCCATTAAAACCTGTGCTAAGAGAGTCTTAAAATTGTTTCTTCCTGTTTTTTTCTTCCAAGAGGTGTTATAACACTATATTTTGAACTGTTATAGATCTTGCAATGAAAGTTAATGAATTTAAAATCTATTATTTCAAAGATATACATGAAGTTCTCTAGCAGGAAACAAAATTGGATTTTAGATTCCATATTAAATTTTAACATTACAGTGAAGCATTTGAAGCCAATATCATGCTCAGAGAGAATGTCAGGAAACCAGAGCATGTACCCTCTTTTTGCTATTGAAATGACAAGCTCTTTCCAGATTTTGGTGCATGTTTACATGGTATTTCCTATATGTAGGAGCTTTTGCTAACAGAGACACTGTTAACTCAGTAACACATGGCAATACAGAGTAAGTTCTTCCTTGGTTAATATAGGCCAGAGCATTGATGGAGATAAAGTTCCTGTTAAAATTAGTATAAATTTTGTTCTTGTCAGGATGATGGATTCAGGACTAAGCAGAGTTCAGTATTCTATTCTTCAGCAAATGTTTATTCAAAAATCAGCTTTGAGATGTATTTTGTGTCAAGTTGAAAAATTATTCCCCCACCAGATGGGGACAGCAGTTTCCATTTGCTTTCAAGGGCAAATAATCTTTCCATGAAAATAACAGGATGACTACCTACTCTAAACTGTTGCTCCACACTGTCTAATGCTTTAAAGAAAAGTGTCTTTATTTTTCTCTTTCTAGGGGAATCTTTTGTGACCATATAAGACCAAACCAACTTATTCTAGAGAGTTATATTTAAAGCATTCCCTGTAATTTGAAAAGGTTCAAAGATATGAGTTAGGTATTTTCTTATAGGATGAAGTTTCTTTTTGGGGGTGGGGGAGGTATTTTCAGTTCTTCCTTTGACCATATAGTCACGCTTTGATCTTAAATAAGAAAAAAATTATCTTTCAATCACAAGATGCTTTTCCTTTTAATAAATAAGTTTATTATTATACGTAATTAACTGGCTAATCAAAAGGAAAAGTTATTAGTATGAAGGAAACAACTTGAGAAGATTTTCACTATCCTAGTTGAGCTAAGTGAAAACAATAAAATGTTAGCAGTTACTTTAATAAGAAATACTCAAAATCTGTAGAAGAAGTGATAAAATCTTCAGATAAATAAGTAACTCGGTTCTGCCTAAGTAATTTATAATTTACTGTCATTCTTATCAAGGTCCCAGTGTTACGATTTTTTTTTTAATTGGCACTTGTCAAAGTTACTTCAAAGATCTCTATGGACCAGGCATGGTGACTGGCATTTATCTAATCCCAATGGCTAGGGAGGCTGAGGCAGGAGGATCACAAGTTCAAAGCCCGCCTCACTCACTAACTTACTGATGCCCTAAGAACTTACGGAGACTCTGTCTCAAAATTTAAAAAATTAAAAGGGCTGGCAATGTGGCTCAGGGGTTAAGCACCCCTGGCTTCAATCCCTGGTACAAAAGAAAAATAACAAAAACAACTCTGTGGGAAAAAATCTATAAAACCTATTTAAAAAAAAAAAAAAGAAGAAGAATGAAAGCAGCCTTGCAATGAAGAATTTCAAAATATTTTAAGTCACATGATTATAACATTTTATCTTATGGATCCAAGTTTTAGTAGATGAAAAGAAAATCTAGTTCAGAACAAGCATTGATAGGTTTGCCTTCTGGGAGATGAATTAATTTTGTTTTCTATATAAGAAGTGAACAAACGACACTGTGATAAGGACTGTTGTTTCTCACCAAATCTCCATGTACTCCAATTCCCAACCTCCTTAATTAAAGGCCATATAATTAGTTAAGGTCAAGTATAATCACAATAATGTAAGTTGCTTCCAAACTTTTTTCTTTAAAACATTCTTTCCCCTTGCATTTTGTGAATATGAAGCACACATGTTTCAAATGATGGCTGTCATCTGAAAGCAAGTTAGATCTCTGAATTATTCCTTAAAAGACAGTAAATTGGACAAGCTGCCTGACCAACATCAGTCTTTGTAAAAAAAAAAAAAAAAAAAAAAAAAAAAATCTGTTGCATTCTTTAAAAATGGAGAAAGGCAGATAAAAATTATATCTTCCAGCTTTAGAATCAACTCTTACCTTTTCTAACTCTTTAAACATTAATTGAAAATTCAATTTAAAATCATCTCTTAAAAGAGGCTGCAATATCTTCTGAAGCAAAGAAAATAATTCATAGTTATCAAATCTTGCATTTGGGAAATACATTCCAAATAGGTAAATTAAAATTATTCTGTAGAAAAAGAAGACCAGATGATTGAAAATCTTTTTTTTTTCTTTTTTATTAGGTCTTCCAGGGCAATTTTGACAATGACACCCACAGAAAAAATGTCATCGACCCTCCCATCTATGCACGACACATAAGAATCCTTCCTTGGTCTTGGTACGGAAGGATCACACTGCGGTCAGAGCTGCTGGGTTGCACAGAGGAGGAATGAAGAGGCTGCACATCCCACAACACCCTTCTTTATTTCGCTGAAAGTATCTCCATGGAATAAACTGTGCTAAATCTGTAGGAAACTGAACGGGGTTTGTTTTCATGAAAAAGTGCTCAAATTATGGTAGGCCACTAACTGTCTTTTTAAGGAGGTCTAAGCCTGCCTTTTTGATTATTTGATTTTTTTTTATTGTTCACCTCTCTTAAGTAACCATCACATTAACTGTAAATTACTTTTCTCATTGTTTTTCTGAATTATTTGCACTGGTTGAACTACATTAGGGAAAGAAAGTAGCCTTCTTTTTATAGCAAAAGTTTTAAAAAAAGAACCTCATAGTTATCTGGTAAAAGTTGATAGAGCTTTTAAAATCAATACTCAACTAATTCTTATAAAAGAAAAACTATGATGTTAGCAATAAGGGTTTTTTTCTGTAATGACTGCATCATCCTATTTCCCTGTGCCTACCTAACATTGTCAGTGTTTATAACAGAATTAGAAGAAGAATCTGTAATATGCAGTACGAATTAATATTATGATTCTCATTTTACTTTCATTATTTCTAATTAGTGATTATGTAACTTTTTTTTCCTTTTTCTTTGCATGTGTATTCTTTACTTTTAATATTGCCTGGACAAGTCAATCCTTTTTTCCTAACTGAATTTTTCTCCAATTATTTGCCTGAAGAATATTCATATTTACTCATATATAAGGAACCTGATTAATGATTAGTAGATTGAACTATACTTAATATTGGTAAATTGAATATGAAATTTTATTTCTGAAGGAAGGTGTAATGAGGTAATTTCCAAATACTTCCTTTGTGAAAACCATGATGCCATTTGCTAAAAGAAACAACAAAAATCATTATGTACCTTTAAATTTAAATCTTCATTTTGATGGTATTTATAGTCTCATCTTTGAATTTCAAGACTAGAAATACTAGTCTCTCAATTTTTTTTTGTCTATTTAAAACAATTAGCAAGCAGATATTAACAAAGTGCTGCATAGCTTGGCCGAGCATACTCATGGTTTCTTTGTTCATCTCCGCATTTCCTGTGAAACTAAAATTTTATTGGTATTTGAAAATGATGGTGGTTTCCCAGGAAAGCACATTGTGTAGGTATTTGTAAGGAGCAAAGGATTTACTAATGACAAAGTCCTAAACCATTTCCAAGATGAAAATTGATTTCTATTTATTTTGCTTCAAAGGTCCTGAAAAAAATAAGCAATTATCATAACAATTTGTTACTGATAATGGAGGTTTCCGTGACATGTCTGTAAAATTAAAGCTTACATTGCCTCCATAAAAGTCCTCAACATCTAATTTATAAGCTTCACAAGTATTTATTTTATAAGGCTTAGAAACAGAATTATTGGAATTTTAAATTAAGGGTCCTGGAAAAGGAAGGATGGTATGTGTACGAATTGTTAAGGTCCCACACAACACGGCTAAGTTTTATTTCCTTTAATCTTTGTGCTGCATAACAAAAGCCACTAGACTGTTACTGTCCTGTCTGTCCATGTGTTAACAGCATTTCTTACTGATGTATATATGGAGTGGTCTTCAATCATAGTGAAGAATTCAAAGAGAAAGTCAATCACATTGACATTTTTAGTAAAAGCAAGTTAATTGGTCCAAGGGGACTGGCTGGCCACATATTGGTTCTATGCCCCATGCTTTCTACTTTAGGGCTTTATTGTGAAATTATTGATTTTTAAGCCTCAAAAATGGTAATTAGTTTTCAACATCTTCAAAACCAAAATTATTCTATTATTGATATTCTCTTTTTAGATAATATTAAATGAAAAAATATCTTTAAGTGGGCTAAAATTTTAAAGTAATGTTATAAATAATTACTTAAGATTTAAAAATAGACATACACTTAGTTATCTAGCCGATGGTCCTTAATTCTTTTGGATTTCCTGGCCTACTGAATTTCTAGATGTTTTCCTTTACAGATCATGCATGATTCTTCATTCTTAGGAGTATTTATTAAAAATTAAGAGTAATTCTTTGTGATAACTTACTTCACCAAAATTATTCATGTTCTCATGATATTTTGAATGTTTTTCTATTGACACCTGTTAAAAATATTTTTTCCAAGATAGTTGGTTAAAATTATATTAGTTATCTTTTGAAAGACACTAAGATGATTCCCCTGCTTGGGCGTGTTCTCTCTGATTGATGTGCTTTTCACAACATAGCATGTCCAATGGGGATTCTGTTTGTCCCTTGATGCCCAAAGCTGATGACAGTAAAGGGATTCTCACATGTAAAAATATTGATACTTATTCTGAAGTAGCCTTTATGTCACTTGTATCAGTGACATCAAAGTAAAGCAAATTTGTTTTATTTTAATTCTAAAACAAGTAGAATCTCATAAGCAGAAAACAAAAGGAATCACCTACTCTTCATTATATTAAGTAACTGCAATATGCTAATTTTAAAATTTATAAAACTCATGACTTAAACATCCCCATTGAATCTACATCTTATTTAAAGCATTTATTGTATTCACTAACTACAATTTTATGGTTGACTTTCTCTTTTGGAACAACTTCATAGTGGTTGGTGTGAATTTTGAAGATTTAGGGTACTAATGATTGTATCTTTGCTAGTTAACAAATTATGAAATATAATACTGAATGCTGGCTGTGATGTGTCAGGAAGAACAAAAATAACCAAGACACAGTAACCTTTACAAACTTTCAAGCTGTGTAATATTCCAATGTTGTTGTTTTTTTTTTCTTTGTATATATACTTAAATCACGTAGGATGTTGTAAAATCAGTATGACCTTGTCTAGTCTTCAAACTTAAAATAAACTTTTGAAAATCTGGGATACTTTCCAAGGAGTTATAATTAAACACATTTGTAAGAATACACAAATTGTCTTTGAGTGCCCACTACTCTTGACCACATGCTTGGTTTCTTTTTTATCTGTACAGATCAATTAAACTGATATAGAAAAAAAAAATAGAAATAACAATACCCTTGCAGAATATATTGATATGAGCTAAATTGGTCTTTCAAAGATTGCTAAAGTGTATACATCCTCACATTCCTTTAATTTGTAGAAATGTTACTAAATATTAATAATCCCAAGTCAACTTTTTTCCTCATGTATATTTAAAATGTTGTGTTCCAAGAGTGATGTGCCTGTAGTTAATCAGATGTTGCTATTGTTTCTATTATTCTTTCAGTTCATTATACTCAGGAATATAATGAGGTGAGCCAGTCAGTAGCAAGCAATCATATGACACTAATAATATATTTTCCATGTAACTTCAGCAATTGTTTAACTGAAGTCATAACATTTTGGCTTCTTCATAAATCCTCTTTCTGACTCTCTGGAAGTCACTAGGGAAATATTAAGTAGATGCACTTCCCACTTATTTATATTTTCTTAGGTCTGAAAAAAATTACGATAATTCTAAGATACTGAATACTGACTACATATTTGAACTTTCATGAGTTTTGATAGCTCTCAGTATTCACTTATTATATGTGTTTATTCATATATGTTCCTGTTTAATTGAATTTTAATATAAAAGTTTCAGTGGGGCTCCATTGTTTGACTAACACACACGCACACACACAGACACACATGTGTGTGTTACTTTAAATAAAAGTAATTATACACAAATATTTTCAAGAAGGCCAAAAATGAATTGTGACATCTGTATAGGACAAAAATTCATTTTTGACAACAGAATAATTATCCAACAAAATATTTCCAGCTATGAAGCTTTTTAAAGTTACTGGTTCAAGATGCAGAAATAATAGAAGCATTTAGAATTTCAAAGAGAAAAGCTTGGCCAGGTTAAAACTTGTTTTTAAAATGAATTAAGAATAACTTCATAAATAAAAATACATTTTATCTATATAAACTAAAATGTGTACCACATCAACTTTGAATACAAATCCCTAAAGTAAAAATTTTAGTAACAAAATATTAAATGTTTACTCTCAAAAAAGCAGTGGTTTCTATCTCTTTTTGAAAAGATTAGTTTTTTAATTAATAATAAATTAGTAGATTAATCATTTGTGAAAAACATTGCCTCTAGCGTTTGAGATGAAAAAGGATCCTTTTATCTAAACAGGTAAAATGGAGGATTAAACCAGTTTACTAGTTGAAAAATGTCTCAACTACCCTGAAACAAAATACACTGTCATTTGTCTTTACAAAGAAAAAAAAAATGCTTCATGTAAGTAGCAATTTTTCTATTGATTTTGAAGGGGGAAATAGGATTCCTTGATTCTATTGTAGTAAATGCCTATAATTCACATTGGATGTTTCAACTTCACTGCAAAATAAAGTGTTTTGCACAGTAGGCAAGTGGCACTTACTCAAAGAGCTATTTCTATTAGATGAATTTGGTGGCTGCAAGAAGAAAACATTTTTGGAAAAGACGTCTCATTTAGTTGTTTTTGCATAACTTGGCAGAAGTTGATTGAGTCATTTGAAAACACTAATGCTGTGGAAATATGGTGCAATAGCATCAGCAAATGGTCACCACATCTTATGATTAAGCATTGCATATGGTGGTTGCCTCTGATTTAATTTTATTGTAATCAATTCAGATACACGAACCACGCTCTTCCATATTTATGTAAAAACCCCATGGTGCCCTTCATATGCCCACCCATAAATATGTTAGCACTGATGATAAATTGCAACGTTAGCTCGACCTGCTGCCACCTGTATAGGAAGTGGTGACAGTGAGACTGATGACGCATTCAGACAATACTTCCCCCATGGCCAGTATGGAAACAGCTTTGTAATGAAACAGCTTTGTGATAATTTATAGAAGCATCAGGCCAAAGCACTTTTGAGAATTAACAGGAAGTCAGTGGTGAATAGACTGTGTGCAAATGATAGAGAAGGAATGCTTTCAGTGATAAATAACTAAGTGACAAATTAAACATAAATATACTCATATTTAATAATTCTTCCACTTTTAAATGATATTTCAGAGATTGAAAGGAAACATTAAAAAAAAAAAAAAAGAAGACTTTGTCTTTCAGGAAGAGAGTTTCTCAGACCAGTGGCCCTGGTAGACAGAAGCATCGGGTGCTGTACAAGGCTAATGGTAGTTTTCTGCCTGGGCCCAGGGAGGGGAAATTGAACAAAGGGGTTAAAAGTGACATATAACACAGGAAGCACTAAATAATCAACCTTAGGCAGCTTTACTTCCTTGGTTCTCAAGTTTCTGAGATAATAATACACTAAATAAATAAATACTGAAAACAGAAGTATCCCTAAAAAGAATTTGTTTTCAGTGGCATAAATACCTTGATAAGATACTTGGGCTTTGAGGACAGAGATCCAAGATCCATGTTTAAACAATAGTAAAATAATGGTTTTTAAACTGCCAATGATTGATAAATTGATGAATCAGGACTTGTTTTATTCATTTTTTCATTAAATAGACCAAGACACTAGAAAAGAGAGGAGTAGAGGGGAGAGAGAGGCAAGAAGAAAGAAATATGAGTGCACCATAAAAATTATTTTATAAACTATTTTATCACAATGATATTCCTGAGTGTGTATGTATTCTCAATCATAGTGTAAATTAGTTTTCGTTCTCTGAGACACAGTCATAAAAGTTAAAACCACTAGCAAGATGCTCCCTGAGCTTCTTTCTTCATGGGTACTGTCTGCAGGCTGCTTAGTTTTGGTACACTAGGCAACGATTGTGAGTTTATAAGGCAGAACTGGACAGATCCTGTCAATAGAGGTTGTTAAGAGGCTTGATAGGGAGACAGAAGATGTTTGGTGCCAGGAACTGTGTAAAGGTTTTTAGGAGAAAAAAAAAAAAAGTAGAGATAGTAAACATAGAATTGTGTGAATTTTTTTTTTAATGTGGTGAGCAAAGCCCTTTGCCATTCTCCCCATAAAATATTCTAATGAAAAACCAATTTCTCCCACATTACATTTCGTTATTGATTCTGTTAGGAAATATGTATCCAAGTATTGAATAGGATTTGAAGTTCGTCTTGGAGCATGAATCAAGGCTAACTGGAAAACTTGATATTTTGGGTGAAACAGAATGCAGACCCATGTGTTGGTTTTGATGTTTTAATAGGCTTGGATGTATTTTTAATTAGATTTTTCTGTAGTCACTTTGGTTTAAAAATTCATAATCTGAATTCCTCCACACCCTCATTCTAACCTCCTGCCCTATGTTTCAGAAACTCACATTACTAATTTCTTAAGTGTTTCCCTAACCAAGCTGAATATCACAAACATTGAGGCCTCTGAATTGTAATATTAGGTTATAATTCAGACTTGGTAAAATAGTAAAATGTGTTTTCAGATTCATTTAAGATATAAAGAAAATCTAATTGTCTAATAATTTATAACTAACACACTAAAGAAACTACCATATTAGTATTAGGACAATGTTAAATGATTCAAAATTTTTTATCAGTATGTTAATCATTCCTTCAGCCAACTTTAAGTATCTAATTGTCTCTGACCACTGTGTGATATTCTGGAAATACAGAAATGAAAGATTTATTTCAGGAACTCACACTCTAGAGGATGGGGCTGGTGATAAAAAGAAAACAAATAATTATGATGGGTGCTATGACAAAAATATGCTCCATGTGTGAAAAGAAGATACAGCAGAGGAACTTACACTAGTCACTGAGGTAGATCAGAGAAGAGGGAGTGACATCTAAAAAGTCATTAAAATTGCCAAAATTAATTATTTGTGATACACAAAATATTTAATTTATATCCATAACAATTCTAGGAATAATGGATGAACATGTTCTCTTTGCAAGAAAAAAAGAGAAACTGAAAGAGGTTAGGTTAGTCCTGGTTTCAGGGCTATGAGTTAGATCTTATGATATCCCTTGCCCAAGTTCAATATTTATTTTTTAAAAAGTCAAAGTACAATGAAAATGAGTTTCACTGTGGTAACAACAGGAATGATATTCCTCCAACCAAGCACTCACAAGTTGTTTACTATGTTTTTCATATGGTCTTAAATAATTGAATGCACCTGTATTACCTAAAAACATACATTTGAAATAATTGGTCAATGTATGAAGGGTTGATCTCATGAATGTATCTTTAAAAATACACAAATATCTGAACAGCTAATGAACTACTGTGAGATTCTTGATGGCATTAATTTTTTAAAAGGTGAGTAATAAACTCAAGATGTCAAAGCATCTGCTATAAAAACATAGCAAATAGATTATCCTCATGAGGAGAGCATGAGATCTTCAATGCAATAATCAAGAATATTTATATAGATGACAGCAGACTTACCAGAGTTCAGTTTATAATTTTTCAATTTTATGATGATATGAAACCCAGACATATTCAGTAGAAGTCATATTTCAAATTGTGGATTTTGATCTTTTTCCAGGCTAGCAATATGCCATATGATAATCTTCTGAGATACTGGGCAGTAGCAGTAAGCCACAGCTCTCAGTCAGCCATACAGTCAGGAGGGAGACAGCTGGTACTCCATAGAGTATAGTGCTACCTGTGTTTCTTGGATACAGAGTTTTAATAAATTACCTGAGCTACTCAGAGCTTTAGTATAAAACATGCTATGTGTGAGATGGTTTTTCCCTATTATAGACTATTATAAGTGTTCTGAACTTCCAAGGCAGCTATGGTGTTGGGTGTATTAAGTACATTTTTTTACTATGATGTTTTCAACTTACAATAATAGATTCATTCCCATCATCAGTTGAGGTGTAACTGTATTTAGGAAAAAAGAAAAAGATGCTAGGCACTGTGCCTGTAATCCAGCGGCTTGGGAGGCCGAGATAAGAGGATCACAAATTTAAAGCCACCCTCAGCAATGGTGAAGCACTAAGCTACTCAGAGAGACCCTGTCTCTAAATAAAATACAAACCAGGGCTGGGGATGTAGCTCAGTGGTCGAGTGCCCTTGAGTTCAATGCCCAGTACCAAAAAGAAAAAAAAAAGTGCTCTAAAGATAAGAAAGGTTTATCCATTTCAAAAAAAAGTGGGGGAGGATTCAAATAACACACACACATGTGAGTGCACGCACACATAACACAATAGAAAATCACCCTGTCTTGACTTCTAGTTCCCAAAATATATTCTTAACTGGAAGATGAACTGTAGCAAATAATGTCTTAGAAAGTCAAGTATGGTAACAACACAATTAAGGAGTCAACTTTCAACAATAGATTGGGCATTGTCTTTTTCACTCTCTGGTGACTTTTCAATTAGTAGAATTAGGAGCTTATCAGTCACAAATAACCTTGTTTGACCCCAAGTAATCAGTAAATTAAATTTCCATAATTTGATTTAAATACTTAATTCTCTGTACATTATTCATCAGTGAACTAGAATAATCTGAAAGAATCTTAGACAACCAGAATTGAGGGACCACTCACTCTGGAATACATTTTGTGTGTGTGTGTGTGTGTGTGTGTGTGTGTGTGTGTGTTTTGCTGGGGATTGAACCCAGAGCCTTGTGCATGCAAGGCAAGAGCTTCACCAACTGAGTTATATCGTCAGCCTTACATATGTTTTAACATTTAATGTCCTAAACAATTAAGAGCATGAAGAGGAAGCCAACAGAATGTGAGAAAATCTTTGCCTCCTGTTCCTCAGGTAGGGCATTAATATTCAGGGTATAGAAAGAACTCAAAATGCTTAACACCAAACAAACAAACAAACAAAGAAACACAAACAATAAGTGGGCAAAGGAACTAAACAGACACTTCTCAGAAGAAATACCTGGGCAAAAAATATATGAAAAAATGTTCAACACCTCTAGCACTTAGAGAAATGGAAATTTAAACTA
Organism: Urocitellus parryii; assembly: GCF_045843805.1. Taxonomy (NCBI): domain Eukaryota; kingdom Metazoa; phylum Chordata; class Mammalia; order Rodentia; family Sciuridae; genus Urocitellus; species Urocitellus parryii. Next base: position 67,218,520 of record NC_135531.1, on the reverse strand, counting down.
CACTGAGAATTCATCTTACTCCAGTCAGAATGTCAATTTTCAAAAATACAAGTAACAGTAAATGTTGGCAAGGATGTACAGAAAAAGGTACACTCATACATTGTTGGTGGGACTGCAAATTAGTTCAAACACCATACAACCCAGCTATCCCCTTCCTTACCATATAGTCAAAGGATTTAAAAGCAGTATTCTACAGTGACATAGTCACATCAATGTTTATAGCAGCACAATTCACAATACCCAAGTTATGGAACCGATTTAGGTGCCCTTCAACAGATGAATAGATAAACGAAATGTGGTATGTATACATAATAGAGTATTATTCAGCCTTAAAGAAGAATAATTTTATGGTGTTTGCCAGTAAATAGACTTAACTAGAGACTATCGTGCTAAGTAAAGTCAGTCAGTCCCCAAAAGTCAAAAGTTGAAAGTTTTCTCTGATATGTGTAAGCTAATCCAAAATAGGGGGAGGAAATTTTTTAAAAAGGAATAGAATAATTGTGCTACTATAAATGTTGATGTGGCTGTGTCCCTGCAGTATGATGTTTTTAAGTCCTTTGGGTATAAACCAAGAAAAGGGACAGCTGGATGAAATGGTGGTTCCATTCCCAATTTTCGAAGAAATCTCCATACTGCTTTCCAGATTGGCTACACCAATTTGCAGTCCTACCAGCAGTGTATGAGTATACCTTTTCCCCACATCCTCTCGAACATTGTTATTTGTATGCATAATAGCTGTCATTCTGACTGAAGTGAGATGAAATCTTAGAGTGGTTTTGATTTGCATTTCTCTAATTGCTAGAGATGATGAATATTTTTTCATGTGTTTGTTGATTGATTGTATATCATCTTCTGAGAAGTGTTTCTTCAGGTCCTTGTCCCATTTATTTTTATTTTTTTTTTTTTGAATTTTCAATATTTATTTTCTAGTTCTCGGCGGACACAACATTCTTGTTGGTATGTGGTGCTGAGGATCGAACCCGGGCCGCACGCATGCCAGGCGAGCGTGCTACCGCTTGAGCCACATCCCCAGCCCCCCTTGTCCCATTTATTGATTGGGTTATTTGTTTTCTTGGTGTTTAGCTTTTTGAAGTCTTTATATACCCTAGCAATTAGTGCTCTATCAGTGAAGTAACAAAGGGGAATGAAGGGAAGGGAAAAAGGAAGGATAGGATAGGGAAAGTCAGTGGAATGAGTGCACCACAGTGAATCTTTCCATCGTGTATGTCCACAGATACTAATTAAAAAATACATTAATAGCAGAAAGATCAATAGAGTGGAAGAGAGGGGAAGGGAGAGGAAGTAAGTGGAAGTACTGGGTACTGAATTAGAACAAATTATATTCCATGTTTTTTAATTATGTCAAAATAAATCCTATTGATATGTGTAACTAAAAAGAATCAATAATTTTTTTAAAATGCCAGGTGCATGGGGCACGCCTGTAATCCTAGCTGAGACAGGAGGATCAGGAGCTCAAAGCCAGCCTTGGCAAAAATGAGGAACTAAGCAACTCAGTGAGATCCTCTCTCTCTTAAAAAAAAAAAAAATAGGGCTATGGATGTGGCTCAGTGGTCAAGTGCCCCTGAGTTCAATCCCAAGTACCCCCCCAAAAAAACATTTAATATCCTAGATTATTATTCATCTATTATCTAAGTGTGTTCAAGACAGGGCTATAGGTGGGCTCAGTAGACCACAGCTGTACTCCTGGCAAGTTGGTAGGCTGAGGCAGAAGTATCACAATTTGGAGGCCTACATGAATAACTCAGCCAAATGGTATCTCAAAATAGTGTTTCACAAAGAAATGAGAATTTAATACAGTAGTAGAGTGTTTGCCTTGCAAGTACAGGTCCTGGGTTAAATCCCCAATGTCACATGGTGGGGGAAAGGAAGAAAATAAGAAAAAAAAGAAAGAAATGGTTGGATTACTTTCTTACAATTCTAACACAAAATGAATCTTACCTAATATTTACATGATAGCCAACTGTAGCTGAATCAGTATATTTCACTAAGTCAGAAAATTGGTAGTCATGGTCTTTATGTAATTACTACATTCTTATCCTTTCCATGAAAAAAAAAAAACTACCTTCTTTGCTTTCTCTTTACATTTTTAAAACACTATTTTGCATTGAATTATCTTCTGAAAACTGCTGTGAGGTATGAAACTGGATATAACAAGTTTAAGTGGTGAAAAGATCATTATGTGTCTTTTTGTTTTCTATCCTTAGTTGGCTTATTTATCAGGAGCACCTACAAGTCTCATGAATGTTCAATCTGTAGTCTGCTTTGAATACATGATTCTCTACTGCTTTCTCTACATCAGGTTATTCCAGGTCTGGTTGTGAGCCGGAATTCATTTCTCTCTTAAGCACATACTCATATATGTATCCCTAATTCCTTTTTTGAATTTTTTATTTGTTCTTTTTAGTTGTACATGACAGTAAAATGTACTTTGACATATTATACACACTTGGATTATAACTTTATGTACTCCTAATTCTTTCTTTAATTTTTTTACAGTGAGTTTAATGTTTTTATTAATGCATTAGAGTGATATATCAGGGTTCATTTTGACATAATCACAAACACACATAGAATATAATTTGCTCCATTTCATTCGCTGGTACTACCTCTTTCCCTCCCTTCTTCCTTCCACCTGTTACCCTTCCTCTACTCTAAAGGTCTTTCTTCTATTTATTTATTTTTTTAATTGGTCCTTTACAGTTAAACGTCAAGGTGAAATTCACCATGTACATAGCTTAATTTGGTTAATGTCATTCCTATTTTTTTTAAACCATCTTCACAGTGAATAATGACTTGAAAACTGTGCTGCTGGCATCATCTCATCCAAGAAACTTTCTGGATGAGAAAGTTACTAATGGCACAACAAAAAGAATCATGAAATTATCAAAGATAACACTTATATCCAGAGCAGCTGGGTAAGGTTGAACTGTTTGTATCACACACCAAGGAGACAATCCAGGGACACCATGCTAGTCAAATCCAGCCTTATTGTAATTTGGCAATAGAACATCCTGAAGAAGCTCTGCCCACAAGTAGAGCCTTCGCATCACATTCTCAGAGGATCCAACTTGTAATTAGAATCTTGTATGCTGTGCACCTTATAAGCTGGTTAGTTCTAATGCCTGCCTACCGTTTTCATTAAAGGTGATCCTCCAGTATGGAAGACTAGGAATATTTTATAATTATTAATGCATTTATCATAATCGGCAAATTATCCACTCTAGTAAAACCCTAGACATGAATGTGAAAACTGAAGTCTTAGCTCCCAGATTTCTCCCTCCGCTGATTGTGGTCCACATACTTGACCTAATATGAGTATAAAGGTCTTTTTTTTTTTTTTCTTTTTCTGGTTTCTACCTTTAAAAGGGGATAGAAGAGTTGTTATAAGAATGTATCGCCTGATTACTATGTTGGATCGAAAAAGAAATTTATAATTCTGGAATATTATTATTCATTCAATAAATTTCCACTGAAGGCTATTCAGTGTGCATGAATTTGAGGATCCAGAGAACCAAGTTGACATTCTGACTGAACTCAGAGGGCTTGCTAATAATGATGGCAGCACTTTGGGTAGGATCAGAAAAAGGAACTCATGTCTGTGCCTCCACCAAATGCAGCACCTCCTTTGTTGCATGTCACCTCTATATGTGCTTAAGACTTTGCTTCTGAACCTTAAGAAAATGGTTGACACTAACGAAATATTGAGTTGGCCACAATTGGCTTTTTGATATTATTTTTAAAACATTTAAGTTACTTTTGTCTTCCGAGCACATTAAATATTCTAACCAGGCATTTATCCAGAAATCCAAACAAAGCAAAGTATTTGTGCATTTTTCCTATAGCTTATGGTTTATGTTGCATATTTCCAAAATAAAAATGGACTGAAAGGAAGTATTGTATTTTTGAAAACTTAATAAGAAATTTCTCTATAACTTACATTAAGATACTCCCATAAATGAATAGGAGATGAGAATATTTTTTTATAATTTGAAGAGATTAAAAATATTAAAATCTTAAAACTACACACCTCGAAAATTAGCTTCTTGTGTGAGTACATTTATTTTTCTAATCACATAGAAATAAAGGCAATGTTTTCCCTACATAATTCTTATTTCTTTCTGTTGGAATTTCAGAATTTATGTAACACTGTCTAAGTAAAAACGTAATTGGCCTCTATCACAAAACTGAGCCCTGAAACAATAAAACTGTGACTGAGCTGAAATTTACTTTAGTGTCAAGATCATTTATTAGAAGTGGTTCATTTCAGTGACGTGGTTTCAGTATTATGAGTTAAGTTTTAATAAAACTAGTAATCCACTTGGGTGCTGTATTCTTACTTCTACCACCTACTTTGCTGAAAAGTCAGTTATTCAAAGCTCAAACATTCTGACATTATTCAAAGATAAAGATGCAGAAAATTTAGTAATATTAGCATGTGCTAATCTGGATGTTTTAAATTGTAAATTCTACTTAAGAACCTTAATCTCCAATCTATCCTTAGGGAATACAGCAGACATCCTACAAGATTCAGTAGCATCTCTCTTTCTTTTTTCCCCCCACTTAACAAATGCTTTATTTCCAGTTAAATAAACGGCAAAAAGTATATACTATTCTTTGAAAATTTCTTGTTACACAGTATATATATTATGATCCCACTTTTATTAAGAAGTTTGATAGTTTAGTACATATGTGTATGTAAAAGAAATGGCTGGCAAGGATAGTCATTAGGCTGCCTTGAACAGGCAAAAATATAACAAAATCCTATGACTCACTGAATTTACTTTTCAAAATTCTGACAAATTAGAATTATTTTCCAAAATGCATGTGCTTATTTTATAAATCTTTTCTTAAAATATGTAGAAATATAAATTATGATAAGAATCCAAATTGCAAATTAACAAAATGTCATCTCACAAATCAGAAAAAAGCTGAACGGGCAAATGAAAGGTCTATGAATACTTAAGGATGTATTTTAGAAAATGTTTCTCTATGTTAATTGGTAAGATGGTTGTTTGAAAGTACTACTGAACAAATATCAAACATCAAAGAACTTGGTCAAAACTTCTGATACTATAAAAATGCAATTACATTTTTGAGAAAAGAATCTATGAGAAAGGAATAAAGCAGAAGGAATCACTGTAAAACTAGAACGTGATTGGTTATCACTTAGCATAGGCAAAATGATCCTCCCTTCATGTGCTCCACACAATACCCTGGAAATATTAAAAACTTGCCCTTCACACACAAGGTCACAGGACTTGAGATTGAAACCCAGTCCCTTTGGAGCAAGACAGAGAAGTATCATGGGAGCATAAGGTTAAGTGAGAAGAAACTGTTCAGTGTTTCTGCTGAGAGCCATTGCCAAGTAGGAATGATGCATGGCATGACCCAGGTCATTTGCAGTGACATTGCATGTAAGGTGACCTTGCTCAAGGACCAGGGCGGATCGGGTTTAAGGGCGGATCAGGGTTTAGGGCTCTCCTTGGGTTTAGGGCGGTTCCAGGTTTAAGGTGTATCCTGCTGGGAATAGGGTGTATCCTGCTGCCTCAGGCTCGCCTGCTCCTTGAGTTCCCCTTGAGTTCTCACGGGATTCAGAGAGTATTTTTGGGATACAGAGCCTAGTGGAGGTGTGGATTTTGCCCAGAATGTGTGTATAAAGTGCCGGTGACAGTTCGAGAATAAAGAGTTGCTGTTTGAATCTACAAGGTGTGTGGTGGCTTGTGATTTTGTGCCCAGCCAGACTGCGGCATGTTTCCATTCTTTTTTTTTTTTTTCTTTTTCTATATTCATGCCACTTGGGGCTGGGGTTGTAGCTCAGTGGTAGAGCAATTGCCTAGCATGTGTGAGGCCCTGAGTTCGATACCCAGCACCACATAAAACTAAATAAACAAAATAAAGGTACTGTGTCCATATACAACTAATAAAAACAAAAATGTTCATGCCACTAGAGTGTATTTTGACATATTATACATACACAGGGTATAATTAGAATCCCATTCTTATATTTGTGCATAATGTGAAGTTACACTTGTCATGTATTCATATGTGAACATGGAAAAGTTATGTTCTATTCATTCTACTGTCTTTTCTATTCCCATCCTTGCCTCTCTTCCCTTTATTCCCCTTTGTCTAATCCAATGATTCTTCTCTCCTCTTTTTATTGTGTGTTAGCATCTGCATATCAGAGAGAACATTCAATCTTTGGTTTTATGGGACTGGTTTACTTCATGTAGAATGATAGTATCCAGATCCATCTATTTGCTGGCAAAAGTCATAAAGTCTTTTTTATGGCTGAGTAATTCTCCACTGTGTATATATACTAGAGTTTCTTTATCCATTCATCTGTTGAAGGGAACCTAGGTTGATTCCATGGCTTAGCTATTATAAATTGAGCTGCTAGAAACATTAATGTGGTTGCATCACTGTAGTATGCTGATTTTAAGACCTTTGGTATATACTGAGGAGTGGAATAACTGGGTTGAATGGACGTTCCAGTCCAAGTTTTCTGGGAAATATCCATACAGCTTTTTAGAGTGGTTGCACCACTTTGCAGTCCCACCAGCAATGTATGAGTGTAACTTTTTCCTCACATCCTCACCAACCATTATCATTACTTGTATTTATGAAAACTGACATTCTGACTGGAGTAAGATGAAATCTCAGTGTGGTTTTAATTTACATTTCTCTAATTACTAGAGAAGTGGAACATTTTTTCATATATTTGTTGATATTCATATTTCTTCTGTGAAGTGTCTGTTCAATTCATTTGTCTATTTATTGATTGGGTTATTTGTTTTTTGGTGTTAAGATTTTTTTTTTTTAGCTATTCATATGTCCTGGAGATTAATGCTCTATCTCAGGTGCAGGTGGCAAAAATTTTCTCCCATTTTGTAGGTACTTGGTTCACATTCTTGATTGTTTTCTTTCTGTGAAGCAGCTTTTTAATTTGATTCCATCTCATTTATTTTTCATTTTACTTCTTATGCTTTAGGAGTCTTGCTGAGGAATTCAGTTCCTAAACTGACATGTTGGAAAGTTGGGCCTACTTTTTCTTCTAGTAAGTGTGGGGTCTCTGGTCTAATGCCTTTGTCCCTGATCCAACTTGTGTTGATAATTTTTGTGCAAGGTGAGAGATAGGGTTCTATTTCATTCTAGCAGCATGTCTCGATAAAAGAAGAATTCTTCAGCTTGTGATACACCCTCTTTAGATTGATATACCCAAGGTGTCCATGCGTGAAAAAAATTAGTAACTTCACCATCATCAGTTTATGAAATTTTCCCCTCTAAAAGAGGAACCCCAAGTTTGGGAATCAGACAATGCTTCTGAGCTCAAACCTTCTCTGAGCAGCTTATTAGGAGTTTTTTCCTCTTGGGTTGGAAGAAAATACTTAGACACACATACATAGTTCATATTTATATGTGAGCATATGCGCAAGTGCACACGCATGTGCCCGGTCGCGCGCGCGCGCACACACACACACACACACACACACACACACATACACACATACATAAAATCCTGTAAGTCTCTAAAAATATAAGTCTCTGAATGTATTACCTTTCTGGTTTAAAAAAAAATATGTTTTTAAGGGAATCACTAATTCACCTCAACTCTCCTATTGTCCCTAACATGGGTTTCAAAGTACAAAGATAAATCATAAAAAATTTAAAAGATAAAAAAAAGGAAGATGTGGAGGAGGAGGAAAAACGGAAGGCAAGCTGGCTACAGTTCTGGAAAAGCCCACTGCACACAGAACTCCTTTAAAACAGCTTGCTCCAGGGACAGACAACCACAGCTTTCAAGGAGCCATTCATATTACTGTAGGGAGTGTTCATTGTGGCAGCATCTTTCCAAGGACTGCAGCTCCTGAGCTGTGCCAAGCATAACTTCTCAGTTAGAGTCCTCCTCAACACTGCTGCCAATCACTCAGCCAACTGGAAGACCGTTACTTTGCCTAACAGAGCAGATGTCTAGAAACTTGTCTTTGTGAGAGACTGTAGATCAGTGTTACTTAAGTGGAACCACAGAGAAATATGGGATTTATAAAGGAATTCTCGCCTAGCAATCTGAGGAAGAAAACAGCCAGGCCATGTATTTTGCTCTTGCCCTTTTTCATTCTTGTTTTACAAAAGAAAAGATGGTGGGGGACCATTATCTAGATGTACTGGAAATGGAAGGACGGTGCTTGAAGGTCTGTGAACCTTCTCATTGTGACAGGAACTACAATACTATTTGATGTGTGTGCTAATGAAATATCTGACATTTTTCCAAGTCATCCTAGACAATAGGATTTATAATATAGTATCAAAGAAATAAATGGATTCATCTAGTAGGAGCAGATTCCACAGAATTTCAACCCCTCCTTTCTGGTTCTTAGAGGTCTGTGCAAAAGCTCACATACTATTTTTCTTTGCATGGCATTGTGGCATCTGTCATTTCTGCCATCATTCAAAAAGCTAATAATTGGTTTTAATATATTAGCATCATTGTGGCTATTCCTAGATTGCTCCAACAAAACCTGTGCTGGTGTCAATACAAATTTCCTTTGTTACTTATTTACCTCTATTACTCCTTTAGTAGGCCACCTCTTCTTACTGATCTTACTCTTGAAGACACAATCTCATGCCAGGGGGCACCCAATCCATGTTTCCAGGTAAAGATTCCTAAACCATATGCCTGGAGATGACTGGAATGCCCATGGTGCTGTCCTCCAAAATCACTTTCCATTCAACCATCGGGCATGGTTCCATTCCCATCTCCTTTTAAATTTGAGTTCTCCCTTATTTCTAGTGGGGTAGTTCTTTTTCTACCTAGCAAGCTGTACCTAGGGGAAGATGACCTTTGGGGGTCCTGCCCTCGGTGAATAACAGTCTCTAGAACCTGCTACCCTGTGTATTCCTTGCTGTCTTTCTCTTGAGACCCACAGAAACTCATTGAAAGAGTTCTCTTGTTGGCCTCCATGCTCACTAAGACAGATCTGAATTGGTACCAGGTAAATAAAGTTCAGGCTCTTGTTCAGAATTCTTGATATGCTATAGAGAGTTCCTGAATGAGTGGAAAAACATAAAAATTGAAATGGATCTCCAAAGAGTTAGTGAGAGAGAAGTTTTATTTGCTTTTTGAAATATGGAAGTAATTAAAAGTTATCTGCCTTTAAGATCTCCTTATTACAACACATATTTAGTTATATTTCTTTTAGGCAAGGCTAAGGTCAAGAAGCATGTATAAGTCTGAAAAATAAAAAAGTGGGAAATACCTGAAGGTATGCCCAGTAGTGTTGGGTGATAATTCCATTGGTGTGGTTATAAGAAGTGTTGTACAGTATGAAAAGAAACTGGTTATGGTGTAACATAACTTGGGTAAGAGAAACTAATTTTTCAAGGAATACAAATCATAGACAATAAGGTTACATAACATCTTCACTGGGGAGGCACAGGTTGGGCATGAGGGGTGGGGAGTGACTGTGAAGGCAAGGGAGGTGGTCCAAAGTGGAGAGAGTTGCCAATTTATCAGACACCAGTGAGGGTTTGGAAATGCTTGAGATACCAGCTATCGACTTGAGTTAGTAAATATTTTTGATGGCTTTATTCATCTAAGAGTTTTATTCTTGGAACACCCTGACTTTTAACACCACCACGGTCTCCACCAACTGCAGTAATTTCTGCATCTGGAGCAATAAAAATTTGTGCCTCAGACAATGAAATCCCCTATCCTGTCTATTCTCCTTTGAGAATTTTTTCTTTTAAATAATTTGTTTCTTTAAAAAAATATATTTGTAGTTGTAGTTGGACGCAATAGCTTTATCTCATTTATTTAGATTTATGTGGTGCTGAGGATTGAACCCAGTGCCTCACACAGGCTAGTCAAGCACTCTACTACTAAGCTACAACCCCAGCTCTGCAATGATTTCTTAATGTGTTCCTTTGGAGAAAGAGTTGCCCACCTACAACTAGTAAAACCGGTCCCTCAGGAGGGAGGGAGGGGGGGAGAGAGACAGACAGATGTGCGCGCACACACACACACAGAGAACACGTGTGCATGTTTGTTGCCTGCCTTCCTTGCAGTTAGTAGAGTATGCTTCTTACATCCCCACACAAAATCAGAACAGTCATTTTGTTCTGAGAAAGGCTTGGGGTGCAATATTAAAAACCATTGGGATCTTTCAGGTTGTAATGTATTTTGACTGAGTGAGTGAGCTTTTTATCTCTGCCTCAGTAACCTCTGCCTTATCACTCTGCAGGAGCCAGCTGCCTTCCTTCAGGTGCCCTTCTGACACCCGCAGCAGACAGCCCTCTCCCCTCTATCACACATTTATTCAGACTTCCTTACAGTGAGGAAGCTTTCGCAGGCTATTTACTCTTGGAGGCAGAGGAAAAGTCCTTGCTTCAAAGATAGAGCTGCTATTTCCTGCAGTCAGACCCACGTATTCTGGAAGAGCACATTGAAGCATGATAATCAGATTCCTTCATGCTCCACATTAAATAGCGACAGGCATGGAGTTGTTCAAAAGGTGTACAACCAGTATATTTCATTGCAATATCTACACATTAATGTAGTTGAAAGTAGATTTAGAAGTGAGGATTAGATTTAAAGCACTACCTCATGACTTCGCATGAATTTGTCTGGTTTAGACCAGTCTGTTCTAGTTGTGCGGAACCACAGCAATAAACAGGCCATTCATAAAGCATAGAGTGTGTGTTCATTGTGGCAGCATATTTTGGTTAAAACCTTTTAAAATATGCCATGAGGAATTTGGGCATCAATCCATCTCAAACCCTTGTGCTGTCTCAGGGGTGGCCAGTATAAAGACATGTGCCAAAAAGGCCATGTGGGTTAATTTTAAGATCACTTTCCCCTACCTTGTTTATGATTTTATTCACTACCACCTACATAAACCTACCTACAAAATCCCACTATATGCCATCCTATCCACAGCTTCCCAAGAACTGACATAATAAAGCCCTTTCTTTGTGTAAACTAAAACTGGAATCATTACTTAGACATGAGCTTATAGTCTCCTAATTTATACCCTATCATGTCACAAGAGAAGATATTAGATTCTTGACATTCTTTTTTATAATGTCACCAATCCCTGTAACTAATATGAGTTTTGAAAGAGTCCATTGTCTTGGGCTATGTAAGAGGTCAAAGAAAGAGTGTTAATTGACAAATAAATATTATATAAAATAAGAATGTTTAGTTCTAATATTTACGGCATTTATTATGTGCCAGCACTAAAGGAAGACCTCATATATGTATCACATTTAATTCTAACAGGAGGCTTATGAGGTCAATAGTAATAATATCTCTATGTTACACATGAGGAAACTAAAACACACCAGTTTAAGTATTCTAATGTTGTAAAGTAAAACCAGGCCACAAAGCTTGGAACTTATGCTCTGAATCACTGTTTTTGTGACAAGCTTCCATTCAGTCATTAAACAGTCTGCCTTCTATACTATGCTAAATTAACTAAGACATTGAAAGAAAACAAAACTGGTTTGCATGTCAAAGTTTATTTTCAAAATCAGTTTTTAACTTTAGTAGTACATATTTCCCCTAATGTCTTCTGCTTTAACATAACCAGAATGTACAAAACTCTGTTCCACAGACCCTTTACATAGGGTTTGTATATCTGGAGTATTCCTGAGAATCAAGATATATGGAATCTTGATTCCCAAATGTTGACCACAGGGATATTAAAAACATCTTTCATTTAAGGCAAAGTTCTGGACGTGGGATAAAGCAGATAAAACCAAATACATTGACTGTGACTTTTTCCATGAACACCAAATGGATCAGCATAGCCTAAGATGTCAGGAAGCAAGTGTCAAAGGCAGCTGTCGGTGTCAGATAAACTGCAGGACATCTCCACACCCAGAGAAAAAAGACACGCTTGTTTTCAGGGACTACACTGGTCCAATTCCTTCCTATCCTTATGGTGCTAGTCTGCAGATTTCCTCCTTATCTTTCAAGTTCTAGAAATATAAGACAATGACTGCAGCCTGTCAGGGACTGTTTTTCCAGCTTGAATCCAGTAGCCAAAGGCATCTGTCTCATGCTGTTTGATTTCCTGGTCCTCCTCCCCTACCCACTACAGCATTGGCAAAGGCATTTAAATTGCAAAAAACTTAGAGCACCTCCAACTTCATCCTGCTCTTTGGCCAACAAAACCTCCCTTTCATTCAGGATCCCTCTCCCCAAGAAACAGAAACTCCTGAGTTCCAACTTTTTCCTGATTATGCGCTGTTCATTTTGCCTGTGACAAAACTAAGGTTAGAGGGATGGAATGTATTCTCCTTCAGGCCAATATGATAAAACGGAATAATAAGTACTCTGGAAGACCCAAGGAAAAATTAAGCATACCAGGAAAAATTGTTGCCAGTCCAGAAGAACACCACCAAGGTGGTAACATTAGAACTAGACCTTAAACAATGAGTGGTAAGATATATATATATATATATATATATATATATATATATATATATATATGAGAGAGAGAGAGAGAGAGAGAGAGAGAGAGAGAGAGAGAGAAGACTTCATTCCAAGAAGAGGCTACAGAACATGTAAAAACACCAAATGAAGGTTATTCAGTGAAAAGGGAGAACTCAGATGGTAGAAGAGTCTATCCACAGGCTAGTGACAGAAAATTAAGATGCTAGGTGAACTGAATCTAGATTTGGAAGAATCTTAAATACCCTCCTCAAGGGTAAGGGACTTATCTTTAAGCAATTGGGAGCCAACAAAGACTTTAAAACCTGAATCTTAGAATGCAGGCTTCACTGCACAATAAAGAATGAAGTAATTGTATCTTCTAGGGAAATAACATGCTGTTAGAGTCCCAGATCCCTTTTATCTTGTTCTGCAATCTTAAACATGTACCCTCAAATGATTGACCCAGTCCCCACATTCATATCTGTACTCCAGTCAGCCAGAAATGAGAAAGGAACATGGCAGAACATAGTCCACAGATCAGAACTTATACCCATCAGTTCTTTGTATAACCTCTGGGACAAAATTTTGTCACATTTCATTCCAAAGAAAGCAGTGAAATGTATTCTCCAGCTAAATGTCTATTTTATGAAAGAGGGAAGAATAAATGTTAGAAAACAGTTAGCAATCTCTGCTTTACAAAAGTATGTAACTAATGTAATTTGAAAAACATTTTCTTAAAACGTGAATGGAGCTTGGTGCAGTGAGTGGTACATGCCTGTAATCCCAGTGGCTTGGGAGGCTGAGACAGGAGGATGGCTAGTTCAAAGCCAGCCTCAGCACTAGTGAAGTGCTAAGCAACTCAGTGAGACCCTGTCTCTAAATAAAATACAAAAGAGGGCTGGGGATATATGTCAGGGTCGAGTGTCCCTGACTCAATCCCAGGACCAAAAAAAAAAAAAAAAATGAAGGGAGAAAAGAAGGAGATCAACTAATAAAATGCTAAACAGCCTGCATGTGGGCTGATGCACTGAATTAAAGCAGTAAACTAGAAATAGTAAAGAGTAAGACTGTGTTGTAAGCCATGTATCAGAAAGCTGGCAGATCCAGTATTGAGGCAATATCGCCAAAAGCATGGCTTTCTGCCCATGTTACTAAATTGCTCCATTGAGCAGCAGAAGCCCAAGAAGAGCCACTTCAGGCAATCCTCTTTGTGATCCAATATTAATTCATGCTCTCTTCTGGTCACTATGAACCCAGTGTTCCACTTTGCTCAGTATCACAGTGCCCTCCTGAGCCCAAATAAGTGCATGGGGCTCAGCCTTGACCTGATGAGCACATTCAACAGAGGTGGTAATTAGCAGTTTGAGCTTCATGCACTGTGCCTTTGGGGCACTTCACTCTATAGAGTAATTCTGGCTGAACTGTTACCAACATTTTTATTTTCCAGACTGACTGATATAATACACTGTGAATTATGAACTCATAAAGCCATTTGATCATGTTCTTTAGTGTACAGAGGGAAAAGCATAACCTTTGCCCAGCTGTCTGATGATTCCCAAGATCTAAATTAAGCATGTATATTCATGATTCACTGCTAATATTATTTGGCTACAAGTCAAGAGTTTTTTTTTTTTCCTCCTCTGTATATACATGCAAATAAGAATGTAGAACATAGGCCTATGAAGTGTTACAGACTTTCACTTATCTTTCCAAAGCCTTGATGCATATTTTTTATAACCAATGTGCTTGCATTCATAATAAAGTGGATGATTTCATGAATGTAACCAGAGATTGATCTCATTCAGACATCTCACATCTCTAAATACATCAGGAAGCTACCACAGAGATGACTTCTGCCTAAACAACAAATGGTTAATTTGGCTCAAAGCGCTTTCATCCTCTTTGATCCGCTAAGGAAGTTCTTCTCTGTGTCTGTAATATCCCTCCTCACTTTTTTTTTTTCACCCGGAAGTCCCATTATCTTTGTATCCAGCAGATTGAATGATCGGAAAGATTGGGTAAATAGATTGTGTAGCCTCCTAGTTCCTTGGATTCCCCATGTCTACCCAATCCTCCCCTTCCCTGAAGAGAGCTACTGTACTTCACAACCTTATCCCTATCAAGCAAGATGAGTCTTTTGGTATTTTAAACTTTAATACCATATTTCCTCTTCACAATCCCCTATTCGTCAGGATCTTGAGTTCCTTATTCTGTTGTAATTGTTCTTTGTTCTTTTCAGATTTGTATTCCCTATACTACCCTAGACCTCACCTCACCAGCCTCCTGGACTCTTCAAACCAGCATTTATTAAGAGCCTGGCATTTAGCATATAGTGATTAATATTTGTACCCAGTGATTCTGGAGACTGAGGCAGGAGAATCACAAGTTTGAGGCCAGCCTCAGCAACTTCGTGAAGTCCTAATCACCTTTGTGAGAGCCTGTCTCAAAATAAAAATAAATAAATAAATAGAACTGGGGATAGGCTAAGTGGTAAAGCCAATCACTGGTTACAATCATCATCACAAAAAAGAATAATATTTGTGTTATAACTGAATGAATGACCCTCTCCTCCTGTTTTCCCCATTATTCCAACATACTGATCCTAAATGTCTCTACCCTTAAGTTAGTCCCAAAAGTTGCCTCACCAAGGCAGATTTCTGCACTGATAACACACCAGGAGAAAGTCACTGTGCTATGAAGATGGCTGCCATGATAAATTCATCTCTAGTTCTTCATGAACTCCTCATGTAGTGTTGTTCAATAACACTTGTGCCTCAATTTGGCCATCATTATCTCCCATGCACCTTAGTTTTATTCTAATCTAAGCCCTCACTCCTTTCTTCAGTCCCTCAGCCTCATCAAGAACCCCTTACTCAGCTGGGTGTGGTGGTGCATGCCAGGAGGCTGAGATAGGAGGATCATGAGTTCAAAGCCAGCCACAGCAAAAGCAAGGTGCTAAGCAACTCAGTGAGACCCTGTCTCTAAATAAAATACAAAATAGGGCTGGGGATGTGGCTCAGTGATCAAGTGCTCCTTAGTTCAATCTCTGGTACCAAAAAACAAAAAACAAAAACAAAAACAAAAAAACCACTTATTCAGAGAAGAGGCAAGTAAGGTCATTAGTGTTCCCAATTCCCTCATCCTCTGGCTGAGAGGGTCGCACCAATACAGCCTCTGAACCCTCCACTCTCAGAAGCAGCACCCCACTTGGCCAAAACCACCCCTTCTGCCTCTACTCAAAATCCACAGACCCTATCTAACCCACATTCTTCCTGGGCCCTCTATAATTCCCCTTCTCTATTCTCTCTCCTGATCTTAAACCTCTTTGTATTGTAAAGTGAAAAGACATGAGTTTCAGTACTAAGCTTACATGAATCAATTTGAAGAGAAGCTTTGTGTTATCTCTGCCTTGATCACCATACATGAGAAGTGGGAAAAATAATAACACTGTGCTCTTGATGAATGAGGCTTGCCATGAGGAATGTGCAATAGGCTGTGTAAACACGACACACCAGCAATCCTCTACACTCCTGCTTTCCAGTTGCTACCACAGGGCAACAAACCACTCCAAACATCAATGTTGTGAAATGATTATCTTTTTATTATGATCAATTGTTTGGTAAGTAGTCACCTATTTGAATAAGACATAGCAGGTGAGAATTATATATTACCAAACTTTTAACAGATAATTTACATGTATTGCTTTTTTTCTCAACAAACCCTAAATCTATGTTAAGCTGATCCCTGCCTCTACTACTCCTCTAACATCAATTACCAAATCATCAAATTTGGTTTTTAATTGTGTACTAGGTTTGATTATTTAATCATAAATGTTGTGTACAGTTTTTCACTTATCAGACAATGATCTTTCCCCCATATTTCTCATTCACTGATTCAACAAGCATTTATTGACTGCCTGTTCCTCACTAAGCAGCATTCTAAGTGCTGGACTAAGCAATGACCAAGAGACCCATACTGTAGGTTGCTGCAATTCCCCATACCATTACGAATGCAAATTGTATTTAAAATGTAAAATAAAATAAAAATTATGGAATGATTAGTTTTATATACTACAGTATGGGTCACTGCACTCACATTCAAGTGGAATCACACTGTCTTTCTAGTGGCAATTCATTGTTATATATATTTTTAAATCATCTCAGAAACTTATCTATGTTTGTTTTAGTCAGCTTCTGTATGGCTGTGACCAAAATGCTTGATAAAAACATCTTAGAGGAAGAAAAGTTTATTTGGGGTTCACAGTTTCGGAGGTCTCAGCCCATAGATGGCTGACTCTGAGCCTGAGATGATGTGTAATATTAGGGCAGAGGGCATGGCAAAGGAAAGCAGTTCAGGACATGGTGGCATCAGAAAGCAGAGTGGGTGATGCTGGAAGGAGTTACAAGGAAGGAAGATGCGACCTTCCTGGGCACAGTGACCCATCTCCTCCAGTTTTGTCCCCCCTGCCTACAGTTAATTTATTCAAAGAAGGATTGATTGATTAAGTTAACAGCTCTCAAAATCTAATCATTTCACCTCTGAATATTTTTCCATTAACAAGATTTTGAAGGGCACTTCATATCCAAACTGTAGCACTATTAGGGTTTTAGGGTTCTCCAAAGATATCTCTCTCTCTCTCTCTCTCTCTCTCTCTCTCTCTCTCTCTCTCTCTCTCTCTCTCTCCATTCCTGTATCTCTGTGTTAGATATTTCCAAAGAGACAGAGACAAAAAGATTGATTTTAAGGGAATTAGCTTATACAAGTTTGGAGATAGTAAGTTCAAAATCTGCAAGACAGGCCATAAGAGGCCCAGCAAGAGTTGATGTTGCAGTTCAAGTCCAAAGGCAGTATGTTGGCAGAATTCCCTTCTTCTAAGGAAGTCAGTCTTTTTCTATTAAGGATTTTAACTGATTGAATGAGGCCTACCCATATTACAAGTGAATTGCTTTATGGGTCTACTGATTTAACTGTTAGTCTCACCTAAATAATATCTTCACAGAAACATCTGGGATAATGATTGACTGTGAACTAATCAACTTGACACATAAATTACCCATCACATATCACTCCTTGTCACCTTGGTATCTATGCATATTTCCTTAAGCCACACTTAATCGCCAAATAAAGACATAGCAAGATCTTATTTCTGCCTATCATGATACAACTATCTCAGATGAAACAGAAAATGCACTAATCTTACCCCAGAAGAGGAGGCAAGGTCCTTGCATGATATCTTTGATATACTAAAACTATGATGTGAAATTAACATTCATTACACACAAGCATATAACAATCTGCTAAACACATACATATTAATAACAAGATAAGGGAGAACTACTGGACAATTAGAGTTCTCAAATCTATAACTAGTCCTGTGATCATAGATATAACTACCTTCTTCTTCTTTTTTGCTTCAGTGGATGTTGTTTTTTACCTGTTGGGTGATCCACTTTATTTCTAAATGGTCTAATCCAATTGGGTCAATCCTGCTGAATTGAATAAATTATTACAGATTTCCATTTACCTTAATACATGGGAAAAAAATCTACGCTTTCCCAACATACTCTTCCCTGTCTCCATTATAGAATAACAGTCCAATTTCCCACTGGTAGTCAAGATAAGTCACTCAAGCCAGCAAGTATCTTCCTTCTCTGCCTATTGATTCAGATGAATGAAGAGCCCTAAAGGGGTCAACTGTCAGTCTTAACTTCCAGGTTAATGGAATCATTGTATCTCTGGTGTAAACATTCTTATTTTGGAACTGAAATCTCCTCCAGCATAAAATGTGATGATGAGGACAGAAAGAAAAAGATTTGCTTGATACAAAGAGTAATAGCAAGTAGTACAACTTTGATTTCCACCTCGCTATTTCTAAACCCATGAATCCTAACCATAGAGAAAGCATCAAATATTGGGTATCAATTTAGAGTCTAAATTTAGAGTCTATGTGGTCTACTGGAAAAAGTTGCCCCATCCCTGAAAGGTATTGCTATCTAGCTAACATTGCAATTGTCTTCAAATGCCATTCTACTGTTCTACCATGTTAGCTGCTTCAGGATGACAGACAAAATGGTAAGATCAGCAAATTCCATGAGCATTTTCTCATTGCTACATCATAGCCTTTGATAAGAGATATTCTCTCTCTCTCTCTCTCTCTCTCTCTCTCTCTTCTTTTTTTTTTTTAAAGACAGTTTAGGTCTTAGTGCAACCCACAGTTTTTTTTTGTTTTGTTTTTTTTTTTAGTTTGTAAGTGGCATAGTTTAACAAGTGCACCCTCTACCACAACATTCACTAAGCTTTATGAATCTCAACTAAATGGAGGAAGGTCAATTAAACCACTGAGCACTTTTAAATAGAAACAGAGACTTGACTTCAAATCTAATACCCAGTCAGCTTAAAGACACTTCATTTTTACCTTCTGTAAAAATTGGAAGAGTTGCTGCAATTCCCCGTACCATTATGAATGCAAATTGGATTTAAAATGTAAAATAAAATAAAAATTATAAATGATCAGTTTTATATACTACAAAATGGAATGTATGAAATTTGAAATCATTAACATGTATAATTTAAAATCATTAGTCATTTGAATTAAATAGACTATTTTTTCATAAAGAGGAAATCATTATGTAACCACAAGAGAAAGATCTATTGACACACTACCTTTCTAAGTACATTTAATTCTAAAGGTCACATTCTCTAAATATTTCCTACAAACTAAATGTAGGCCTTTATGAACCAAAGCAAACTAAAGGACCCTCTGATGTGAGCAAAAATAATCTGTAAACTGAGATTTAACCAAAGGGTATGTTTAATATATATCTATAAATACAGAGTAGGGAATATGAACTGTAAAATCAAATAAACTCACTGTGACTGGGGGAAAAAAAAGTCGCATGAAGACTTACACAAAGACATTTTAGGTGTTCTTATATACTAAGATACCTTTACTTAAGGGAGGGTGAAGCCACAAATATTTTCCATTTAGCCACAAAAATGTGTGGGTGTGTGCATGTGCACGTTCACATGTGTATGTAAAGTGCCTATAGAGATAGAATGTCAATTAGAAATAAAGGACCAAAGAAAAAAAATCATCTAATAAAAGATCTGTTCCCTTTCTGTAGAGCAGCTAAAGCAAAAATGATCAAGTGTCTAAGATATCCTCCTACTTCATACATGGCAATGAAGTATGGCAGAGGGACACCCGATGAGTAGGATCATGCTGCCTATCAGCACTGGAAAGGGAATTGAAATCAGGTCAGATAACTTGAGCCTAAGATTTAATCCTCATGCTATCACTTGTACATTATAAAAAATGCAGTAAGAGAAAGCCCCAAAGCTCACTGAACTAGAGTCAACAGCTGTTCTCTAGTCATTAATTTAATGAGAAAATGTTACATTTCACAGGAAGTCTGTTTTCAAATTTCATGTAACATTTCCAGAAATCTGGCCTTTAGGCTTTGTCCTTTCTAGCTCCACAGAGTGAAGTAGTATGTTCCTGGGCCTTCCAGAAACAGTGTCCTGCCCCAGCACCTGCCCTTGATGTTTACCTCCATTTCTGCCTCAGGGAGGGTCAGTCTTCCTTGAGAATTAGCAAGATTTCCACACTAGCATATAAGCAGCCAACCTACTACATCGGGGCCTAAATTTATGCATTATTTCTAGGATTTAAATTCAGTTATTAGTCACATAATTAGATGTTAAGAACTATATGGGCTTACAAAATATTAACAATATGTGTTTCACTTGTGTGACAATGTGAAAACAGGCTTGATATCTAAATTAAGTGTGGCCGAGGCATAAAACTTACAGCCATATTTAGTTTCTCAGGTTTCTAGCATGCAGGAATCTGAGGATATTAAAATAAATAGATATTTTAAAAAAGGAACACATTTTTATTTAATTTTCATTTAATGTTTAATAGTGTCCATAGAAGGCCAAACTCCTTCTTATTTCTGTTGCTCTTTTTTTCTTTTCTTTTCTCTCTTTCTTTCTTTTTTTTTTGTTTGCTCTTTTTAAAAATTTGTTCTAATTTGCTACATGACAATAGAATGTACTTTGACACATAAGCCAATGGTTGGGCTTTTTCTCTTTACTGATTTGTGCAGTATTTTTATCATATTTATAACAATTGAACAAATCCTTTTAGAAATATATTTTAGTAAATATTTTATATGTAAAAAAGATGAACAGACCTTGCTCCTCCCCCCAAAGAGATATATAATCTATGATAAAATTGATGCATAGATGGATTATAATGATTTTAAAACAAAATGTGATTATTTATTTGGGAAAACAACTTGTTTCTACAATTTCTTTTTTTCCAAAGCATTTTGCATATTTTCATATAAATCTCTTAGCTTATAATATAGCTTAACTTTTAAAAATTCAGAATGCCATCGCTTTTAATTCATTAACAGAACATAGCCATCCTAACTCTTGAAATTCTTAAATCTTTCAATAGCCAAATAAATGGTTTCTTTTTGAGGAAAGCGCATATTTGGATAGAATCATCATGTTGTTGACTGTTGAAAATTTCCTCAGCATGAAACTTAAATAGATAAAAATGATAAAATGATTCATTTTTGGTAACTTGCCTCTTTTGAATAGAAACTACCTGCTCAGTCAGAAAGGTCAAGTTTTCAATACACAGTAATTGTTGCTAATGCAATGCTTTATTTGTCCCTACAGTGTCTATTATTACTATGTATAGATAGCCTCAGTTTTCAAAATATAATGCAGCACTATTTCCTTCCATAACATGATTGTAGTGAAGGCCCAATTAAATCAGTAGATGCCCAAGACTTTAGTTTATTCATTCTCTAAACATAAAACAGTATTACGACCCACATTAAAAATCCAATACACTATTTTAACAATCTTACAATATGATTAAGTATTTTCTTCTATTCAATTATGCCACTCTTAATTATAAAAAGAAGTTTCTTTTATTTAATATATATGCATTAATTAAACTGATCAGATTATACCTCAGTATTTGAGGTAGTACCCTAAAAAGCAGTGTTTTCCTTCCATATTCTACATGTTCAACACCCTATGCACAAATATTAAGATTTGATAATGAAAAACTCCAATGTTCTAAATTTGTTGGCTTTAGGGTAGTGAATCTTTTGTTGGCTTTTCAAGGTACAGAACTAAGACTATCATCTTACTCATTATTTTTCATTTTTCAGTGTAACTCATATGCTTAAAGAAAGAAAATAACATTAAGACAATAATGAACTGATTAAGGTTTCCCACTGAGCAGTGCAAGCTCATTTGAGTCAATGGTAAGAATTCCTTTCTCCTTTCCTTTAAAAAAATTTTTTTTCATGAAACAATAAAAAAATGTTTAGGCTTTTCTAATTGATTATTCAAAACCCATGTTTGCCAACGGGGTTTTTATACCTTTAGGCTTAAGTAAAAATGAGACAAGAAATCTCAGTTGGATTTTTCCTAATGTTATTATATTTTTAATGTAAATTATTGTTACTGATATTATGCATGAAGTTAAAAACATTAATTTTCAGTGTTATAAATTTTTTAATGTTGATTACCTTGTAAAATTGTGTCATATGTCCATTTACCTGAAAAGTTTTCTTTTCTATGGCTAACATCAACTATTTAATTACATAATGGAAACCATTACCATTGTGAATTGCTTTTTATCCAAAGAGATTGTACACAGCCCTAGACTATTTATCTTCCTTGCTGGGGTCAGCAAAGATTGGCAGAGAGTCTCTTCCACACAATCAGAAAATATTTAATGAACAATAATTACATTAAGTAATGAGGCTATTATAAAGAAAAAGCAAATGTAGTCAATGCTCTCCAAATATCAACAACTGCATACTATATAATTTGCAGGTCCAGTGTCAAATGGAAATTCAGGCCCAATGTTTTAAAAAATATTAAGAATTTCAAGACACAAAAGCAGAGCATTACATGAAGTATAGAGTCTTTCTGAACATGGGGTTTTAGGGACTTCACAGATCATGTGTCCTTGTAGCTGACCCTGGTTCAGTGATTCCATGGAAATAGAAAGGAGACATTTTGAAGGGCTATCACCAAATAGGTGTTGAAGGAAG
This sequence comes from Urocitellus parryii, assembly GCF_045843805.1. Lineage (NCBI taxonomy): Eukaryota > Metazoa > Chordata > Mammalia > Rodentia > Sciuridae > Urocitellus > Urocitellus parryii. The sequence continues at coordinate 67,195,975 of NC_135531.1, read as the reverse complement.
ACCTTTAAAATGACTTCCCAACATAAAATACTAGTAGATTCAAATTTTGACGAAATCTGTGTAAGAGAAATAAGACAAATACACAAATACACTATTTTAACAATCTTACAATATGATTAAGTATTTTCTTTCATTCAATTATATATTAAATCACTATACACACACACACACACATATATATATGTATATATATATATACATATATATATATATATATATATATAATCAAAACAAAACATTTGTAACGAAACAGGAGCTGTCTTAAGACCTCTGAAAATTAACCTTGAATATACTGGTCCTTGGTGTTGAGTTCAGTTTGGGGGTAAAAGCAGCAATGCGTCAGAAAAAGGAAGAATTACTTTTTATTCCTGTAGTGGGCAGGAAATTCTTCCTAGAGTGAGACCGGTCTTTGCTCTTGGCTGAGGAGTTAGATTTAGTTATGTCATATTGATTTGACATGTAACGTGGCTTTGATAATTGGCAAGGATTTTTGTTTCCTTAATAGAAACCTTTTCTAAAATCCTTAAAATGTTTGAATGTCATAAAGTCTCCAAGGTGGAAATTCAGAAATATTAATCTATAATGAAGTAACTACGAAGAAAATTTCTTTCAAGCATTTCAATGAAACCTCTAGTCATGAAAACTCTTCATAAAAAAAATAAATATACATAGGGACCTAGGTTGGGCCAGAAGGCCTTAACAAAGCATTTTTCAGATCAAATTTACCAGTCCCTTTCCTTTTAGTTATGTGAAATATGAAATATAGACATCATTTTCTTTTTTCCAGTATGTTCTCTTAAGATTTATCAAGGAAGAATAGTATTGCATTCCTGAGCAGGACCCCTGGACACCCAGTAGCTCAGGAATCCTGGCCTCTGCTTCCATCAGGATACCTGGCCACTGCTCATGAGCAGAACCTACAGCCTCCACTCAAGTGTGGACCCCCATCTACAAATGTGGGGCTCCCTGGGTTACCTCCATCTTGGGACACTGCAACCACTGCCATAGTCCCCTACATGAGGTAGCCTGCATCTGAGGACATTGGCCACCAGCCCACAACCCTGCACTTCACAGAGCTGCATCTCTGAATATACCGCCCAATGCCACCACCTGGACCGAACCAACCGGACACCCCATCTCTGAAAGTAGTTGCCTCTATCTTGGGATACCTTTCTCGTCATCTTTAGTTGGGACAACTCCCCACTTGGGACACCAGCTGGGGCCTATAAGCAATATCAAGGTACCTATAGTCCTCAACTCCCCCTCTCCCCTGCAGTCACTAACCTGGCACAGTGCTTGCAGCTACGCAGCAGGTCCCTAGCTCACAAAGCCTGGCCCTGAACTGTCCAATCAAAACAGCTCTCTGTGACAGGTGCACAGCCCCAAGAGTGCAGCCCACAAGACCACAGGAGAGAGAGGCTCCTGATTAGGAAGTTGAAAGGGAGGGGGTGAGTGACATACAGTTTAGAGACTAAATTAGAGACCAGGAATTGTGAGTTCTACAGGTAATATAAGGAGATAAGACCAGGTACCCACAACACACAAGTGAACCTCAAAGGAGATCCTTGGGGTGAAGTCTCCTATTGGGGACCAGCAAGTGCTATATCCCACCTCCAGGAACTACACCCCAAGACCAGCCCTCCCCCCAATAACTTTCACCATCCTAAGGATGGAGATACCAGCAAACAAAAGACAACCCCACCTATTGGATGAGAAGGGAAGCAGGAAAGATACAGAACAGAAACAATCCTTGTATTTTTCTTTGACATTGGTTTTTCTTTTCTTTTCTTTTCTCTTCTCTCTCTCTCTCTCTCTCTCTCTCTCTCTCTCTCTCTCTCTCTCTTGTCCAACTCTCATATCCTCAATATTTGTGAAACCAAGTACTTTTCATGAATTAGGCTACTTGGATGTCTGAATAGTATATTAAAGTTGAGTTATATATTCTTTTATCTCCTATTTTTACATTTTTAATTTTTCTTAATTTTTATATTTGTTTGTTTTATGTACTCTATTTTCTTTGCATTTACTTGTTTCCCCCAAATCATTTTCTCTCTTTTCTCCTGCTACTAGCAAACTTCTTTAGATTCCTTTTTCATACTTCATAAGATCTAATAACTACATCCTCACCTCATACCTCCTTAATATCTCATCCTACACACACCCCCAGTTCTCTCTTTGTCCACCATCAGAAACTCTAGACCCTTTTGCAAACCTACTGTTCATATTATAGATAATAGTTGAATCCTCCATTTCTGTATATTGTAACAAAACTGTAAACATCTTAATAACAACTATTTGCTTTAAGATTGTATATTCTTTGTATTGGGATCTATTAATAAAGTTCTCTGCCATAAAGGAGAGGTATTAGAACCCCACAGGGATACAATAAACCTATAAGGTTAAAAACTGTAATACCTCAGATCCTCAGTGTTAGAAGGGAAGACACACAAACAACATGAAAAAACAAGGGAAGAAAGTGCCCCAAACAAACCAATATACTACATTCTTAGAATACATGGTCAGCAGGGCAGAAGAAATGACAGAGAAACAGTTTAGGATGTACATGATGAAAATGTCCTGTGAATTAAAGGATGATATAAGACAGCAAATACAGTCAGCAAAAGATTATTTTGATAAAGAGCTACATAAGCAAATACAGGAAGCAAAAGATTTCTTCAATAATGAGATGGAGGGTCTGAAAAAAAAAAACAGAAACCCTTGAAGTTCAGGAAAAAATAAACTAAATTAAAAACTCAATAGAAAGCACCACCAACAGATTAGAACACTTGGAATACAGAACCTCAAACAATGAAGACAAAATATATAATCTTGAAAATAAAGTTGACCACACAGTAAAGATGGTAAGAAACAATGAGCAGAACACTTAAGAATCATGGAATAACATACAAAGACCAAATTTAAGAATTATTGGGATAGAAGAAGGCATAAAATTACAAATCAAAGGAATGAACAATCTGTTCATTGAAATAATATCAGAAAATTTTCCAAACATGAAGAATGAATTGGAAAATCAAATACAAGAGGCTTATAGGACATGAAATGTACAAAATCACAACCGATTCACACCGAGACACATTATAATGAAAGTGCCTGGCATGCAGAATAAGGAGAGAATTTTAAAAGCCAAAAGAGAAAGAAATCAGATTACATATACAAGGGATCAATTAGGATATCTGTAAATTTTTCAACCCAGACCTTGAAAGCTAGAAGATCCTGAAACAACATATACATAAGCTTTAAAAAAAATGGAAGCCAACCAAGAACCTTATATCCAGCAAAGTTAATATTTAGATTTGATGACAAAATAAAAACCTTCCATGATAAACAAAAGTTAAAAGAATTTATAGCTAGAAAGCTGGCACCACAGAACAACCTCAGAAAAATATTCCATGAGAAGGAACTGAAAAACAACAATAAAAATCAGCAAAGTGAGGCATAACACTAAAGGAAAAACCAATCAAAGGAGAAACCAAGTCAAGTTAAATACCAAAAATAAACAAAAATGACCAGGAATAGTAATAATGTCTCAATAATAATCCTGAATGTTAATGGCCTAAACTCACCAATAAAAAGACATAGACTAGAAGACTGGATTAAAAAAGAAACCCAACAATATGCTGCCTTCAAGAGACTCACTCAGAGAAAAAGACATCCACAGACTGAAGGTGAAAGGTTGGGAAAAAACATACACTCACATGGACTGCAGAAACAAGCAGGTGTTTCCATCCTCATATCAAATAAAGTAGACTTCAAGTCAAAGATAATCAAAAGGGATAAATAAGGACATTTCATACTGCTAAAGGGAAACATACAACAACAAGATATAACAAATATAAATGTATATGCACCAAACAATGGAGTATCTATGTTCACCAAACAAAGTCTTCTCAAGTTCAAGAGTCAAATAGACCACAACACAATAATTCTGAGTGACCTTAACACACATCTTTCATCACTGGGTAGATCTTCCAAACAAAAGCTAAACAAACAAAATAGAGAATTCAATAAAACAATCAATAACTTAGACCCAACTGACATATATATAATATTTCATCCATCAATGAGTGAATACACTTACTTTTAAGCAGCACATGGATCCTTCCCTAAAATAGACCATATATTATGCCACAAAGTATCTCTTAGAAAATACAAAAAAAAGAGATACTACCTGAATTCTCTAAGAATATAATGGAATGAAATTAGAAATCAATGATAAAATAAAAAATAGAAGCAAATTCAACACCCAGAGGCTAAATAATATGCTATTGAATGAACAATGGGTGCAAAAGACATCAAAAAGGAGATTAAAAAATTCTTAGAGGTAAATGAGAACACTGATACAATATATCAAAATCTCTGAGACACTAGGAAGGCAGTATTAAGAGAAAAGTTCATTGCATGGAGTTCATTCCTTAAAAGAAGAAAAATTCAACAAATAAATGACCTACCATTTTATCTCAAAGCCCTAGAGAAAAAAGAATAAAACATCAAAAGCAGTAGAAGACAGGAAATAATTAAAATCAGAGCTGAAATCCATGACACTGAAACAAAAGAAACAATTGAAAAAAATTGACAAAACAAAAAGTTGGTTTTTTGAAAAAATAAAAATAAAATTGACAAACCCTTAGCCATGCTCACAAAGAGAAGAAGAGAGAAACTCAAATTGCTAACATCCATGATGAAAAATGAAATATCATGATGGACACTACTGAAATACAAAAGATAATTAGAAATTATTTTGAAAGTTTGTAGTCCAACAAAAAAGAAAATATCAAAGGCATCAACAAATTTCTAGAGTCATATGATTTGCCTAAACTGACTCAGGATGATATACACAAGTTAAACAGAACAATTGCAAACAATGAAATAGAAGACATCACCAGAAGCCTACCAACCAAGAAAAGCCCAGGAGCAGATGGATACACAGCTGAGTTCTACAAGACCTTCAAAAAAGAAATCATACCAATACTCCTGAAATTATTTCATGAATTAAAAAAGAGGGAACACTTCCAAACTCATGCTATGAGGCCAATATCACCCTTATTCCAAACCAGGCAAAGACGCATCAAAGAAAGAAAACTTCAGACCAATATCTCTAGTGAACATAGATGCAAAAATTCTCATTAAAATTCTGCCAAATTGAATACAAAAACATATTAAAAAGGTAGTGTACCATGATCAAATGAGGTTCATCCCAGGGATTTAAGGTTAGTTCAACACATGGAAATCAATAAATGTAAATTATCACATCAATAGACTTAAAGATAAGAATCATATGATCTCAATAGATGTAAAAAAAAAAGAATTTGACAGAATATAACCCCTTTCATGTTTAAAACACTAGAAAAACTAGGAATAATAGGAACATATCTCACCATTGTAAAGCCTATCTATGCTAAACCCAAGGCCAACATCATTCTAAATGGAGAAAAATTGAAAGCATTCCCTCTAAAAACTGGAACAAGACAAGGATGTTCTCTTTCACCACTTCTAGTTAGCATAGTTCTTGAAAATCTAGCAGAGCAATTAAATAGAAGAAGATAAAGAGATATGGATAGGGAAAGAAGAAGTCAAACTATTGGCTGACAACATGATGCTCAACCTAGAGGGTTCAAAAAAACTCCACCAGAAATCTTGTAGAACTAATAAATGAATTTGTATCTTGTTAGATATAAAATCAACCCATAAATCAAAGGCATTTCTGTATAACAGTGACAAATCCTCTGAAAGAGAAACTAGTAAAACCACTCCATTTACAATAGCCTCAAAATAAATAAAATACTTGGGAATCAATGTAAGAGGTGAAAGACCTCTACAATGAAAACTATAGAATGTTAAAGAAAGAAAGAAGATGGGACTGGGGCTGGGCTCAGCAGTAGTGCACTTGCCTGGCATGTGTGAGACACTGGGTTCAATTCTCAGCACAGAATATAAATAAATAAAATAAAGGTCTACCAACAACTAAAAATATATTTAAAAAAAAGAAAAAAAAAGAAACTAAAGAAGATCTTAGAAGATGGAGAGATCTCCCTTGTTCTTGGATAGGCACAAGTAATATTGCCAAAATCACCATACTACCAAAATCACTATACAGGTTTAATGCAATTCCAATCAAAATCCCAATGATATCTCTCATAGAAATAGAAAAAGCAATCATTAAATTCATCTGGAAAATAAGAGACCCAGAATAGCCAAAGCAATCCTTAGTAAGAAGAGTGAAGCAGATGGCTTCATTATATCAGACCTTAAATTATATTACAGTAGCAAAAATGGCATGGTATTGGCACCAAAATAGACTTGTAGACCAATGGTACAGAATGAAGGACAGAGTCAAACTCACACAAATACAGTTATCTCATACTAGACAAAGGTGCCAAAAACATATATTGGAGAAAAGATAGCTTCTTCAACAAATGGTTCTCGGAAAACTGGAAATCCATATGCAGCAAAATGAAATTAAGCCCCTATCTCTCACCATGCCTAAAACTCAACTCAAACTGGATCAAGGACCTAATATTTATATTTACCCCAGAGACCTGTGCCTAATAGAAGAAAAAGTAGGCCCAAATCTCCATCATCTCAGATTAGGCCCTGACTTCCTTAATAAGACTTCTATAGTGCAAGAAATAAAATCAAGAATTAATAAATGAGATGGATTCAAACTAAAAAGCTTCTTCTCAGCAAAATAAACAATTAGTGTGGCGAAGAGAAAGCCTACAGACTGGGAGCAAATTTTTACCACATGCACATCAGATAGATCAATAATCTCTGGAGTATATAAAGAACTCCAAAAACTTAACACCAGAAAAACAAATAACCCAATCAATAAATGAAATAAGGAACTGAACAGACACTTCTCAGAAGATGATATACAATCAATCAATCAATAAGTATATGAATACATGTTCGACATCTCTAGAAATTAGAGAAATGCAAATCAAAACTACTCTAAGATATCATCTCACACCAGTCAGAATGGCAGCTATTAAGAATACAAACAAAAATAAGTGTTGGTGAGGTTGTAGAGGAAAAGGCACATTATATATTGCTGGTGGGACTGCAAATTGGTGCAACCAATATGGAAAGCAGTATGAAAATCCCTTGGAAAACTTGGAATGGAACCACCATTTGACCCAGCTATCCCACTCCCCTTGCCAGATACAAAATAAATACCTCAAAGGCACACCCTCAATCAGCCACCACATCTATCCACACCCTACTGGCCTTCAGTTACCACTTGGTTAATACCATCAGGGATTGATTCACTGATTGGGTAAACTCTCACACAACCCAATCATTTGTCCTCTAAACCTTCTTGTATCATTACACACATGAGCTTTTGGGAGATAACTTACATCCAAACCATGGCAGTGCTCAACCCAGAATTGATGAGTCAGCATCTAGTGTTGGAAGACACAGAAAATCCTTATCACTAAAAAATACTTGGAAAGCCCTGGGCAGTTTTTCCTCACCGGTGAAGATTCTCCTTTACAATATATTAAACGTATAGGTAGCCATTTGTTTTAGCTTTACCTCAAAACTTTTGCCAGTAAACATATTAAGAAGCATAATACTGTGGGTAGACCTGGTTAAAATCCTTCCTTTACCATCTATCAACCAGATGAATAAAAAATTCATGGAGGTTACCTGAGTTCAGTATCCTCATCTGCAAAATGGACATAATAATTGCAACTCCAGGGAGACCTGCTCAGCAAACAAAATACTGTATATAACACATTTAGAGGATTGCCAGCACAAAATAAACAGTATATGCCAGCTAATTCTATTCAGTTAATGATTTTCACCCTTGAGTGCATGTAAATATCACCTGGGTAATTCCAAAAATCCTGAGGCCCAGTCTGCACATGAGACAAAGTAAATTAGAATCTCTCATCTATGGCACCAATGAAACCTCTCTGGGTGATTCTGTCTTGAGAAACATCAAATAACTAGCTAACCAATTTGTCAGATTGCCAGTTAGAGCTAAGGCTAGCTAGAAAGTGATCGTGATTACATTGTATTTACTTCTAAAGAGGCACAACTACAATAATCATTAGTATAATCAACAAGCAGATTCCAAGTGCCCACTGTGTGTAAGATCATAAAAGTTCCTTTTCTGCAAGATCTCTGAAGCATCAAAAAAGATATTTTCATGGATGTCCTCTTTGCTTAAGCCATCTGGATTTTTTTTCTTCCTCTTGTGTGTATTTACAAATTATTAGGTGACTTCTTGTCACACCCACGTTGTCTGTAGTGAGTAGTGAGTGCCAGTGGAGCTTTATCTCAGGAGAAATCACTGAACACAGCTTTGCTCAGATGCAAGTAGCTGAGGGTGAGAGGGAAACATGAAGAATAATTAGAAAGGAAAAGGGAAGAATGGGACTCCCTTAGGAAAGTGCTCCTGTCAGAGCCAATGGAAGCAGATGCTGTAGCAAATCAGGGCTCAAGAGGGTCAAGCAGAGACCCTCTTTCCAATAACAAAGGATGGTCCAAAAGGAGTGATTCTATTTAGAACGATTATCACACCATTTTTATTAAAGACATTATTCAAATTTCACCTGTCCTTAAATCTAAAGGAGCTGAAGACCAGCCTTGTCATTAATCAGCATGAGAATCATAATTATGGGTAAGTGTAAATTTAGATGTTTCATTTCCATCAGTTTTTAACTCAAAGCTTGCCTCTGATATCTGTCCCTGTGACTGCCAATTCAACACTCTGCAAAGAGTACATTGAAAGCTTGTATCATTTTTCAAATCCTTTTATACCATTAGACTGAATCAAAAGGCAAGCTGCCATTATGTTTAAGTTAGAGTGATAGTAATTAGAGTGACCTAGAATTCCCCACAAACTATTTAATCTCAAGAGACATGGGTTTACACTTATAAAGTCTGCCTAGCTGTCAATCCATATGCAGAAGACACTGAAACGATAAATTAACTTGGAGACTCCTTTAAAATGGTATTGATTCAAAGATATATCTGTTGACAACCCACCCTCAGAGAAGAAAGGACATGCTGCCATTCACAAAGTAAATAAATACTTTATAGTTTGTAGCAGTAATTTCTAGAGGCCTTTAAAATCTCCGCTTTTTACAAAGCTGCTACCATGTTTAAGTGCCCTTTTATTATGGGGTAATTATTTTCATTTTATTTTGTTTCCTAAATTTTACTTGTTTTCACAACCAGTTTTTTTCACTCCTTCTGTGGAAGAATACAATATTTTTAAAGCATGAGAATAACACTCACATGAAGTAAAATTGCTTTTGATTTTGGTCATTGTTTGCAAGAGTAAATCAAAGTTTAACAATAGGAATTTTGGAATGAAGAACTAATTAGAATCGCTAATAAAAAATACGAGTAACAGGAGATGGAGTGGAGGAAAGAAAGGGAAAAAGCTGTAGTGCCCGAATTTGCTTACATTTCATAGCAAGGAATCAATAGGGATTATTTAAAGCAAATAAATCAAGTAACTGTGGTGGAAGTGTATTATACCAAGTCGTAAATGCTGCCTTTGATTTCTGAAATACTTAAAAAATAACTTCAATTCACATGAAGTTCGATGACTCCACAAATGATGTTTATCTTCCTAAAGACAAACAGACAGAAACACACACACTATGTGTATGGGTATTGAAGATCAAATCCAGGGGCCTCTTGCATGCTGGGCAAGCTGTCTACCAGTGAGCTATATCCCAAGGCCTGTTATATACAAGTAATATTAATAATATTAATGTATGTTATACCATTATATAAAATGGATCATTTAATGCTATTGATTGTATTTAATATATATGAACAATCATAAATTTAATATATATAAACAATCCATTATTTAATCATGTTAATATATATGAGCAACCCATTTTTTTAATAATTATCATTTATACATTAAACACAAGATATATTTGCATGTATATATGTATTTACATTTATTCAGATTCCTACACATCTGTATACACACATGCACACATCATTTAAGCAATCATGTACATAAAGAAAATTTATTCATTCATTTTGCTGGCCCCTTCTAAAGGTTAATTTGGTCTCCTAGTAGGTGAACCCTTCACAAATCTTATACTTCCATTTCCCCAAACTTATTCTGTAACAATATTTTGTTTGTTGTTACTAACTCTATTTCTAAAGTGAAAACACCAGATATTCCAACTCAAATTTTAGAAAATATCAACTCAATTTGCACATTTGGTGATATAATTTGGTGATTATTAAATTAAACAATTAACATACATACTGAGAAAAACATAACAGTATTGAAATAGAAATGAGTGCTTTACTAATGTGTCAGCATAATCTTTCTTTTCCTACTCTTGTTTTGTTACTTGTACTTAATATTTTTTGTTAACCAGAGCATTGTTCTCCTAAAAATAACAATACATAAAGGAAAATAACTCTAAGAAATGTGAAAAGGTCAAAATAAAGATGTAATGCCCTACAAAATAAAATGGCATCTATCCCTGTTATAGAACTGTAAGAATATTTACTTAGTAATATCAAGAATTACCTTTTTCATAACTGGAAAGTTTTTAAAAGTAACTGCTGTGTTTCATGGAAAAACTAACTGCCTCTTAAATGGTCTGGGTGAATAAATAAATAAGAAGTATCTAGAAGACAAATGGCAGCCTTTAAAAGGAGGGTAATAATGATGATCTAATTCTGTATCTAGATTGGTACAATTACAAAATGCCTCAAAGATTATTTTTAAATGATATCTGCAAGCTCCAGTAGGTCAAGCTGGTCATTCTTTGAGATAAAAGTCACCACATTCATTTGCCAACTCCATGCACTTTAAATTGAACTTGGGAGCTAAAGCCAGCCTCCAGGTGATATTTAGAAATACTTGCCAATTTGTTACCCAAAGATGCTCATCTGTGCACTTTCTTTTGTTTTGTTTTTCTTTCTTCTTCTTCTTCTTCTTAGTTTTTTCTTCTTTTTTTTCTCTTTCTTGCCAAAAACCTTAAATTCCTGCTCTTTTTTTTAGGACTCATTTTAAAAAACATTGGCTTTTGGATGGATTTAAAAGATTGTATGATTACTTTAATGCCCTAATAAATGATTGATTAAAACACCATGAATCATCTTTTCTGCACATTCATTGTTATTATTAAAGTAAGATTTTTTTTATTTCCAAAAGAAAGAACTTGCACTTCTTGATTCAACAAATTGGCAGTCTATATCTACTGCCCTGACGGTTGGGCTGGGTTCTAAAGGTAGAAATTTTTCTACTAATAAGAAACCCTGATTCAGATAAGTTAAAAAAAACCAATAAGCATGGTATGATTTAAAAAAATACACTAGAATTTTTTAGCTTAAAACAGGACAAATCTGTAGCTGTAGGGTTCTGAAGGCCTGAAGTGTGAATGGGTCTCACTGAGCTAAAATTAAGGCATTAAAATGGTTGCACTCCTTCTAGAAGTTCTAGGAGAGAACCAGTTTTTTACCTTTCCAGTTCCAAGACTTATGGCCTTCTTCCATCTTCAAAGCTAACAATTATTTCATTCTGATCCCTGTTTCTATCATCACATCTTCTTCTTTGAGTCAAAATCCCCTGCCTTCCTCTTTGAGGATCCAGTTCCTACATTATAAGGACCCCTGTGATAACATTGAACCTACCCAAATAATCCAAACTAGTCTTTTCATTTTAAAGTCAGCTTATTAGCAATCTTAATTCCATGTGCAATATTAATGCCCCCTTGCCATGTGACCTAACATGCACATTGGCTTCAGGAATTAAGAAGTGGACCCCTTGGTGGGGGCATTATTCTGCCTACTATTTTCTTTATATGACATAAAAGGTTTTCTACCATGGAGACTCAAATGTCCTTTCTGGTCTTATCTCTAACTCTATATTTATACTGATTGTATATTACTATCTAACAAGCTACCTGTATTATTCAGCTTTCCATTACTGACAAAATACCTGTGTCAAACAACTTAAAGGAGGAAAGATCTATTTTAGCTCACAGTTTTAGAGATTTGAGTCCATAATCAGCTGGCTGTATTGCTTTCATGTCTGTGGGAGGCTAACATAAAATGATAAAAGGAGAGGAGAAAGAAAATAGCTCACCTCATGGTAGTTAGGAAAAGAGACAGAGAGAGGAGAGAGAAAAGGCCTGGGGACAAGAGAAACTCTTCAAAGACTTGTCTCCAGTAATCCACTTCTTCTTCCCAGTAGCATTACTAGATGGGAATGAAGCCTTTAGCACACAGCCTGTGGGAGATAGTTAAGATCCAAATCATAATGATCTCTCAGTGTCTGTGGGTCAGGAATCCAGGGATGGTTTAACTATATTCTCCGGTTTAGAGTCCCTCACAAGTGTGTAATCAGGTGACAGAAGAACTCCCTTTATTTCACTCAACTGAGGAAGGATCTGATTTGGAGCTCACTCACATTTTGGATGGCAGCTTTCTTTCCTCTTGCTGTAGGCCAGAGGCTGATCTCAGTTTATTGCCACATGGTCTACAATCATAGCAGTTAGCTTCCTCAGAGCAAAAATCAAAAAAGTCAAAAAGAGTGCATATAAGAATGAAGTTAGTATTTTGTGACCTCATCCCATCACATTTGCAGCATTATATTCGTTAAAAGTGAGGATGTCCCACACTCTAGTAATGAAAATTACACAAGAGGATGAATACACAGAGGCAGGAACATAGGGCCACTTAGAAACTGTCTAGTACATTCCAATATAAACCCTGTGCTCTCATCTCACAGAACCATCAAAATTCCCCAAAAAAGAAAAAGCCATCATGTAATGTGGATTCTTAATGAAAGGAGCACTAGCAAGCAATCCAAGACATAGAAAGGGTCCCAAGAAACTGACAGAAACTCCATTTACAGATTCAAAGGAATTTCAATAATTGTATGCATATGCACTTTTCTTTGAGGATCCACATGTCCATCAAACTCTCAAAGGGTCTGTGGTATAAAAAGAATGAGAATCACTGTTCTCTATAAAAGCTGTTCTCAAGTCTGGCCCAGGCTCCTTCAAAATGCCTTAAAACGTTCTTTCAATTTCTACTACCACTTATCACCTAGTGACTAGACTACATCTTCTAATGTATTTTTAATTTTGTGTCAGAAGTCATTAATTGGACTTGCTTGGATAGCTGAGTACTTTGAGATTAGACCTATTTCTAAAGCGTTAATAAGTGGAAGTAGAGGTCAACTATACAACACAACCAATAACTTGCTTCCTGTAATTAGTGAGAAAAAGTGGGAATTTGACTCTGAAAACAACTTCATTTGTCTAGAAGGCACTTTCATCAGTTCAAGTATCAATTTTTTTAGAAATGGGTTTTTCAATAATCTGAAGATCCAATGTATTAGAGCTCATTTTCCAAAGAAGGGAGGCATTTTCTTTCATAATGTAAACAGCTATTTAAAGATGCCACTATGACAAGGCTGGGTAAAACACCTGCATTTCTCCCCTTACTTAGTAATAAATTTTAATATGCCCCATTCTGTTTCAACATAATCCCAGTACAACTGTCCTCACACATATTTTATTTTAGACTTGCCTAGTCTGAGTTCTTCAAGGTCAGAAACTGGATCTCTGCTCTTCTTTGATTCTCAATATGTTTTCATGATATTACTAGAGACAATGAAAAAAATATTGAATGAATAAATCTCTGAAAAATAACATATTTCAGGGCTGAGATTGTAGCTCAATGGTAGAGCACTTTCCTAGCATGTGTGAGGCACTGGGTTTGATCCTCAGCACCAATTAAAAATAAATAAATAAAATACATACACAATGGAATATTACTCAGCAATAAAAGAGAACAAAATCATGGCATTTGCAGGTAAAAGGATGGAGTTAGAGAAGATAATGGTAAGTGAATTTAGCCAATCCCAAATAACCAAATGCCAGATGTTTTCTTTGATATAAGGAGGCTGATTCATAGTGGGATAGGGAGAGGGAGCATGAGAAGAATAGATAAACTCTAGATAGGGCAGAGGGGTTGGAAGTGAAGGGAGGCAACATGGGGTTAGAAATGATGGTGAAATATGATGGTCATTATTATCCAAAGTACAGATATGAAGATACAAATTAGTGTTAATATACTTTGTATACAGCCAGAGACATGAGAAAATGTGCTCTATATATGTAATAAGAATTGTAATGCATCCCTCTGTCATATATAAATAAAAAATCAAAAAACTAGAAAAATAAATAAAACAAGGGCATTGTGTTCTTTAAAACTAAAAAAAAAATTAAAAATAATGTATTTCACCAAAGAGTTCCAGAGAAATCTGAATGAGGAATAAAGTACACCTAAGAATTGGAGGTGTAGTTGTCCTTCACATTAGATAGGCTCAATGAATGTTCACAAATTTGTGGGCTTTCATGGCTTTAATAGGAATATTTTTCAGAGAAACTTATCCCATTTCCTGTTAGCTATTGGAAGTCTTCAAAACTCCAAGGCTCAATGTGATCACTTTATTCATGGTACCCTTTAAAATGTTCTTGCTGAGTTACCTTTACAAAATTCACCTTTGGGTCATTTTATTATAAATAAAACAACTGCTTGAGAGTGAGATTTGTTAAGAAGTAAAATGGTTAAGTAAGGAAAAAAAAGTTCCGAGGCTTTCTTTAATCACTGCTCTTATTCTATCCTAATTAATTAGAGGATAATCATGCCTAATGCCCTGGGTTCCTCTAAGGTTCTGGCAAAGCCCCTGATTTTCTCAGTGAAGAGCAATTTTTTTCCAGTCTGACACTGTTATTTTCTGGGGTGAACAGTTGAATTCTTAACTGGAATACTCTTGTTTGAGAAAAAGAAAATGTATGCCACACATATAATGCGAAACTGTTCATACAAATCACTTAACAAAATCAAAATAACCCCCATACAAGTTTTTCAGAAATGATTGATTTCTCAAAAATGATACATTGTGCTAGATGGGAATTATCAGTGCTTTATCAGCCAGTGCCTCTGGTTCACTAAATCATATGTGAGAAGGCACAGAATGATTACCATTACATCTAAAACGAATATAAAAGGAAAATGTCTTTAACAGGCATAGAATGCTAGGGAGGGAGAAAAAAAAAACAGTGTAAGAAAATGAGGTGCTTTGATAGTTCCATGTATCTAGTAATGAGACAGCATTGCAAGACCGTTGGCTATGTTCAAATATTTTTGTCCTTCATCAGTCTATGCCAGGGGACATAGCTATAAACATTTAATTATAAAGCTACATGGAGCAGAGAGAGAGAAAGACAGCCTCTGGAATCTGGAATCTGCATACCATTAGTAGAAAGAGGCAGATCCACTTAAAAATAGAGAACGTTAGAGAATATTATAAATGTGTCACTGTGGTTTAAAGAAAGAAAAATTCTGAGACATTTGAGAAAGAGATTTTTCTGTATCACTGTAATATATCAGATGAAAGCTGAGATTTCCAAGGAGTGTGAATCTTAATTTAGTATTTCCAAGGAGTGTGAATCTTAATTTAGTAATTCTACACTGTTTGTTAAAAACCTGTCACAATTCCTTGAGGTCAGGGAGTAGCACTCAGACATCTCTGATCACTTGCAGAGCTTAGCATAGTTGTCTTAGGCAACATTTGTTTGATTAACTACATGCATAAATTAAGAACTAATGGTTCCCAACAAATTAGCAGCTGATAGCAACAATATTTGAAATAAAGGTCTTATTCGGGGAGATGGAACCATATGACTGTCACGTTAAAATACTACTAGTTTTGTAATACTAGTACAAGAACTATACCCCAAAAACATTGAATATTTATTGGATAATATGAAGTAAACATTCTGCTTTATACAGAAAGACTTGTGCTAAACACAGAAACAAATCTACCATGAGATAATAAAGCATCATCTTGGGTCTTTGTCCTTTTTCCTGCACAGATTTCTCCTGCAGCCCTTGGTGGTGGTGATGGTGGGATTCCTAGCAGTGGGTTCACATAGGCATTTACATTTTTTTTATAAAGATAAAGGATGTTTTTTTTTATAAAGATAAAGGATGTTTTAAGGTAATCGTTTATCTCTTTCTCATCTTGCTTCTCTTCTCTCTTGCTTCTCTGTATATGGATTGGCATTAAAGAGGCTGTGGTAATTTAAGGATCCAGTTAGGGAATGATAAGTTGAAGATATGGTAATTTTTGTTTAATAAGATATTACATAGCTCCAGTCATTTCCATTTATGATTAAATTATAGATGGTCATCCCAGTGCAGGAATGGACTTCAGGCACACTTTCACCCAGCGATTCCTATTTACCTGACTTCCTTTAACATGTGAGGGCACCATCTCAATCAGGATTTGTATTATAAAGCCTGGCAGGCAGAGTCATAGTAGAGGAGAGAGGAGAATGGAATACATTGGAACAGAGGAAATTCTTATAAATGGTACAATTCATGTTTCAAAAGTGCTTAATAGAAGTTTCCCCAAACTTGACAGAACTAAAAGGGTACCTGATATTATCAATAAAGTGCTGCACAACTGGAAGAAACATTTTAAAACTACCAGTAATAAAAGCAAATTTCAATTAACCATACTTGACAAGAGACTGAACACTACTGTTTACATAGAAAGTGATTTTTGACAATTATTGGCATATGAATAGGTGATCAATGAATCGGCACCAAAAGTACATTAAAAAAATAAATCCTTAATTTTAGAGAAAGTTAACTAAGAAACCACTTTTTAAAAAAAGTTTTCCTTTGTTTATAGTATCTCATAGGTATTTGATATTTGTTTAAAATCAGTTTTCCATTTGAAACAAATTTTTATTTGGGACATCATATTAATTTTATTAAAGAAGGTCCCCAAATTTGTTTCAGGCACTATAATATGAACTAGGCTATAACTAGCAAAACTAGTTAATTGCATTGTTGGAAATTAGTTATCATGAGATAAAAAAGACTTTGCCTGCATCACATGATAGAGTTTCAATTTAAAAAATGATCATCTGTTATTTGTGGATAGTGTCTATGAAGGTATAAATTATCTTTAAGAAAATATCCTGATATAATATTTAAAAATATATCTAATGCCAAGAATATAGCATTGCATCTTTTTTCCAAAATATAATTAACCCATCCTTCATTTTTAAAAAAGTAACTACAAATATTTGTTTACCATAATCCATCATAGCTTAGTGCATGGTACCAAATGGGTACCCAGTAAATGGCTATAGAGTAAATTAATAACTGTACCTAATCCTCTAACAAATTTTTAATTTCAAAATAATTATTGTCAAATTACCTTTGAGAAAACAGATGCAGAATGTTTTTCCAAATTTAAATAACAAATGAAATAGATTCAAAATTTCAAAGTCTGTAGGTTTTCTTCTATATTGATGGCAAGCTACAACAGAAACTAAAATACCTAACCCTTCTCTGCATAGCCTGTTTCAAAGGGAACTCATTTGCTACTAATTGACAAAAAAAATAGTGTTGCAAAACGTTTTAATTAATGCATGTCTGTTACAAATGCTATTAGAGCTAATAGTAGAAGCTAATAGTAGTAACCCAAATGTTAGACAAACAGTTGAGCATTACATTAACGTGAAAATACATTTTTGAATTTCAATTTTGTTAACTTGAGGACTATAAGTTTGAAAATTAAAACATTCTGTCATCTGAATTTTCCCTTCACTTGGAAAAGCACTTATCTAATTAACACATAGTTGACACTTCTAGAAATTTAATCCAGCATTTAATATCACCAGTCCCTGTTAGAAGATAACTATTGTCCTTTACTAGACTCAAATGACCATTTACTTTCTACCAAATAGCAGACATTACAGGATTGACTCATGCAGCCAACTGCGCTGAATTGTGCAAAAGGACAAGGGCATCTGGGTAGGCAAAGTAACAGCCTACTTTGAAGAACTTTGGTAATGGTTGGCATCTTATAAAATATTCAAAGAAGAATTCAGAATTTTGAAATAACAATGGACATTGATTTCCTGATTTGTTGTTGCTGTTTTTTTAAAGAAAAACAAACAAACAAACAAAATGCAAGGAAGCTTTCCACTAAAGGTCAGTAGGTAATTATTTTAAAATACCTATTCTAAATACTTGGATGAAGCCTAAAAACCTGTGCTTCACAATAATTGCCCCCATTCAGAGGGGAAGGGGGACAGCATTTCCAATCTTGTTCATAATTTCTCAGTTCCTTCTTAAAGATAATTAGAATAAAAAATGCATCACAAAGAAATCCTAAAAAAAAAAAAAAATACCTCAGATTTTTCACAAAGCAAACCTGCCTGCAGAGAGGCAGCCTTATGTACCACAGATGACAGACCCTGCATGCCTCCTGATAAGGAGGGAGGCTGCAGAACTGCTCAGAGACGGAGCAACTCACTCTGCAGTTTGCCACTCAAACACAGCTGGCTTATTCACTCAGCAATGCACTAGGTTTCAGGTCTGAGTCTTGGGGAGAAGCTGAAAATTCAAGGGTTGGAACAGATGTTCCTTATCTTGAAGTCTCTGCCCAGATGCTTCCTTCCACTTGAGTAGAGGAAAGAAACAGCTAATTTAGCAGAGCTGGGGAATTGAGAGTTTGATATGGGACCATACGATTCTGCTAATGTCTCAGATCCCCATCCCTATAGTTGTCCCAATGCCAATTCCCACCTTCTAAGCATTCCCCAAACAAATATTGCTGGTAGTAGCACCAAGCTCTGCGAAGGGAGTTTTAAATGTATGAAGGAGCATATTCCTGTATTTAATGGTGCATTCAATTTTAGTCAGAAAATAAACAGAGAAAACTATTTATTCCTCATTTAAGGACAAAAACTTTCTGTCTTACCTGGGAAGATAAGTAGTTTCTATACTGTAAAATGAGTTTGAATGAGTAAGATAAAGAGGTAAGCTAAGGAAGACTTTTTTAAGAACAAAAATTTGTTTTTAGTTGTAGGTGGACATAATACCTTTATTTCATTTACTTATTTTTATGCAGTGCTTAGGATCAAACCCAGTGCCTCCCCCATACTAGGCAAATGCTCTACCATTGAGCTATAACTCCAACTCAAGGAAGACTTTTATTCAAATAACTGCCCTTGAAAAAAGTAGGGCAAAGATCATGACAGAAGGGACTAAGTAATCTAGAAACAGTCTCACCAATATGAATCTGTCTGATCCTCGGTCCTGGCTTCTGTCAGCTCCCTCCTGGTCCTTCCCATCTCTCCCTCCCCCTCTGTTCTCCCTGCCAAATCATCAAATAATTACAGTCCAAAGATTTCAAGAATTAAATATGAATTGTCTGTAACAGATTCTAACTTATTAAAACATGTCCACCTCTACAGCCCACTGTGGCAGATACTGTGGCTGGCTCTCTCAGCAATCATCCTAATCCTCTTCCAGCCCACCTTCCCATCTGCAGTGGCTGAAAGGATAAAGGCTAGGCTTCTTAGACTCTTCTTCAGTTAGGGTTCCTTCCAGACATAGATTCTGCTGACTGAGGTACTCTCATGAGACTCCTAATCTAAACTGAGTTACACAGAAGAAGGGGGATGAGTGTATGATATACATCTGATATGATATACATCTTTCTAGATCAGATAGAGGCTTGGATTTTATGGGGTTGTAGTTGAGAGGTGTGGCAGTAGCTTCCTGATTCCACCAGTTTTCAGAAGAGTCATCTGCTCCCTTAATAATCAAGCTCAGCTATACATTTTCAGAAATCATTCTTGAAAGCTTCCAATATCTATTTTCTCAGGTCTGCCAATGATTATGTGATTAATAACCTCTTGAAATTTAGCCAGCTAAATTTATGGGATTTATGTTTTGCAGCTAAGAATCTGGCTAAAATGCCCTTGCTCCATTTTATAGTTGGACCTAGAAATAAAGGGGAGTCACCATCTTAATTCTCAAACTAGATGCACTAAGCTCATAAAAATCTATTATTCCAGCTACTGGCTCACATTGATTCAGAGAAATGTTCCTTCCTTTAAAAAATTATATTTTCATGAAGCATTGACAAAAACATTAATGGATTTTCACTCAAGAGGTCCACTCAGGACAGTAGTTGTTAGAAGTGTTGCCAGGACCATTAGTTTCCTCTTGTTCTCAAATATATTGTTGTGTTAGATTGCTTTAGGGTCTAGGACCTTGTTTCCTAAAATACAGTAGAATCTTCTCTGCTTAAAGAACTACCAATAATAATATTATTTTAAAAATTATTTTATATAATTGAAGTCTTGTTGAAATAAAAACGGTACCATTCATAAAAATTATTATATACAACAAAAGAAAAGTAATTGAAAAATCATGCCCTAGAATTACCCTCCTATTAATCACCAGATAAGGGAGTCCCAGGTTACTGTACTTATTAAATTCTCACTGCCATGTTATTCCATTCTCCTCAGCATGTGGTCCAGTCTGACTGAAAACTGCACCACTGATACATGCTAATACAAGGAGGAGACATCATCAACATATGATCAGAGAACTTCAAATCCCTTAAATTGTATAATTATCAAATATAAGGGTAACCTATATGAGAGAGGAAGGGAGAGAGAAATAATTGTTGTATCAATGCAAAAGCTGGCACCCTTGTGAAGATATTTGAAATACTTATGTTTCTTCTTGTTCTAATATATATTCCAGAAGCACCAAATGACATTTATTAGGTGAAAAACTGGGATTTCTGAAGATGAAACTTTTAAGAAACATCTTAAGAGATAGCATAAGAACAAATGAGAACTAAAAATAAATGGATTGAACACAATTTTTCTGAACATGTTTTATTAGGTGCCAGGCTGTCTATTAAATAGCCTAGCTATACAGAAAGAAATTATCAATAGAACTGAAATTTTGACAGAGTCTTTTGAGGACAATATAAAAAATGATAGCCTAAAAAATTCATTGACTAAAGTTTACAAAATTGAAAGAGGATTGGAATTAAGTTTTAAGAGTAAAATTTTTGAGAAAGAGAATAAGGTCAAATTCTTCCAATCCCATATTAAAACCATCTATTTGTAAATTTTTAATATTTTTTATTTAATTGGATGATATATATATGATAGATCAAGGCATATATTAATATTAATTTTGTATCAGGATATATATGTATATAATATTGTGCCAGGATATATATGTATATATGTATATATCCTGATACAATACGTATATGTGTGTGTGTGTGTGTGTGTGTGTGTATCCTGACACAATATTAATCTTCATAACACTCCTTTGAGTATTTACAGTGTTCTAGGTTCTGTTAGTTGCTACACACCTTTGATCTCACTCAATCCTCACAAAACCCCTAGAACATAAGTACAATTATTGTCTCTGTTTTGTGGATGAAAGAGTTGGAAGGAAGAAAGCTTAAGGAAATTGCTGAAGTTCTTAAGAATAATGACCTGAATCCCTAGAGTTTATATCCCAACTTAGTGCTCTAAACCTCTGCACTAATTTTTTTCATGGCTTTATCGTCAGAACTAAAATTAAATCATACCAAAATGATGAATTTGCCTTTGTGACCATCCATAAACAGGGAACTGGTAGGAACTGAACTGAAAATCCACAAATGTTTCAGGTAGAACATTTACATGCAAAGACCAAACTCAGCCTTCATTCTAAGCATGTGTAAACAATAAGAGCAGGAACTCAATGGTTCTGATAACCAAGAAGTCCAGGAGGAGTTGTTATATTTCTTGCATTGTTTGATGCTAAGTTTCCAACAATGACAACATTCCTGAGTCCTCCCTCTGCTCCCTGTCCTTTGCCTTGGCTCTTGTTACAGACATGTTCCATCATTTGATATCATGATAGATGAAAGAGCTTCAGCCTCTCATCCTTACAAGTTAGAGTCAAGCTAGAAACAGAACATTTCTTTCTGGTCTCTCATCAAATGTCTGGTCATAGCAATTGGTCACTTGAGTCATCTGAGATTCGCTGAAATCATCAGTATTTCAAGGAAATAACTTGCTCTGGTTGAATTAGGCTCAGGTCTCATATCCCACCACTGGAGTCTGCAAATAGGGCTATTATGCCACAAGAGCTGAGAGTAAAAAAAGGGCAGATCTCCAAGCAAAATACCAGGCATTTATACCAATAAAAATAAAAGGATGTTGAATCTTGGGATAACTATTGTTCTCAAATATTCACTAGCAACTGACAATGATCAAGTCACCAAACATTTCTCTAGGACTCATTTTTATATCTATAAAATGAAATAATCAAAAATATGTAGAGTAATATAGATAAGTTCAAATATCTGAGTCCACCTTAAAGTTCTGTGGGGAGTCCTAAATCATAAATATTACTCTGACAAACTTTCACTTCTACATCTGACTTCCTTTCCCCCTTAATGCCTACCTACCAAGTGCTTTGGTCTCTCATATTCTTCCCTGTTTAGCTCAGGTCTTGCTCCCTGGTAAAAGCAAGAATCATTCATTAACAAAACCATACACTCGGTTTAGACTTCTCTCTCAGGCCTTAAGTACAACCTTTCACAAATCTAAACTTCTGCTCTTACTAAGTAATTTGAGAACATATATTGATATACATAGCACATGGTAAATTCAATCCATTGCTTTAATAAAACAGTTATTATAAGTGCTATTGGGTCAGTAAATGACAACTCCCTGTTAATATTCTGGCATTTAACAATGGCAACTACAATGACTTAACTCTTAAGACTAACTCTATTCTGGGATTTGCAGTGGGTGTCTTTCTTGATATTCAAACTCAACCTCCTAAAAAGAAGTACTATTCCTATTGTAGTCTTAAAATCCATCCTCAGAAAGTTAGACTATTTTAATATTGTATAGTTTGGTTAGTTCTATGTGGACAGGGGTTCCATCTTATTCATCTTCACAAATCTAATGCCTAAAACATATGTCAGGATTTATTTAGTGTGGTATAAATGTTGTAGACTACTCTTCTGGAATTATCAATTTATATGATAAATATAAATATGTAAAATGAATATATGTACAAAATGAATATGTATGTTTATATATATACATATATATATATAACCAACTTCAAAGTTCTCATAATTCAGATTTTAAAAATAACTTGCTCATTTATTCATCTAATAAAAACGTGCCAGTGTTCTAACACTAAAGATACAATGGTTAACAAAATAGAAGAAATCTTTACTCATAGAGGATATATTCAACTGGAGAGGCAGAGAGCGAGTTAATAATTAAATATTATAATGTCAGCTACTATTACATGCTAGAAAGAACATAAAGAAGGAAAAGAAAATAGAGAAAGATGGGGATGGTGGTGGTTTAGGAAGAGCATGCAAAGATTGCCTCTAATGAGAAGATTTTGTGCAGATATCTTTCCTTGGCCCTCACTGTACAAGGGAAAAAAAAAATTGCTTGTCGGATTTTATATCAGAAGCTCCACAAAAGCAAAGAGTCACAGTTGAGTTAGACAAAATCTGAATTGTTCCAAATTCCAGGCTACTGATTCTTTTGTAATTACTGATAAAAGGTGTCAAAACTAGATGTATTGTAGTTATAGAATGAATAAAACTCATTTTCAGAGAAATTTAGGATGAAAGAAGCAATGAAAGTGGTGTCAAAAAGGTAATGATCCTTGCAGCAGCACGCTGATTGCAGCTACGTTCTGCAGGGGAGGTAGTCTGGGATGTCACTCATGCAGTGGAACCCGGGACAGCGAGGAATCTCAAGGCCTCCCTGCCGTGGGGCATTCGCTATAGATGCAAATATTTGTTCTTTTCTCATTATTATTCATAACAGCCCCCAACAGACTCTTATAAAGCAAAACATCATTCACTAAGCTCAATATCCATGAGCTTAAAATATGGTTCTTCACTCATGTGTCACTAATTACCACTGAACCAACTAAAATGTATTTATAAACCATTATCCCATGGAGGTTACCTCAGGCCATTTTAGGAGATGCTCTTCCATAAAGAGATGCCATTATAAAAATTTAAAGAGGAACTTGAAAACCAAGTAATGAGTAATTTTTCCTTCCTCATTAGAATGTCAGAGAAAATTTTGAGAGGGAAAAAAACAACCCTAAAACATTCCAATACTATATTGTCAAGTACTTTGTTTTGTTTACTTATGAAAGTCTAATTTTGAAAAGGTACATAAGATTCAGAAGAATCTGAATTTGATATTCTTTAGGAGTTACTGCAACTCTAAAGTTCTGGGACTACATTTGACTTGGCTTTTGTTCCACCTGAATAATAGAGATAATAATAAAGCTAAACTCAAAGGCTCAACATAAGAAAGTAAAAGAGTAACTGGAGGGCAGAGCTCTGTGGTAGTGTGCTTGTATAACATACCGAACCCTGGGTTCAGTCCCCAGTACCAGAAAAACAAGAATAGTTAAGAAATATATGTGATTTTGATGGCCAGAAATCAATTTTTCAGGTTCTCACTTTCAATGTAATAGAAAACTGCTTGGTATCATGATGAATTTTCAAAATATTTCTCCATTCCTTTGATACAACTGAAAAATGGTATGTATAGCAAAATTCTTTCTAATAAGGCTTTATTGCATTAAACACAATAACTCCACAGATACTAGCACACATACATGGAAAATGGAAAACTAATACTTTTAGCAATATAACGGAAGCCAAAGAGAAATAAAATTAATTTTCCAATTCACATGAATGAAGGAAATTATTGGACTGAATAATATAGAACATATTCTATAACATAATACGTATAGCATTATACTTTATATTAATTACATAATTTCTCCATAATAGTCTATGTTATTGTATGTATGCACATTAGTGTAATTATATAAAATGCACCTGTATATGTTAACAAATATATGCTGCAGTCTGGCTGCAGCAAACTAACCAGGGGGTGACGAGCAACTTGTGTACATTGATACAGCAGGAGTGGGAGCCGTTTATTGTAGGACAGGAGGGGTATATATACATTACACACAGCTTATCTTAATTAACATAAACTAGATACAGCAGTCAACCAATAAGAAATCTCCACACTTAATGGCTTGCTGGCATTACTTCACAAACCACTCCCTCTGGCAAAATGCCAGGCGCCATCTTGACTTGTTTACAGACCCTAACAATATATATGAAACAGTAACTATCTATCTATCTATCTATCTATCTATATATATATCACTCAATACATATACATATATAAATTTTGCCAATTATGTTTCTTAGGCATATATATATTTTAACAAATGAATACCCTTTGGTGTGTAGTATGTACGGACAGAATAATGTCATCACAAAGATGTAACATTATTTAGATCCTTTTTTCCCAGGTACTTACTCCACCCTCCCCACTAAAAAAAAAAAAAAAAAAAAAACTTCAAGATGCTCCTTCAAGATTCTCCACAACTAGTAAGAATGATCCATTACATTCATAAGTATGACCAGGACTTTATCCTTAGGACAAAGCTACATTTACTTGAAAACAACAAGTAGACCTTAAATTTACAAAACCTCATTATAATTCTATATCTGTGTATAATACTCTAGGCGTTTATGAAGAAAAAAAAACACTGTCATGAAACAACAAAGGATAGTATTCAACTTGAAAGGAAATTACTACAAGTACTTAAACAATGATAAAGAATGTACAGAAAACATTTTATGTGAACCCTGTGGACACTAGGATTCTCCTTATGGGAAATGTTATTGTGGACTTTAGCAATGTGTAGAGGCAGAAGCAAATAGTAAAGTACAGTGACATAAAATTATATTATTATATTCTATACTGTTAACATGTTATAGGCAAAATGAGAATGGAGTCCACAAAAAAAGAAGAAGGGGTGAAGGGATGCAAATTTGTGTGTGGGAAACAGTTCAAGTGAATAAAGAAGGTCTTATGAACTAGGCACAGGATGCCTTGAGCAATGGAATGGTAAACAAATGACCCATGTATACCTAAAGCAGAGATAAAATTGATTCTGTACACTGCCAGCATCTAACGTTGAAAAACCGTAAATCTGTCAAAAGTGTTTATAATTCTGGAGAATTTGACAGGGAAGGGAAGTTATCCAACTTAAAGTCAGAATTCAAGCACCCACACATGCCATCAAAGATATGGAAAGTATATACGATCAAACATATGTAATATAAAAATAACAGAAGCCAGTGGTAGGTCTAGAATTTCAACTACTAAGACAAGTATATTAACTCCCATATTATTTTTTTATTTCTGGTTGATTCCAATGATTTTATTGAACATCACAATTGCAATATTTAATTATTTCATTAAATTACAATTAATATTTCATTATGGCATTAAAATTTACTCATTAATGAGCACCTATTAGATTCCAGGTAACATTCTATGTTCTTTAAAAACATTATTTATAGTCATAAACAACTCATTTCAATGGTTAAGCTTTCTTTCCTTTTTTATCCTTCTTTTTTAACCCCCCCCCCCTTTTGAGAGTCATATTACCAACATTTCCTTGTTGGCTCAGTAATTTGATAGCTATATGATCTTAAATATTAAATAACTATTCTTCAGGTTTTTTAGCAATAAATATAACAATCTTGCTATCTTCTTCGAAAATTTGTCAAAAGGATGAAATGGAACATTATGGTACCACACATTGCAGGAAGAGTAATCATTAAATAATTACAAATGTTATCAGTGATTTTTCTGGCAATTTATAAAGTAGGAATTATTAATCCCACTTCACAATTTATCTAGTAAGAAATCCAGCTGGAACTTGGAACCAAATCTCTCTGGCAAAAGCAAATAGGCCTACAGTTTGTTAATTTAAAAAAAATTAGCACAATGCTACATAATTAGGGGATATGTGTTTATGACACCATTGTCAACTGCATTTGGTCATTGTCTTACAAAATTTTAATTACTCTTTATCTTTGGACACTATGAAGTAACTAAAGTAAGAAAATGGTTAATAAATAATTTAAAAATACATGGGAGGAATAGCAGTCCACAAAAATGTTTATTTATACAACATTTTAACATAATAATGTCAGTACTGAAAGATGAATTTATGTTAAAAAATAAGGGCACTTTAAGACAGATTTAAATCATTCTTTAAAACATATATCCTACTGGAGTGGAAAATGACTGAAATTATTTGCCATTTTCGCAGTACATGGGCACTATAATCATCTTTTTAAAATCTCAGTTTTTCCATGTCAGTAAAGATACACCTCTAAAATTTCTTTGTGGAACTAAAAAAAGGTATGCTGTCCTAGAAAGAGTTGTAAAATAATCTCTAAAAATAAAAATAAAAATTTGAAAACCTGCTTATTTTACTATGGCAAAACATTTTAGGATGGAAGTCCAAATTCATCCAGATTTAAATTCAGCCTACTTATTTTTCTCAGTGATTTAAGCTATTTTACTATATTGGCCTGATCCCAAGTTTGAGGTTTTTCCGGTAAATATGATTTTCCCCTTTGATCAGCTATGGGAGAACATGATAGATGAGCAGAGGGCAATATGTGAATCAATTTTTTAAAAAATTTATTTAGTCAAGTAGGCATTTTCCTCAAGCACAAATTAATGTAAATCAAGCATGGCAAGAACTCTGACCTTTGAAATTATAATTGCATAGTCAGATTTCCCTAACAAAGTGCATGTTTACAGTATCTTATATTTAAATCAATATTCTTTATGCATGAGCAGAGAAAGGAAAAGAGAAAGGCCAATAGCAAATAAAGAGAACCCAGATGATTTAGCTCAACAAAGTGAAATAATGAGCCAAGCTCTCCCCAGTGTCCAAGTCACTCTGTGATATTTAGCTAGGCACTTACAGAACTGTATTAGCTCTTTGAGGTCATTAAGATGCTATTTTGTGCACTTCCATAGTCAACTTACTCTCTGCAGCATCCAAGTTGCTGTTGGGGAATGACCGCAGTAGTGGGTGAGTAAACTGCATGATTAATTTATGACTTGATCACAATTTTGGTTAATGGTTAGACTTAATTTTCAGGGAGGGTGCAGTTATCAGATGTGTGTTGAATTGAAATGAATAGAAGCATTGATTTGACATTAGGGAATAAAAAAAAATCTTGTTAGTATCCTTCAAATAAAACAGAACATGTAGAAAGATCTCTAAATTTACCAATTTTTATTTCAAATCCTTGCTATCATACTAATGAAGATGGAGTTGAGATGTGGTTTAAGGATTAAACATTTGAAGCTGGTCCCAGTGATGCACGCCTGTAATCCCAGCAGCTCAGGAGGCTGGACAGGAGGACAGTGAGTTCAATGCCAGACTCAGCAACTTAGCAAGGCACTGAGCAATTCAGTGAGGCCCTTTCTTTAAATAAAATACAAAAACAAAAAAAGGCTGGGGATGTGGCTCAGGGGTTCAGTGCCCCTGAGTTCATCCCTGCTACCAATAAACAAACAAGCAAACAAATAAATAAAATATTAAAGACTTAACTACAAATCAAAATATTACACATGCACTATCTACATTTCTATGTGGAATACCATAATCACCTTTTCACCATTTTCTATGTATGAAACTGTAGTTTGAGTCAATTCATTAATAAGTTATATTTGTGGCCTTTATCTTGTATTAATTTATCAAAACCAAATCCTCAAAAAGGGTTGTTGGTCATACAAAAATGGTTAGGTGAGAAAAAATTTAATGTTAGAGGCATGTCCTGTGATTTTAAATAATAGCAGTGCTTTACTATCAGGTGCATATGCAAGACATCCTAAACTTTAGAAAACATTCCCATATTCTTTGGCTAAGCAGATGCCACCATCAGTCAGCTAACATCTTTATAGGCGTGATGGAGCTTTTAGTTTCTTACTCTCCAAATTTTCCATGGTGAAACCATTATGTGAGTTGAATTATCTTTTTAATTAACTATTAAAATTGACCTGTTTTCTTTTCTGTTTTCCTACCATCTACTTACTTATTAACTCATGGATGATTCCAGCTCAAGAAATAACTATCCCTTATTAAACCATCCAGAATTTAAAACTCCTGCTTGAAGATTGATTTGACCTAAATAACTGTAAACATAATAGTATTTGCCTATAGTGTATTAGAGATGAGCCCACCTTAAAGATAACAAATTTTCTTATCAATTATATATTTAAATGAACTTTTTTCTTACCAAGAAAATGAATTATAACAATCAATACCTTTATAACCTTTACTGAGAGTCAAACATATTCTAAGCACTCTGACTAGCTGGAGATATATATGTCAGTGGCAGAGTACTTGCCTATACTGTATAAGACACTGGGTTCAATCCCCAGTACTGGAAGGAAAAGAAAAAAAAAACTGAGCTATATTAACCAGGGTTCTCTAGAGAAACAGAACCAACATTATATGTACAAGATTGATTATAAAAGAGGATTTATTAAAATGGCTTACATGATCAGAAACTGTATAGTCCTACAATGGCTATCTGCATCCATGAGAGCCAGAGGACCCAGTAACTGTCCAGTTCAAGAAGAAGGAGCCTTAGAATAACAGGGTCCAATAATGTAGCCCCTGTCCAATAATGATGGCCTGGAAGAGTTTACATGGGACAGGTGAAGAAGCTGGAGTCCAAAGTCCCAGAGCAATAGGGACATCAATAGACATACCTACTCAAAAATAACCAAGTTTGCCTATGCCAGATTAATAGATCCATCACTTTTAAATTCATCCTCGCACAAAATCTCAGGATATGGGAAAAACGTAGACAAGTATTTGCCAGAATGGCTCAAATGGCTTCTAGTCCAATTCTTAACTTAGTCTCTCATTTTCATCTGAAGTATCATGAGCACAGTCTTTATTGTTCACATTTCTATTTGTGTATTGGTCTTCCGAGTTCCCACCAGGATTGCTCATTAAGTTCTGCTTACATTCTAAGGCTTCTAAATCTTGCATCTTTGAACTTTTTCAAACTTCTCCTGTGAATCAGATAAAAAAGTTTCTGAAATAATAGTCAGGTATATCACAGCAAGGATCCCAATTCCTGATACCAATTTCTGTGTTAGTCAGCTTTTCGTTACTGTGACTACAATGCCTGATGGAAACAGATTTTAATGGAAAAGTCTATTCTTGGCTCATAGTTTCAGAGGTTCAGTCCATGATCAGCTCTGACTCCATTGCCCTGGGCCTGAAGAAAGGTCAAATATCATGACATAAGGGCATGGTGAATGAGAGCCTCTCAGTTCATGGCAGCTATCAAGAAAACAGAGAAGCAGGGGCTATAAACATAAGCACTCTGGGTATATTATTTTATTCAATGTTCTCAGCCCTATATGCTACTTTCTGTTACCTCCATTTTACAGGTAGGAAAGGAGAAACACAGTGAAACTATGTAATTTGTTCAGTGTTGTCCAACTAGTAAAGAACAGATCAGGGATTCAAATTTAGGCAGCATTTCATCAAATCCTATTTCATCAAATAGGTCACTATACTATGACCTCCTCAATATTTTTGTAGATTTCTTGCAGATATATCTCTTGGAGTTTTGTGAAAATATGATTTAGTTCATTACTTCCTAATCTTTTTTCATGTCATATCACATGCAGAAAAAATGGTTACATTTGGACAACAGAGTAACATAAAAGCATGAGTTTGTTTTTGACCAAAGGTACCGTTCTGAGACTTTCTTCTGGATATCCTGGGGTTGAAGGGATCCATATCTATGCCATTCCAGGCACACAAGTGCATGTTGGCACCACAGTTGAGAAGCTCTAATATAATTCTCTGTAACTTTAGCTATTATATACATAGTTTTCCAAGGCAGAGACAGATTCTCAAATATGCCATTTAAATTAATCCCAATTCTACAAAAAGTAACCAGCATAAAAAGAAGAACAGAAACATTTAGAAGATGTGGATAAGATCAATTATGTCATGTTAGGTATCAGACCATCCTAAGCAAGTCACACATGTTTATGGACACTTATCTACAAATACATATTAAATACATGATGAGTTCATTTTAATTAATACTTAACTGGAGACCTAAAGAATATTTTTTGTGAAATCAAAGATATACCCCATTGTACAATCTTTGATAAGTACAGTGCTGATGAGAGTGACAAGTGCAATCCAGAATAAATAACTTTAACATTGCAGGTGTATCACAGATGGCAGAGAAAGATCATAAGTGTACACCTGTTACAAATTCTTAATTTAGTTAGCTAATGAGATAAAATGAAGCACTTTTAAATATCTTTATAGAACATGCTGTAGGAGCAGCATAACTTGGGGTGATTTTTCTGTCTTCCTTACTAAGCCTCCAAGAATACAGTCTACCTTTAGGGTCCTGCAAGTATTAATAGAAAAGAATAATATTGTCACATTAGTACTCTTTTTTTTACATTCAATCTTTTATGAAAAATCCAGAAAAACTTACTCCAATGCTCTATCACTTCTTTTGAAGGAATTATTTGCAAATATTCCATTTACCCATCCAAATTTAGCATAAATGAAAAGAATTTCTCACCTTTAATAGTATTATCAAGTGCCCAGGTCCCCTGTAAAAATAACAATATCTATCATGTTCTCATGTTCTAGAAGTTTCATCTCTCAAAGATACTACAACACTCAAAGTTTATCTATGACTTTAATAAATGCAGTTATATAAATATATCCATCTTTCTTAGACAAGTTAATGTAAGCCTATGTTATAGAGATATACCTAAAATTATAGAATTTTTTACTTATTCCTTCATGAATTTAACATGTTTCCATTTCTACAAAATGGCAGACACTGTTTAAAATACTGAAAATTCATAGAGGAATAGGACATAGTCTAGTTCTCCATCAGCTTGCAGTCCAGTAGAGAGAGACCTGCCAAAATACATGCAGTATACGTGTAGGTGCTTGGTTAGAACAAAATGCCTGATATGGTGAGATGATGGGGTGTTGTGGGTGCAGATACTACAAGAATTTCCACTGTTCAGCAAAGAAGGACATTCGAACTGAGCTCCCATGTACACGTAAGGAATTGTCATGCAAGTTAAAGTGGGAAAGGCATTCCAGGCAGAGGGATTAGCACATACAAGGGAACCATGCTATGATAAATGTGTTCAGAAACAAACCCACAGTTCATTGGAGATAGATCATAGGTATATGAAATATTGCAGTATATATGAGACACACACTCTGAGAAGGTGAGCCAGAAACCCCAAGCAAATCAGAATTTGAAATGTCTATTCCCATCTGGACAAATGGTTCATTTTTGTTCCATAAGCTACTACTCCCATTTAAACTATATAATCACACAATAGCCTTCCTTCCCCTTTACAAACTTAAGTCTTCAATATGATAAATATTAATTTTTTAAGTCAGTCAACTATTAATCCTGAAAGATTATACTATCTCAGTGGCATGATTCTATTTACCATCCCTAGGTTCCAAACTCAGTCCCGAGCTACCAAAAATCCTTTGATGTTTCCCAGGAATTGTCCATTCTTGCTATTCTTGCAGCCAGTACTATGGGCTTGCTGGTATTCTCCCAGAGGCCAGGGATTCTGTTCTGTTGTGTAAAATCAGTTTTACTAAAGGTGCATTACAGTGGATAAATCTAAGAGTATAAAAATATCAGCTCTAAAATAGGATAGAAATAAAGAGGTTTTGTTTTGTTTTGTGAAACAAGTTTATTCAGAAACATTTCAGAAGAATGGGAGAAAGGACAGAGGAGCAGGGCAGAAGGAAGTGTTCCAGCAATCACAGTCTCTGATGTTTTCTGCAGATGGGGGCAGAGGAGACTCCTGATGTTCCAGTGGATACAGAAGTGCTCTTGGCTGGAACCTGGGTAGAGAAACCTGAGGTAGTTCTTGTATCTTGCTCCTGCAGCTGTTCAGAGTCCACATGATCAATACCTGTGCAAGATGTCAGGATCCACAGAGCACAGGTCCTCTGGCAGACCACTGGTTTTGTCTGTGTCAGCTCTTCCATTCATGTAGTCATACTTTATGAATCTGCCATGTTTCTGCCCTCTGACATTGGAGTCACCTTACTGCTGACACATGGCATGCAACAGCACAGCTGTTGGACACAGGTAGCAATCATAGCAGACTTCCTTCCAGCACTTTCCGTTGGCATGGGATTGTCCATAGTCACGATATCGTCAGGTATGGGGGTGCTAACATGCAGGGAGTAGAGATGAATGGGAGGCTGGCTGGCCCTCCTGATGTGCTTCTGCTCTGACTGTTTTGCCTCCCCAGGCAGGGGAGGCTCACAGGGCAAGGTGAAGGTACAAAGGGCAAGCTCACTGGGACACGTCTTTGGGAGGACAGGGGAATTGGAAAGATGCATGTGGCATGGGCAAGATTTAACCCTCAGAGGCACAGGCTTCCCCTGGAACATGCAGCCTGCCCACTAGTTTTTCTGGTACTGGAATATGAGGTAGGTAGCCATGGCCACATTGAACACCCAGGTCTCGTCTAGATCATAACCCATATCAAACATTATCATCAGTATTTCAGGGTCTGGGCATTTGGGGAGTTCCTCACTATAACCATGGGATAAATACTGCTCACCCTGTATCAGCTATGGGTGCTGAAGAATCAGCTTGGCTGTGGGCTGCTTCCAGGTGTCCAAGGTCAGCATTTGGTGGATAAGCATTCATGTTGCAAGAGAAACATGGGGAGGGTCACAGTATATTCTGAGCACTATCTGCCTCAGCATTTTTGAGGCACTTCCCTGTCAAGATAAAATACAGAATGACACCCAGCCCACACATGTCCCCTGGATGGCCCTCATACACTTGCCTCAGGATAGTTTTGGGAGCAAAGTGTGAGACTGTGCCTCAGAACTCATTCAGTTTCTGCCCAGACATGAACCTGGCACTGAAGCCAAAGCTGATGAGTTTGATGTGGCCTCTGGCATCCACCATGATGTTCTCTGGCTTAAGGTCTCAGTGCATGATGCTCCTATCATGACAGTAGTGCACAGCACATGCTATCTGCTGGAGAAGTCTCCATGCCTCTTTCTCCTGCATACTGCCTTGCAGGACGTGGTCAAATAGCTGTCCCCTGCCTGCATGCTCCACCATGATGTTTAAAGTTCTGTGGGTCTCAACAACCCAAAATAATTGCATAACATTGAGATGCGCCAGGGTCCTTGTCATATCCAGTTCAGAGAGGCCCGGAAGGTTCTACCCTATTTTCAGCAGGACTTTCAATGCCACCTCTGCCCCAGTGAGGCGACGGCAGGCTAGTTTTATCTGGCCAAACCTGCCATGTCCAATGATTTTCAGGAACTCATAATAGTTCCTTAAGACTGCCTTCTTGCAGAAGCTGGGCCCCTGAAACACTACACTAGTGTCAACACTCTGGCTATACATCCTAAGCAGGAACATCAACTAAGGATGCTAGCTACAAAAAATAAATAAATAGCAGACCAAAACAACAAATCAAAATCAAAAACAAAAACAAGGCAAAACAAAAAACCCAAATCAACAACCAATATCCAAATACCACCACCCAAAACCAACAACCATAAAATGAACTAAGTATCTGGGAGTCCAACAGGTCACCACAAAGAGCTTCCTAAACTTGTGAACAAAAATCCAGCTGCACAATTCTTTTATATACCTGCACTTTGAAACTTACTCACAATGCTCAGTCATGCCTGGTCATAACTCCCAGTGGTCATCTCCATTTGGGGCCTCCAGAACTTCTTTCATTTTCAGAACAGAAATAAGGAAGGACTCCAGACAGTTTTAGTGGGCTATGGAGACTTATTTACTTGTTTGGGAATTATTTGTACAGAACTTCAATGTACTTTTCATTTTCAGCCTAAAACTCTGTAATAATGTTTTGCTTCGAAAGACCAAAACATATCTACCCTCAAGGCATTTAATTCCTTTTTCTTCCAACTTTGAATAACTGGTGTCAAAAGGATGGTAGCACCTCCCTCACATGATGATAGTATAACAAAATGCTCTGTTCCCTTCAACACCCACTAGCATGATATTAACACCTGGTGGGGGTTAGAAGGAGTAAATGCTCATCGTAATTTCTTTGTACAGTCTTATACACAATGCATACATGTTATTGTGACACAAGTAATTTAGGGGGACAGGTAGAGATGTACAAGAACAGCATTTTCTGGTACTGAATTCATGCTGCTTTAGGGTCACACTAGAATTGTTTCTTCATCTCATATTAAAGAGAATGCTCAGGGAACTGTACAGAAATATCTGTAGGACATATGTAAAACAAAAGGGATGGAAATTCAAATATTCCATGTAAAAATATTGACTAGATAGAAGATAATCATTAATGGATACAAGGCACTGTGAATCAGGAGCTCGCCCGGCTCTCCTTATAAGGTCACAAGTCACACTGAAACAACAGTCTGCCTTACTCCCTTATGACCCCATCTTAGGCTGGGAGGCTAAATCAGGAATGGAGGTCCTT
Source organism: Urocitellus parryii (assembly GCF_045843805.1). Taxonomy (NCBI): domain Eukaryota; kingdom Metazoa; phylum Chordata; class Mammalia; order Rodentia; family Sciuridae; genus Urocitellus; species Urocitellus parryii. The sequence continues at coordinate 67,160,651 of NC_135531.1, read as the reverse complement.
GCATGCAGGAAATAGAGATGAATGGGAGGCTGGCTGGCCCTCCTGATGTGCTTCTGCCCTGACTGTTTGGCTTCCTCAGGCAAGGGAGACTTACAGGGCAAGGGGAAGGTTCTAAGGGTAGGCTCACTGGGACACCTCTTTGGGAGGGCAGGGGAATTGGAAAGATCATGATATTGTCATCATGATATTGTCATATTTTTTAAAATAAAGGTCTTTTTCTTAGGTGAGGGATTAGAACATATACAAATGCTGTACAAGATATAATTGAACCCATAACAAACTCTATTTCTATTTTTCTAAGAGTTTTTATGCATAGGTATTAAATTTTTTCATAAGATATTTCTGTATCAATTCATACTATCATACAACTTCCATGGCTTATCAATGAAGTGCATATCTTTAACAGGTATGGTCTTACAAATTCTTGATACCCTATGACCCAATAACTTTTTACTTTGTCTATCTATTAAAGATTCTACTGGTCATCATCACCACACTGAGGACCAAACTGCCAATGCATGAACACTTTGTGCAGGGACACTATTTCCTATTAAACTGTTGATGACTCCAGGGTATGTCATAATTAATATTCCGTTTAATACTTGATATCGAAAATGTGTCTATTCTCTCGTTCATCAATGCTATTATAAATTCATGAATTTTAATAATTGTTTCAAGCAAGTAGCTTTTTGTCTTATTGATTTCTTCCATTGTCTCTATTTTCAATATAATTAATCTCTGCTCTGATCTTCATTAATCCTTTCTTCTGCTTGATTTTGGTTTGTTTGCTTCTCAGCCATCCACTCTCCCCAACACCCAAGATTTCCAAGGTAGTAAGAATTATTATTAATTTGTGCCTATTACTCATTTTTAATGTGAGTGTGTTTGCAGTTTGCTTTCTTTTAATTTGTTCTAATTAGTTATGCATGACAGCAGAATGTATTTGGACACATCATACATAAATGGAGTATAACTTTTCATTCTTCTAGTTATACATGATGTAGAGTTATACATGTCATGTAATGATACATGCACATAGGGTAATAATGTCCAGTTCATTCTACTGTCATTCCCACCCCCATTACCCCTGCCCTCCCTTCACTCTCCTATCTCTAATCCAAAGTACATTTATTCTTCCCTGCCCTTCCTGCTTTATTGTGAATTAACATCCAAATATCAGAGAAAACATTCAGCCTTTGTTTCTTTGGGATTGACTTATTTCACTTACCATGATAGTTTCCAGATCCATTCATTTACTGGCAAAAGTCATAAAGCCTTTTTTTTTTTTTAATGGCTGAGTATCATTCCATTGTGTAAATACCACAGTTTCTTTATCCATTTATCTGTTGAAGGGCACCTAGGCTGATTCCATGGCTTAGCTATTGTGAATTGAGCTTCTATAAACATTGATGTGGCTGCATCACTGTAGTATGCTGATTTTAAGTCCTTTCAAGATAAACTGAGGAGTGGAAAAACTGGGTCAAATGGTTGTTCCATTCCAAGATTTCTGAGAAGTCTCAGTAGAGCTTTCTAGATTAGTTGCACCAATTCACGGTCCCACCAGCAATGTATGAGTGTGCCTTTCCCCCCATATCCTCACCAACATTTATTGTTATTTGTATTCTTGATCATTGCCATTCTGATGGAATCACAGTGTAGTTTTGATTTGCATTTCTCTAATGGAGAGAGATGTTGAACATTTTATTTTATTTGCATTTCTGTAATTGAGAGAGATGTTGAACAATACATTTGTTGATCGATTGTATTTCTTTTTCTGGGAAGTGTCTGTTTAGTTTCTTTGCCCACTTATGATTGGGTTGTTTTTCTTTTTGGTGTTGAGTCTTTTGAGTTCTTTATATATCATGGAGATTAATGCTCTATCTGAGGTGCATGTGGTAAAGATTTTTCTCCCAGTCTGTAGTGTAAGCTCTCTGTTCACATTCTTAATTGTTTTCTTTGCTATGAAGAAGCTTTTTAGTTTGATTCTATCCCATTTATTGATTCTTTATTTTACTTCTTGCATTGTGGGAGTCTTGTTGATGAAGTCAGTTCCTAAGCCAACATGGGAGAGATTTGGGCCTACTTTTTTATCTATTAGACTCAGAGTCTCTGTTCTCATGCATAAGTCTTTGCTCTACTCTGAGTTGCTTTTTGTGTGGGGTGAGAGATGGGGGTTTAATTTCACTTTGCAAAATATGTATAACCAATTTTCCCATCACCCTTTGTTGAAGAGGCTATCTTTTCTCCAGTATATGTTTTTGGCACATTTGTCTCTATCTCTTCTATTTTGTGCCATTGGTCTCTGTATCTGTTTTGGTTGTCAAAATTGTGCTGTTTTTGTTACTATGGCTTCATTACTACATTTTTGTTACTATAGTTTTAAAGTCTGGTGTTGTGATGCCTCCTGTTTCACTTTTCTTGCTAAGGATTGCTTTAGCTATTCTGGGCCTCTTATTTTTCCAAATGAATTTCATGATTGTCTTTTATATTTCTATGAAGAATGTCATTGGGATTTAATAAGAATCGGATTAAATCTATATAAGTCTTTTGGTAGTATAGTCATTTTTTCAGTGTTAATTCTGCCTATTTGAAGAGCATGAGAGATCTTTCCATCTTCTAAGAACTTCAATTTATTTCTTTACTGTTCTGTAGTTTTCATTGTAGAGATATTTCACCTCTTATGTTAGATTGATTCTCAAATTTTTATTTTGTTTTATTTCTAGGCTATTGTGAGTGGAGTAGATTTTTTAATTTCCCTTTCAGTGGATTCATCACTGATGTACAGGAACACATTTGGTTTATGGGTGTTAATTTTATACCGCCTACTTTGCTGAATTCATTTATTAGTTATAGAAGTTTTTTGGTTGAAATTTTTGGATCTTCTAAATATAGAATCATGTCATCAGGAAATATGATAGTTTGAGTTCTTTTCCTATTTAAATCCCTTATTTAGTTCTATAGTTTCTTTGTTTAGTTTTTGTTTGGAAGATCTATCCAGTAGTGAGAGAGGTGTGTTGAAGTATCCCAATATTATTGTTTTGTGTTCTATTTGATTCTTGAAATTGAGAAGAGTGTTATGTACATAGATACTCCTTGTTTGGGGCATAAATATGTACAATTATTATGTCTTGTTGATGTCTAATTCTCTTAAGCAGTATGAAATATTACTCTTTGTCCCTTATGATTAACCTTGGCTTTAAGTCCACTTTATCTGATATGAGGATAAGAAACCTATTCTTGTTTATGACAGCCATGTGACATGCTTTATCCCATCCTTTCACTTCAGTCTGTGGATGTCTTTGCCTATAAGGTAAGTCTCTTAGAGATAGCATATTTTTATGTCTTGTCTTTTAATCAATCTTCCAATCTATGTCTTTTGATTGATGAGCTTGTATCATTAGCATTCAAGGTTATTATTGAGATATGATTTGTATTTCTGGTCTTTGTGGTTTTATTTCTAGTTTTTAATTTGAATTAGTTTCTCCTTTGATTTACTCTTTGTTTAGTGTAGTTCCTCCCTTTGATGGTTTTCCTTTTCTTTTTTTTTTCATTTCATCTTCATGTAGTATTTTGTTGAGAATACTCTGTAGTGAAGACATTCTACTTGTGAATTCTTTTAATATGTGCTTATCATGATTTTTATATCATTTCCAAATCCGAGTCTTAATTTTGCTAAATATAGGATTCTTGGTTGGCATCCATTTTCTTTCTAAGCTTGGTATATATTATTCCAGGACCACCTACCTTTGAGGGTCTGGGTTGAGAAGTCAGCTGAGATCCAAAATTGTTTTTCTCCTGTATATAATCTGGTATTTTTCTCATGCATATTTTAAAATTCTATCCTCATTCTGTATGTTAGGCATTATCATTATAATGTGCCTTGGTTTGGATTTGTTATTAATTTTGTACATTTGGTATACTGTAAGCCTCCTGTTTTTGATTTTGCATTTTATTCTTCAAGGTTGGGAAATTTTCTGATATTATTTCATTGAAAAGATTGTGCATTCTTTTAGTTTGAATCTCCATGCCTTAATCCATCCTGATAAATCTTGAATTTGGTCTTTTCGTGTTATCCCATAATTCTTGAAATTTCTATATATGGTTTCTTAATATCTTCTCTCCATGGTCAACTCTACTTTCAAGATTATGTATTTTGTCTTCATTGTCTGAAGTTCTGTCTTTCAAATAGTCTAGACTGGTGGTGATGCTTTCCATCGAATTTTTAATTTGGTTCATTTTTTCCTTCATTTTGAGGAATTCTGCTTGGTTTTTATTCAGAATGTCTGCTTCTTTATTGAGGTGATCTTTCACTTCTTATATTTTATCTCTGATTTCATTGCTTATACCATTCTTTACTTTGCAGATCAGTTTAACTATGTACATTCTAAACTCCTTTTCTGACATTTCTTCCACTGTGGTGTTAATGGATTCTTTTATTGGAGTTTGTTTGAGGTTATTTGTTCCCTTTGTTTTTCATGTTGTTTTTGTGACTACCCATCTAACAGTATAGATCTGAGGTAGTAAAATTTCTACCCTGTGGACTTAGTGTCCCTGAAGGTTTCCAGTATCTCACTGTTTAGGGGGAGACACAAAATAACAACAACCAATGCAAACATGTAGAGCATTAAACCAAATAGTTCCTACTATCATGTCTACAAGGTTAAGTATCATAATAAGCAGAAATTATATGATCAGTTATTATTTACAATAAAAGCAGCATGTTTGCAAAAGGGTTTACAATTTCAAATAGTGGAGGGAGAATAGAAGTGATATAGGATGTGATGATTATGAGGGAAGAGAGAAAATAGAAATAAAAAATTAAAGAAAGAGTAAAAGAACAATAGAAATTGGCTGTTACTGGAAGAAAAAGAGAATCAAGGGAAATAGGTAGGAGAAAAAATACATATGTAAAGTAAAAATAATTTTTAAAAAATTAAAAATAAAAATAAAAGAATATAAAACAAAACTAAAATATACTAATCAAACATCCAAGTTTACAAAAATACTAATCCATGAAAAATAAATGGCTTCAAAATACCAGAAATGAGAAAAAAATATATGAAAACATATAATTGTCCATGTACCATTAAGGTCACAATTAGAGAAAAAAAAATTAAAAAATAAAGAACAAAATCTTTATGAGAAGTTAAAGAATGCTCTCTGTTGGGAATTCAAAATGTTCTCACTTTCTCTTAGCAGTTTTAGGTGGGATAGTCTGTAGCATGATTCTTCACTCTCTGGATTGCTGGAGTAAGAGGTAATTTTGTAGGCAGAATTTCTGGAGGCAGGATTTAGCTTAGGTCGGCTCAAGGCTCTTCACTGAATGCCAATTGGCCTGGGGATTTTAAATCAGCTCACCTCCAGTGCCCAGTACTTGCTAGTCCATGCTGGAAGACTGAACACCAGGGATCTCTCACTCATGTGGTGGAGGAGCTAGTTCATAGTCTCCTACATCACCTGCAGATCCCATGGTATCAGATTCAATCCCAAACAATCCCTCCTGCCTATGCCCTTCTGAGTTCCTAGCCAGATGCATCTCTCCAAGCTGGTCCTGCAAGTGGCCAGGTTGGAGGGAGAGGGGTAGAGCTGGGTGAGTTTTCATGACCAGTTGTCTCCTATTTAAACTTCATGTTTAATTCTCTCCTGGTCACTAAAGCACACTCTGTGTTATGTAGTGTGTGTCTAACGGGCCTGTATTTTGAAGCCAAACTCAGGTTTGCCAGGAATTGACTCCCTCAGCTGCCAGTCCCCACACTGCAGTTGCAAAATGGTCCCTTCCTTTGTCTTCACGCCCCTGGAGAGATGGTAGTTTTTTTCCCTGCACATGGATATTGTACAGCACGGGGCAATGTTCTCGGTCTCTAAATGCCCCATACCAAAACAGGACTCTTGGGCCTCCCCAAAATGCAAGTTCCTTTCATTCCTTTATCGCTTACTATGATCAAGGAAGGACTGCTCTGGCTGGTGCTTCAGGCCAGAGGTAGCAGCAACTGTGCTGCTGGGGATTTTTTTTCCTTATTTTATTATATCTCACCTCCTATGTCCCTGGTCTGTTTTAAGTGTCCAATTTTAAATTTCACTAAAGCCTCCCCCCACTCCTTTTTTGTTCACCCACCTGTAGAGAAGCTTCCTGCCTGCTTTCTTGGTGTCATACCACAGAGCAGCCCAAAACACAACCTCCTCTATTCTGCCATCTTGAAAAAACCGAGAAAGTAAGAGTTTTAAAATTCTAGGTACACGAATCCCTGAACTGATTCTGAATTTTCAGCTGTGAAACAGTAATTCTTAAACTGTTTTACTACCTTTAAAAGCTACTGTGGGTGTTCTCTTTGGGTTTATAAATGCTATATTTTCTGAGTTTGTTAAAGTTGTTTTCTGGGGCTCCTCATTTATGAATGCAAGCATGTATAAACTTTAAAGAATTCTTAGTCAATAATTTGTCATAACAGTACCCTTATTCAGGCTCTTATTTGAATTCCTTTAAAAGAAAGAAAACTAAGACTGCATGGATTCATTAAAGTTATTCAGCACACTATAATTACAGGATTACTCAAGTGTTTTTTTCAAACAGCTGCAAGTCTTTAAAGTAATACACATATAAGTACACCATTGCATATATCCATGTGTGTGTGCATGCGTACACACACACACACACACACTCCTTTTTTCTTTTTATTAATACCTCTTCCACAAATGCATTTAAGGGAGTGATAATCTTGGAAGTTTGAGTCAGTAAGAAGCAGAGGGCTTTGAGTAAAATAATGGCATGAACAAAGCCATCTTCCTGTTCTCTCATGAATATATATATATATATATATATATATATATATACACACACACACACACACACACACACACACTCCTTTTTTCTTTTTATTAATACCTCTTCCACAAATGCATTTAAGGGAGTGATAATCTTGGAAGTTTGAGTCAGTAAGAAGCAGAGGGCTTTGAGTAAAATAATGGCATGAACAAAGCCATCTTCCTGTTCTCTCATGAATATATATATATATATATATATATATATATATATATATATATACACACACACACACACACACACACACTGACACACACAGACACACACACACCTATGGTATTCTCTCGTGAATATATATACATATACACACACACACACACACACACACACACACCTATACATACCTATGGTATTCTCTCGTGAATATATATATATATAAACTTTTATGCATCTGAAAACTAGAAAGGGTTTTATTTAAAAAATTAAAAATCAGAAGCTTTGCTGAATTGCTTTAAGATGAAGTTCAGACAGGATGGGAGTAAAAGAAACATAGATTCAAAAAAATTGTTTGGCAAGGAAATAAATACAGAAGCATTTAAAAATATTCCACATAGTTCTGTTCACACAGGGCTGGTGTGCATGGAGAGAAAGGAGGTCAGGGTGGACAAAATAGCCACATCAGGTAGTCACTGTTTATAGTTTTTATTCTAGAATTAGTAGTCAAAAAGAGAAATACCAGCAAATGAAGACCTCCTTGAAAAATGGATTGCTATTGCAAAGAGAAAATTTCATTGATCAAACTTCTTTATGGAGTGAGTGGCTACAAAAATCTGACAATTATAGTTGGCAGTGGCATTCCTAGTATGTTTGATAAAAGAACAGATAATTTTCTAGACCTCTTTCCTCTATATGATAGAAAATAATATTTTAATAATCAGTAATAATTATAATAAAAATTTCATTTTTCCACTTTTAGTTTTAACATGATTAACATTTAAAGAAATAAATCTTATTTCTAGAAGTAATATTTAAAATGTAATATGATATTTTATGCATGAAAAACACTTTCACTTACAAACAAAAATATTGCACCTTACAGTTCTCACTGTTTCACTACATTAAATTTTAAATACAAATAAATCTCCACTTAAGAAGATTTGAAATAACTACAGGTTTGATTATTAATTTTTACAATCACTATTTAAATGCAAGAATACATATTCCCACCAGGATTGGAGACACAACTTACACACACACTGTACCAAAATTACTAAAATTGTTATTATATGACAACAATAAAAAGCAAACTTTTCACTGAGTTTATTAATATTATTTTAAAGGTTTCTTACAAACAGCACTCTCCTTTATTAGCTGCATTCTGAGACCTGATAAAAATGTGAGCTCTGACAAAAAATGTGTTCTGTATACGGTTATTTTAGTATTGCAGAATATAAACTCAGCAAATCAATCTAAAACAAAAAAAAATATATTAAAATCATTCAAGGAACATGTTAGATATGGAAGAGAGGCAGAGAACTCAACTTATGGTAAGTACCTTAGGAAAAAGAAAAAGAATTTAAGAAATCAGAAAATCAAAGTAATATGAAATTTTAACATTAAAAAAATAATTTAAGCTGAAGAAAAAGCCTGAATATTTATTAAAGGGAATTAGTAAATATAAGATATTGTTATGGCTTGTATATGAGATTTCCCATCAAAAGCTCATGTGTAAGATTATGCATGAAGATTTAGAAGAGAAGTGGTTGGATTATAAAAGCCTTAATCCAAATCAGGGAATTAATCTCTTGATGGGAATTAATTTAGTGGTAATTTAAGATACGTAGGGTCTGATTGGAGGAGGTGGGTCCCTAGAAGCATATCCTTTGGGTATGAATTTTGTATCTGGCTAGAGGAGTCTCTCTCTGCTTTCTGATCATCATGTGAGCTGCTTCCTGCCTCCAGGATCTTTAGCCTCACCAACAGTCCCAAGGAATGGATCCAGCATTCTATGGACTGAGACCTCTTAAACTGTAAGCCCCAATTAAACTTTCCCCCCTCTATAATTGTTCTGGTTGGGTTTTTTGTCACACTGGCAAAAATCCTAACTAAAACAGATGTAAATAATGAAAAGAAACATTTTTTAATGTATCCTAACTATGCCTTTCACATTTCACAAAATAGAAGGGTATGAGACATTCAACTACTATATAGGAAAACTTATCAACTTAAAATGCTTTTTTGGTTTTTTTTTTTTCAAATTAGATTTAGATATCTTCTTTCTAACACTGATAGCAGAAGATAGTCAAGGTGAATTCATTCAGTTTTGAGAAAAAAAGCAAAAGTTTAACCCAAGATTTTTTTAACCATGTTTTATTCTATTTATGTGAAAAAACTAGAGAAAGATATTTTTAATCATTCAAGTGTTCAAAAGATAAAATCACACATGTGTTCTTCTAAAAACTATCTGATTCTGTGTTTAATTCACAAAGGGATGAATAGGAATGGAAACAGAGCAAGAGGGTTTGGGTTACAGCTCATGGGTAGAGCACTTGCCTGGCATGTGTGGGACACTGGGTTCAATTCTTGGCACCACATATAAATAAATAAAATAAAGGTCCATGGACAACCAGAAATATATTAGGAAAAAAGAGCAAGACTGAAAAGTGATTATTAACAACATACTGAGAAGCAGTGGGGAGGAGAGAAAAAGGTTTCTTTTTCAACTAATAGAACTTGTAAATGCTGCTGACTCTTCAAATGGAATATTCAAGATGTACAATAAGTCTAAATATTTTTGAATTTCAAGTGTAACCACTATTTAAAAATGCCACACAGAGAACTTCCAAATCATGGAAGTCAGAATGGTAGTGTGGAATAAAATATAAGCATAAAAAAGGCATCAAATGTTATGATTAATGTAAGTAGATTGTGCTTGTTATTCAAAGGTAAAGACTTAGGCAAAGCTAAGCAAATACTCATTGTTTTATCACATATTTTACATGATGAATGATCTGGAATGGTGAATTTCTATAGGGGGTGGTCTATTTTTGTAGTTATGTCTGCTCTCCATGTCTTTTCATGAACTCTAAATCTCACTTGCATCTGATTCCAACCTCTCCAACTCATACTATTGTTGCTTTATTTGGTTTCCTCATCCCCAAATCCATAGATAGGTAATGGTGTGCATTGTAGTTGCTTCTAAAACTTTGGTACATTGGAAGGTGCCACGTTACTCTATTGTGAGTCCTTTCTTCATTCTTGATGCTATACACATTTGTAGAACTCTCAGATTTCCAAGAAGCCCTTACTAGTGTGTTTGCAGAAAACTCAGTAACCATTCCTTCATCAAGCAAAGCAGTTTATCTAGCTTTTGGACAACACGTGGGCTTCTATCCTACCTTTGCTTTTTCAAAGTCTTATTAATGTAACTATTCAAACAACCCATCTTCTCTGGGTTTCTCCTTTTAACAACCCAGAAGAATAGCCTTTGATATTGCACTATACATTTTCCTTCTTTATAGCTTTTGTAAATGCAAGGGAGCTAGACATTTTATATTTCCACGAATATAAATTATGATACCACCTGTTCCCACACCCTTCCTTATAACCTCAAGACAGATGCTATTTCATTTGATTTGGATTTTAAATTATACTATTTTCCTCTATTATAAAAATTCTATTTAACAAGAATATATCTAAAGTAAAATTAGGTAAAAGATTTAAAATGAAAGAGTGAGCAAACACTTATTATGGAAATGTAAACAAAAAGGAAGTGGTGGTAGTAAATAGCTTAAAAAAGTAACAAAGTAAAAGAAGAATATTAAATCAGAAATCCACTATTTTATTTTGCTAATTGGTACAATGTTCGACAAATATAGAATGAGTATTGCTCTTTTTGTCAAAAATATCAAAATAAATGGAGCCAAACTCTCAGAAATATAAGAAATTAGCAAAACACAACAATATATCTCTCTAGTGTTTTTGTTGTTGTTTTTGTACCTGGGATTGAACCCAGAGTTACACTCCAACCTGGACTTTTTTTTTTTTTGGAGACAGAGACAGAGTCTCACTAAGTTGCTTAGGATCTTCTAAGTTGGTGAGGCTGGCTTTGAATTTGCAATCTTCCTGCCTTTGTCTCAGCCTCCTGAGCCACTGGGATTATAAGCATGCACCACTGTACCTGGCCCTCTCTAGCTTTTTCTTTAAAAAATGGAGAAAAAATATTTTAAAATTCTACAAAAGAAAACCATAACCTCATAAGCATTCATGGGATACTTACAGGGAAAATCTCATTCACATTTTTAAAAGTAGAAATTGATATCATCAAATTATAATGCAATAAAATTAGAAACTAATATAAATCTAATAAAAATCCCAAGAAGAGCTCTATTGTAAGTTTTTTAGTATGATTTTCCAGGGTATCCAAAATAAATGATAGATGAAACTCAAGAATATATTTCATAAAAATATTAATTAATGAATGGAACATACTGTGCTTGATACAGAAATATATTGCGGAAAAGTAATAATTAAAATATAGTGGTAATGTCATAAATACAGAATATATGAAATATAAACCAAAGTTCCAGAACTTTACTATGATTATATAAGATTCACACACACATATATATAATAAATATGTGTTTATAGATATATATATAAACACATGGGTGTCATTTCTTATTAAAAAGAAAGGACTCATTATTTAACAAAGTGTCTTAACTGAATCACTATTTTACACCCAAGACAACATATTCCCTATTGAGTATAATATCAACTTTCAAAAAGAAAAATGCTAAATGCTTGAAGAAAATGTGAAAGAACATGATCACATTGTTGATTTCAGAAAATATTAAAGATAGGTTTGAATAGTATTAAACAGCTCTGCTTAACCCAAAGTTTCAGAAAGAAAATCAGTAGAATCAAGAGGCAAATGATAAACTTCATAAAAGTATCTTTGACACATATAAATAATAGAAGATAACAGCTCCATTATCATAAGGCTCTTATGAATGCATACAAACACACTTCAGTTAAAAAGAGGGGAATGAGGGCTAGAGTTATAGCTCAGTGGTGAAGTGAGACCCTGTCTCTAAATAAAATACAAAATAGAGCTGGGGAAGTGGCTTAGTGATTAAGTACCCCTGAGTTCAATCCCTGATACCCACCCCCTGCAAAAAAAGAGGGGAATGATCATTAAAGGATATAGATCATTAAAGGACATTAAGAAGGTGACTATAAGAACTAAAATAAAAAGAGCAAGCGTATGCGCCACTATGATGATCAGCTCCACTGCCAGTCAAAGTAATTTGAACTAAAACAATAGTCAAGGGACTGTGGGCATAACTCTTTGGTAGAGCACTTGCTCACCTAGCATGCAGGAAAGAAAATCAGATATAATATCTAAAAAGTCTGTATAATTGTCCAAGTTTTTGTTTATATTTTTTGTGTTCTTTTAAAATAAATTCCAGAGTTGCCACAGTTGTTGGAAAAAGTCTATTGTCCATCTTACATTGCTCATGAAATCAATAGTAATACCTTTCTTCAGTGAAATTTTCTAAGTATTAAATCCTGATAATTTTCCATGTGACTCAAAATCTCCATTCTTGCATACACCTAATTAAATATAAAAGGGAAAAATCAGGAACAGTCTAAATAACCAAAAACAAGGGATTAAGTCAATAAATTGTGATATGTTAGGCACATGTAACATTTATAAAACAGAAGGATATTGATTAGTGATTTTCAGGATAGATTTCTCATTGAAAAAAACATTTACACAACTATCTGATTTGTCATACGGAAAACAACAACAAAACCAGAGCTTTATTACAGGCAAGATTTGGGAGATGGCCTCCTTAGATGGGGAGGGATATATTATTACTGACCTTTTTTAGAGAAGTTGTCTCATGTGTTAATAAAAAGCAGATCCACAGATGGTTTTATTATTGCTTTTAAATTCTCTCAAAACAATGGATTCCTGATAGCCTGCATTCTGGGCAGGCCTCTCCCAGGAGCTCCCCTGCTTAGGTGTGGCTCTGAAAAATACATTCCTGTGACTAACAGGCAGGAAGTAAGACCTTGAAATGTTAATGGTGTTTGTTTCTAAGGGTTATGGGGCTTTCAATTCTTATTTTATTTTTCTGGATTTTCAACATTTTATATGATGAACACATTTTTATTTTTAAACACAACAAACAGATATTTTAATATATTTTAATAGAGTCAGTTTGACCTCAATTTTGACCATAGATATGTGTTAGAAAATGTGGACTCATGAATATACCCTTTCCTCTCCAAATCCCAAGTCTGATGTAGACCCTGCTTGCTGAGTTGAGCAGCAACTCCCTCTCTACTTGAGGTTCTGTGAGTCAGCCCCAGTCCATACTGCTTACTTCTGCCCATCCTGACAGTACATTCCAGCTGTCCCCTACCCTCATTTTAAAAAGTTTGTGCTTCCTGCCACAATTACCCAATATTCCTATTTCCTGACCCTAACCTTCACCCCCACAACACCATCCTAAAATCTAAAAAAGCTGCTCTTTGCAAAGTGACTATGGCTGACAGCAAAGGAGAGAAGGATTTAACAGAGTGGTATGAAATGTTGCTAAATTGCCAGTGACAGCCGCTCAGCACCTTTGTCCCACTATTGATTGGTCCTTTACCTCTCTACAGATGAGAATAGGCTGGGGGCTGATTTGTGCATAGCTGTGCTTTTTTTTTTTTCCCAAAAGTAAACCTAAGTTTAATGTATGGTTATTTCTCAAACCACAAAAGTTACACTCTGGAAAAAAAAAATTGTGATTTTTCATAAAGGTACAGGTAAAAAAGTACTTATAAGATAACTAATACATTCTAAATTCTTTCTGAGGTAGTGTCACTTCAGGGAAGATATGTATCTCTTTAATCTCTCTCTCAGCTTTTAAAAGATACATTGCAAATAATTAAGAGTTGACCATTTGTAATAAAGACAAAGCTAGCAAAAAATTCTGTGAGAAAAAAAAATCTTTCTCTCTTAGTTCAGAATGTGTTTTAGTTCCTACATTTGAATATGAATGATCTGGAAATTCGCTTCAAACTAAAACACTAGTAAGAATCAAAACACTGGGGAACTAGTCTTGGATCCACTACTGAGTAACCTCTGCAAGTTATTGCCCCTCTGCAGCCTCTGTTTCCTCCAAGGAGAAACAAAAGATGAGATCAGAGAGAGAATCTGGGGCCCCTTACAGCACAACAAATCAAAGCATCTCTGAGTTTGTCTTTAAATAGTAAAGTCTCACTGTGAAGAATTGCTGTCTCAATCCCATAGCACTGCTTTGCCTTATAACTCACTCCAAACTGAAATAGCTCTTCTCTCAGGCTCATAAGGCTCACCGTCTCGTTGACACTTGTTAAATGTGGAGTCTCCAATATATTTTCTATAGAAATAGAAGCTATATATAATGTTAAAAAACCAACACAGATAAGCCAAATTAAATGAGACTTTACTAAAAGAGATGGGCTATTTCACCACTTCATTCCCAGCTGTATCCCTACTGTCACTAAGGATTTTCTGCCACTTAAACTCTGGTTGCCATTTCCTTTCTGGCAAATGCACAGAGATAGCTGAGTGTCACAATCCAAGCTATAGACAGGATTTGGGGAGCTGGCTCTTGCTTCTTTGACTGGACTCAAAAAGAGAGAAGAGAGGCCCAGGGCCAACTCTGAGAATTGTAGGCACATTTCCAGGCAATTAGTGATTGCGCTTAAGGACCAAAACATCCGAGCAACTTGATTGGAGCCTTTTTCTGTGTGTGCGATCCCTCTTGGTTGATTAATGAGTGAATATGCCCCCATTTATCCTCTTTGAGGACACAGCTGTGGAGACAACGCACAGGCACATCCTGTCTTAGCAAAGTGCTTTTCTCTCATCAGCTGCTTCTCTGTCCCAGCCCTAAAATGGAACTTCCTGGGGGAAGCCTGATGCTGACTTCCAAGATCATTAAAGAACAAGTTTGAAGGACTTCATTTTAACTCTTATTTTACTTAATGCCACCCTAAAATTGGTAATATTCCAAAAACAAGCTTTGCAAAAGGGCAACTTTGTTTCTAAATAGCATGCCCATTTAACAAGACACAGTTTTCTTTGGCTGCTATTTCAAAACCTCCTCCCCAAGATTCATGCCTGTGGTCACTTGTCTTTGGACAGCTTACAAATGGCCTCCTGAGTGAGGTATTTGGGAAAGTATCTCCTGAGTCACTATGTGTTAAAGTTAGGCTAAATATACTGAATTAGATATTTCAAACTAAAATGAGCTTTTTTAAATGCATAAACCCAACAAGGTGAAGTGTTTCCAAGACAAGATCAAATTTAGTTACAGGTGTGATGGAAACTGCATACTCTTACCGGGAAGGTCTATGCTATTAAAAGGCTTGAAAGGGCTCCATTTGTAGTTTATATGACTGGCCCTTTTTTAAAAGATCATAAAATAACTACTTACCTATAAGACGAGACAGTATATGGTTATTGCTGGTGGTTAGTTGGAAGATCTTTCTGTTACCCATCAATTGCTCATTTCCTATGTTCCAAGGTTTTATTACATTTCCGCATTTGGAAGTTTCTGTTAATTTTCAAAAAAAAAAAAAAGAAGAAGAATATTGTGACCTATCTTGAGATTTAGTGTTCAGCTTGAGAAGTACTCACCATCATTCAGAATCCTGAATTCCAAAGAGGAAAAATATACTTTTAGAACTGAGATTTCACTGTTCCTCTTATTAATATTCTTATATGCCAAAGCAGTTTTAAAAATAGCTATTAGAAACAGAATTTCCATTCACATCTTGGGTCTCATATGTGCGAAATCACATCACATTCTAAATCTGACTTGTTAGTTAATGTGTGATTCTCAAATTCTACGAAAGCAAGAGAAAGGAGATTAATAGAGCAACACATTCCTTAATCTTTTTGGAAGAAATATTCAGCTAAACCATTCTTATTACTAATGTTTTCTAGTGTTCCACCAGCCCATAAATGGTGTCCATGTATCATATAAGGTGGATATAAGAGGAAACCTCTATAAAATGTTTTAAAGATATAAAGCAAAGTGAATTTAATATAGCTTTAAAAATGCAACATTAAAAGTGCAAATAATGCCATCTTGTCAAAATTTTTGCTTTCCTTTTTGATCTTTATCTATTAAGACTCCCCTTCCAAAGCTTCCAAGGATCTAACCCTCATCAGTTTTCAAACTAAAACCTAAAACCAAAACTGTGAATGCAAACTAGTAAGAAAAAAAAATGGGGGAAATGCATCAAGAGTGATAAGACACATTAAAAAAAAGAAAATGAGTGCTTTTGTTTTGTTTCTCAAAGTATGGTCCATGTACCAGCAGTATCAGCTTTGCCTGGGAATGTGTAAGGCAGCTGAGCTCATGGTAGCTACCCTAGACTGTTGAATCAGAAACACTAGGGACAAAGCCCAGCAATTAGTGTTTTACAAGTCTTCCAGATGATCATATCACAAACTGAACTTTAGGAACCACTTATCTATAAAACATGCCTGAGGTTCTTCGAGTGAATAATGAAACATTCCCTAGAACCTACAAGTGCTTAATACATGGGACCTTAGTGATTTCAGATATAATTACTACAAAATAGGATTTGAGCATAGTAGTACAGACATTATTTTATGTTGAAAAAGTTATTCATTTGTGTTTGTTAACCAGTCTCAATGTAACATTGAATTGTGGAGGAAACTGGACAGAATAAAAACAACTTGACTATAAAACATCTGATAATTATTGAGCACACACTATAAGCCAGGCATAGTTTTAAGTGTTTTACATTTATGAAATCCTTTAATCTCCACAGCCAACTTAACCTTTATCATTTTATAAACAAAAAACTGAAGCCCCAAGAAGGTAATTTGTACTTAGTTCCACAGCTAATAAAATGGATCATAGTTTTCCTTGGAATATATTTTCTTGTGTCCATGATTATAAAATTATGATGAGAAAATAAAATACATATTTAAGGTTCACAGAGAATTTACACACACACACACACACACACACACACACACACACACACACTAATCTTTCCTGGCTTGCTAAGCTAGACATAGCTTCAACCCTGAGGAGATAATCAGTCTTTATATGTGACCCTCAGGGCTGAATAGACATATCTGAATTGGAGAACCCATAATCAGGAATGCACAAACAATTTCTGCCTTCACAGTGTTAGTCAAGAAGACAAAGCTCCTCCTTGCACCATTGTGAGCTTCCACAACTGTCTTGAGGATAGTCTCTTCAAAGCTGCATCTAAATTGGAAGCCACAGGCTGAGTCCCAAACTCCCGATTTCACCAGGATGTATATAATTTTGCTAATGACTCCAGAAACACAATTTCAAGTCACCTGTTGTTATGGTTTAGATGTAGTATCTTCTGAAAGCTCACACCTGAGACAATGCATGAAAGTTTGGAGGAGAAATGATTGAGTTATAGGCTTAGCCTAATCAGTGAATTAATCTCTGATGGGATTAATCTAAGTGGTAGTATATGGCAGTAGGATATGGGAATTGGGGCATGGCTTTGGGGTATATATTTGTATCTGGCAAGTGGAGTCTCTCTGCTTCTTGATCAACATGAGGTGAGATGCTTTCCTCTGCCACCCTCTCCTGCCAGGATGTTCAGCCTCTCCTAGAACTCGGAGGAATGGAGCCAGCTTTCTATGGACTAAAACTTCTGAAGCCTTGAGCCCTCAAATAAAGTCTTCCTCCATTATAATTGTGCTGGTTGTGTCCTTTAGTCAAAGCATTGAAAAAGCTGACTGAAACACCTGTCCTATGAAGGTCACTCTGACTGATCAGTCCCCAGATCAACTAAACAAAGCCTGTTTTTTTTTTTTAGCAAGTCTTAGCAAGTTCATTCCCAGTAGGAGGAAGTGCTGACATATGTGAATGCTGTAATAAGCCTCATAGCATCTCAAGTCTGTGTCCCACACTGCAGGAACATGACAAAAGTAGCAAATGCCACTGTGGGACCACTGTTTTTCCTGGGAAAGTTTGAGATTTTAGGAAAGTTGGACCCCTTCTACTAACACCTCCATGGCACAGGGCTTTTAAGCCTTTTAATGGTGTAGTCCCTGTCCCTGGCTCTTGCCTGGGTCTTGCCTGGAGGCAGTTGCTTACATACTACCCTTCAATGCACCCTGTGATGATTCCCTGTAAAAGGAGAAAGAGAAAGAGAAGAAAAGACCTTGCAGTAAGACATGCAAGTAGACACAGAGCACTGACATCTGAAATTCCCCAAACCTGAGGCTCATTTCTGTACATCTCGATTTTTCCTTTGAGGATGGAGTCATTAAATTTAATAGTTTCCCACCTACAGGAAATTTATACCTTCTGCTTGTTAGCTTGTTTTATATTTGGTGTTAAAATGCAGAAATCAGTAAAAGAAGCTTTTTTTTCCTTTAGTTTTCAAGCAAAAATTCATAATGATAACAAAACATAATAGAAAATTAACCTGGTTTGTTCACAAGTTCCCTAGCACGAGTTTCAATGGCCACTTTGCTGAGTATTAGAGAACTACAGAATGTGTTTCTCTGATTGACTGTCATCTAAGCAACACTGACACTCTATTTACTACCCTTGGTATCAAAGGTGGTTTATGCTATATCTGCATGCATTCACCTTTCCTAGCACAACTGTATTCATATGCACAAGCGCACACATCACCCACATTCTGAACAAAAGGTTTTTAGCAACATGCTTAGGATAAAAAAAAAAATTTCAGGCTGAAAGACATGTTCGAAAGAATATAATGAGGAGCCAGGCATGGTGGTGAATGCCTGTAATCCCAGAGGCTCTGAAGGCTGAGAAAAGAGTATCATGAGTTCAAAGCCAGCCTCAGCAACAGGAAGGCACTAAGTAACTCAATGAGACCTTGTCTCTAAATAAAATACAAAATAGGGCTGGGGATGTGGCTCAGTGGCCAAGTGCCCCTGAGTTAAATCCCCAGTATCACCACCCCCCAAGAATATAATGAGGAGAATAAATTTTTTAAAAATCATTGCACAATTTATATTTTTAAATATTGAGCAGATGAGAAAGAGGAACTGTTGTGTGCCTGTAGATTTAATTTGTGAGTAGTAATAGGCAGGGAATGATGGGAAAGCCAACTCCTACAAATGCTGACTGTCATCCAATACTACAGTAGAATTGTTTGTCCTAAGACCTTGTAAATATAATACTGTTTCTTGGAGTAAAAACTGTTCATGAATGATCTAAATCTCTTGAAAAATTCTTATGATTCAAAAGCCCATATAAAAATTTCACAAATTCAAAGGTAAGTTCTACCTTCTTTCAAGGCTACAGACACAGAGGGTGAGAAACACACACACACACACACACACACACACAAACACACACACACACACACACACACACACCCCTGAATGCCAAATATGTAGTATTTTCTATACTTTCTACTTATACAGTGAGTGCTGTGATGAAGAAGGAGGAGGAATACTTTTCACAAGGGCCTTCTGAGCATGTCCCTGATACAAGCAGTGAAAATCTATCTATTAAGTAAAAAGTTTTATTCACAAAGGACAAATATCATCTTTCCCAGTCAGTTTTATAGATAAAAGCAGATTAGGTAATCTATTAATTCAACTACCTTCTACAAGGTATTTTGTTAAGCTAAATTAGTACTTGATTATCTTCTAAATACTTCGTAAGTAAATCATGAAGCCACTTCAAGAGTGGGGAACCCCATTCCTTCTTTCTTTCAGTAATAACAGCTAACACCTACTCAACACTAGACACTGTGCTACCTGCTCAGGTGTTTGGTGATGAATGAAAGAGTCAAAAATGTCAGCCTGAATGTATATTCTAATCTAGGACGTAGACAAAGAAAAGGCACAGAAATAATAAGGACCATAAGGAAATAGAAAGCAGGAAAATGGGCCCAGTAGCATCAGAAAGGGGTACCACCATTGTAGATAACTGGGATGGTGGGGGATGGTCTTGTCTGCAGCTGATGTGGGAAGTAGAGGAGGAACCCAGGGATATGTCTGAGGGAAGGTCATTCCAGGGAAATGGAACAGCAAGTACAAATGTTTGAAGACAGGAGATGGTTTAGGTGCAGAAACAACATGGAAGCTGTGTGGCTGGGGGAGAGCGAGAGGGTGAGAGAGGAGAAAGAGGCAACTACAGAGGCAGAAAGGCATGGTTTCCTGCAGCCTCACTGTAGGTCACTGGGAGGATTTTCATATTACTCTGAGTAACAGAGGAGCCATTGTAGGAATTTGAGCACAAGTGGAGATGGTCTAAATTAGGTTTTTGAATGTTCACTCACAGATTCACAAAGAAAATAGAACAGGAGTTATACTACTAAAGAATAAATGCACTCACTGGTAAAGGATTGCCTGATAAACTCTGAGGGCTTGATTTGCACCTGGTCCTCTGGTTACTTCTCAAAAATGCTCAGTCAAGCTATTGTATGGTCTAGTTGAGGAAACTGAAGTGGGAAAGTGTAAGCTCCTAGTCCTGTATCACACAGCAAGATGTAGCAAAGCTAGCCTCTGAACCAAAGTGTTGAGAATTCTGACTATTGGAAAGGAAACTGTAATGCATTCTGGCTTCCTCAAAACTCCAGGGGAATGCAACAGGAGGATTCCTTTGCTCTGTCTGGAATCAATGAAGGCTGCACAGAGGAGGTAATGTTGAACTGGGACTTGAAGAATGAGTCATTTCCTTGGAAAATAATGGGAACAGGTAGCTTTCAGTGAAGGAAAACATGGTACATGTAGAAAGGTGTTTTGAATGGCTGCAGCTTGGTAACCCTCACCAGTGGCCTAAGCTGAAGGCAGGAGGTTTTCACAGGTCTAGACCCAAAGGAAAGATTTTCCTTTTGTTGAGTTAAATGTTTCTTGTAAATAATAAAAAAAAAAAAGTAAGAAAAACTCCACCAAAATGTTTGCTCATAGACAAAGTCATGGTTGTAATTATATACTTACTAACTGGCTTTGCCCATACAGAGCAGATTTTTTGAGGGCAGGAAAACTACTCTTGATACATTACTCTCCAGCTTCTAACACTGGGCCTGAAGTAACTATCCAGGAACTATCTGTTGAATAAAAGTATGAAAGTTTTTGATAAATAAGTATATTTGGTATCATGAGTTTTCAGTACAATATGTACTCTTCTTTCACAAGTTTAGGACCAGGTGTGAGTGTGAATGGTAGCCATGCAGAGCCAGGAGGCTTGTCCCTTACCCCCCCCACACACCCTCCGCAGGAGAACACAGAATCACACAACAAATGTGTCCTATACTGGTGGCCCAGCTTCAATCCTTCAGCCTAGATGTCAGTGACTTACTGGGCACCTGGTTGCCACTATTGAAGCAGAGTTCCCACAGATTCCAAAAGCTCATTATCTGAAAGGGAAGAATCAACTCAAACAGGAAATGAACAACACTGTGAGGTTATCAATGCTTGGCAGGGTATAGTAAATGGGACTTCCCCTTATCACTGTGCCTTGCTTATCTGGAGTGGTACCAATGATGTCACACAGGAGACAATATAGGGATGAAACAAGTTCCTGTTCCCATAGGCTTAACATCTAAAAGAAAATAACACACTTCTAGAAAAGGAAGTTATGTTTGCTTAATCTGGAGTGATATGAAAATCTCAAGTGAGTCTGTGGAGCCACTGAAATACCATTTGTTTTTTTTTTTAAAAAAGAGGAGATTGTTAATGCTTTCCACCAAAAAATTTAAATGACTTCATTGGATAAGAGTCTAAATTTTCAGAGTGAAAAAAAATCATACAGAAATAGGAATGAAAGGTTAGGACAAAAATAATAATTTTCCATGGGGAAAAGTATGGAGTTTTATTCCATGGAAAACCATCATAGAAATAGTTGAACTTGGAACATCTATAAGTCATTTAAATTCCAGAACAATATGTGTTCACATAAGTTGAATTTTTACAGTCCCTGAATAACCTCAAATTTGTATTCAAATATATATTTATTTTGAAAACTATATTAACTCCAGGGCAAAGAATGGCTAGGATTTTGTATTGTAAATTCCAAGATCCTATTTTCAACTGCACAAATTATAAGCAAAATGATTTGGAGATATTACTTAATACTTCAGGTCCATCAATTTCCTCATGATAAAATAAGTACAATAATACAACCCTGGTGGTTTATATAGAAAAATGTGTCTTAGTTCATATTTGACATATTCAATGCTCTACATAAATGATGATTGCTGTTATTATTATCACTGTAGTTTTTTCCCTAAATTTTTAAAGAAGTCAATTATTCCAAAAATGAAAATTGGAACTCTTGATCTAAAATAGTAATTTTCAAAGTGTGGTTTGTGAAATCCCTCAGTCCTCAGAACCATTTCAGTATCTCTGAGTGGTAAAAACCATTTCTATAATACTACAATGATTTTGGTTTCATTTTTCATTGTGTTAACATTTGCACTTGTGTTGCAAAAGCCAATTTTAGGCAAGACTACTGATGCCTTAATCAGAACATTGATACTTAATTCTAGTCCTCATTGTTTTCTTTCATGTATGTTACCAGTTAAAAACCATAATAGGCATTTTTCAGTTTTACTTAATATCCTTGATGAATTAAATGGATTTTACTTACTAAGGCTCTGTGTTTGAACACATAACATTTAGATAGTTTGTATAACTACATAGAATATAAGCATAAAACCCTGTTCCACACATAGACGTCTAAGGGTGTTCTCCAGGAAAAGCACTTACGCAGAGTTTTTGTGGAGCATAAATTTTATTTGAAACAGTTACTAAAAAAGTATTGTTATATGCACTCAAATACTTGGAATATCCTTTATCAAAAATAAACAAAGTGAATTTGTCAATTCAGGAGAACAACTAACCACATTTGCTGCAAATGACAAAATGTGATTCCTAAGTGAAAAATAGAATTAGAAAATTGACTCCACTCTAAACTTGAAAGCATCCCCTAACATAACAATATTTCTAATGGGTTTGGTGGGGGATATAAATGAATGTTATCTTTTTGATATTGAAAAGTATTATATGATAGCACTTGAAAAATTTATGATTCAGTGAACTAATATTTTCCAAGTAACCAATGTGTGATGTTATTAAATCAGACATAGACGTATAGTAGTTCTTTTCAAAGTGACAGTGTTTTACAGATTTTAATATAACAGAATATAAGAAGTTTATTGATATAATTTCAGATTTTACATTGTAACTGAACTTCAAGAAATTATCAAATGTCAAGTTTTGGTGTAGTATCAAAGAAGAATGTGTATAATTTTTGGAATGACTACTAAAATACTCCTTCCTTTTACAACTGCAGATCTGTGAAAAACCATATTTATTTTAGAATTTTAACCAAAGTAGCACATGAAAGCAAGTGGAATCCAGAAGCATATGATTATTCATATATCTTCTAATTACATCAAATATTAAATAGGTATGCACAAATTTAAAATAACACCATTCTTCTCATTAATTTGCTTTTATTTTATTAAAATATTATTTTGAGATATTTAATAGTAGTATTTTTACTTTTAATAAACAATGTGAATCTTCCCAGTTTTCATTTCTAAGTATAATAAAAACCAATAGGAATGACTCACATAACAGAAACTCATGAGAATTCTCAATAAGTTTTGAAATTATTTAAAAAATATTTGTCATAGGTTTGAGATCTGCTGGTCTAGAACATGGAGATTATAGCATATATCTCCAGTTTGCCAATGTAATGATTATCTCTAATAAAATTTTAATTCTATATGTTAAAAAAAGAAAGAAAATGCCCCAAACGGTAGGAAACCAATTTGCAAATAAACATTATCATGGAAAAGTATAAGAATAAAATCCAAACTCTATTAGAAGAAATGCTATGGCGATTAGTCTTGCCCTCAGAAAGGACTCATATACTAAAGTATTTCTGAAGTCATCAATTAAGTATTATAATAATAAAAAAATATATAGAATATATTGCTTTATCATTGAATGAGTCTCTGAATCATGCTATGAAGCTAGCAAGAGATGCAGTCAGAATGCAAGCCTGTGCTTAGCAGGTTTCAAAATTCACCCTTCAGGTTTGGGAATGAAACCACAGACAGACTATGTTTGTAATTTTTGGTGTTTTGTTGTGGTTACATCTGAGCAGTATATCTTAGGTGATGGGAGGACAACTAGTCCCCAATATCTCAGTGGTAAAAAGTAACAATTTTATTCTTCATTCATGCTATATGTCCCTTATGTGTAGAATGTGACTATGATCCATATTTTCTTTAATCCTAAACCCAAGCTATTGGGAATCATGTACTCGAAACACCATATGTAGTCATTGAAAAGAGAAAATTATAGAGCATATTCTGCCCCTTAAAGCTTCTTAGAAGTTTTCCACTCACATTTCATTGGCCAAATAAAGTTATATGGCTAAGACTGAGTTCAACCATGTAACTGTATGAATACAATATGTGACAGACTGTAAAAGTGACATAAGAGAGACAGAAAAAGTCAAGACAAAAAAAAAACTAAAATCATTTCTAGTAAAAGATGTTAAAACTTACACTATCTAGTTTACATTGAAGTAGGCCTCAAGACATATGTTTGCTACCATATTTCTATATCCTAATGGATAATACGTTGGACAGAAACGAATTCAACTGGTTTCAAAAATTTTGTGCAGTATGATATTATGTTGGGCTATAATCTTTGTGCTAATGAGTCCCCGGCATTCTATTCTTGGACTCCATACACCTCCAAGTGCTTTTGTCACCCATTTTCCATCAACAATCAAGGATTTGCTAATCAGTATTTTTAGAGATGAGAAATGAGCTTGAAAAGGTGAAAGTTGTGGCTTTTTAATTCCAAACATGAACATTAGAAATGAACCTTAGTTTGTTAAAGCTATTTAATATACACGTATTGGCTGCGATGTTGCTGAGGCACACCCTAACCTTGCCAATCCAAGCATTTGAGTTTAAATTATTTCTGGTTGCCTAATGCCTCCAGAGAGTAAGAGAATTCAACCTCTGAAATGTTGGGTCTGCTGTGAGGGATAATTTATAGAAATTAATAATTAGAGCTCCTAAAAGAGCAGAAAGTTTAAAGAACATATTACATGGACTGTTATGTGTCTCTTGCTAATTAATGTTGGTTAAGGTTTAATGGGTACCTGTGGGGCAGAATTTGGTAGGGTGACATTATTATTCACTGAAAAGAACTTAACTGACCATGACTAAATTGATGAAGTTTAACTTCTGAGAGTCTCCTGATTTCATAGTGCTTTAGATTTATTGTGGATCACATGTAATTTAAATTAGCTTTGTGTGTATGTGATTTGTTTTACTTTAAGACTTGTTTTCCCAACATGATATCATACCCAATTTCATGATTTATTTCAGCTTAGATAGACTCAGACCTTAATGCAACTTAATTTCAAAAGAAAATAGGTCCAAAATATTTAAATGTTTCTGAAATCTAGTAAGCAGTCATTAATCGCCATTCAGGAGACACTTAAGGACAAGTTATAACATTATTTTAACTCTATACATGAAGAGAAAAGGTGACTTTTCAGGAGTCAAACACTTACTTAATCCTAAATATGACTTTGGAACTAAATCCAATAGTTCCCTCCCATAGCCTTGATCTCAAGTAAGAATAATATTTGCAATGTGGCCTTACCATCCATTTCAACTTAGACTCTAAAAGAACAGAGGGAAGTTTGTATATGTGAGCAAGATTTTAGTAGTTTTCATAAATTCTTAAAGAAATTTACTGTTTGAATCATGGTATCTAACTCATATTGTATTTAACAACTGTTTTTGAATCAATCTTTTTGAATCATGTTATTTAGAATTCCATAAGAAAAAAAAAGTTTAAGTCATAGCAATAATTCCATATGGGTTCTTGAGTTGCACCTTGGGTAGTTCTATTCTGGTGTAAAAAAAATTTTAAATACTCATATACTCCTTTTAAAACCAGAAGGTTCAATATCATATGATAAGCATCATTGGTATTCTGAGAGGACAACTTTATTGATTTTCCTTAATACATTGCCTAGTAGATCAAACATTAACAAAAGCTTAGGCAAGCCTGAAGGTGAACTATTCATTTGTTTATGTTTCTGAATCTTAAGGGTTTATAAGAATTGGGATCCAATGGTATCAGTGTTTCTTAAGTACTTATTTGGACTCAATCAAATAACTTACCTCCCAGTTGTGCACATACTTAGACACGTTCATATTTTCATTTTTGTTTACTTATTCCAAAACCTTACACAGAAAAACCCTATTAGTATCTTTTGTCATATTGCTTTTACCAATGAAAAAATTCATTTTTTAACAGAGCTGGTATAGCTTATGTCATAGTCTGCTCAAAATACCATGGAAACATGCATGGCTTAAACAACCAAGATCTATTTTATCATCCTCCTGAATGGAATCTGGGAATTCCATGATTTAGATTTAGTTAGATTTCATTATGAGTGCTCTTTTCTTGGTTTGTAAGCAGTTGCTGTATCTGCAGTGTGTTCATGAGACCTCTTTGTGCATGAATAGAAAGTATCTCTCAAACCACATCTCCAAATACCATCATGTTGGACTTTAGAATTTCAATGTATGTACCGGGGGAGGACACAAACATGAGAGCTCATTAATACAACCCATATATGGACTTTGAATAAAATGAGCCACCTGAAAAGAATTCTGTAGAATAGTATAGCACATGACAGACATGCAACTCTATTAAAATATTTACATGAAAGCAATTTTTAAGAAGCTTAGATTTTATTTGTTGTATTTTAATATTATTGAACTGAAGGACAGATCCTTAAAATACCTTGAAATCACTGGTATTACAAATAAATATGGTATTATTTTGTTTCTGTATATTAAAACAGGTAACAGTGTTTGATGATATACCCTAAAAATTAATTTTATCACTGGAAATTATTTAATCTTCAGTCTCAGAATGGTAATTCTTAACAAAACTATCCTTTGACTGTCACATCTATAAAGCTGAAAGTCAAGTTCATAGTTTACATATTCGTACAGATTTGTTTAGAAAATGGGCTGTTGTGAACTTGTTTCAAAATTGCCAAATGGGTGTGTAATGAAAACACATCTGCTAAACAAAAGAGAAAGACCAACTTTCAGAAAGAAATTAGCAAGGAAACATTAGTTTTAAAAGTTCTTTTATAATTAAACTGTGTTGCAAATTAAGTGGATCTTTTACCAAACATGCTATTCATAGCATCCATAATCATCAAATAGCAAGCTCTTCAGACAGAGCCAGTAGTAGATCAGCTTTGAGCAATAAAGAAGAAAGCAGAAGAAGGGATTAGATGTAAAGTAGCAGGGGCAAGATTTTCCAATATCAAATACCAAGAAAACAACACTTAAACTTGATGTTAAAAAATGTTAAACATGCAGATAACTCTTTGTCTTTCCTCAATAGGTAGGAAAAAAAAATTTTAAAAAGCTTTTCTTTGAGTTAGGGTATCAGCATTATGACCTGCTCAAATGTAGTCTCATTATTCACGTGTGTGTGTGTGTGTGTGTGTGTGTGTGTGTGTCTCAAGCACACTTCCTTTTGTTCAATAACACTTCCTTTTGTTTACACCATCTAACAGCACATATTATATTTCCTTGTTTCTATCTTTATTGTTTATCTCTCTTAAAATTTAAGCCCAAATCCATTATCTCTTTAGTTCTCAGTGATAGCCCTAGAATCAGTATCCGGAGTAAAGTGGACATACGTAAAAATGTGTTCAGTGAATGAATATATGACTCAATCAAATATAGTGCTCTTTTTAGCACTAAGAGACATTTAATAAATATTTTCCTTGAATGTTTTGGTATACTTCTGCCTGGATAAAAAAAATGCTCCTTTTCATCCCGTGGTTTTATAAAACATCCATGTTTCATAGAAAAACATTCCACAAATGATTAGAATATTTTTGTAAATAAGAAAGTATACTATGTCTTTCCTGAAAGCATTGTATTCATTGGAGGAAAAAAATGTTTATAGCTCATATTTCTGTATTTGGTGACTGGTTATTATCTATTACTCTTTCTTCTTTCTGTGTGTGTACAAATTTAAAGTTTTCTATATATCCTTCTAAGTAAAGTTTAGAAAATACCTTTCCCAAGTAGATTTTTTTCTAAATTTGAATAAACCATTTTTGATAGTATCAATCCTTTTGAAAGAAAGAAAAAGGGTAAGGAAGGGAGAAAGGGGGGGACAAAATGAAGAAAAGAGAGAAAAGAGAAAAAGACATTCCTTAGTCATTATAGAACACATTTATTCATTTTTCTCTACCATGAAAACTTTATAATAACTGGACAGTAAAGAACAAAACTGATGATTGAGTTGTATGTTTTTAGCAGCCCACACTCTGCTAGGAACAAGAAGAAAATCTCTCAAAATGCAAAGTTGATCAATCATGTTACCTCCATAATCAAAGCCAAGCAGTAAATCCCTATTGCTCTTAATGTAAGGAATGACATCCTTACCACCACCTAAACTGTTCACCTGGTCCAGCCCTTTCTTATCTCCTTGGCCTCATTGAATGATCACTCTTTCCCTCTAGGAGCTCAAGTCAAACTGCCTTCTTTCTATTTCTGAAATTCCCAGTGTCTCCAAGTGCCAGGTCTTTAACAGCTCTTTTGTGTCTATAAGGGTCTGCTTTATCATGTTCCTTCATTTTATTTTATTTTTTTAAAATTTTCTTATTGGTCTTCATTTTAACCTTATTTATCCTTCAGATCTCAGCTCAGAGCTCCTTTGCTCTGGAAGCTTCCCCATCTCTGAATTCTCATGCTAGTGTAGGTTCCTTTATTTTTTTTCAGTACTGGGTATTGAGTCTAGGGACACATAACCACTGAGCCACATCCCCAATCCTTTTTTTATTTTTTGAGACACGGTCTTGCTAAATTGCTGAGGACCTCGCTAAGTTGCTGATGCTGGCACTGAACTTGTGATTCTCCTGCCTCAACCTCCAAGTTGCTGGGATTGTAGATGTGCACCAACTTCCCTAGCCAGTAGTTTCCCTTTTTATAACTCTTATAGAAAGGTGTTTATCACATCTTTCTTTTCTTCTAGAGTGCTCATTTCCATTTGTAATCATACATTCATCGCATTTCCAACTGACAAATACCCATCTCTTCAACTAGTCTGTAGGACAGCAAGGAGACTTCTTTCCCCAACTTTAATTCCCTAGCTCAACAACAATGTGTGGCATATAAATAGGAGGCTACTAATACTTGCTGCAAAAAAGAAAACAAATAATTACCAAACTGCTTGACTTACTTTGCTACTGGATATGAACAATTAATTGTTTTAAAATACCTTTTGCAGGGGCTGGGGATATAGCTCAGTTGGTAGAGTGATTGCCTCGCATGCACAAGGCCCTGGGTTCAGTCCCCAGCACCACCTAAATAAAATAAAATAAAATAAAATAAAATACCTTTTGCTTAAACAGAGCACAGTGGTGCATGCCTATAATCCCAGTGGTTTGGGAGGCTTAGACAGGAGGATTGCAAGTTCAAAGTCAGCCTCAGCAAAAATGAGGTGCTAAGAAACTCAATGAAACCCTCTCTCTAAATAAAATAATACAAAATAGAGTGTGGTGCAGTGGTCGAGTGCCCCTGAGTTCAATCCCCATACTAAAACATACCCCCCAAAATTAAATAAATAAATACCCTTTGCTTAAAATAGCAATAATTAATATATGAAATTTTGTTAGTGGTCTTCTCTTTGTCAATATGCACGAAGGCAACTGAAGAGCTATAAATGCAAAAGGAAAAGTCAAACATTGAAAATATCAGCATCAGGCACTTCTTACATGTTCTGAGTCCTAGTAGTCCTTTACTTGTTAGGACACTCATTTCCATCTGAAGTAGAATATGCATTAGCATTCCTAAAAGGATTTATAACAGTTTTATCTATTATCTCCTATAAAACAGTTTCATGACAGAATGTTGTTAGCAATAATGAAATCAATAAGAGGGAAATGTTGGAAAATGTGAAAGCAAGGCACCCAGACCTTGATGAACATTTCTAGGGAAATAAATGTTTAGTTGTTCTTTAGGGAAAATGCCATGTTTGTGCTGTGAAATGTTTCATGACTCACAGCACAGAAGTTATGAGGGATCAGTCAGTAATCAAAGTGAAACACCATCCGTTAACCAAAGCAAGAGATGATACAAAGATGAGAAATGAATTGTCTCTTTAGAAACTTCAAAAAGAGAGGCAAAAAGAGAAATGAAGACCTCAGACATTAAAATAGTTCTGGCTTTCCCCTGGAGTTTCTAAGAACATTTTTATATTTAAGTTTTTCCATTTGGTTTCTCCCATACTTTTATGTGGATTTGAGCCCAGAAAACGCCCCATGAATACTTTCACTGCAAAGGGAAATTAACAAAAATAATTAGAATATACAAAAAGATTGATTGTTGACTAAGGTTTTCATCCTGAACCTGAGGTTGACTAGTTTCAACCTGATTTTGTGAAATAGTTTAAACATTGTCTTGAATCTTATTCACTTGCAGTAAAGAATCTAGTGAGAAACATACAAATGAGAATTACTGTGCTTCCTACTGCATGCTAGAGAGGTGATGCTGAAGCCAAGCCCTTGTCCCAAAGTGGTGGAGCAACTACCCAGACAGGCTGGAGTGAGCGGTGAGCAAGGGCACATCTGCTTGGAGCTTGCCTTGCTGGCACAGAACTGAGGCAAGCCAGAGTGCACTGACCTGTTGCCCCACAACAGCTGGTCCAGGCAAATGAATGGTAAAAAAAAAAAAAATAAGTGGGTTCAGACATGAATGAAGAAAAGTTCAGACTGAAGGGCTAACCCATAGCACTGGTACTTTCCAAAACATGATTAGCATAAATTTGGACCAATTATATTGACCCAGGAACTATATAAACCCTGAGATAGCACACCCAAGTAGCGACCTGTTATTGGTCCCATCTCTATGATAATTCTGTTTTCTATTCTTCACACTTGAATAAATCTTACTCCTTTTACACTTGCCTTCCATGAATTTCATTCTTAGGATTTGTCAGAGAAGAACCCAGGAAGAAATCTGTGGTCAGCTGCTGGGATCTACTATAACACTAGAGAATATAGTCCACTATTAAGAGCTGCGACACTCCATGGTAGTGGAGATGAATCCAATTTTGCCAGCTGTGACTCTCTGAGCTGATGCTAGCAGGCATCTCCTGCCCTGATTAGTAGCTAATATCTAACTGCACTTTCTCAGCTGCAGAGGTCAGCATCTTGCACAGACTCCACCTGCCTGGAGAAGTGGAGAAACTCCTGTTTCAATAGAGGTTAAATCTGTGTGTGTTTGTGTGTGTGTGTGTAGTGGGGGGGGGTGTATATGTGAATTCAAGGCATGTTCCAGGGAATATCCCAGTGTGCTGAGAAGGCTTTCTTTGATCTCCTTCCAGAATCTCTTCCTCATCCACCCAGTGATGCATGGAATTATTTAAAGGGACCAAGCAGTTTATTCTGGAATTTACATACAAATCATGCTAGAAAGGGTTACACACAGAATTTCATGCTAAGAACTAAAAAAGAATTTCAAGGAGAGCTTTTTCTGAGAGAAAATTTTGTCAGGTTTGAGAAGTTAAAGACAGTAAGTGATAAAGAATGGATAGTGTTTTGGTCAGCTTTTGCATTGCTAAAGTTTGTTTGGGCTCATGGTTTCAGAGGTCCAATCCATGGTCAGCCAACTTCATAGCTCTGGGCTCAAGGTAAGGCAAAACACCATGATGAAAGCTTATGGAGGAGGAAAGCTACTTAGGACATTATGGAGAACAGTGACAGAGAATGGGAGAGCAGTGACTGAGATTGGGGGTCTCTGATGACCTCATGGCTGTGGCATGCCTGGTGTCTGGAAATGCTTCTGTGCAAGAGCATAAGATGTTCAGTTGCTATGGTAATGCCCTGCCTAAGGAGGCTCTGTGCAAGAGTCTTATCAGCTTCAACCTTGATCTCAGGCACCTACATCCTGGAAAAAAGGAATAAAGGAATTCTCATGTTAGACAATCACAGTATTTTACCAGCTCTTCTACTCCTG
Source organism: Urocitellus parryii (assembly GCF_045843805.1). NCBI lineage: Eukaryota > Metazoa > Chordata > Mammalia > Rodentia > Sciuridae > Urocitellus > Urocitellus parryii. Next base: position 67,128,787 of record NC_135531.1, on the reverse strand, counting down.
AGTCTGTCCACTTCACAGTAACTTTAAACAATGGACCTTCTTGAGTGCTACACAAAGCTCCTAACATTACACATTGCAACTGGGGAAAAGCTGCATAGATGTTTCTAGTTCTGTAACTTTTCTGAATACAAAGAATAATGCTTACATAGTTTTTAACTTGATAAATATCTATCTATATCTATATCTATATCTATATCTATATCTATATCTATATCTATATCTATATCTATATATATATATATATATATATATATATATATATATATATATAAAATTGCTGGTATAATTCTTTAGATCTGCTTCTCTGTCAGAGAGCAGCAGTCCACCTGACCCCAGCTTTATCTTCAAAATCTGCATGTTCTAGTCTTTACTTTTCTTTTTTTTTTTTTTTTTATTGGTCGTTCATAACATTACATAGTTCTTAATACATCATATTACACGGTTGATTCACGTGGATTATGAACTCCCGCTTTTACCCCGTATACAAATTGCTGTATCACATCAGTTTCCCTTCCATTGATTGACATATTGCCTTTCTAGTGTCTGATGTATTCTGCTGTCTGTCCTATTCTCTACTATCCCCCCTCCCCTCCCCTCCCCTCCCCTCCCCTCCCCTTTTCTCTCTCTACCCCTTCTACTGTAAATCATTTCTTCCATTTGTATTATCTTGTCTTGCCCCTCCTTTCCTCTTATATGACATTTTGTATAACCCTGAGGATCGCCTTCCATTTCCATGCAATTTCCCTTCTCACTCCCTTTCCCTCCCACCTCTCATCCCTGTTTAATGTAAATCTTCTTCTCAAGCTCTTCCTCCCTACCCTGTCCTTGTTTACTCCCCTTATATCAAAGGAGTCATTTGGTATTTGTTTTTTAAAGATTGACTAGCTTCACTTAGCATAATCTGCTCTAATGCCATCCATTTCCCTCCAAATTCTATGATTTTGTCATTTTTTAATGCAGAGTAATACTACATAGTATATAAATGCCACATTTTTTTATCCATTCATCTATTGAAGGGCATCTAGGCTGGTTCCACAGTCTTGCTATCGTGAATTGAGCTGCTATGAACATCGATGTAGCAGTGTCCCTGTAGCATGCTCTTGTTAGGGCTTTAGGGAATAGACCGAGAAGGGGAATTGCTGGGTCAAATGGTGGTTCCATTCCCAGCTTTCCAAGAAATCTCCATACTGCTTTCCAAATTGGCTGCACCAATTTGCAGTCCCACCAGCAATGAACAAGAGTGCCCTTTTCCCCGCATCCTCTCCAGCACTTGTTGTTGTTTGACTTCCTAATGGCTGCCAATCTTACTGGAGTGAGATGGTATCTTAGGGTAGTTTTGATTTGCATTTCTCTGACTGCTAGCGATGGTGAGCATTTTTTCATGTACTTGTTGATTGATTGTATGTCCTCCTCTGAGAAGTGTCTGTTCAGGTCCTTGGCCCATTTATTGATTGGGTTATTTGTTATCTTATTGTCTAATTTTTTGAGTTCTTTGTATATTCTGGTTATTAGGGCTCTATCTGAAGTGTGTGGAGTAAAGATTTGTTCCCAGGATGTAGGCTCCCTGTTTATCTCTCTTATTGTTTCTTTTGCTGAGAAAAAACTTTTTAGTTTGAGTAAGTCCCATTTGTTGATTCTATTTGTTAACTCTAGCGCTATGGGTGTCCTATTGAGGAATTTGGAGCCCGATCCCACAGCGTGTAGATCATAACCAACTTTTTCTTCTATCAGATGCCATGTCTCTGATTTAATATCAAGCTCCTTGATCCATTTTGAGTTAACTTTTGTGCACGGCGAGAGATAGGGATTCAGATTCATTTTGGTGCAAATGGATTTCCAGTTTTCCCAGCACCATTTGTTGAAGATGCTATCCTTCCTCCATTGCATGTTTTTAGCCCCTTTATCAAAAATAAGATAGTTGTAGTTTTGTGGATTGGTTACTGTGTCCTCTATTCTGTACCATTGGTTCACCCGCCTGTTTTGGTACCAGTACCATGCTGTTTTTGTTACTATTGCTCTGTAGTATAGTTTGAAGTCTGGTATCGCTATACCGCCTGATTCACACTTCCTGCTTAGTATTGTTTTTGCTATTCTGGGTCTTTTATTATTCCATATGAATTTCATGATTCTTTTATCGATTTCTACAAGATATGCTGTTGGGATTTTGATTGGCATTGCATTGAACTTATATAGGACTTTTGGTAATATCGCCATTTTGATGATGTTAGTTCTGCCTATCCATGAGCAGGGTATATTTTTCCATCTTCTAAGGTCTTCTTCTATGTCTTTCTTTAGGGTTCTGTAATTTTCATTGTATAAATCTTTCACCTCTTTTGTTAGGTTGATTCCCAAGTATTTTATTTTTTGGGGGGATATTGTGAATGGAGTAGTTGTCCTCATTTCCGTTTCAGAGGATTTGTCGCTGATATACAGGAATGCCTTTGATTTATGCGTGTTGATCTTATATCCTGCCACTTTGCTGAATTCATTTATTAGCTCTAATAGCTTCTTTGTAGACCCTTTTGGGTCTGCTAGGTATAGAATCATATCATCTGCAAATAGTGATAATTTAAGCTCTTCTTTTCCTCTTTTTATGCCTTTAATTTCTTTCGTCTGCCTAATTGCTCTGGCCAGTGTTTTGAGGACTATGTTGAACAGAAGTGGTGAGAGAGGGCATCCCTGTCTTGTACCAGATCTTAGAGGGAATGCCTTCAATTTTTCTCCATTCAGAATGATGCTGGCCTGTGGCTTATCATAGATTGCTTTTACAATGTTGAGGTATGATCCAGTTATCCCTAATTTTTCTAGAGTTTTGAACATAAAGGGATGCTGTACTTTGTCGAATGCTTTTTCTGCATCTATCGAGATGATCATATGGTTCTTATTTTTAAGTCTATTGATGTGGTGGATAACATTTATTGATTTCCGTATATTGAACCAACCTTGCATACCAGGGATGAATCCTACTTGATCATGGTGTATAATTTTTTTGATATGTATTTGAATCCGATTCGCCAGAATTTTATTGAGGATTTTTGCATCAAGGTTCATTAGAGATATTGGTCTGTAGTTTTCTTTCTTTGAAGTGTCTTTGTCTGGTTTGGGAATCAGGGTGATGTTGGCCTTGTAGAACGAATTTGGAAGTTCTCCCTCTTTTTCTATTTCCTGAAATAGCTTGAAAAGTATTGGTGTTAGTTCCTTTTTAAAGGTTTTGTAAAACTCTGCTGTATACCCATCCGGTCCTGGGCTTTTCTTAGTTGGTAGTCTTTTGATGGTTTCTTCTATTTCCTCTATTGTTATTGGTCTGTTTAGGTTGTCTATATCCTCCTGGCTCAATCTGGGCAGATCATAGGACTCAAGGAATTTATCTATGCCTTCACTATCTTCTATTTTATTGGAGTATAAGGATTCAAAGTAATTTCTGATTATCTTCTGTATTTCTGAAGTGTCTGTTGTGATATTGCCTTTTTCATCCCGTATGCTAGTAATTTGGGTTCTCTCTCTTCTTCTCTTCGTTAGCATGGCTAAGGGTCTGTCAATTTTATTTATTTTTTCAAAGAACCAGCTTTTAGTTTTGTCAATTTTTTCAATTGTTTCTTTTGTTTCAATTTCATTAATTTCAGCTCTGATTTTAATTATTTCTTGCCTTCTACTTCTTTTGCTGTTGTTTTGCTCTTCTTTTTCTAGGATTTTGAGATGAAGTATGAGATCATTTATTTGTTGGTTTTTTCTTTTTTTGAGGAATGAACTCCAAGCAATGAATTTTCCTCTTAGAACTGCTTTCAATGTGTCCCATAGATTCCGATATGTTGTGTCCGTGTTTTCATTTAACTCTAGGAATTTTTTAATTTCCTCCTTGATGTCTTCTAAAACCCATTGATCACTCAGCAACCTATTGTTCATTCTCCAGGTGATGTTTGATTTTTCCTTTCTTCTTTTATCATTGATTTTCAGTTTCATTCCATTATGATCAGATAAGATGCATGGTATTATCTCTACCTCTTTGTATTGTCTAAGAGTTGCCCTGTGACATAGTATATGGTCTATTTTTGAGAAGGTTCCATGTGCTGCTGAGAAAAAAGTGTAGCTACTTGATGTTGGGTGGTATAGTCTATATATGTCAATTAAGTCTAGGTTGTTAATTGTGTTATTGAGTTCTATAGTTTCCTTATTTAACTTTTGTTTGGAAGATCTGTCCAGTGGTGAGAGAGGTGTGTTGAAGTCTCCCATTATTATTGTATGGTGGTCTATTAGACTCTTGAACTTGAGAAGAGTTTGCTTGATGAACACGGCTGCACCATTATTTGGGGCATATATATTTATGATTGTTATGTCTTGTTGGTGTATGGTTCCCTTGAGCAGTATGAAGTGTCCTTCTTTATCCCTTTTGATTAGCTTTGGCTTGAAATCTATTTTATTAGATATGAGTATGGACACTCCTGCTTGTTTCCGTGGTCCATATGAGTGATATGATTTTTCCCAACCTTTCACCTTCAGTCTATGTACATCTTTTCCTATCAAATGCGTCTCCTGTAGACAGCATATTGTTGGGTCTTGTTTTGTGATCCATTCTACTAGCCTGTGTCTCTTAATTGGTGAGTTTATGCCATTAACATTTAGGGTTATTATTGAGATATGGATTGTTCTTCTATCCATATTTGTTTATTGATGTTACTAAACCTGATTTGTTATCCTCTTTGACTACTTTCCCCCCTTTACTGTCCTACCTCCCATTGTTGGTTATCAATGTTATTTTCCATTTCCTCTTCCTGTAATGTTTTGCCAAGGATTTTTTGAAGAGATGGTTTTCTAGCTGCTAATTCTTTTAACTTTTGTTTATTGTGGAAGGTTTTAATTTCATCTTCTAACCTGAAGCTTAATTTCGCCGGATACAAGATTCTTGGTTGGAATCCATTTTCTTTAAGCGTTTGAAATATGTTATTCCAGGATCTTCTAGCTTTTAGAGTCTGTGTTGAGAGATCAGCTGTTATTCTGATTGGTTTACCCCTAAATGTAATCTGCTTCCTTTCCCTTGTAGCTTTTAAAATTCTCTCCTTATTCTGTATGTTGGACATCTTCATTATAATGTGTCTAGGTGTGGATCTCTTATGATTTTGCACATTCGGCGTCCTGTAGGCTTCTAGGATTTGGGATTCTGTCTCATTCTTCAAGTCTGGGAAGTTTTCTTGTATTATTTCACTGAATAGATTGCTTAATCCTTTGGTTTGGAGCTCTGTGCCTTCCTGTATCCCAATGACTCTTAAGTTTGGTCTTTTGATATTATCCCATAGCTCTTGAATGTTCTGCTCATGGTTTCTTAGTAGACTTGCTGAGCTATCTATGTTCTTTTCAAGTTGAAATACTCTGTCTTCATTGTCTGATGTTCTATCTTCTAAGTGATCCACTCTGCTGGTAGTATTCTCAATTGAGTTTTTAAGTTGGTTTATTGTTTCCTGCATTTCTAGTATTTCTATTTGTTTGTTTTTTATTACCTCTATCTCCCTGTGAAATTGATCTTTTATTTCCTGGATTTGTTTGTCAATGTGATCTTTCATTGTCTGATTTTGCTGTCTCATGTCTTCCTTGAGACTCCAGATCATCTGAAGCATGTATGTCCTGAGCTCTCTATCTGACATTCCATCTGTTGCAGCTATTACCTCTTCTAAAGTTGAGTTGACCTGCATTGCCTGTGGTCCTTTCTTTCCTTGTCGTTTCATACTGCTGGTGTTTCTTTCTGCTTGGTGAAATTGTTGTGTCTTTGATATTTTCCCCCTCTATTTATTTATATTGCTCTTGTATAGTTGAAAAATCACCCTTGCAGGGCAGGTAGTGGCTGTGATCCTCCTCCAAGTAGTGTGATCCGTCTACCATGCTGGCAGGCCCTAGGTCTGCTTTGCTGGTCGGTCAAAGGTCCACCTACCCAGCAGGCGCCAGGGGCACCTGTGTCACTTCATAGGTTGCTGGGCCTAACCTCCCGATGGGTTGCAGGTTCGCCTAGCTTGCAGGCACTGGGTGAGGGGCCGGTTCCGCCCCTCAGCAGGCTTTGGGCCCGCTCTGCTGGTGTTCACAGTCCCGCCTACCTGCAGACACTGGGGGAGGGGACGGGCCTAGCCCTCAGCCGTCCGCAGGACCTGTCCTAGTGGGTCCGGTCCGCGTTCCCCGCCGGCGCGTGTAGCTGCTGTCACTTGGTTGGTTGCTGGGCCTGACCCGCCCGCCCGTGGCTTGCAGGTTCGCCTAGCTTGCAGGTACTGGGGGAGGGGCCAGTTCCGCCCCTCAGCAGGCTTTGGGCCAGCTCTGCTGGTGTTCACAGTCCCGCCTACCTGCAGACACTGGGGGAGGGGACGGGCCTAGCCCTCAGCTGTCCGCCGGACCTGTCCTAGTGGGTCCGGTCCGCGTTCCCCGCCGGCGCGTGTAGCTGCAGTCACTTGGCTGGTTGCTGGGCCTGACCCGCCCGCCCGTGGCTTGCAGGTTGGCCTAGCTTGCAGCCTAGTCTTTACTTTTCTTATCCCACTTTGCTCCTCACCCCAACTCTTGAGTTTGGCCATTCTGGTCACAGCAAGACAGGATAGGCAGGAGGCAGAGAGAGAGAGAGAGAGAGAGCTAAAGCGCCAAAGTCACATCCGAAGTCACCTATTCCCTCCAGCCTCATCCTACCTGCCTACAGTTACTTCCCAGTTAGACCATAAATGGATCAATCCACCGATTTTGTTATACCTCACAATATAGTCATTTCACTTCTGAAAATTCTTGCATTGTTTCACACATGACCTTTCAAGGGACACTTCATAACTAAACCATAACAGGAAGGAATAAAAATAGGAAAGCTTAGAGCACCAAAAGCACATTTCTCTGCTTCACATCTTCACCTGGAGCTGGCCCAGCAGCAACTTGCAGACAACATGCTTCAAGTGCTGGACAAAAGTACCTCACCTCCATCCTGAGAGGAGCACAAAAGTATAGGAATGTTCTGTAGAGCAGCTCATGCTTGATGAACTGCATTTCTTTGGAATGGTACTCATTCCTAAGAACCACATCTGGAAGAGGCTGTGTGATAATAAAATAGCAAACGGAATAAACTGGAGTACCCGTGTTTATAATACAAAGAGCAATGAAAATACAAGAAAGTTCTTGTAATAATTTTGATTGTTTTTGACCATGTTTATATTATTTTTGTTCACTAATTTATTTGGCAGCCAGAATGAAAATCATCTTTACAAAATATCCATAGAATATAGGGTTATGCTGGGTGTTTCATATAGCCTTATGCTTAATAATATTAGCCCATCACTAAGGATCACAAGTACAGATGGCAGAAATAATTACTAGGAGGATGTAGTATTTCTGAAAGGCTCATTTAGTTTGATTTTAATAAAATAACAATCCAGTGAGAATGAATTTCTGTGTTTTGAGGAGTATTTTGGTATATTCTGGCATATTTCTATTTTGAAAATTAAAAGGTAGTGTCTTCATCTGTATCTAATGTTAGTCTTCTGTCCCTAACACCTTTCAAGCCCAGATTTTCCTTGTTTCCAAATTACTTTTATTTTCTTTCTTTTTTGTTGCAATCATTCAGAGAGAATAAAAATGAATGAAAATTTAAGTTCAAGAGGCTGCTTAGTCTCTGTGAGTATATGTAACTGGTATCATGTCCCAAATTCCAAAGGTTTATGAAAAATACAGATATGTTTAAAGGCGGGGGGGAGCAGGAGAGGTAGTGTTGATGTTCTGGAGAGCTAGAAACCTAATAGCAGGGCAAAGCTTAGTTGGGAATCTGACAGAAGAGGTAGATATTCCAGTAAGAAAATGGCCTGTGTTTATAAACCACTGAAGTCAACTCTAAAAGGTTTTCCCCTGAGTGGTAGTTGGTAGACAGTTTCCTCTCCCAGATGCCTTTGCAGTGGGTGTCTTAGGCTGTCAGACTTCTGATACCATCTGCCACTTACAGGTTTCTCCTCGTCTGCAAAAGTAACATTCATCTTTCCCTGTTTAACAACCCAGGAATATTTTCAAGATTTTGAAATTAAAACTCTTTTCAGGAACCATCACCCTAATCATCATGGGAGAAATTGCTGTAGACAAGGTGGGGAAGAGAGGAGAGAGAACAAGAAAAAATAAAATCATATAATCTACAAACCCTTCCATAGCACCAGGTTGTGGCTATAACGGATTCTTCTTGGTATCTCTTTAAGCTTAAGTACTGTCTTTTAAACCCCCCTGAATTGCTGTAATAATGACTTCCTATTAATAAATAGGAATATTAATTAAAGATTAAGTTAGGAGTAGTAAGAGTTGAGTATGCCTTTTGGTATTTAAGTCAGCAAAATAGCAAATACAGATGAGCAAAGGGCCCCTAAAAATTACTTAGTTTCCACCTTAGCTTCAGCATAGACAAGTCATTCTGAAAATTTTTAATTATTTAACTAAATCTCATCTTTAAAAATATTCAAACAACTACATATCATTGTTTTCCTTAACAAAATATTCCGTAGTTAGAATTAGAAAGTATCTAAATGCCATACAGATTTGTTTGATGCAATTTAAGATGATTCATTTTTTCCTGTCCTGTTGGGCTATTTTTCATATATCTTTTCTTCTTACACATAAATGTGCACACATACATACACATATTTTTGGTTACATTTTAGATTAAAAATATTCAGTGATTTTGTTTAACCTTAGCTACTAGGTTAAAATTGCTTATGAACACATAGTAGTCATATTTGATATGCAAATTAGAGTACCAAATCTGTTCTTTCTCAGCCTGTGACTTGATGTGGCCTGTTCCTAAGCACTCTGAGTACCAAGGGTGACAAAGACAGGAATTCTTTAGGTAACAGCTCATCCTACAACTTCGTTCCTTTAGTTCAATTTTTACTACAATTTTGTGTCACAACTTTTCTTCCCTCTTGAATTTTTGGCTTGAAACTAAACCTGTGGAGGAAAATACCTTATTAGATGTGGAAAGTATAAAATGAGGGGGAAACACAAGGGCAATCTCCTATGTACTGCTCACTGATTGCTTTGGGGAAATTTTTGAAAACAAAATTAAATTTTCATGACCCAAAATGCCCGGCAGCCAGGGCTTTGCTGACTTGCACACTGTGCATATCTCCCTAGCCAAGTTGGGCAGCTTTGGCCACTCAGCCTGGGCTCAGGGCCATTCTGGTTGGCTGCTGTGCAGGCCAGAACATACCAGAGAGGTGGGGCTCTCCAGCAGCCTGGCTGTCTCACCACAACTCTGAGAGTGAAATCTCTAATAGGATTTCCTGAGATACGTTAGACCCTACAGAAACCTTGTTCGAAATAATTGCAGATGCCCCATTAAGAGAGTGGCAATCTTAACTCCAATATCCAGTAAGACTGAGGAGAAAATAGAAATGATCAGTTTCCCTAATTCCTGAGGTTCTCCTTCTATTCCTACATTATAAAGGAATGACTCTGGGCTACACTCGAAAATGCCACCTAATTTTCTAACAACCCCCCGATCTTCTATCTATTTTCATAAGTGGGTTTTTGGCAGTAAAGTAGGTCGTGAGCAGGCAACATGTGTGTAACTGCACCAGCAGCAAGAGCCAGCTTAGGACCCACAGGACTGAGACTGACAGCAGTAGCTCCAAGTGTTGCAGTGGAGATTTGGCAACATTTGTGTCAATCACATGATTGAAAACGGCCAAATTGGGTCATCAAGGTCAAGCATATCCACTGGCATTTGGATTATTTGTCTAACTGACCCAAATTATCAGATTAACTAGAGAAGTGCCAATCTGTTTAGATTTCTAATCTGTAGATATAAAGCAATAAGGAAAAGAAGTATGGTAAATTGCCATTGCAGGAAATTGAGAAAATGCTACTGGATCCTTTCCCTTCAGTCTTTTCTAGCAATCTGAAAGAGATGTGCACCTCCCTCATGGATGGAATTGACTACAGAGAAAAGTGTCACCTTTATTATTTAACACTTTCTACCTCTGCAGCTTTTGCAATAGAGAGGAATCCTACCAGAGAAATGATTATTTTTGAAGAACAGTTTGGTTCCTGAGCATTGTTTTTTTCTTGTGAAACAAGAATTTAAATTCATGCCATAGCAGTACTCTCCCTTGACCCAAAAGAAAATTAGAATAGAATATGGATTCTGAAATAGATTGTACCTCTATACTTATCAGTGCTCAATAACAGATATCCCTAACCCCTAGACAATTAGCTAGTGTTCATATGTAATTCCCTTGACTCGAAGGGAAATAAAAAGGGTAAAGATGAGCAAGAAATCTAATTTGAATTCTTACACTTTTCCCCCTTGCCAAAACGGAGACTCGAAAATTTATGCTCCATAATTACAGTGTCTCTTCACATTCAGGGAAAGAAAGAATGAAGCAGTTATCTAAAAATCATTCAAGGTCAGAGCATATCACTGCTTCTGTCTGTCTGAATTTGTCTCCAGCTTTGTGCATTTTTTCTCTTCCACATGTTCTGGGTTTCCTCTCTCAGAACTGACATTATAAAATTGTTCAGATACAGACCAGTCTCAGAGCAGTAGAGGCCTTCAGTTCTGAGCAGATTTCTCACTCCAGGATTGATAACCTATTCTCAGATCTGTACCTCTGTTCACTTATAGCACTGTTGGCAAGATAGACACCAGTCAATAGGAAAATCCCTTTCTGGTCACCCATGGTATAGTAGAACATAAATAAAAAAATAGAATATAATTTTATAACACATTGTAAGGACAGTTCTAATCTCAGGGATTAAAAAAAATAGTGAACAATAATGTCACATACAGTCATTCATCTATTTATGCCCTTGTTCTTAATTTTTCTTTTTTTTTCAACCCCCACATTGGATAATTTAGGCAGTTCCTACAATAAGTCTAAAAAATGTTTTATGGATGTGCATTAAGAAATTTTCTATTAAAAAACCTTGAATTTCAGCAAGGTTGTCACTTGCTTTTTTTAAAAGAGAAAAATCATTGACATCTGCTGAAGTGTTAATTTTTCCGAAAGCACAGAGGATAATAACACAGGCTCTCTCTCTTGCTGAATGATAAGTTTTAAATTTTTTGAAAGAATGCCAAAGGGCTTACATGCAAAGTTTCTGTCATTGTATCTATGACTTTTCTGAAATGTGTTTTTTAACCTTTAATTCTAAATCATGAGTTTCAAAAAAAAGTATATATAGATAGATATAGTTATATTTAAACACCACTATAACTCATGTAGTTGACAACATAAGATATTAATCATTCTTAAAAATGGAAATACTTTCTTAAAGAGAAAAGATTGTGGATGTGAAAAGAGGTTTTCAAATTAGTGTCATTACCTAGTGATACACATGTTAAAGCAAAAGAAGTTAAAGTTAAAATATTTAAAGAATATTTTTATTTTCTGCCCCATCTCTTTACCACCAAAGAATATAAAATTCTAAGTGGTATAATTTTAGCTCCTTAAATCTTTACTATTCAGTGATTTTTAACATCCATAGGAAAAAAAAAACAAACCTCAAGAAAACACAAATCTTGCACCTTTCCCTATTAGACTATCGCCATATTTCTCACATCAGCTTGGATTCTCCAGAAAGCAAAGTCCACAGTGGTCTTTAGCATAGATCCTTATTTGGGAAGCAATTCATCTAGAAGAGTGAGGGGGCAGAGGAACAGAAACATGGAAGGAATAAAAGCCCATCCAAGGGCTTGTTGGCCTCCACTACAGGTAACAGGTCTCAAACCTGGGATAAGAGAAAAAAATTATTCATAGGCTTTTCTTTCTCCTTGGTCAAAAGTAGCCCTCTATACACTAGCACCTATATTTTTAAAGTATCAAATGCACAAATGCAAAGTGAGTTTCTATGGACTTCCCATACCACACATCAAGGAAAGCAGGGGCAGAGATTAGAAGTACATGGAGCCAGCCACAGAAAGGCATCATCTGATTACCCCTGTGCACATTTGGTTGAGGTCTGAGAAGAACTGGTCACAGCAGGAGTACAGGAGAAATGGTAAGGAAATGAATGATTTGCACTGAGGTGTTCCCAAAATCACATTAATGGTCCATTTTGCCTCATTTCTTTTGTCATTGTGCAGCAAAGCAACCTGACCAACTCATCTAGGCATGAGGGCCTTAATGGTTCATTTCCTTTAGGGATAGCTGAGCTTTTAAGGAAATGCATTTCTTATGATGGATTATTATGTGTTATTGGGATACACATTTCCTTCAGAGCAGTCTGCACAGTGTGTCAAGAACATAATGTAGGTTAAAAAAAATCTACATATAAATTTCTCTTGCCCTATTGCCTGTTATTCCTGGTAATAATAGAATAAGTTCAGTTTTGGATAGAGATCAGAACTTTAATAAGGGTAATTTTTTGATAAGTTGAGAATCACTTTTATCTTTTTAGATTAGTCATGTTGTCTTTCAATTAATTTTAGTAATTCACATTTCCCTAGAAAATCACCCCATCTATCTTTCTTATTTGTTTATTTTATGGCCCTTAGCTGTACATTGTTTTCTCTTTTTCTATTTAATCTGAAACATTTATTAATCTGTGAATTTTTGTCTGAGTAATTCCTTGGCCAGATTCCATATAACTTCCTATGGTTATTGATTTCTAAATATTCTGCATTATAGTGATGATTTCAACTTTGAATCAATAAATACTGAGTAAAGTATTTTAATGTGTTTAAATTATTAGATTTTTAAGGTTAAATTATTGCTGTATATTTTAATATTAATTAAATCAGTTTGCCTAGGGAATATAACCCCTAAAATATCTCTTTTCAGAAATTTATTAGTATGTAATTAATGGGCACTTGTAAAGAAGCTGCATTTGTATAAAGCATGTATTTGAATATACATAACATATTTAAATAAATTATGTTCTTTAACTCAGAGCATATGTATCATTATTTATATTTTACTTTTTAAAATATATGATATTTTGTACCTTATATAGCATGATTTTTTTTTTAAAAAAAGGTGATTCATGATACATCTATCCTATTTTCTGCTTTGTTAAAAAGAATATATTGATTGTATTAAGGTTTGGATATGAAATGTCCCCAAAGGCTGATGTGGAAGGCTTGATGCCCAGTGCAGCAGTGTTCAGAGGTGGCACCCTAGAGAAGTGATGGATCACGAGGTGTCTGTCCTTATCAATAGATTAATCCCTTAGGGGATTAATAATTCATTGGCATTACTGGGAGATGGTAGAAATTGTGGGAGGTAAGACCTATTTGGAGGAAGTAGGTCAATGGGGGAATGCCCCAGGTAGGCATTTCTTATCCCTGGCCCCTTCCAATTTCTCTTTCTCTCCCCCACATTGCACCTCTCTCTTCTGCTTCTTGGCCGCCACAAAGCAAGCAGGTGTACACCTCCTTCCACCATGATGTTTTGCTTTACCTCAAGCTCAAAGCAATGTAGCCAGAAAATCATAGACTGAAACTTCTGAAACCATGAGCCAAAATTAATATCTCCTTCTTTAATTTGTTCATACCAACTATTTTGGTCATAGTGATGAAAAGCTGGCTAACATCCTGTTATTATAATACATACCTTGTTTCAATGTGAATATATTAGATATTATTTTATAACTGCTTTAGTACTTCAACCTTTTGTGTATGTTTGTTTTAAGCAAGTCATTTGGATTTTGTTTTACTGTTTAATCTCTCCAATTTGCATTTATTATTATAATAAAAATATCTAGTTTTCTTCTGTTTACTTGTTAAATGATTCTGAACTTTCTTGATGTTTTCTTTATTATCAACTTTCTGCCATATGGAGTCTTTGTTTGATAAAGTCAAGCAAATATGAAAATAGTTGTTTTTGTATTTTCTGTTTATACCAGATGCATCCTATTTTAAATTCTAGTCTTATTTGTTTTCTTTTTACATTTAAAACTTATTTAACTTCCATGTTGTGTGCGATGCATGTATTAGAAAGAGAATCTATTGTGTAAATCACATGGGAAAACTTCAGAGTTAGAGTACTAAAGGAGTTAGATTATAAAATAAAGAATTGTGTCTCTCAGCTAGATCTTGAGTTTAAAAAGAGAACAGTATCACAGAAGAGTTGAATCCAGGGAATAATGGACATTCTCTTAACCATACAGAGAAGGTACATTCATTTTATATTGTTTCTGTAACAATTACAATAAATCGAGTACCTTAATACCATAAATTCACAATTTAATATTTTTGTGGATCCTATGAATAAAATTGACAAAAAAACATATTAACAAGAGAAAAACAGGGTTTGTTAATCCATACAGTATGCATACATGTAGGAGAAAGTCCATGATGGGTAACTAAAAGTGATAATTAGAACTTGGAGCGATTACATTTTCAAAGAAGTGACAAAACAAAGGAAAATATTTAGTCTTCCAAGGCAGCAAAATGTGGGAAAGCAAATAAGCAGAGAAAGGTTTGTTTCAGAAGGTCCAGCTTGGAGCCAACTTTCCACTTTCTTCATGACATATAACTTTCCCTAAAAAGGAGATTTACAACAATCCTCATGTCTCAGAAGCTTCTGCTTTTAATTCGATGAGGGAAGCTCCAAACGCTTTCTTTCAGTGTTGGTTGAACCTCAAATGCTTTCAGCTCAAAATAATGCACATGCCAAAGTGGCTCATTTTGAGTGACACATTTTTACTCCTCTGGAAGAGAATCAGCTTCCTTTCTCAAATAGGTTGTTGGAAGAACTACGTTCCTTACCATTGCAGGACCAAGGTCCTCTTTGCTTACTGATTTTTGGCTGAGGATGCTCCCAGCCTCTAGTGGCCACAAGCTCTCATGGACTTGATGGCCTCTTCCTCCATCTTCAAGTAACTAATGGTGAGAGGAGTCCTTCTCACACCCTCTGTTGGAAACTCCAACTGGGAAAGACCTCCTTTCCAGGCTCACATAATTAGATTAGGTGTAAAGGGACAATCCAGAATAATTTCCCCACCTTGAGATCATAACCTTAAGCATCTCTGGATGGTATTTTACTGTGTTACACCACTAATTTTTACTCTCCAGGGATTATCTAGGGATTAAGGAATAGACATTTGGTGCAGCTGGCTTCTTCATTTTACCATAGTACAGTAGACCAGAACGTGTTAGAAATCAGACCAGGCAGCTTTGAACTTTGTGGTCAAAACGTTGTTACATTGATCTAACAAATAAATCCTACTTTGTGAAAATGAATCATGATAAGAAAAACCATGTGCAAATGAGATAAATAATAATTAGGGAAGGAACCACATGTAGACAGGAGAGTCAAAAACTGAGCAAGAGTTGAGGAGGAGTGTGGAAAGGATTTTTGATAGGGGCCCAGAATGATGTCCATGAATGGGGAAGAATACAACAGTTGTAAAAAGAAGTACAAGAGATACCTTCTGGTTATTACAGACTTATTCCTACTTCTTCTGACCCCTATTGGAGTATATGCACAGTAATGCATCACGCAGCTCTATAGATAAATCATTTAATCTATTAACAATGGCATTGCCATTTAAAAGCAATCCTATTTTATTTGGAAACAGTCTTTGAGCAAAAGCAGATACTCAGTCTTCTGATGTTCTGTGTGGGGGCTCAGAGCAATCTAATCAACTCAGACCTTGGATTCTGCTTCCTTCTCTTAACATTATTCTGGAGGATTGAGTGAATCCTCTAGAAGTAGACAGGGAGACAACACTTTATTCCCTCATGTCTGAGTCAAGGTTAAAACATTGTATTAAGAGTTCCTTGTCATTTCCCTCCTCTTAGAAATGATGAGGTATATTTGTGTTTTTCTCTTTTTGCATTCCCAGCTACAGATCATAGCACCATTTTCTAGCATTTTATTGCAAAGTTTAAATAGAGCATTTTACCTATAGTGCTACTAGAAAGCAGCTGAAGTAAGGATAGATAGGTGTTTTACTTTTATATTGCTGCAATGTGAGGGATAACTTTGAGAGTTATTTTTTTGTCTTAAATAAGATTAAACAAATATACAACATAAAGATACTGATCTTTTTCCAGAGAGGTCTTAATAAATCAATATATATCCTGATCTAGCTTCTGATCTGAAAGTCTCAATGGTAGGATGCTGATATAACAAAGAAGATATAGGTGTTGATGATGATAAGTTCTAGATCTCAGTTGTGTCTGCAAGAAAAGAGAGTCAAGGCAAGGGGTAAAGGGTAAAGTAATTGAAAGAGAGGAGGATGAGGAACTGAGAAGCCAGGGCAGTAAAAGTTTGGCCTACATGAACATTGATTTTCCCTAAAATATAACAAGAATGAAGTTAGTGTATGTGCTACTAGACCTGAAGCTAAAATCTTCAAGGAATTTTGGAGAGGGACCCAGGTTTCAATAAAGGAAAAGAAGGGTTCCTCCTTAATGGAATCCTCCTTAATCAACAGTTGAACATTTATTTCTTGAGAAATTCTTCTTATGTCTCATGCAGAAGATTTAAGAAAAAGTATCCTAATTAGCACAGTTTAGGGTCACGGTTATAAGAACTGACTCTTGGAGCCAGACAGCCTGGGTTCAGATGTCATCTGCTATTTATCAGCTGGGGACCCATGGCAAGATGTTTTATTTCATCTGTAAATTAGAGATGATGAAAGTAACTCCCTCACAAGGTTGCTGCAAGTCTTATTTGAGATAATATATGTAAAGCACATAGGCCTGTCCCTGGCACAGACTAAGTACCATGTAAGTGTTTGCCATTAATAATGTCACATTCTTCACTTGAATATCACAGGGCAAGTCAAGGAAATGGTCACCACATGCATTATAAGTTGGTTGGAAAGAAAGTTGGTAAAGAGCAATTTGTCAATGCCTTTACACAGCAATTCTATTTCTAGGTATTTACCCTTTATCTATACTTATACCTTTTTAAAATGACATATATACAAAGATATTCATTCCATATACTCTATAATAGTAAGAAGTTTAGGGAAATGTACATCCATAGAATGTGTCTATGAAGTTTTTAAAAAGAATGTATTAGATTCCTCAGTATTGATGCAAAATTCTCCAGAATATATCATTAAATGAAAAAAAAAAATCAAGTGCAAGACAGTGTATGCCCTAACATTAGATTATACACATTTATTTTTTTATGTGTGAGCTTGTAAGTGAAGGTAATATTTGGAATATTCCACAGGAAGTCATGAGTCACCTCTCAGGAGGGAAAGCTAGATGACTAGGAGAGAAGTAAAGTGTCTCTTTTGTAGTAGCTTTTATATATTGTACTGTACATATATTTATGTTTTTTTTTAGTTGTCAATGGACCTTTATTTATTTATATGTGGTGCTGAGAATCAAACCCAATGCCTCACACATGCTAAGCACATGTTCTACCACTGAGCTATGACAACAGCACTACTTAAGTTTTTAAAACTAGTTCTGGATAATATAACTTCAATTTCATGTTAAGGGCAAGTCATGTCAATAAACATTTCTTGATTGTCTCACTGGACAAGGCAGTGGTAGGTGCTGTGAGAGAAGGGTGTATGAGGCAGGTGAGCTTTAATCTTCCTAGGGCCACATGCATATTGACAGCATGGTGTAATATAAGAGAAATGAGCAATTGTAAAATTGAACTAGTCAAGGTTTCCAAAAATGCTAAGAGGCTGACAACTTTGTTTCCTCTTAGGGTTTTTCAGATCAGACACTAGTTCAGTAGATGAGTTTAGTTTATTGAAGACTTCTCTGTAAAAGGATCAGTACCTTTATGTTGTCTGTTTGTTGAGTTGTTTTTTTTTTATAAAAAAAGACAAAAAATAACTCTCAAAGTTATCCCTCACATTGCAGCAAGTACAAAAGTAAAATACCTATCTATCCTTACTTCAACTGCTTTCTAGTAGCACTACAACTAAATGCTCTATTTATTTAAGCCTAAATTTAGCATGAGGTGACTGGGCAGCTCAGGACATTGCAATAAAATGCTAGTAAATGGTGCTACAATCCATGACTGTTGATGAGAATGTGGGACGTTAGTGTTTCAAACATGTCTTAAGGCCATGACTACACACATGGAAAAGAAAATAAGAAAAAGAAGTAATTGAGATTCTGAGAGGGGAACATTGAGAATTACCTACAAATAGAAACTGACCTTTCTTTTTTCCTCTCTTATCCTTAATCCCCTTCTAACTGAATACCACTGCTACGTGTTGGAAGAGCAGGCACGGTTTCTATGCTACAGGCTATAGCTGGTGTGTGAACAGAGCAGTTTCCAATCCTGTACCAAAATATAAAATTAAATTAAAAATGACTTTCTGTTTCAGTTTGTTTGCTCATAAGCTACAAAGCACTGATAGATATTTGAGGAAAATGAAAGCAATAGGCTCAAAGTTGTTCAACTGAGAAAAATAGCTGCTCTGTGAAACAGACATTTCTGAGAAACCTCTAACCTCAACCCTCCATGCTCAGCCCCACTTTCCTTCTAAAGTCATTCGTTAATGAGAATGTGCTGTGTTGAGCAATGCTGTGCTACACATGGGCTGCCTACCAAGGAAAGGCTATTTTCATGCTAGGTGGATTCCAAATAAATACATTGAATTTGAGGCTAGTCCTGGAGTCTACCTCTTGCCCAGAGAGGGCTCTTGTGGTCTGGAAGGCCTAAGAGACCAAACAAAGTAATTTAGAAATGGAGGATTTAGGTTCACTCTAGGGCAGACAAGGACTAGTGTGGTAACTAATGTGAATCTGCAATCTGTACACATGGTAAAAATGGGAGTTCATAACCCACTTGAATCGAATGTATGAAATATGATATGTCAAGAGCATTGTAATGTTTTGAACAACCAATTAAAAAAATCAACTTGGGCCACCCTAGTACCATTGCTATGATTTGAATATGAAGAGTGTCCCCCAAGGACCATCTGTTAAAGATTTGGTCTCCAGGGTGGTGTTATTACATGGTGGTAGAACCTCCAAGAAGTGAGGCCTAGTGAGAAATCATTGAGAGTCTGCTCCATAGGGATTGTAGGAGGCAGTTTCTTCCTGACTATTTGCTTCCTGGCTCATAAAGCAGTGGTTTGTTCCACCATGCTGTCTCTGCATGATGTGCTACCCTTGCTGGAGGCTGACAGTGATGGAGACACCTGAAGTTGGACTGGAAACTTTAGAAGTATAAACCAAAATAAACCATTTCTCTTTTTAAGTCAATTCCTTCCAGTGTTTTGTTATGGTGATGGAAAGCTGACACATTCAGTCATGCTCAAATTCAAGTTAAAAGTGATCTCAGGAATTTTTGTGAAGATTCCACCAACAATTTCCTTGCCCTGAGGCCACCATTGTGCTGAGTGTAGTAGCCTGAGGCAATGAAAGTCAGATGTTCTAGCACTAAGCATATCACACCAAAGCAAAGAAAGTTCAAGACTAGGTCTGCCAAATGCCCACCATTTTTAGAATGGATTTTATTTTCAGAATGCTTGTGAGGCTATAAGACTTCTAATCATCCCCCCACCTCCACACCTTTGTGGATCTGATCTAATAACTTTTCCCCAAATCTCTGGTTCTTACTTAGGACCCCTTTTAGGACCAGGGTCTGATGTAGTTCAGCCTAAATTCTTCAAAAAGTTTCTGGCAGTCCTTTTTGGTTGGGCTGGACCCAGCTTTATGTATGCCTTATACAGGTTTGTTGTTCCTGCTTAGATCCTTCAAACACTACTCTGGATATATTTCAACACTGATCTGAATATCTTTAAAAATGTCATGCCTAATAGAACTGGTGAGGTAGGCAGTGGTTCAGCCCT
Organism: Urocitellus parryii; assembly: GCF_045843805.1. Classification (NCBI taxonomy): domain Eukaryota; kingdom Metazoa; phylum Chordata; class Mammalia; order Rodentia; family Sciuridae; genus Urocitellus; species Urocitellus parryii. Next base: position 67,109,074 of record NC_135531.1, on the reverse strand, counting down.
GGGATAAATGTGTTCTTTCCACTGCTGCTCTGAGCTCACCTCCATCAGATTGGATCCTCCATACTCAGAACTCCAGAAAACATGATAGCATCAGAAACACTGTTTAGAATACTACTTCATTGAATTGTAGTACACCTGAGAGTTCCCGGGGGGCCCAGCCCTAAACAGACTTCCAAATACTCATTTATGACATCTAGACATCCACACACCGGAAACAGATGACTTCAAAATGAAAACAAGAATCAGAGACATTGCCTCAGGTTCATCTTAGCCAATGCTAACCTAAAGGAAACACTCACCTTCTCACTACGAAACTGTAATTCAAATAGTCAAGTACTGTGCTTTTCTGTACTGCTGGAGCACATACTTCTTTAGTATTCAAATAAATAAAAAACAGGGGGGATTCATGTTTTCTTATTCAGGTTCTAGAAGGTGACATAACAGAACATGATAAGTCTTCCTCTCCCCTTAGTCCCCACTGTACTGCTTACAAAAGGTCATGAGAGAAGGGACAATGCCAAAACATGCAGATGCAGCCTGTTTTTTTAAGGACTGTCAGGTTGTGTGATTGATGGCACAGCCAATTCAGTATATTGAAACAGCAAATAAATAGGACGAATGTGCCCTAAATTAATATAGCTCCCAAGGGTGCTTTGCTTTCAAGGGCATTGTTTATGCTCTGCAGAATCTCATCAATTAAAGAATAGAAATTAAGTAGCAGAAGGCAGCTTCTCAGTCATTGAATTCCTTCTGAGAGTATAAGCTCTGCTTTGTGCCCAGTTGTGTATATGACAGCTTCTCTGTCTTCAGGGAGCCCACAATCTAGTTGGGAAGGTAAATTGATACCAAAGGGCAACATAGCAAAGAATACTAAACAATTTTAATGAAGTGCTACCATTTCTCTGAGGCAAGGGAAGACTGGGATTACCTGAGAACATTGAAGAGCAAAGTCATATGTGAACCTGGATAGTAGGAACAAAGACAGGTGAAGAGACAGAAGCAGAATGATCCACTGAAGGTGGAGAAAATGTGGTCTCCTCATGAACTGTGAAGAGGCCAATAATTTGAGTAAGCCATTTATTTCATGTTAATAATTTCAACAATGACACTTTCAAGTTATGAAAAATGGCAGGAAGAATATGTGGATCTAATGAATATGGAAGTACAAAAAAAAGAAATGATTCATTTTCCTTTGGCTTTAATAATATATCTATGACAGTTGCTTCAGAAATTATACTATGGTTATAACTATTGAGCTGGGGGTAGGGCTTTGAAAGAAAGAAACATTTTCTAATTACATGCATTATTTTATCATTTTCTTGTCCTGATTTAATATTTTTTTCTGGTGGTGACTATGGTTTGCTTGAATTCTTTCATTTAATTCCAACTACTGAATCATTAGCTTAAGAGTAAAATCCAATAATTGTTCCTGTTAAAAACTGATGAAGTGTCCAGGTGACTAAAATTACAATATCAGGAGCACATGTTATTCAGGAAAAAAAATAAAAGGAAAGGAAAAGGAAGGCTGCTCTGGGCAAGGAGCTTCATGTCATTTTTAAAATAACATTGATACAGGTAGATTTTCTCTCTTATATGAGGCATATAAACTTAATAGGAGGGAAGTAATGATCAGACTTATATATTCTAATAAATGAGGTACTGAAAACTTTGTGAACTTATCTTGAACACAGATATTATCCTAGCATTTATTTGCTTCTGTCTTATAAGTATAGGATTGCCTTTTCTTGCAAAATGCATAATGTTCAAATTTATTCTTCTATTTTTCATTGAAATGAATATTTTCCCTTGAAGAAAAATCTTAGGATCATAAAAATTCCAGGCAAAATTTGCAATTAATGAATAAAGAATGTATATGACTTTGGAGCCGCCCTTGGGGAGCTGTGGCCATCTGGCTGTATAACTTGCAACTCACCTGAGATGTGTTCCTCTCACTGTATGCTGATTGCTGGTTTTGTACTTCTTGATGAAAATCACGTGAGAAATTAGCAGCCTTCTGCTCAAAATGCATGTTTCTGATAACTAACACCACATATCAGAAAAGCCAAGGTAAAATATATCCTTGTCCTTTGACAAGCTATTCTTCACAAAAAGCAAGCTGCTTCTCAATCAGCATCTGTGAATATGTACAACAGAGGATGCATCCGGAAATCAGAGACAACCGATAGCCGGTCAGGATGACACTCCTCAAGTGCCACCAGTGAGCACACATGTGTTCTCCTTGTCCCTCCTGAAAAGACAGAACCCAGCTGCACAAAATTCAAAAGGAAAATCCTAAACAGAGAAATAATTTTATTAGAAGTCTAAAAAGTATATGAAAGCAAACATAGTTCCCTGACACAAAGATCTTGGACTACTTTCAGGAGGAGAATTGATAGGAACTTCCTATCTTTTCACAAAGAAGTGCCATTTAGACCATAGATTATATAGTAACAAAAATGAGAGAAAAGGTGTTAAGAGTGCCTGATAGAGAAGCATAAAGATGATGGGTCTGTGCCAGATAAACCTGGGGCTGAGAGTACATTGCCCACCTTGGGTAAGACACTTAAACTGGCTGAACCTCAAAATACACATCTGTGAAACGGAATAATAACTTCACAGCTCCAAGTTGTTTTAACTATTTTGGATAATAGATTTCAGGCAAACCATGCTTAGAAAACCCTTTAAAAATCTAGCTACTAGTGTGATATTAGCAGCCAGTAATGACCATATCATTTCCACTTTTATCATTAACCCAATTTAAAGAAATTAGGAGGTAAGACACAATTTACTACCTTTTTAAGACTCACCATCTGCTATGGTTTAGATAGTAGGTGTCCCCCAAAAGCTCATACATGTGACAATGCAAGAAAGTTTAGAAGTGAAATGATTGGGCTATGAGAGCCTTAACATAATCCATGTATTAATTGGCTGAGAGGGATTAACTGAGTAGTAACTTTAGGCAGGTAAGGTGTAGCTGGAGGAAGTAGATCCTTGGGGATGAGCCATTGGGATATATATTTTGTACCTGGAGAGTTGAGCTTAGTCTCTCTCCGCTTCTTAATTGTCTTGTACTGAGTTGCTCTCCTCCTCCACATCCTTCCACCATGATATTCTCCCTCCTCTTTGGCACAGAGTAATGAGTCAGCCATCTATGAACTGAGACCTCTGAAACTGTGAGCCCCAAAATAAACATTTCCTCCTCTAACTGTTCTTGTCAGCTGTTTTTCTGCTGTGACCATTCTATCAGCTTTAGTACCAGGAATAGCCTGTCTTGCTGCAGTAATATATATATTTTTTGCAGTTAGTATTAGACTCTTTCTTGGCCCAGAAAATATTTTTCTTTTTATGGAAGTAAATGCAGTATTACAAAGATGCTTTTAATCAGAAACAGGCCACCTAAGCAAGAAACATCTCCTCAAAAGGAAATAAAATGCTATGGTTCCATCATTTTACCACAAGTTGGGCAACATGCCGGGAATTGCTTTTGCCCACTTTTTACTCCTTGTCTAATCAATTTTTATTCTTTTCATAGTCACATGTAATGGGGTTGGAAGTGGCTAAATTAAGCAAAAGATGTTTCAAATTGCATTACTGAGTGATAGCTGCATTATTCCATAAATGAATACTGTTAACCATATTCATATAATTTATGAATGGAAGTGTCATTTGAGGAAAACATCAGTGTGTCAGATTTTGCATTTAAACGTCTACATTAACTGTCAGCTGTGAAAAATCCCATAAAGACAAATAACTATACAGTAGGCACACAGATGAGGGTATTCATGGTCCACTTTTGCAAGTAGATGTGATACTGTAATTATGAAGAAGTTTTCTGGAGTCACTTCCCTCACAGCTTAACTAAAATCTCCTATGCCCTTTTCTGAGCACAGCCTTATCTATATGACACATGCTTAGTAGCAGTTTTTTCAGCCTTTAGAATTTCCTTTTGTTCCAATTCTACATGTGCATCAAATTATTAGTATTATTATTTGCCAATAATGATAAAACAAAAATCTTTGAACAATTTATTAACGTATGTAAGACACTGGGGGAAATAGCAAGTCTGATATGAATACTGTAAATCTAAGTCTCTATTTATGCACTACTAGAATTTTCCAAATTAGAGGACATTTATTAAATATTATTACTGTGCTGTGTGATTGTAGTGGTGGTGCTGGTGTGTGTGTGTGTGTGTGTGTGTGTGTGTGTAAAAATGGGAGAAGAAAAGGAGGAGGAAGAGAGGGTGGAAGAAGTCTTCTACCATTAAAAGTGAGAAGTGTTGGTTTAATGAAGTTTTCAAATAAAGTACAATTGAATGAAATAATTAGATGACTATAAATGGGATATATTTTAAGAGCATATTTTGCTTCTCATTCAAACAGAGTTTCTCGGTTTCTATTATGTGCTGAGAATGTTATTGAGTGTTAACATATTAAGTCTCCATAATAGACAATTCTTGCCCTTAAGGAAGAAATCTCAGGGTGGAGTGGGTAAACTTAGGAACTACCAATAAACAAATGAGCAAATACAATATAGAGTCATCAATGAGGTAAATATTTTAATAGCACTCTATCCAAGATGTCATTGACAAAGGAAGAAAAAACCCTAAATTACTTGGTGAAGGGACTGACTATAGGAAAATGTAGCATTTATAATGATTCTTAGAGAATAATTAAGTTGCTGGGAACAGTGGCACATGCCTATAATTCCAGAGTTTCAGGGGCTGAGGCAGGAGGATCACAAGTTCAAGACCGGTCTCAACAATTTAGTGAGACTATCACAAAATAAAAAATTAATTAATTCATTAATTAAAATGCTGGAATGTAGCTCAGTTATCTAGTGCACATGGGTTCAGCTCCCTTTATTACAAAAACAAGAAAGAGAGAGAGAGAGAGAGAGAGAGAGAGAGAGAGAGAGAGAGAGCGCAAGGAAGGAATGAAGGAAGGAAGAGAGGGAGGAAGGGAGGGAGGAAGGGAGGGAGAAGAAGAGGAAAAAAGCTATACCCAAGAGTAGATGAAAAGGAAAAGAACATTTTATTTGATAATAGACAACATCATAGACTGAAGAAATTCTGTGAGGTGTAAGACCACCTGATTGCAAGTGGTTTATCTGGAATGTGGAAATAGGATAAGATATTTAATAAAATAGAAAGGAAAAAATGTTTCTTGAAACAAACAGCAAAAAAACACCAAGAAACTATTCTATATGCACAAATAAATATAACTAAAGAAAGATAACTGGTGTGGTGATGTGGTTAGACTATTAGCATACAAAGAACTTAAATGATGAGAGGGAACATAGAAAAGAAATCACAGACCTGAGTGTCAACAGAGGTTAATCAATAAAAACTAGCAGGTATGGATGCCATGGAAATGGCAGAGATGATGGCAAGCAGAAACCATGTACCCCATAATTTGGGTCTAAGCAAACTATTGTGATATTATTCAGTCCCAGGGTAGACTGATCTCTTCATTCATAAACAAAAGAAGGAATTCACACTTTTATTTGTATTCTCTCAATTTTAAATATTAGTGACTAATGAGTGTGTGTGTGTAGGTGTGTGTGTGTGTGCACATGGGAGCATGCATATGCTTGCATACATGTGCCTATTCAGCCAAGAGCTAGGTCTGACCCATCATTTTCTATTTGATATCTTCTTATGTCATCCAATATTGTACAAACAAGAGATTCCCAGTAGGTATTTTGCTGACAGACTATCTTAGTTATGAATAGTAGAAATGTGTTGCTCACAAGTTCAGAGGCAAGGAAGCCCAGCTCAGTGCACCTACAGGTTGAGGTTTTGATATGAGCTTCTCTCTCTGCTTCCCAAATGGCACTTTGTCATTGGTCCTCACATGATAAAAGGGAAAGAAGCTCTATTTGCACACAGCTAAAGGGTAAAAGAGTGGAACTCTGTCCTTCAAGCATTTCAATAAGGGGACAAACTTTACTCCTGAGTGTCAACAGAGGCTGACACACACAAAACCACTTCCTAAAGGTCCACAAAACACAACAAAACCACTTCCTAAAGGTCCCACCTCAAATAATGTTGCATTAGGGATTGTTCCAACATAATTTTGTAGTCACACAAGCATTCACACCGTAGCAGAGATTAAGAGTTTTAGTAATACATAATGTGATTTGACATAGAATATAAAGAAAATTAAATTTAGAAAACTCTACACCTACGTGTATGTGTAGTAGAAAGTACTGTATTCTTGATGGGATGCCATCAACTAAGTCTAGACATATTTAGGAAACATATCACAAGATTAACCAAATTAAGCTAATTTTCCCCTAAGGGACACTTCTTTATTTTGTTATACAATTTGTAGAATTATAAATTATAAGGGTCTATGTAATGGTCAGTTAAATGCACTCTCTGACATCAAAGAAATAAAATGTTACTTCATTAATTTTCTTTTTCAAATGGATATTTTCCTTTCCGATGACTTTGTGGCAGAAGGCTGAGCTATTCCAGTGGTCCCCATGCAGCCTTTACCTCTGCCTGCTCACATACAGGCCACAGTGGTTAGGGAAAATTTCTCTGTTGTAGCTTCAAGTTCTCAGAAGCCTGATCCTGAGATGACCCTGGAGTTAGTTGAGGTTTTCTAGCAAATAATGATGCAATGCATAATTTTTTGGTGTGTGTGTGTAAATGAATTCAAATACTTAAAATTCAGACTATTAGACATGTCCTGGTGGTCAGTTATTACTATTCTTCAAAGAAAAGTACAGTTGATAAAAAGCATGGTGAGCATTGGACATGTGCCAAAGATTTATAAAAGAGAGTTCATAATTATGCAAAATAGTGCAGTAGTTCCCTCTGAGGAGTAAAAATATGCATATATTTTATTTTATTGTATTTTTTTCTTTGCATCTTTTTCTTGTACTTTCAGGAATGCATATAATTCAGGAATGTGTATGATGCACATAATGAATGTATATTATTTATATTATGAAAAAATAGAAGAAACATTTTCAAAATAAATATTAGTTTAACACAAAAATTCAGGAATGGATTTATAGTGATGGCTACTTTCAAGGATTAAAAGTAAGAAAGAAGAAATGTGAAATGTCTCTCTTCTATCCTTGAAGGGAAGAGTTCAGATAAAAATATGTGAAAGTCCATTTAACTTCAGTTTGCTATGTTTGATTATTTCCTTTCAGTTACCCTATACAGATATTATCTATAAAATCTTAACCAAAAAACAAAACAAAACAAAAAGGACCTGTCTTCTTATCTGTAGAGATAATAAGCAAAGAAAGACTAGGGAGTGTCCCAAGAAGGTAATTTCTTTTTACTTCTCACTACTTGGGATTGAACCCAGGTGCAATCCACCACTGAGCTACATCTCCAGCCCTTTTTATTTTTTATTTTGAGACAGAGTCTTGCAAAGTTGCTGAGGCTGGCCTTGAACTTATAATCCTCCTGCTTCAGCCTCCAGAGTCTCTGAAATTACAGATGTGGGGTGCCCAAAGAGATAACTTCTGTTGCTGTCAAACTTTAAAACAAGCAAGCAAGCAAGCAATAAAACCTTGGGGGAAAAACCTAAAAGACATATACTTTATAACATTATGATAGCTTTGACAGATTTTAAATTTGAGCTACAGCAACTCTGAGTATAAATTCTGAAATAAAAATTTCTGGGGACCAGGAAATAGCATTCAAGCTCAGGTTTTGAAATTGCCTTCATGTTCAACAACACAGGCAACAATAACAATAGCAACAACACAAATATGGAAGAACAAGTGACCAAAACTATGCTAAGTTCAGCGAATCCGAAAAATTAAGTCCAAGAGCAGACAAAACATTGGTCCCTTTGGACAATATGGATACGTGTTATTGATACTAACTGTTCCTTTGAGAAGGTGAATAGCTCATTATAGCTACAGAGAGACTTGGTAAGAAATAGAAAGAACTGAGAATAAAACTTGATTTCTTTAGACACTGAAAATGATGCTTCTGATGCTCCCGCCAGCTAAATAGGACCTTTGTGTGCCTAATACATAGACAAATAATGCTAAGTAAGTTACCACTTCAGTGTTCCTGTCGCAATTAATATAACCCTCCAGGGAGAAAACCAGAGATCACTCAAAAGCCCCTGGTACCTAAAATTGAACATTAAATTGAGTCAGATCTCTCAACTGTCTAAACTACATTTCGTAAAGTGTAACATTTGAGACATCAGAGTAACATCAAAGACAGTTTTGATACTCCAGGGATTGGTACTCTAGAGTCCTGGAAAAAATAAGGGAACTAGTTAAATAATGGAAGAGTCTGGTTTATTAAGAAAAATACCTGCTAGGATAACAAACGTAAGTGTGCATTAGTCAGCAAGGCCCTTGCTGTCTGTGGGACATGCGTGTGTAATAAACCACACCTACCACTTCACTTGCCCATGTAACTAATATATTCTTCACCCAGTCTTCCAACTCACTAATGGATTCATAAGAATTTTTAATTAACAGGATCAGACATAGCATCACACCCAGTTACACACCATATGGTGTGTTCTTCCAAGTACCATTTATTATTATTATTTTATTTATTTGAATCCTGTATATAGGCAGAGCCATGTTCTTACATGAATCTCAAAGGTCAAAAAATCTATTTCTCTCATTTTTAGTGATGGTAAACTTAAGGCCAAGTGAGTTCAGTGATCTTTACAAGATTGCCTGGAATATTTACTGCAGAATCTTAGACTAGTCATTAACTATTTCCTCTGAAGACGTTTCATTTGCACTCTGAAGAGGTAGTGCTATAGGAAGCAATATTGAAAGGCAAAAACATTTTGGGAAGTAAGAATTTCAAAACCCTTTCTCATAAGAGATCCAAAACAACAACATCCCAAAACTTGAATCTTGAAGGACTCACACTTGTAATAAGAATCTATACACTTTTAGGGCCAGACAAGTTACACAAATAAGTGAAGTGGGATTCAAGGCAATAGTAAAAGTTGTGAACTGTATCAGAATATGAAGCTGCCCCTTTCAAAACTACTTGAATTCAAAAAGGTAGAAGAAGAAAAAAGAAATGGAGAAGGAGAAAGAAACAGCAACTTTCTCTGAGTTCTAAGCCAGTGTCAATCAGAGGTCACCCCTTATAATATTTTAAACTACACAGGGTGAACCAAATTATCCAATATATTAGATGCCTTTAGTCCTTTTTGAAGAAAAAAACAGGAGTTAGATGTTCACCTTATATATGTCATACACAAAAATAATTCAAAATGTTTTAAAGATAAAAGCATTTAAATCAATAGAGTTCAGGAAGTTTATGCTTTGATGCTCTCTCTGATCCAGACATACAGGAATAAAACATATAAAAGGAAAAAGTAAAGGGACATAACAGGATCAAAGACAAAATGAAATTTCTTTTTAATCCGAAAGAGAAAAGATATTCAGGACAGCGAATGAATCCCAAAGCCAATGGTTATTTGACATTCCAAGATCAGGAATAGTGGCTAAAGGTTAAGCCCCTGTGAAGAAGGGAGACAAGAAACTGTCCCAGGTGAATCACAGACCATTGCATTAAGCTAAACACTGGAGAGGTGTTCTCCAGAGCCCACAGCCGCCCATGAAGAGTTGCTTAACAACAACTATTGCCAACCATTTCCTAGGGTTACTGTTTCCATGGAGCAGCAGACTTCAGAAGGCAATAAACACAAACATAGTGTGGGATGAAATATGAAATCAAGAGACCTAAAGGATTCATCATCAGATTTTTCATATCCTTCAATATTACTGCAGGAAAGAAGCTTTAAGCCATAATTACCAGACCTAGTTCTAAACCATGAGTTAAGTGGAAGCAACCTTAAAAGTGCAAATCAGTCAGAAAGTAGAGAACAAAAGATGCCTCAAAACATTTTTTAAATAATATCCTACAGACCATCCTCTTTAATTTGCTTGTATGGTAAGCAAATTAGATATGAAAAAATAAACATATATACAAACACATTAAAGCTTTAAATACTTTCCTGAGTAGTTCCTGGCATAAAGAGAAAACTATGGTGGAAACTACAGAACACTTGGAGGCAAATTACAGAGAAAGTGTCAACACAACAAAACTTAAAGATCTAGCTATTGGGGTTCTAAAAAAGGAAATGTGCAAACTTAAGTTCCATTATTTGTAAAAAAAAAGTGCTTTACACTAAATAACTTTCATAAAGATGTCTAATGGGTTAGCATTTCACAGAAGAGTCCAAAACAAGGAGAAAAATAAATAAATCTTCAGAAAGTTGAAGTTGGGAAGTAGTAGAGTCAAGACTGTGTATTAATGAATAAAAAGAGAGAGAGAGAGAAAGAAATCTGAACCTAAATTGCTGAAAAAATAAAATAGAAAATTATTCAATAAGACCAATAAAATAAAACAAGGCAGAGATATTATTAGGAATGAAAAATGAGACATGACTCAGATATAAAGTACATTTTAAAATAAAATCAAATTTAGGAACCAATCTGACATAAATATATATGCCAAAATCCTAAATAATATATTACCTAAGTGAGCAAAGTTGCACATAAAATCATATATCATAAATTATTTTTGTTTATTTCAGGAATGTAAAAAAGGTTCCAAAAAACTAGGGTTTGGAGATGTAGCTCTGTGGTGAAACACTTGCCTAGCATAAGTGAGGCCCTGGATTCCATCCTCAGCACCACCAAAAAAGCTATTATGTGTTATAGTAATAAATGTATTAGAGGGAAAAATCACATGACCACAAAAATAGATAAAGAATAAAAGCATTTCATAAAATCCAGGTAGTTATGATTTAAAATAATTTAGAAAATAAATATAGTTAGTAATTTTCTATTGAATTTTAAGTTTTTAGCCAATGCAATATACTATAAATGAATAAGCAAAATTGCATTGGCTACCTATCCAATTATTTGGATTGTGCAGGGTATAAAATCAACATAAAATTATTAACATTAGACAACATCAATATTAACTAAATAAAAATATGATTTAAAAATTATTTATAACTAAAATGCACAAATAAAAAACAAAAAAATAAGCTCACAAAATGTAGGAATACAATCCAAGGTGAAATATAAAATTCCTTTCCTGCAGAGAAAAAAACAGCAACATTAAAATTATCATGAATCTGGGAATAAACCTAAGAAAGTATTGAAGGACTTTTGGAGGAATAATATTTTCTTAAAGTTAACAGAAATAGGCTTGAATAAATGGGTTCATATTCATAAAAGGAAAGGCTTAAAATTGCAAAGATTTTTGATCTTGACTTTTAATTTCACACACACAGTATTATTTGAATTTTGTGAAGAGCATAAGAAGCCTTATTCTCTAAGTAAGTTTAATCAGGAAGTCCACAGTAGGCAGATTTCATCAGAAAGTTTACATTTTTACTTCCTGAGTCCATATCAAATTTGTTTGCTTCTACTGGTTTCCAATTGTAGCTGCCCATCTACAAGTTAAATTCTGTTAGCCATGCCACCTGATCCCTGGGACTTTGGTTCCGATCCCTAGTAACTAGAATTGGCTATTATTGAAGTCTGTTCTTACCTCCAAGCCTAGATAATCCCCTAATAGTGTCTCTGGAAGCAACCCCCTAAGCACATCAACATGTAATTGGATAATCCTTTTCATAAACCAGTACTTGACCTTGTCCATCAAATGATTCCTCACTGAGTTTTATTTCTGTTTATGTCCATAACATTTCAGGAAAAAATTAATAGATAAATGATTCAGTTCTATTAACATCTGTCTCATAAAGGGTGTGACACTATCCATGATGCTTTTACTGTTTTCCCTTGGAAAAGAGATTTTTGTGGCCAAAACAATGACTCACTGAGGTGACATTTCTAGAAATCCAGTCATTTATACCTAGGAGATTGGTCAGTCTCAGGAAGTAATGAATAGGTTACCAAAGGGGAAGTTAAAGCATCAGATGAATTGAAGTTTTGTGAGGTTTTGATGAGTCAAAGTTGTTTGTTTAAAAAGAAAAATCACCTAGTGTAATTTTTAATGTGTGAAATTCTGTTTCTTTGAGAACTAAAAAACAACAGAACAAACTGTTTTTAAAACATTTTATTAGGAGAAATCTGGATAATGATTCCAATTTATGAGGTGGTTTTAAAAATACATTGTACATATGAAGCTGTAAATTTAACTGTCAAACACACTAATTTAAAAAAAAAAAAAACTTCAGCAAGTCAAATAATTTTTTCACTCTGAGTTTTTTTTTTTTGGCATTACTTTTTTAGAAGTGAAAAAAGGATCAGATATAGAAAACATCCCCTGCAAAAGGACTATTCTAAAGTAATTTAAACATACTCCATATTTTCAAATCCAAGAAAAAGAAAAAAACTAAGGTTGAGTTCTATGACCTAGGTATCTCTCTCACTGGAGAATTGAAAACTTCATTTCTTCATCACAAAAAGAAGAGATGTAAAAAAGAAAGTAGTTTTAATGGGGCTGTGGATATGGCTCAAGCGGTAGCGCGCTCGCCTGGCATGCATGCGGCCCAGGTTCGATCCTCAGCACCACATACCAACAAAGATGTTGTGTCCGCCGAAAAAATAAATATTGAAATTCTCTTTTCTCTCTCTCTCTCATTAAAAAAAAAAAAAGTAGTTTTCATGACTACTTCACTGACTAGAGACAAATGGACAGCTGAGTTGAACCTAAGCAGGTGGATTCTATTGTCTTTGCTCATTTGCTGACTGAACCAGTTACACACCCTAGGGTGCTCAGATTTTTCAACAATAATCTTCTTTGTTTTACTCTGAGCTTCCAGAACTCACCTTTGTAGGTTCCCATTATTTAAGAAAACTTTGAATATTTTACATATCTGGGTATATAAATAAAACAAATAAATGAGATAAATCAAATATTTCTTTCTTTATTGTTTCTATTTCTGTCACTCTGTCCATGCCATAGTGCCATAGTGCATCCGCCTGGGCTAAATAACCGAGAGGTGACAAGCAACTTGAAGGTTGAAGCGGGAACTACTTTATTTCAAGTGAACTCAGCAGGAACTGAGCAAGAGCTCAAAGTAGCGGGCACCCGGGATAGCAGGAGCCGCTTTTCTGTCGGACAGCAGAGGTATATATACTTAACTAATTACACACAGCTTAACATCATCTAGATACAGCAGTCACCCAATAAGGAATCCCCATCATCTTAATGGCTCACTGGCCACTGGCGTTGCTTCACAAACCACTCCTCCTGGCAAAGTGCCAGGTGCCATCTTGACTTCATTTGCATCCCCAACACCATAGGCAATAACATCCCCAACACCATAGGCAATAATATACATCAAGACAACCTTTAAAGTAAGATTCATATAAGTTAAAGATGATTATTTTATTCTTTCATACTTGTGAATTTGTTGGTTTTTTAATTATTATTTAGTTTAGCATGAACTTATTAATATCAACATCCACAGACATGAGATGCTAAGGAGGAGCTGATCCTCTCTGCCATGTTTAATTATTTAATTTGTGTGTCTGGTAAAGATAACCCTGAACACCACAATCTGAGCCCACTTGTTCCTTAGGACAGTGTCATGTACTATAATGCCACTACTAAGCCACGTATGGTGGAACATACCTGCAATCCCAACTACTGGGAAGCAGCAGAATCACAAATTTAAGGCTAGCCTGGATAACTTACTGAGGCTCTGTCTCAAAAATAATGTGTAAAAAAAAGGATGGAGTTTGTACCCCAGGGTAGAACCCTTTCTAGCATGCACAGAGCCCGGGGTTCAATCCCCAGTACTCCTCTCCCTTATCCAAAGTAGATTTGAGATTTGTAGGACTACAGTTAAGTGTGATGCTTAATTTGAACAAGGCATGGAGTACTCAGATATTTGTTTAAATATAATTTCTGGATGTGTCTGTAAAAGTGCTTTGGTGCAATTAATATTTGAATCAGTAGACTAAGGTAAGCACATTGCCCTCCCTAATTTTGGTGGGCCTCATCCAATTTATTCAAGGCCTGAATAGATCAAAACAATTCTTTCTATCTTCCTGACTGTCCTGGATCTGAAACATCTGTCTTCTTTCTTTAGAATTAGACTGAAACACATCATTGACTGTCCTGTGTTTCTGGCCTTTGGACTCAAACTGGAATCGACAGCAACATGTCTCCAGCTTTCTGACTCTAGGTCTTGAACTTTCCAGGCTTTATAAGCATATGAACAACTTCCTGATTTCTCAAGCTCTTTCTCTCACTCTCTCTCTCTCTCTCTCTCTCTCTCTCTCTGTGTATGTGTGTGTGTGTGTGTGTGTGTGTGTGTGTGTTTGTACACGCACACACATGTGCCCTATTGTTCCTGTCTCTTTGGAGAATCCAAACTGATACAGTAAGCTTTGTCTGTTCAACAAATAATGATTAAGTGCCTCCTATGTAGCAAGACATAGAATCAGACATCTTTAGTTGAGGCACAAGCCTGACTTATACTCTCACTATCCAACTGAAGAAGGTCTGCCAACTAACTTCCTTTGTAACCTCTGATACCAAAGAAATAGACATTTGTCTTTTTGGTCAATCAGTATATGATGAATATCTATTATTAGGTATTTTTCTAAGATCTGGAGATAAACCCATGGAAGGACAGGAAAACAAACATCCTTGTTTCATAGAGTTTAACATGGAATGGAAGAGACAGAAGACAAACAAGAAAAATAAAATACAAAATTGTGGGAAAACCATGCTCCATAGGTTTCTCACATTTCTGCATATCTTATGAGAAGAATCACTGAGTGTCATTGTTCCAAACTATTTTCTCAAGGATGTTTACATAATGAAGAAACTTGGAAGATAGAGTCTTGTTCCAGAGCAAGGTCAGGTTTGCTTACAGCCTTGGAATATAGTGATGGTGATAGTTTATCACTATATTGCTACATATCATGGTATCACTCTACATCTCACTCAGCCCTGTAGTGATAGACTTGGGTTAGATAGAAGGTTTGCAGAAATGGATCAGCATAATTTAAAGTTTTTATAGAAACACTCTGTCTTCTGGGTTGAAAATAACTCAAAGGAGACCAGGAAGGAAGGAAGGAAATTGAAAGACAGGAAGAGAAGGAGGAGTGCATAGCTAGAAGTGGAGTGTTTCCCTGAATAAGAAAGAGAACAGAGAATGGAGTTATTTGTATAAAAGCATTTCTCCTTATTATATTTAAAATGCTAACTTGTGTGCTAATTTTCTCAGTAAAATTCTTTAATTCACTGCACCATAATTGTATAACTTTAATTAGTGCTAAGAATCCATTAGGCAACAACAACAACAACAACAAATGTCCTCTTTAGTTAGAGGTGCACATGTCCTACATGTGAAATTATGAAAAAAATTAATTTTGATTATGTCAAGTTAGAATCAGTTAATGGATAACTTGTAACAGGAATTGAGAATTTGAATGTTTTCTGATGCATCATGAAGCAGACTAAAATTTAGGCTGAGCTGTTTTCCTGATAATATGCAAGCCCATCAACTCAGAGAAGCCTTTATCATTTCATGAGGTAAAAATAATGACTAGAAAGAAGATAGTCATGGGAATTTAAATCACTGTTTTCTAGGAATCATTCCTTTCTGAGCCAGTCATCTTAATTTTGACAGAGATGGAATTTTACAAATCTTTCAAAGAATTTTAGCTGACTCACTGGTATATGATTAATCTCTTATGTCCCCTTATAATAAATCTCCTAAAGGCAAAGGATGGAAATTAGGAGGCTTTTCATGGTAGTGAAGCAATACAAACTATTGTGATTTGGATATGTAGTTTCCCCCAAAAAGTTCATGTGTGAGACAATGCAAAAAAGTTCAGATGTGGAATGATTGGTTTGTGAGAGCCTTAACCTATTCAGTGGATTAATCCAGTGATATGGATTCACTGTGTGATAACTACAGGCAAGATAAGGTGTGACTACAAGAAGTAGGTCACTGGGGGTATAAAAGTTGTCCTAGTGAGCAGAGCTCTCCCCCCCCTCCTTCCTAATTACCATGTCCTGAGCTGCTTTCCTCCTCCACAATCTTATACCATGATGTTCTGTCTTACTAATGGCTCAGAACAATAGAGTCCGTCATCTGTGGACTAAGAACTCTGAAATCATGAATGTCAAATAAACGTTTTCTCCTCTAAAATTGTTCTTATCAAGGCTTTTGGTCACAAAGTAAAAAAGATGATTGAAACACAAATTCTGGGTAACATTAGGAAGAAAAGGGATATCTGCTTTTATAGATTTCATCATCATCAATGTTTAGTGCTCTAGGGAGGTACATGTCTTATCTGGTAGCTTCATTCTGACCTACTCATCCAGACATTTGTGGTTAAAATCCTCCCAGTAAAAATATTCCATTCTCAACAACTAAGCTAATGTCATGAATTCTTGATAAACTTAACATTCAAAAAGCCCCAAGCAATATATGAATATTTTAATTATCCTTCATCCGTCCATTCATCCATGTAACCTTGCAACTATATTTATTTAGTGCCCTGCTCTGGAAAATATAGCAATGTACATGGAAAGTAAGGAGATGTCTAAGATCTAATTTCTTCATAATATAATCTACATGCCAAAAAAGAGCCCATTCCATGATAAATTCACTATTTATATATGCTATAATAAAGGTTCATGTTCAAAAGGCAGGGGTTGGGGTGGGGAGATAAGAAGTAACAGTAAGTCCTGCTTGGGTGGTGGGAATAGAACTACTGAACTACCTAGTTAGAGGGGAAGGGATGGGATTTATTCAGAAGAATAAAAAAAGACAAGAGTGAGACCTTTGAAACATGATTTCTTCTATCAGTGTTCCATCTCTGAATCTGTGATAGAGGTACAAGCACTTTAATATATTTCTGTTAATAACTACTTCATATACTGTGAAAATCTTTGCTAGAGGGTTTTTTAATTAGGGTAATGGTATAAGAAATAATTCTTAATTTGTGAAATGAATGGTGTTTAGAAAGAGTTATAGCCCTATTCCTAGCATGATGGAAGAGAGGAAATATGTCCAACTTATCAGTGCACCTCTCCAATGCATAGAGATTCTACCTTCTAATGCAACTGAAGCCTGCATTATACCATTGTGTAAATGAAATCTAGCAAATTCATGGTGATGGAAACCAAGCACTCAGCATGGGAGGAAAATTAATTGTAAAGAAATACCCCAATATTTTGTGGGGAGCAGGGAGTGAAAATGTACTGTATCTTATATGGGATGGTTGTGATAAGGATGTGTGGAATTACCAAAGCTCAACAAACTAACATTCATAATTTTATATAATTATATCTTAATAATAAGAAAGGAAATAGGAGTATTATTACTGCATCTTTCTCATGATAAACTTTTCAGGTATGGTACTGATTGGAGGTTTTCAGGGGAAATAAGGTATTTCACTAGAACTAGAAGAATCAAGTCTTTGATTCTGTGTCAGATCACTAATAAATATTGGTGCCTTTGACAAGCTTTGGTCTCAGATTTGCTTTCATTGTAACAAACTATCTAATTAATAGTTCATAGGGATAGTGGCACAAAAGCATCACCTCCTTAATTCTCTGATATTTAACAAAACAACAATACCCAAAAAACAAACCAACAAAACAAAAGCAAACCCAAGAAACTCCTACATTTGCTAAACAAATAAATGGACTTAGGTAAATTTTAATCACAAGTAATAGTGATTTTTAGTAAGAAAATTCAAAATTGAGCTATAAACAGAGTGCAGAGGAAGGGGACTTTGAGAAAGATAGTTCTATCTTATTAGTACCTCTGTCTTTGCTGGTCTAAAAGTTTTGCAATGATGTTGAGCTCTCTGGAGAAAGTAGCATAGCTCACATATCCCCAATACCTGATAGGGAGTTTTGCATTGAATATTTAAATACTGGCAAGGAAGGAGGGAAAGAACATATATATGATAGTTTATTTCAAATATGTGATTTTCAAGGCTGAATGTAATGAAATCAAAACAGGAAAAAATATAATGCTGTCTTGGAAAGTACTGACCAAAAAATTAGACAAAGAGTAGTTCATGGGATTGAAAGCTCTATTAGTACTATACTCCCCTATCTCCTCAGTATCTTCTTATCTCCTTGACAGTTCTTACTCTTGTCTCAAAAAGACAATGGGTTTGACTTAAAAACTATTGTTTTTAAGAAAGTCAGTAAGAAAGCACATCAAATATGAGACTTAATCTATGAGTATTCAAGAAAATAAGCCAATATTGGTTTTGTTGAATTTCTTAAAATATCTTAAATTATTTTCAAAAGGATTATGACCCAGGGCTGAAAAGCAATACCAGTATTATATTTTTTCAATTTTGTAGACTTATTTTGAAATTTGATGGTCTGTGCTTTATTTCTCAACAAATAAGAATGAAATGATTTAGCCTTGATTGAGTGATTTTTGTAGTGAATCTGATATTTCTGAGATTATATATTTCAACCTCCTTATTGACTGAGTAAGTACAGAAAAAAATGAACCATGTGAATGTGTGCCATGAATCAAAAGAAAGCAATGTTAGATGAGTGGTTTTCCCTGTAGAATAGAAACTCAGGAGGATAGGAAAGAAACAAAATTTTGTCACATTCATTTTGAAAAATCAGTCCTCAGTGAGCTTAGATCATAAAGCTAAGGAGATGAGGGTGGGGAGTGATTCTATTGACCTTTTAACAGAGCAGCTATACTTTATTTTAATTTATATTTTATACTTCCAGATAGGTAACATTTATACTCCCTCCAAATAATTAGCTTATTGATGGAATATCTAATTTCTTTCTGAAAATGCATATGATACTGGAATGTTAATAGAACACCAGGCCCACAACATGTCTAATACAAGCTTTGCTTTTATGCAATCTCTTCTGACCACTACACCATGTCCCTTAGGGACTTTGCTTACATATTCTAGAATGTTATTCAACCTAAAGATAAATAAAACTCCTTAAAAGAGAGTACAGAGGCTGCATTCTGAGGCTCAGGTCTTACTTTGTTCTTGGGTGCAACTCAACCCACAGAGAGATTATTCACACCCATTCATAGGTCCCAGCTGCACTCCTACCACCAGGTACGTGGATGCTCCAAATGGCCCCTTTGTGAAGGAGCAGAGCCTGGGAAGGAGGAACAGTACGCTCAGTCATTCTGCAACCACTGGGTAAAAAGCTCTTCAGTCCAAGTTTTAAAATGTTAGTACCTATTCCATATGGTTTTGAAAACTAGAGCAAATGAAATGTTGAAAGAGAAGTCACAATTTGGAACATGAAATTCTTAATTCAAGCTTTTGGGGTTTCCTCTTAATGAAAATTATCAACTTGATATTCCTATCTGCGTTTGCAGAGGTATTCTGTTGTCAATTTTAAGGGTATCCTCAAAGGAAAACTGGCCTAATACGTCTGTAAAAAGGGTATTGAAATGCGGAAGCAGAATTGAAATAAAACAAAATGTACATTGATGTCATGTTAGGCACCAATTTGATGTGTAAAGATTGAGAACTTTTTTTAAATAAAGCACTTCTACTGAAAAACCTGACATAAATAGAACTCACTGTAGAATAAAATTACTAAATAATATGTTTTGAACTCCAAATTAGGAATGTTGGCATGCATGAACCGACAAGTTCGCAGAGGGAGATGGGAGAATGTGGTAAATCAGGGGGCCTTGGCCACAGCATTACTGACATTTGAGGCAGAACAATCTTTTTGGTTGTTTGTTTTAAATTCCCTCCTGTACATTACACTATGCTTAGGAGTATCTCTACCATCTACCCACAAGATGCCACTAGCACCTCTATTCACTGAAACTTTGACAACCAAACATCTCTAGGCATTGTCCTGTGCAGTGAGTTGAGGACAAAATCACCCCTTCTTGAGAATCCTGGTTTTAAATTAAAACCATTCCACAAAATCCTAAATATACAGTAACTAATCATTTAATTCTAAAATATGAAGGGAATACAGCAATACAAATATTAACACAAAGCCATGACTTAATGACATGTGACTTTTTGGCTTGGGGATGTTAACATTGATCAATAAGTAACCTATTCCCTACATTCTACTCAATAAATGTGATCTAGTAAATGGAGGAATATCATATGGATAAATTTATATTTTTACTTAACTCTCCCTTGTGCCTATTTTTTTCCTGTATTAACAAATCTGTTTTTTTTTTAAAGGAGAGATATTTTGTCGACTTTCCATTTAACCTATGGTGAAAATGAAATCTGATTACATTTTGAGTCTCATTTCTTTGAAACTATCAATAATACAGGACTTGGAAAATGCAACTGCCCTTTTTTTGTACAAAGGTGAATCAAAAAAATTTCACCTTTCCAGAACAAAGAAAAAGCAATCACCTCACTATCTTACATACAAGCTCTTCTCCTATATGTTTTGAGTTCAGTTTTCAATTTCACAATTTGCCCATTTTTTGCTCTCATCCTTCTGTTTCTAGACTTCTAATTAATGCCTTTTAAATCCCAGAAGTTACCTCTAAGTGTTCCCTTCCTTTACATTTCAGGAATCGGCACAATTTTAAGAAAAATCAAGCATAAGGAGTGGATGGAAAGACTAAAAAAGAATTTATAAAGATGAATATAGAGGGTAATAGTAAGATATCTGTTTCTTTTCTGACTAAGAAGTGTTGTGACCACAGCAGTTTGTCTCAGCACAGGTTTAGTGGGGTGAGAAGAAAGTCCCCACCTACCTTTACATGGCATCTGTCAAAGCCTGGCAAAAGTTCCAAGCCTTTGAGATTTCCTAGAATAAAACATCACAAGAAAACCTGATGCGATATGTACATTTTCTCACTGAGCAATTGCCTAATAAGAATCCTTTCATGAATGTTACTTGTTATTTTCTCATAGAGGGGAATTTAGGTACTGCCCAAATGTTAGGAAGTGATCATCATACCAAGACTGTAACTTCTCTTAGCAGAGAAAGAAAAAGCCTGAATTCTCTACAGTGTATACCTTCCTAGCTGACTGACCAGTAGGAAAAGAAAGACTCACTTCCAAACTGTACTCAGGAAGCAGAGGTCTCAGGGCACAGAACATACTCATCTGTGTGCTCATGAACTTCTCAACTTACAGACATTTATAGGCAGAATAAAAATTGTTTCTTTTGTTTATACACTAAAAAAAAGGGCAGGGGGACTTTGCATTCATGTGCAGCCATTTCAGTAATGTCTGTCATGGTACCTCCTCGTCCTCAGTGTTTGCTGTTATGCTTTATGAACATAAATCCCGTACTTTTTAATATATATAAAATTGCAGTGGGAACATACGTTCTGCCAAGAAGAGACATGTAGTTTATTTAAGATAAAAGTAATGATAATATAACAACTGAAGGTGGTGAAAATGATGATTATTGGGTAGGGATGAATTATTTGAAATCAGAAAGTTTTTTTAAATCAAATTCATACACAACATAGGAGAAGAATTGTATCTATGCAATCCTCAAAACTGAATAAGAGACAAAAATGATGATTGGAATTAAAAAAAAAACTTTTGAATATTAATGTCAGATGTCAGTCCAGTGTTAATTTGGGAAAAGCTTAGATGTTTGCATTGTTGTTTGTTTATTTTTCTAACCAATAAATAGACTTACATGTGGCTTCTTAAAATATAACTTGTTCTTTAAATGTGCTTACACTGGTTTTGCTACAAATGTTTTCAATAGCTTGACAGTTTGATTTCAATTTAATTTTGGAAAAGAAAAAGAATAATATGCCATGTCCATTAGTTTGTTTTGGTGCTCTAGTGTGCTTTGAAGGTTGAGAAGACAGAAGAACTTGATCAATTATTAGCCTGTTCCCTGGATTCTCAGATTCTATTAATAGTATGCCTACTCCACTACTACTCATGCAAGCTCAGAACTTCCATATCATGAATGTGAAAGAAAAATAATTGCTACTAAAAGGAGTACTCTTCAAAACTTCACTTACCTTGTTGTGTTGTCTCATCTTGATAGGAGTCAATTTCTGTGCAGAAATTAATGACACAGCTTACGTTCAGATTACCATGTACTCACACACACTTCATCCTGTGTTCAGTATTCTGTGGTTTCTTATTTAGAGATGTTACCTGAAAAACAAATTAAATGCATTTATAAAATTCTTTCTCAGCAACAAAATCCCTTCCTTTTCACTTTAATGGCCTATGTTCAACCAATTGCAAAGTTACTTAGATTTTTACCTCTGAATGTCTTAATCAATTTGTACTTCAATCATTGATTCCCAGAATTATTTTGCTTCTCTTACCATGGCCCATATCTTCCCTACATTCAGGTTCCTCATACACACAACTGTAATCACATGCTAAATTCCTACTAAAATAAATGAATGGCCTTGAACTGCCTAATGACATTAACAACAAACTCATCCTGTTCATTATAATGTTGTAAACACTATATCCCTCACTTAATTCTTCCAGCAACTCCAGTTTTATCACTCAATTCTATGGTTTCTCTGATCGTCAAGTGATTAGAACATTTTGATTACTCAAGCAGGTCTGTTTTTGTACATGTTATTCTCCTGCGTGGAATCTGTTTGTTGCCAATGTCCACCTATCAAAACATTATTTATATTTCTAAATCCATTTCAAAATCTTGTCTGTTTTCCCAATCCCTCCCAAGTGCAGAAAACTATTTGCTTATTTCTGAGATGACCAGTCTCTGAAGAATTTTCTTTGCATTTTTGTATGACATTAACCTATATATACCACTTTGTACTAAAGGATATGCCTACTGACTCATGCCATATGTTGCAACATCAACTCTATGAATATAACAACTGTAATTTATTCATCTTTGTGCTTCCAAAGTGCTTGTGGTACTAATCAGGTACGTGGTAAATATTTATAAATTTAAAAACAAGAGAAAAAAGTATGGTTAGGGACTTGAAGGCACATGTCATTATTCATTCATTTGCTTTTTCATTCAATAATTGTAAATATTTTTAAATATAAACGTGTGTATGTATATGTGTGTGTGTGTATATATATTTTCTTGCCGGAAACTCTCCTATGATGATGCATTTAATTCAATGCTAAACATTTTTTTTTCCAGATGGAAGCAATTAATATGTATTTGCCAATAATGGACAAAAATAAGCCAACTCTACTTTTAGAAAAATCTATCACCAACAAATCTGGCAGATATACTATTTCATAATGTTAACATATGTAAATGAAATGAAATCTCTCAATATGTTAATTTACACATTATCTCTACATAAGGATCATCATGGTATATGGATATAAGTTTTCACCTTCCAGGAAGTATTTGATCCAAAATAAACATAAAGCTCACAGCTGACAGCTGACAGCTTTCTATGATTGGTGTTGGAAAAACTCAGTAAAATTAAATCTGTTAGCTCCGTAACACACTAGGTAATGGTAAATTTATACTAAAGTAACAGTAGGCACACAGATGGAGATAGATCTTTGTGAAAATAATTGTATCATTGTACTTACTATTTTTTATTAAAACGTGCATTAATTACTTGAAGTTGAATTATCAGCCATCAAGTTTGGTATAGTTGTACATATATGCAAAATTTTATTTAAAAAAAAACAAATTTTTTATTTGTTGGAGACTGAAGGATGCATGGAATAAAGAGTGGATTCAGGATTATAGCCCTAACTTGCCTAAGCTTTATTTACTATCATCATACTCTTGCTTAAATCAATTAAATTTTCTAGATTTAATTTAATGAAGTGAGAAATTTCATAATCAAAATTAGCTTTGAGAGACTTTTGCTTCTAGCAAGATAGAGTAACCAGAACCAAATTCAACCTCCTGCCAGAAATAATCTCCCAGACCAGATGACATTTTTGAAACAATGGATTTTAAGAGATTGGCCATTAGACAAAATAAAAAACCGTGGTCCCTGAGAATGGGAATAAATGAGGTGATCTTTATAATCAACTTTTTTAAAAATAATGTTATTGTAGTTTTTATACCTTTATTTTATTTGTTTATATTTATATGGTACGGAGATCGAACTCAGTTCCTCATGCATGCTAGGCAAGCACTCTACCACTGAACTAGAGCCCCAGCCCCTATAATCACCTTTTTTATTGCCTCAATAGAGTGTCCAGATGGTGTTTTGGGAAGAAGAGACCCATGTGGAGCTTTGTGAGTCCCATGAGTTGAAGAGATGGACCTTGGAGTCTAGGAGGACCAAAGGGTTCTCAAGACAAAGCATTATATAGAAGAGAACTTCACAGAAGAGCCCAAATTATGAAGAAAATCAGTCTTAAGCATTTTGGATAAGTGTATGAATATGAGGAAATTACCCTAAGTTAAGGATAGAACCATCTATTGATGATAAGAGACAACAATTCCTGAAACTTCTACAAGCAAAAGAATAGTGCCTATTCCCATTAGCTAGGCTATAGAACTTCACAGTTGACAAGGAAGCAGGTAGAAAAGGCAAAAGAGTTTTAACTCAGCAGTTAGGAACAATTACCTCTAAATTAAAAAGAGCTCAAGTTCTTTATCATTAAAACTTTATCTTTCTACTGATAAATTTTAAAAAGCAAGATGTAAAAGAAATGCAAATAGTACAAAATTAAACTTCAAGAATATTCATAAGAATAGAAAGTAGCCAGGTCAGCAAGATAAAATTCACAATGTCTGCCATTCAATCAAAGATTAACAGGAACACAAGGGAACAGAAAAACACAAACATAGAGAAAAGAAAAATTAATTAGTTGAATCTGATCTGGATATTATAATTACTGATGAATCTTTAAAATACCATTTACAATAACAAAAAATGTAAAGAATATATACACTGTAAACTCAAAGTATTGCTTGGAAAAATTAAACTTTTAAGTAAGAGACATACTTCATTCATGGGTTGGAATAATGCTCAATACAATCAAGATGATATTCCTCTCAAATTGGTTGACAGTTTCAATGCAATCTTAATAAGAATCCTAGAAGTTTTTATAAAACTAAAAGAATGCTTCTAAAATTCAAATGACTGAAAAGGCTAGAAGAGCCAAAATAACTTTGAGGACAACAAAGTTGGAAAGTTAATATCACTATCACATGCTTTCAAGATTTATTATAAAGCTCTGGTAATCAATACAGTTTCAATAAAGTTCCAAAATAAGAAAATAAGTACTTTCAAAAAATTGTGACTAGAAAAATTAAATATCCCTAAACAAAAAGTATAAACTTGGTCTTGAATTTGTACCATTAACTCAAAAGAGGTCATAAACATAAATTAGAAACCTACAATTACAAAAATTTTCAAGCAAACTTAAAAAAAGTATGAGCTTATGTTAGACTGTAATTTCTTAGACACCAAATGTATATCAATATAATGAATCTAACCTAGCATCCCTACATACATAAATGAGTACAGCACAGTGAATTTCATCTTCATACATTTCCACAAAGCATTAATTTAAAAAAATGATTAAAAAAATCAGAAAAATTAGTGGAGAGAAGGGAATAAGGGGAAGAAGGAAGAAAGGGGAAAAATGGATCAAACAGACAAATTAAAAATTAAAAATTCCTACCATCCCAGTGATATTTTTGTGAGAATGAAAATATACGCCATAGATTGGGAAAAATATTTGCAAAGCATATTTTTTTAAATACACAAACCATTTATTTTTATTTTTATTTATTTATTATAATTTTTTTTAGTTTTAGGTGGATACAATACCTTTATTTTATTTATTTATATGTGGGGTTGAAAATTGAACCCAGCTTCCCACAGATGGTAGGCCAGCGCTCTATCACTGAGCCACAACCCTAGCCTGCAAAGCTTATTTTTGATAGATTTGTATCAAAGAGAGCTCTTAAAACATCATTTTACAAAAATAACCCAATAACAATGAAAAAAATTCAAACAGCCTTTTTTCCAAAGAAGATATGTCGATAACAAATTGCATGAAAAGATGTTAGACATTTTAAGTTATTAGATAAATGTAAATTAAAACTACATTCTCAATAGAAGGGCTGTTATGAAAAGATTGACTATACCAAGTATTGGCAAGGATATAAAGGAACCATCACCCTCATGTATTGCTGGTGGGAGTGTGCAACAATTGACCACTTTGGAAAACATGTTTTTAAAAAGTTAAGCATAAACTTATCATATGATCTAAACATTCCACTCCTAGGTACTTATCTAAGTTAAATAAAAACATAAAAATATAAATTTAAATAAAATCACACATAGACATGTACACAAATGTTCAAAGAGGCTTTATTCATAAGAGCTTACAACTGGAAACAAATCAAATATTCATCTCAAACTAATCATTCTGAATGAACAATACCAAACAAAAGTGTACATATTACATGATTTCGTTTATATAAATCTCTAGAAAATTCCAACAAATTTAAAGTATAGAAAACAAATCTGTGATTGGGGATTGAGTAAGGGAGGAACAAATAAACTGGAATGACAATGGATATAAGAAAACTTCTGGGTATGATAGGTATGTTCTCTATTTTCTCTGTTGTAAGAGTCTCATAGGTGTATGCATATATCACAACTTTTCAGATTGTAGCCTCTAAATTGTGCAATTTATTGTATTCCATTTTACCTCCATAAAATTGTTTTTAAAATTACCATTGAAAACCCAGGAACTTATCTCTAAACTATAATACACATGCACACACAAACAATATTGGCATTCTTGTGCAGAGTAAACTGTGAGAACTGCTAAGGTAGCCCTTAAAAAAGGAAGAAAGAAAAGTGTGAAGATCGATGTTGTAGCATTCCAATCATTCTGTTTCTAAAGTCAATGATGAAGAGATGAATAGGGTGAAGAATTCTAAGACATCCATTTTCAATGCAGCATTTACTCCTGAGTGTTATAATATGAACTCAGAATTTGAATGCATGTTCCTAGATGTGTTTCTTAGTGTACAAGGCAACAGAATCATATCAAATTTTGTTGAACATATTGGCATAAATTAAAATTATTTGTATGATGAGGAGCAACTGTAATTTTTACTTTTCCATTTTGCTTTTTGGAAGCTGGACTAGAAAAATCTGCTTGTACCCTACAGGCCTGCAGAGAACAGTGGGAAAGTCAGCATGTAACATTATAAGACCATGTTATTATAGTTATATAGAAGCAAACAATTGTGCATAGAGGAGTATTGGTATAAGTTCAGAGAAGGGGTAAACCTAGAGTTATAGCTTGACTTATAAATTAATATTTTCTTAGAAGAAAAGAATAATTATTTTCCCTTTATTAGAAGCACCTTCAAAAACAATCAGTGGGGACTCTACAAAAATTCATCTTTTAAACATTCCCCATAAAACTTTGAAACTGCCATACTCTCTAAGTCTCTTGTTGAGCACCACCCTTTAGCATCTTGATTCATGTCACCTCACCGTTTTAGCAAAGGAGATCATATTATTCCCAATGAGTAGATTGGGAAATACACAAAGCACTTTAGGGTAAGGTACAGTGTCATCTTGGATCTGTGTAGTAATAAATGCTCATTTCCAGCTTACATTACAGGTTCTTATTGTGGGTCAACTATGTCTGAGCTTACCATCTCCCACTTTTGCAGACCAAAGCTGAAGGAATAACAGTTTTCTAGGATATTTCAACCTTATAATAAAGGAAAAGCCCAGCACTGGAACTCCACTGTGGCTCTTATAAACTTCTTTCACATTGCATTGGCTAAAGTAAGTCCCCTGGTCAAGTGTGATACCATGGAGGAGGTGAGGGGAGGTCTTGTGTAACCTGGATAGGGTGTGCATTCTTTCACTGTAATGGCTGGAAAATATATAGAAACTCAGTGAACCAAGCCTTAGATGAGTTTTTGTAATTTGCAGTTCACATAACTGAATGGCAGAACCACTATTCAAAAATCACCTTTGTTGTCAAAACCAAGACATTTTCCTCTGATTGTTGATGGGGTAAAACTGATGAAGACTGATTTTAAGTATAGAGGATGTTCTTCTTAAGGAAAAGGATAACTAAAATACTAAGCGTGTATGTGTGTTCATGCACACATGCATAGGCAGGTATGCACAAGATATGGAGACAGACACAAGTATGTGAGCTGGAGAAAAATAATAACAGTTTGATAGTCTCACCCCCAGTTCTACCGCTTTGGGAGAAGAGAAGTTATGAATTTCCCCATGAAATTAAAATATGCCTCCCAAATATGGAGAAAAATATTAATAGGAGTCTGAGGAGCTGTACAATATATCATTTGGCATTTATTAAATACATTATTGATAAAGCACTAAACTAAGTCCTCTAGAGAAACACCAATCAGACTGCAACCACATTCAACAGGATGAGAACTCATACAACCCAATCCAAATGTTTAATTTCTGTAGGAGCAACTTGGGGTGCATGGCTAACTGAGAGTGGGTCTGCAATATAAGCTAATCTCACCTGATGTCAATTTCTGACAAGAATGCCAAGTCTGATACACTGTCCCTCTGTCAAGTGGATCTCCTTTCTATTTTGCCATGGGTTGATTTCACCTCTCTGGGTTTACTTCTCTGGAGTCTTCTAACACACTAGCATGTCTGTATTACAACTAAGGAAATGCAGCATAGAGAAACTGGCCCACTTGCCTGGAGCTGTAACATAATTCAGTGGAATAAGGAGGACTTCAATAGTCACCTGAGCCAGGGTTTTCTCATCTGAACTTTGAATGGTTCTGACAGACTGTCATTTAGCCCAAGTTCAAAGTTTCTTGGGGTGTTTCTTCCACAATCATTCTAAGGAAATAATTGGAGGAAACTTCATATAAAAAATAAAAGGAGATAGTTATTTGATATTCTGTTCAAGATAGAACCAATTTTCTGTCACTTTTAAAGGAATGCTTCCACTTTAAGTCTGCACTTAAGGCTGCAAGTTTGAAGGAGCTGGTTGCTAAGGGTATCTAAGGAAACCTGGCAAAAACTGTTTATAAGTAAATCTGTGTTACCTTATATAGAATAAGTCAAATACTAGTTTGCAGAGGTCAGGAAATAGAAAAGACATAAAGGTAAAATTTCATTTTGACTGTGTAGTGTGATTTTCAGCTTGAGTGTGACTGTGTCACTAGGTTCAAATACATCATGGCCATAGCTTTGGAACTACTGGAAAATCCATTTGAATGTAAGCCTGATGGGACTCCCAGGAAATGCGGACCTGTATCAATTTCTGGGATTCATATGCATGCAGGTATGCTTGGGAAACTGAAGGGGCAGACAGAAATGCTTCAGGGGAGAAGAGGAGGAGTGTGGGAAGCCTGCTGACAGCAAATGGATTCCCCCAATCACAGCAGCATTTACACTGGCTCCAGGAGAACACACTGGAATTCATATTTGCAATGATGGTGTAGGTTTCAAATGTAAAATGAGAGTCCAAATGTTTTAGTCAGCTTTTTCTCAGCTGTTACTGAAGAACCCGACAAGCACATTATAGAGGAGAAAGAGTTTGTTTGAGGGCTCACAGTTTCAGAGGTCTTAGTACATAGAAGGCCAGCTTCATTCCTCAGAGCTCAAGGTAAAGCTGAACATCATGGCAGGAGAGTGTGGTAGAGGGAAACAATGCACATCACAGGTGGTACAGCAGCAGAGAGAGAGATTCCATTCGCCAGATACAAATATATACACCAAACCCATGCCCCAATTCCCACCTCCTCCAGCTATACCCTACCACTTTAGTTAATCCCAGCAGGGATCAACTCACTGATTTGGCTAAGCTATAACTCAATCATTTCTCCTCCAAATCTTCTTGCATTGTCTCACATGTGAACTTTCGGGGATACCACATCTAGACCACAACACCAGGTTCTCAGCAGAAGGCAATGTCAATGCCCTGCTCCACTCATCAATGTTCTTATCCCTGATGACAGCCTACCTCAGCAATTGTTTGTCTGTCATCAGACCTAGGGCTTTCTCCAGAGTTACAGAAGCTTGCTTAGTGCTGCAGGTACCCCAGAAATACTGGAGATTTAACACCCCTATGGACACTCCTCAGTAAATAAGAAATGGGAGTCAGCAGATAAATATGGAAGCTTCTTGGATAGTTGGTAGGACAATTCTGAGGTGTCTCCTATTCCATCTTTCAGAGAGCCCTTGTTCTCCAACATACCCAGATGATTAGTGCACCTACTTTGGTGCTTTCTCCTTCCTTCTCTCACTTTCTCCACCCCTTCTTTTGTGCTGCCTAGATATACTTCACAGACGCTACCTGTTCCCAGATTCTTGACCCAGAGTTTGGCTTTTGAGAAACCTAAATTAGGATATCCACTGAACTCAGTCTCTCATTGATTTCAAGTAACTCTGCTTTTGCACTGCATTCAATGAGTTTAATACAAAGGCAGGAAAGACTTTGTCTCTCACTTTTCAAGACTATCTCAAAGCTCTGGACCCATGAGGGTTCAAGGTGGTGACCAGCAGAAAAATCCTTGTCGGATGGAGTAAAGAGAGAGAACAGAGTCCTTAAAAGGCAGTTCCAAAGAGTCATGAGGTCTAATATGGGCTGCAGAACAGGTACAGCAGTCACCAGCCCCCTAGGGTGACAGGGGCTGTTTAAAGAAATCACCAGAGGGATGTGAATTAGTGAGGAGTCCCACAGAAGGGGTCCCACAGAAGGACAGTACAATGGTATATGTTAATGTGAGTTTATGTTCATTCATATCCACTGCTTGGGCAGTATATATTTTGAAATCATACATAGTAATATGGAGAAAATATGACACTGAAATGAACATATTCTCATCTTATTAATTATTTAGGTAAGTATGGTTATTTCTTCCTTACTGGCAGGTGTCAAATATGAGTGTCAGAGCAGATCACAGATTGCAAAACAAAGACAGCTAAAGAAAGAGTGAGAAATAATGAACCACCAAAGTAGTGGGGAAACTTAGAAAGTAATTACTGAGAACACTCCCTAAACTGAGCTTCTGATGGGTGGAAGTCAGCATTAAGCAATAGATATTGAGGTTAAAAGGGGTCAATGTAACAATCAAAACACCTAAAAAGTATTAAGTTGAGCTGCTGGATGTAAATCAAATATTTGAGTTTTTAAGAAAATAATTATTTTTTAGGAATTTGTAAAGATTGTGTAATAAAGCTATGAAACAGTTAATAAACACATTTCACTGTACCAAATGAAAAATATCTGTAGACCAAGCAGAGAAATCAAGAGAGAGAGGAAAGATCATAAAATTAAAAAATGAAAACACACAAAAAAAATATCCTGGAAAATATTTGATGGCATGAAATGAAGGGTTACTGTCAATTACATATAAAATGCTTCTACAAACCAATAATCAAAAGATAAGTAACTGAATTTTAAAATGGGTACAACCAGATAATTCACTAAAGGAAACTTAGTGTCAAGAAACAAAAACGGGATCCACTCTCCCCTCAATGTGTTGCTGCTGCTCTCCCATGGGCTCTGGTCCAGGCTGCCCATCATGGTCTCTCTGATGATTTCATCAAGTCCTTCTCACAAGGGAAGAATATATATAAAATAAACAATAAAAAAACTCTACTCTTCCTTGTCTAACATTCAGTGAAAGAGATACAAAACAAGTATAGCTTTCTGCCTCTTAATATTGACACTATCTTATAGTATAAATTCCATAACTTTATTAGGAAAGTATTTTTTTTCTACCTTGCTATAAAGACTGCTGTTGCTTACATCAAAGCTCAATTCCTGTGACATGCTCATACCTTTTTAACTGTATAGATTAACCTATTTTATCATGAACTAAGTGTATAAAGGAAGGAACCTCACTCAGTTACTTTAGCATCAAAATCCCAATACTGTTAAAATTTATATAAATGCATATTCTAATTGTATGAGACTCAAAGTTGTAAACCAATTAAGCCAGAAGGTTTTGTTGTTGTTCCTTTTTCTTTATTCCTTTATTATTATTGATAGTATCATCATCGTCATTGATTTCATTGACAGAGGGATGGAGATGTTACAAGACAGTTCTCTGGATGGCCTTGGATTGATCCAGCTTTTTTCCTTTCTTGCTTCAAGTTTTTAAGAATATAGAATGTACTTGAAATGCAACATCTTGAACTGGCCAGCACAGCCAGAGCTCTGTTCCAGAGCTTCTCACAGAAATAGGATGTCCTTCAATGCTCTAAACCAATGTGTCCTGTGATCCCCAGGTAATAAAAGGAGTCCTTCAGCTATGAAGCAAGTGGGATACACGCAGAAATTTCTTCATCTGTATGGGCAGCCTTCTTAAAATCTGGGGGACCAGATCACAATGAGTCTTGCTGCCTATTTATAATTAATAAACCTGCTTCATGTAACATGTGGGAGGGAGAGTGTTAAGTCTAACTACTCATAAGTTGGTAACCAGTGCACAGTGAACCTGCTTCACAGATGAGTGTTAAACTTCCACCATGACTGATTTTATCCATTTCTTCCAAAATTTTTATTATCTTTGGTTTGTATACATTTCTTATACTCATTTGAAGATTCAACATTCATGGCTGTGATATTTTTGCTGTGAAAATTGAATATTTTTTCAATAGTTTTTAAAAAAAAAAAACTCCTACCTATATTATGATTTTTTGCATTGTGTTCTTCAATACTAAGATTGACAACCCATTATCCTACACTTGGCATTTTCCTGACATATCTTCCACTCATACTTTTGTGGGTTTTTTAAGCATTCCAATTTCTAAGGGGGTAAATATCTTTTTGGTCGGTCTCTGAAAAGATTTGCAAATCCAAATAGTGAGCCAAAATATATCTCCCTTTTGAGAATAAGCAGAAGGGGGCAGGGCTTTTTTCTTTCTTTCTTTCTTTTTTTAAAATAAGGATGCAGTTAGTCAAAGAGGGCAGGAGGGAGGAGGGTGGTGGCAGGATCACAGGAAGCTTCCTGCTTTGCTGAAGGCAGTGCTTGCAGCCACTGATATTGAGGACAGTCATTTAATAACTGTCCTAACTTCTCTGTCTTTCGGGTCAACTGTGTCTATAAAATGAGGATAATGACAAAACACACTTTCTAGGACAGTTACAAGGATTAACTTAATGATGTAAAATGCTTAAATCAGCTCCTGGCACATTGCAAGTGCTTGCCAAACATAAGGTAATGTTATTTATAATGTTGCCCATGACACAAAATGTGTTCTATCCCAATCATTTCCCAGTTTTCTTTCAGCTCCAGAGCCTATTATTGGATACTTAGGGGTGTTCATGACAAGTTAGAGTTATCAGTTGAAACATAAACCCACTAAACTGTGTTTGCAATTTTATCCTTTAAGTTTTAACTCATCAGCAAATATTGTACATGGCATTATAACTTTTTTAACAGAATAAAAAAGTACATGGAAATAAATCATCCCAGTCTTCCTCAAGAGTCTCTTCCTCGGACAAATTCTGCAACAAATGTCTTATGTAGACTTTCTAAAGCATTTTATAAAACCCTTAAAAACATGAAGAAAAATCAAAGAAAAATCCCACAAAAGGAAGGGTTTTTGTCTTTTAACACCTTCTTCTGACATGATAATATCTTTTGCATGCGATGCAAACTTTTCTGTATATAAATGTACCATAATTTACTTACCCACAGTCTATTAAACCAGTGATTTATGATAAGACATTTAAAATAGTCTATAGCTTAATATTTCATTTGTAAATAAAAGAAAAAGCACAATGAATATTTGTGTTTATTTAGATATATATGGATATATTTTTATGAATAAATTTTTAGAAGTGGAATTATAAGATGATATTATAAATGCTTTTAGTTTTGGTCAATATAGTCAAATTGAGCTCACTGGTGGCTCCACCAGCTTAGCCTTCTGACAATAGTGCCTGAGGGTACAATACTATTTTCCTTTACTCTCATTGTATTAGTAAATTTTCTATCTTCATCTGATATCTGGAAACAGAATTTCTTCACAGTTTTAACTTACTTGCCTTTCATTTAAAAATGAGATTGGCTGTGTCTGTATGGCCACCACTATGTAAAAGCTATGTTAGTGAGATGACATATGAATATGTCACCTCCTACTTAGCTATATGTTTTTGATTTGGTTGACAGCCTAAACCTTACTTTTTTCTTGCTTATCACAGAAATGTTTTATAAAGTAAAACTGCAGATTTTTTGGCCTTATTGTTTATTTCATACCTTAAATTTTAAAAAAAATTCAACAGTTCAATAACATCTCAAAATTGCAGTTGCCGCAAAAGTTCTCAGGGAATTTTTTTACACATCTATTAATTTTCTTTTCCATAAAAATATAATAAGAAAATGTAAAAAAGGAAATCCTTTTTTGCTTGCCTACAGCAATTTAAAAGCCAGTGATGAATGGTTAGCTCAGAGAGCAAGGCTCCCAAAGCAGGGAAAATAGATGATTAGGTTCTGTATTTTAAATTAGAAATATCTATTCTGAATACATAAGCAATCAGATACCTGTTTATGCAGAAATAAGAGAATCTAAAGATTAGTTCATTAATTACTAAAGAATCAAGCACAAAAATGTAACTTTTCCCCCAAAATGAAACTTTCTTCAAAGAATTTTATGTTTAAAGCATGATATTTCCCATATTATTTTTTTCTGTTCAGTACTAAGTATAAGTAAACAGGCACATATTTAAACAAAGAAAGGAAGATATATTTTCTATCTTAATAATGAATCATGAAATGCCAACAAATCTGAATATGGTTATTGATATGAATCATTTCTTAGAAAAATGGGTACGAATTGATATTTTCGAGTTGATATTTCTATTTATAATCTAAATGTACATAGATTTCTCTTGTCATACTTCATTGCTCAGTTACAGAATATGCATTGACAATGCCTCAATCAATGAGTTGTGCTAGACAATTTTATTGCTACATTAAACTGGTAAACCATACATTTCCCCAATTGTCTTGTTTCCTTATAGTCATATCCAGTTCTCTTTTAAACAGATTATGGTTAAATATAATTATTCCAAAATGATTTGTCTTATATTTTCACTGAAATTTCCACACAAATTAAGAATAATTAAACACTTTATAGCATGCATCTGAAGATTCCTGTGTTTGGATAAAGTTTATTAGTGAAAAGAATTAATAGTTCATTGAATTATTATTTCAACTACTATATCTAAATATGACAAAATGGAAAATGATTGCTTGAAATGTTATGAAATATTAACTAAACCTAATAAGAAGACTAATTATTGATGAATTGAGTTACATTGGTCCTGGAGATAAGGGACTAGTTTCTTTACCAAATTTCTAGATATCATTCCCTTATTCTCCAAGAATTTTACCCAACACTGTTTTCCAGATTGTTACTCATCTTCTTTCCCAAAGCAGTAACAAACACAGGTGTAGAAAACATTTGTGGGAGCACATGCCAGGCATCTTTATATCGCCACAGAAACAGCTCCTCTCCTTCACATTCATGGGTATCTTAACAAGAGCCACGGTGTTCAACAAAAGCCTTCCGGAGCCCTGAACACAGAGGTGGGTACCTAACCCCAGGAGGTTTTGAACTTAGAACCAAAAGAATAATCAGGCAGTCTCTTCTCTCTAAGAAGTTGAACTTGTGAGAGGTAAAGCTAGTAAGGTGTCAGTAGCAACAGAAAGAGATTAAAGGCAAAAAGCAGGAAGTCACTTGTAGCAAAAGCCAGAAGGTAAGAAAGAGGTGAGGGAGAAAGTAGGTCATT
This sequence comes from Urocitellus parryii, assembly GCF_045843805.1. Classification (NCBI taxonomy): domain Eukaryota; kingdom Metazoa; phylum Chordata; class Mammalia; order Rodentia; family Sciuridae; genus Urocitellus; species Urocitellus parryii. Next base: position 67,073,470 of record NC_135531.1, on the reverse strand, counting down.
TAATTTTTAGGCAGATATGTCAGGATGGCTTGTTAAAGAAAGGGGAATGTGAGCAATAAGTGGGGATTGAACATTCATGCCTTATACATACCAGAGGGTGCTCTGCTGTAACTTAATATTTTTGTTGCATTCTAATTATACATAATAGTGAAATTCATTGTGTCACACTCATACTGTGCATATAACATAATTTGTTCAGTTTCACTCCCCAATACCTCCTCTTTCCCTCCCCTCCCTTATCCTAGTTCCCTTTGTAAGATCAGGCAAGGTGGGCAGCGACCAAAGGAGGCAGATTTAAAAAGGCGGCCAAAGGAGGCTTTATTGAGATATCACTCCTGGGTGGAACTAGATCAGACTGACAGAGTGGACAGGAGAAGGGTCTGAGGAGAAACCGTGTGGGAGCTCGATGCGATTGGGATTTTATGGGGTTCAAGCAGGAAGGGAAGAGGTGGGACAGGAAAGGGGATTTTTAGGGTCCCTTGTCCTGTTAGAGTTGGTCAGGGGAGCTGGCTGAACTCCAGGATTGGCCAGAGGGTCCTGCGGATTGACAGGCATTAGTCAGGAGATCCTGCTGATTGACAGGTGTTTCCACAGGCGCCTGATTGATGTTCCTTTCCCAGGCAGGCTGCTTTGTTCTAAGTCGCTACCACCAACCTTAACATCCTTCTTTTACTCTCTATTTTAATGAGATTCCCCCCGCCCGCCCTTTTGCTTTCTAGCTTCCATAAATGAGAGAAAACATAGAACCTTGACATTCTGCATCTGGTTTATTTTGCTTAACATCATACTCTCCAGATCCATCCATTTTCCTACAAATTATATAATTTCATGCTTCCTTAGGGCCGAATAAAACTGCATTGTGTAAATATACCACATTCTTCTCTTGATGGGCGTCTTAACTGGTTCCCTACTTAGCTGTTGTGAATCGAGATGCTATAAACATGGGTATGCATGTATCACTGTAGTGTGCTGACTTGAATTATTTTGGATAAATGCCAAGGAATGTTATAGCTTTGTTGTACGGCAGTTCTACTCCTAGTGTTTTGAGGAAACTCCACACTGAATTCCAAAGTGGTTGTACTAATTGATAATCCCACGAACAGTGCATGACTGTTTCTTTCTGCCCACCATCAGCAGCACTTACTTTATTTGCTTTCTTCATGATTGTCATTCTAACTGGACTCAGATGGAATCTCAGTGGAGTTTTGATTTCCATTTCCTTGATTGCTAAAGATATTGAACAATTTTTTTGAAGTTAGGTCGTCCACAATGGCCGTCTGCAGCTGGAGACCTGGAAGAACCAATAGCTGAGCAGTCCAAGAGGCTGACACACCAGAACAAGAGGGACTAGAGGCATCTGGAAACTCCCTGGAGAATCACTGGCAGAGTCTGCTTTGGAAGAGTGAAGAAGCAAGAGTGTGATAGCCTCAGATGATTACAGCATGTTCAAGAGGAATCGAGCTAAATCTGCTACCACTTCCTTGTTCTTCCAACTTTTATTACACCATCCTATTGGACGGTGTTGCCCATCCTTAGAGAAGGTCTCCACTTTAGTTGGCTATCCCTCATACCAACTATTCATAGACACACCCTCACTAACCACCCAGAAGCCTCTTAATCATTGGCATCTCTTAATACAATCAAGTTGACAATTCACATTAGCCATTACAACCCAAAGCCATGCCCGCAATTCCAATCTCTTCCAGCTATAGCCTACCTTCCCTGATTAAGACCCTCACAACCTAATCATTTGTCCTCTGAACCTTTTTGCATTGTCTCAGATGTGAGCATTTAGGGAACACCTTATATCCAAACAATAACATCCATTTATTGTTCAAAAGCATATTATGTGATTTTCATGTGTTTATATAATTTCTGTAGTTTTTTTTCTTGCTATTCACTCCTGATTTCCTAACATTATGTTCTTATAAGATGCAAGGAATTATATTGACCTTTTATATTTACTAAGATTTGTATCATGGCATAAAATTTATTTCATTTTGGAGAAAGTTCCATGAGCAACTGAGTAGAACATGTACTTGGCCCTTTTTGGATAAACATATTGTATAGAGGTCTATAAGTTTCATCTGATTTACAGTATTCTTTAGGTATGCTGGTTTTATGTCTGGATGACCTATGTATTGGTGAAAGAGATATGTTGGAATTGCCCACTATTATTGTATTGTGAGCTAACTAAGCCTTTGTCAAGTGGTAATTGTTTTATATAATTGGGTGCATTGATGTTTGGGGTGTAAACATTTGCCATTCTTATATATTTTGTTGAATTTTTCACTTTCCTAGTATGCAATGCTATGCTTTGTCTCTTCTGATTAATTTTGGCTCCAAATCTTCTTCTTTGGATATGAGAGTGGCTGTTCCTGCTTGCTTTGGGGCTCCATTTTAATGAAATATATAATTTCTTATTCTTTCTTTGCTTATTAGATGCATCATTCACAAACAACATATAATTGGGTATTATTTTTCTAATCCAATCTACCAGTTTATGGCTTTTAATTGAACAGTGGAGATCATTCACATTCAGTATTATTATAGATAGGTGCTTATTATTTTGTGCCATTTGATTAATTTCTAATGTTTAATTCATTAAACATTAGAAAATTATCTTCTAATTTTTACTTGCTTAATAATCCTTCTAATGATATTTACCCTGTCTTGAGCTTTTTTGTTTTTTAAAAATGTTTTCTACAATACTGGTTTGATAATTATGAATTCTTTTAGTATTTCATCCACTTTAATATCTATGGGATAACTATTAGGGTGTTGTAAAGTTTGGTGGCATCTTATTACTTCATTACCTCATGTTTCCTGGTTTTTTATGTTGAATTTCCGCATCTGCTGGTATAATTATAATTTTTACTGTTGTACAAGGGACTTTTTAGTGAGCTGCTTTCTCTTTTCTATTAGTTCTGAGGTGGGCATATATCTAAGTGTCAAAACCACTTAATATGAGCACACTGCTATGTTCAGTCTCTAGAACCACTTTGAGAGGAAATAATAATCCTCAGTAACTGCAACCACTTCAGAGCGAAGTAATATACTAATAAACGTTTTTTTAAAAAATCTTATTAAAAAATAGAAGGAAGATCAGTGGAGGAAGGAAAGAGCTTGAAAGGGAGGGAGCAGGAGCAGGGATAAGTAAAAGGAGAAACTATGAAATTAAAATGACCTAATTTTTCTATATACAGATATGAATAGACCACAGTGAATTTTACCTGTATACATATCTATAAAACACCAATTTGAAAAACAATAAATAAATACAAGAAAGATCAATAGAGAGAACAGGAAGGATGAAGGGAGTAAAAGTAGAAGTACTGGGAATTGAAATGGAGCAAAATGCATTCCATGCATATATTATTATGTCAAAGTGAACCCTATTATAGATAACTATTAAGCGCTAAAAGACATTTAAAAATGTATTGGAAATGTCCTCCACATCTCCACTAATCCAAAGTGGAAAAATAGAGTAATACTCTAGAATAGACTAAAAATTAAGTATTCAATAAAGTTAAATTACTGTTAAACTATATAGGGCATGAAAAGGAGATAGAAAAAAAAGAAAGAAAGTACAAGAAAAAATGGGGACTGGAGACAGAAGCAGACAATGCAAGGAGAAAAAGGCAAAAAAGGAGAGTATAAACATGAGCAAGGAGAAAAAAATAGGAAGTTTATACTTTCTATTTGCAGTTTAAAACATTAAAAAATACATAAAACTGAACTAAGCAATGCAATATTAATATCAAACCAATACAAAGGATAGTATCTGTAAAATAAAAAATTGACATTAGAGAACCTTAAGTTATTCCACACCAAGATGTTTGAGATGGAGAGATTTCCTATTGGGTCTTCCTGATTTGGATTGCATCCAGTATGGGAGGCTTAGTAAATACTGCCACCTCAAAAGTGGTGCCAGTGGACTCACATCCAGGCATGCTGGGCGGTTGCCAGTATCTTTGTGATGTGCATTTTTGGGCTGCCTCTGTGGTACACACAGCTTGATGGTGCACAGGAGGCTCCTGAAGGCTACTAGAGTCTGCCACTGGGATGTGCTTGGTTGTGGCTGGTATCTATATAGTCTGCAACCCTCCTGGGACCCAGGAAGCTTCTTCCATGTGCTGTGGCGTACACAGCTGCTGAACTGGGACACTTGTTGCTCCCCTGATTCTGCACTCCCTGAGAGTGGTATGGAAAAGGGATTGGTCACCCTTCAGCTAGCAGCAATCCCATTATACAGATTATTTGGACAGCTTGTTTCAAATGTGTTCCCTATGATAGTATTTGCTGCTCTCTGTAGGTGCGATGAAATTATATGGTTTTAAATTCTTCTAAGGATGTGGATTTAAGCATGGTCTCTACCAAATAGCTACCTGTCAGTTTCCCACCAACAATTTGAAATCAGCTGTACATTTCTCAGTAAATGACTTTGCAACTCCTGCACTTGCTTAAGTCAGTCTGACATTTGTTTCTATCCTTACTTCTGAAGTAAGTAAGATTTCAGCTTTGCTTCTTCCTCTTTTTCCATTTCTTATCGCTCCTCTTTTCCTGCCTGGTAGGTTTTTGGGATTAAGGAATCCTTTCCAGTTTTCTATTCCAATAGAAATATTCCAGAACCCCCCTCCAACTCTCTGATTGTCTAATAGTGTCTCTTGGTGCATTCCCTCTGACCCCTTCCTCCCTTGCCAGCTGTTCTCACTGTTTTGACTCTAGAGGACAAAGGAGCAGACAAGATGTGTTGTTACCTAGTTCCACTCCACCATCTTGCCTCTGCTTCCTTCAAAAAAGTTTGAATCACATGTTACCTTTATTTTCATTTTTAATTTGGTTACTTTCTTGAAAGTTATACACGAGCAGTTTAAATAGCTCTTATTTTCTAAAAAAGCAACCTGTCTCTGTCTTCCCATATGTTGCCAGTTCCTGGTTTTCAGCAGCCATCACTTTCCAGTTCTTTAATAATTTTTTTTTATTAATGCTTATTAATCTGAGTAACCTTTGTGAGCCAGGTACCTCCTCTTGACCTTTCAGTTTCAGACACTCTTGATTTTCTGCTGTGAAGAAGAGGCTCTCATCACATCCATTCACACCTTTCATCTCCCATTTCTCCAATGTAAACAAATCATGTTTTTTATTAGATAAATGTTTATTTTTCAGCTGTAATATACTATGAAGTATATTATTTTTTCACTATCCTGAACAACATTTGCTTTCCTCCTGTTGTTAATAAAATCTCTTATTTCTATATTCTTTTTCATAATAATTTATTAATTTAAACTATTTTCCCACCCATTTCTTAAATCTTCTCTAAATTAATCCAAACATGTTAAATATTCAATCACATTATCCAGAAAAGATCTCTCTGAGAACCTTATAATGTACCTCAAGAAAGACTAATTTTTTGTTTCAACTTTTCCTGGGGATTCATCTTGTTTTTCTCTTATGTTAGATGTCTTTCCTGAATCCAGTGTTTGTTTCTTGATTTACTTACTCTATTATTTTAGGCACACATTTTATTTATATCCCCAGTAAGAAAACAAGTGTGCTAAAAACTTTTGAGATTGATATTTTTTAAAAAATGTCCTTAATTGGGCTGGAGATATATAGCTCAGTTGGTAGAGTACTTATCTCATGTTCCCAAAGTCCTGGGTTCAAAATTGCTAACACCACATTAAAAAAAAAAAAGAAGGGCTGGGGATGTGGCTCAAGCGGTAGCGCGCTCGCCTGGCATGTGTGCAGCCCAGGTTCGATCCTCAGCACCACATACAAACAAAGATGTTGTGTCCGCTGAGAACTAAAAAATAAATATTAAAAATTCTCTCTCTCTCTCTCTCTCTCTCTCTTTAAAAAAAAAGAAAAAAGAAAAAAAATCCTCAATCTACTCTCAAGCTTGAGTGACATTTTGACTGGACACAGATTTCTACATTAGAAGTCATGTTGCCCACAGACTTTTTTGAAAGTTCTTAGCTTATTTTTATTTTTCACTAATGTGAAATTTCAAAATGGTGCCACTTGGTCTGAGGCTTGTTTTTTCCAGTCTTTGTATCAGACACATTATACACATTTTTACATAAACATAGTTTTCAAAACTAACAATTTCACTAAGTAATCTCTTCGATGGTCTCTCTCTATTTTTTTGTTTTGTTTTGTTTTGTTTTTCCAAATCTTTGATGCTAAATTTCCTATATTGGTCCTCAGGTGTTATATTTTCTTTCTTTTTTTTTTTTCTTTTTGCATTAACTGCATTTTCTGGAAGTTTCAACCTTTCCAACTCTTCTACTCAATATCTCATGTCTATTCTTTTATGTTTTTTTTTTTAAATTTCCAAAACTCTTTTATGTTCTAGGATGAATGTGGTTGTTTTACTTACAATTTCTTTTTATTTCACCAGCACATACATTTTCTCATTTCTGAGTATTTTAACAATACTCAGCTATTTAAATTTTTGACTGAACCCCCAAAATGTGCCTAGAAGATCTGTATGTGCTAGACAGAGGCAAAAATTATATCAAGTGTGTTCCTTTTACTGTCCACCTACATTAATCAGTATCTTTACTTGAGGGAGTAGTTAGATTCCCCAGAGATGGTACCTTCAATCTCCTGCTTGAATAGATCCAAACCAGCAGGCAGGCTTGTAAGTCAACACAGAGTATGTAAATCTTAACTCTCTTTTGCTGGTAACAATGAGCATTCAAATCTTGATGTCCATTAGAACAGAAAGATGACAGAGACCATCCACAGTGACCAACAGGCCATCACTGGGCAAGAGAAGCATCAAGCTCCACAGCGTACAGGGCAGAGTTGGAGGACTGACTTTCTTAGAGATTTTGAACCCAAATGTTTTCAGGTCACCTTCATCTCTTAACAGCAATATCTGGCATGAGCCTTTCACAGGTCCCAAGGTGTAAATCAACTTGCTTCCTTGTCTTCCCTTGGCTTTCTAGAATCTGCTAAGTCAGTTACTACTCTTCCATCTGTTCTTAAGATTTCAACATTTCATCATTTCTTATTGATGTCTCCTTTTCCAATATCCTTGTCCTTATTTTTAAGATTATAAATAAACACCTTTATTGTCATTTTATTGCAGTTTCAGGAGGGAGAAGAAGCTAATGCATATTCAAATCACCATGTTTTACTTTCCAATTTGCATTTTACTGTGTACTATTGTTTTTAAAAGCCTTTAAAATTGTACTAAGCTTGTGATGTCTGTTTATTTATTGTAATTCCCCAAACACTGGAGTGTATAATAACAGAAATTAGGTATACTTATTTTAAAAAACTAAATAAATTAGGATAGTAGGCAATACAAACCTACTTAAAAAATCCTGATAAAATATTTACCTCTGCCTCTGGCTTGAAATTTGGGTACACTGAGTTTAAAAATGCCTGTCCTAATAAATACTAAGAACTTAAATTCTAACTTTGAGAATCAGTGTACTAAAGGTTTTCTTTCTGCCTTGAAGTAAATAAAAAACAAACAAATAAAAACCTCCAAGAAATAAGACAACACCTTGAACATTTATGAGACTCAAACATCGATTGTTCAAAACTTCTTATTGTGTCCACTAAATCTGAGCTATATAAATTATTAGACACTGCACCCTATGCCTATAAATTATGGTTAAGAGACTTAAATTTCAGGAAAAAAAAATGAAGGTGATTCTCTTTACAGCTATGAACCATACATTCCATCTCATCACTGTGAATTCTTTCAACATATTAATTTGAAGAAATTTTAGAACAAATTTTTGGATATCCTTGTTTGAAAAAGATTCCTATAGTTGCTCTTATCTCGACCAAAGGTGGCATGCCTAGAGGTCCATGAATATTTACCAAACTATAGAATTTCATTAAATGCCTCAGACATCAAAGAAGCAGCATTCCCACAGTCCCATTATCTGTGCCTTCCAAGCAGAGACCTCTTCCTTGCTGGGGCATCAAAACACAGTGGGGAGGAGGGATAGCTAGAGAGGAAAAACAGCCCCTGCCTGGCCTGTGAAAAGAACAACATAAGGAGAGTCCATCTTAGTAGAAGATGGTAACCAAAATTCCCATATTTTCTTAGCTGTTCCCATCAACTAGTATTAGAGTATGTTGACTATTTGTACAGTAGTAAACATCATGATTTATAACCAGTGTAAGCCAACACTGATAGAAGTAAAAAGGAGAAACATTCTCACTCACCAAGATTAAGATAAGCAAGTTCTTTAAGACTGTCTTAACAAAAACAAATGATATGTGCTGGAATCCATTGGGCTACAACCATTTTGTGGACATTAAAAAACCTCTTGGGGGAAAAAAAGTGGTTTGTACCAAGAAAGTAGGAGAGGCTGATGCAGGTTTGACTAACCATGTTTCACTTTACAATTTGCATTTTATAATGTACTTTATACTTTTTTTAAGGGGGAGGTTCAGGGATTGAACTCAAAAGTACTTTACCACTGAGCCACATCCCAAGCCCTTTTTAGTTTTTGATTTTGAGACAAAGTTTGACTAAGTTGCTAAGGGTATCTCTAAATTACTGAGGCTGGCCTCAACTTGTGATCCTCCTGCCTCAGCCTACCAATTACAGGCATGTGCTACTGCACCCAGATTCTAATATACTATTTTTAAAAACTAGTGATGTTTGCTTATTTATTGTAATCCCAAAACAACTCTCTTTAAACAACTTTTCCCAAGATTCTACGAGATATTCTCAGTGACTTTGTGACCATGGTTCTGGATGGGACCTGTATCCCAATCCTGGGACTGCCACCTGCTTCCTATACATGTTTGGAAAAGCCTGGTAACCACTGTTCAAAGTGGGAAAGAAATATTACTTATAATTCTTTTGATTAAAAACCCCAGGACCTTGCCAAAATTGGCTTAAGGGGAAAAAAAGAATATATGGACTTTTTTATTGGCTCTGATTTCTTCCAGGTGGAAGAAATTCTTCATTTGCAGGAGGAGCCTTCCCGTGGAGAAACCAAGAGAGATCCATACATTGCTTGCACATGGACCTTTAGTAGCAGAAACTCCAGATGAAACAGGAGGTTGTCTATACTCTAAGAATCGTGCAAATCTCCAAACTGGACTCTGGATGGCTTTTTTTGAGTTTTGTTACTACCCTTGGGGAAAATAACTTTGGTTAGAAACATCCTATAGAGGATTTTTATCTACATCACATGGAGATGAAGACACAATTGTAGAAGATACCCCCAGACTTACTTGTAGAGGTAATTTCAGAAAGCAAAAGATGAAGGTTATTAAAAAAATCAAGTAGCAGATGTTCACATCACATCTGCTCATCCTTATTTCATAGAGTAGCCATGATAAATAGGTAATAAAATTTCATAAAGTGTCTGACACAATGATTCTTGGTACTTATTTTTAGGGGAAGTTTACTTACAGAGGTAAGCCTTGCACATCTATACATTTCACATATTTACTTGAAAGTGAGATTTTTGCCTTTTGTTCAGCAATACTGCAAGCCTCTAATCATTTGCTGTTTCTTTTATTTCTAAATGCATTATAAGCATGATCAGTTAAATCCAGAATAATAATCAAACGTTTTTCAGAAACAAAGTCTGGAAATCTTAGCAATCAAAATATAGATTGCAGGCAATGCACCAAAGTGCTTAAAAAGTCACACACTACCAAAGAAAAGAAAATTGCCCACTTCAGAACAGGGAGCTATACGGAAGTATCAACTTTAACCTCCACTTGAACTGGCTGAGACATTAGCCATCGAAATGATTTTAGACTTGGTGTGTTATGAAGTGCCTTATGGAATCCTGGAAATGAAGTCTAGAGGCTAAAATCTCATTTTCAACAAATATCTTAAGATCCAAAAATTAGAGAAATGGTATTGTTTCTTAGATCAGTCTTGGAATTATAGGGCAATTTAAATACACACTGTATTAAGCCAGTTACATATATTTTAAAGAGTCCTCCTTTGCTAGTTGTATCTGATGTTTATCATGGAGCCAGAATTGAGTATGTGCTGGGAGACTGAGATACAATTCACAGATGGACTTCAACTTACATTTGTCTGCCACAGGGATGGGGGTGACTAGTCTGTCTTATCGATTTATGGTCGGATTGCCTATGTACTGCAATTATCTGGAAAGGGGATGGAAAACATGGAAGCAGAGATTCCTGGGTGGAGAATTATAACAAGTGAATGCTTAGTAGTTCAGTTTAGCTGAAGGGAAAAAAGAGGAAAGAGGAAATGGGATATGTGCATGGAATATTTTCACAAATATCTGCTGGAAATGGTTTATAGAAAATTGTATTCTAATATTTCTGCTTATAGATGAATCAATAAAAATTACTTTAAACAGAGGATTCTGTATGTCTTTATAACTCCAGGGTTGCTGAGACTCAATGCTACTTTCAATGTATAAAATGAAAACTACTTCACATTTGAGGACCCAGAGATTTCTCTGTCAGCAGCTACATCATTTGCTAGTTATGCTCTCCTATTCTCCTTTTCAAAAGGAGTGTAGAAGTGCTGCAAATTATGTGAACTGTTTTAAGATCACAAATGTTGTATGTGTTTTTAAAAATTATGATTTTCTACTAAAATTTAAGCAGTGTGTTTTTTATTTTCTAATATTTTTTTCTTTTTTATTTGTTCATGATATTTACACATGATATTGGAGGTCATTTTGACATAATTATGGAATATAATTTGCTCCATTTCAGATCCCAGTACTTCGCCTTTCCCTCTCCTCCTCCCTTTCCATATTGGTTTTTAAGGCCACTTCCAACCCTTGCTTTCAAAGTTGCAAAGGAATCTGCAGTTAGCTCAGTTGTCAACACAAGTCAGGGGTGGGAAGGTGGAGTGTCACAGAGCATTTCTTAGGCCAGGTATGACCTGTTACCTTTCTACATAGTCTTTTCCTTATTTTTGCTGCATCCTAATTTGGTTCTATGTTACTTTTAACCTTGGAAACTTCTTTAAAGCTTTATGGATTGTAACAGAATAATCATTTATGGAGCAAACTTGGTCCTCAGACATAGTTTAAATAGGACAATTTTGCATGTGGTTATACAATGAAGAAATTTGTTCTTCTGATTCTGTGAATCATTTTTGGAGATGATGGTATTGTTTACAAAGATTAATAGAACCCTAGAATTCTGAATACCCTCAAACCCCTGTAGAGTGGAATAAAATTAATAATAAACTGAAACCCACATTGTCATTTCAAGTTTGGAAAAAGCAAAGTATATGTGTCATTAAGAAAACTTCAGCTCCTATTATTTAAATGGCAATTTTAAAAAAGAACTTTCAGATTCACTCACCGCTCTTAGGGAAAACAAAGGTGAAAATATTTTTAATAGATGCCAATCTCCAGATAATAATCAGTAAACCGACATGGTGAGCCATCCTATTAAATATAGAAAACATAAATAAGTCTCTCTCACTCAAGTAGTTTATAATCTAACTAGAAACAAAACATATTAAATATATAAAGCAGCAAAGGATTATGAAAGTGATTGTTAACAAAGTTATAAAAATTCATTGTTGGGAGTAAAAGGCAGTAAGTATGTGCATGTTTGTGTGTGTATGTCTTCAAGTTGAGAAAAACTTATGAAAAGAGCTGAAATTTAATTTGGGCCTTTAGAAACGGATAGGATTTTGATAAAGAAGTTGCTGGAGATCCCCGGAGAAGGAGAACTGAGCAAGAAAAGACATGGGGGCAAAACACATTAAAGGAAGTGTGATTAGTTAAGGGGCTGGAATGGAACGTTTGTGTAAGAAAAGTAGATTAGCTCAAAAGATATATTAAAGGTAAATTGCATGAGCCGTCTAATGCAGTATAGAGGGATTCAATCCCCAAAGCAAGGGAGATTAACCTTAAACAAGATTGATAGATGCAGGTGAACTGAAAGAGGGGGAGGCTGAAAGCCCAGTGAGTACAAACCAATCTTTGTGTGTTTCTTTCAGATTCAGTGCAAGTGAGAGACCCCACAGTGGGTGGGAGCCAACGTGGTATCTGTGGGATTGAAGGAGAAAGGACACATTCAGGAGATGTGACAAATGAATGTCTGGTTAAAGGATAGGATATCAGACTTTGTGTGTCTGGGTGGCTCGACTGTGGTGATATAGTAGTAAAAAAAATATGAACATCAAAAGGAGGATTTATAGAAGGGGAAGAGTGTAATTCAGCTTTCCCAAAATAATTTTAACCCTGATGTCCAGTAAAAAGCCAATTGGCAGGACTAGAGAGATACTCTTGGTGTCTGCCTTCATAGTTAATAGGTGCAGACCCTTCAGATAGTGGATATAGGGGGAATGTGAATATCAGGGATACCCCACATCTTGGGATAACAAGCCAGAGAAAGAGGAGGAAGCATTGAACTTGAAGCTAGATGGCTAGAGGAGCAGAAGCCGAAGCTGAAGGCTTAGGAGTGTTTTCAGAAGGGCAGAGCTCTCCCTAGAGCCACCACCATGTCCTTGGACAAAGAGGATTTTCTGCCCTTCACTGTAGCAAATTCAGTAGGAAAGGTCTGATCAGTCTGTCCTGCAGATTCATCCATGCCAGTGTCTTAATGGGTAAATTTGTTCTGGGGAGGATGTTAGACCCCTTTGCTCAAAGAAAGCCAAGGTCTTTCACTGTTCTTATCTTTATCAGTGCCATTACTTTGATCTCCATAAGAGGAAAGATGAGTGAGGAAAAGAGAGTATTAAATAATATAAAATGCTACAGAAAGAATAAGTAGCATGAAGATTGTTGTAAAAGAAAGAACTAAGTCTTCTGAGGAGGCTAAAAGGGCACCTGATAAGGAGTGGAAACACTGTATATTTTAGAAAAGTTGGTAATAGAAAACTGGCCATCCCCACTGTAATATCTCAGAAGCATCTGAGAATTTCTTACAGATCAATACCCGGAATTCAACCTTGGAGAGTTTAGTGACCAGTCTTTAATTTGTGTCACAAAATATGCATCCAAAATTGACTAGCCAAATGTGGTGCATCAATTTTGTTTAAGTGGAAACTAAGGAAACATTAATCAGTACTTAAGAGAAAGTTTCTCTCTTTATTAATTTAGAAGTACTGTAATAATTTGAGAGGCTAAATTTTTGTCCAAAGAAAACAAACAGCAACAGCTTCCTAATTGAGGAGGCACGCTGTTGTATTTTAAAAGATTGACTAAAAAGTTCTTGGGCTTGAAATTGAACTGTTCAGTGTCTCTTTCCCCCATATGTCCTATAATAATTAAAACTTCAATTCCTCTTTGAGGAACATTTAACACCATCTTTCTCGCTTTCTTCAAATAATAAATGTGGCTGCTAAATCAACCATAGTCTCATAAAGCTAAAAGAAATCTCAGGATCATCAAGTCTTAAAATCAGAATAAAGGATATTACCTAAGCCAGTTTAATCAGATACACACATTTCAATCCTTTAAAAAATAACTTCAGGCTTTCAATATCTATTGGCTTTGCAATGAGCTACCAAGTCATTTATCACCATATATGCTCATTCTTACTGTTTCTCTAACAAACTATTTCTATGCTTACAAGAAATGCACTACGCCAGGGGCAATGTCCCAGCAATTTGGGAGGCTGAGGCAGGAGAATCACAAGTTTGAAGCCAGTCTGGGCAACTTAGCAAATCTCTAAGCAAGACCCTGTCTCAAAATAAGTAAGTAAGTAAGTAAGTAAATAAATAAATAAATAAATAAATAAAAATAAGATAAGAAGGGTTAAGAATATAACTCAATAGTAAAGTGCCCCTGGGTTGAATCCCAGTACCAAAAAAAAAAAAAAAAAGTATAATAAAAGAAACTGAATAATTTCCTAAAACACATTTTTAATATCAAATAATTGTATTCATACATACATAACTAACCACTATAACTATGCCAGTTAAAATAAGGTGTGGCTATGAGAACAGATTTCCAAAATATTAGTGCCTTTCAAACATTTTATTTTTCTCATCCAAAACTCTAAAGGTATGGGAGCGGAGCGATGAATAGGGCAGCTCTGATCCCACACTTTCTTCATCTTTTGTTTCTCTTTATGATATCTCCACTTCCAAAGCCTCCTGCTGTTCCAAGATAACTGCCTCAGATTGCAATTGCCCAAATGAATGAGGTCTCTGATATTCCACATTATAAATAACTCTGTAATGAATTCATTTACATGTACACCTTAGTTTATATCTCCCATTTTTCCTCAGAATAAATTCCTAGTGCCAAAATGTCATTCTGAAAGGATGCAACAAATCACACCTTTACAAGCAGCACACACACTGCCCATTTGCCCAACAAATGCCCTTGACAAAACCAACTACATTGTTTTCTCAATTATTTGATAGGTGAAAATGTTTCTTGGTAATTCTTTAATTAAAAATGACCTTGAATAACTTTTGTGAATAGGATACGTATGTATTCTCCTATAAATTGTCCTGATATGCTGATAATTTGTTTGAAGGTAGAATGAGAAAATTATGTGAAAGCATTTTACATATTATAAGATCATCTGTAAATATTGGATGTGGTCAATGTCCAAAGAACTGTAAAAGGTTTTCTCTTTTAACTCTTTGGATGCATGTTCAGATCAATTTACATGTAAATGCTTTGAAACTTAATATAATTTATATACTTGTATTTACATACATTTATAGGTAGAGTGTATTATTAGTCTTAGAGATATTTTTAAATTGCCTAATTTCATTTGCTTAATTGACACAGATGGAAGACAGGGGCAGGTTGGGAAGGTATGAAAGCAGTTTTTCCTGTGGTCATCACTTCACTCATGTCACTCTCCACATTGACATGGGTCTGTGCACATGGAAAATGTTTCTACTAAGGTCCAAAAAAAAAAAAAAAGTCAACAACAACAAAAAAACACCACCATTAGCAGGAAGTAAAACAAGTTTGTTTTTTTCAGTTATAGAAGGGCATAGTAACCTTATTCATTTATTTATTTATTTTCCCTTTTTATTTTATTTTACTTTTTACACAAATGGAGCACAACTTTTCATTTCTCTGGTTGTACATGATAAAGAGTCACATTGTTCATGCAATCATGCCTGTACATATGGTAATAATTTCTGCCTCATTTCACTATCTTTCCCCTGCCACCTTGTCCCCTCCTTTTTCTCCCCTCTGCCCAATCCAAATTTCTCCATTCTTTCCTTGCCACACACTCCAACTTCAATATGGAACAGCATCCTCTTAACAGAGAAAATATTTGGCTTTTTTTTTTTTTTTGAGATTGACTTACTTCACTTAGCATGATATTCTCCAACTCCATGTATTTACCTGGAAATGCCATTTCATTCTTCTTTAAGGATGAGTAATATTCCAATGTACATATACACCACAATTTCTTTATTCATTCATCAATTGAAGGGCATCTAGGTTGGTTCCACAGTTTAGCTGTTGTGAATTAAGCTGCTATAAACATTGAGGTGACTGACTGTATCACTGTAGTATGCTGATTTTAAGTCCTTTGGGTACAGACAAGTGGGACAGCTGGGTCAAATAATGTTTCCATTTCAGGTTTTCTAAGGAATCTCTATACTGCTTTCCAAAGTGGTTGCACCATTTTGCCATCCTACCAGCAATGAATCAGTGTACCTTTTCCCCCCACATCCTCACCAGCACTTATTATTGCTTGAATTCTTAATAATTGCCATTCTGATTGGAATGAGATAAACTCTTAAAGTAGTTTTGATTTGCATTTTTCTAATTGCTGGAGATACTGAAAATTTTTTTCACATACTTGTTGATCTATTGTATATCTTATTCTGTGTAATTTATTTTTTTTTTAAATGTGGTGCTGAGGATCAAATTCAATGCCTCACACGTGCTAGGAAGGCATTTTACCAGTAAGTCACAACCCCAGCCCCTAAAACAGGTTTTTAAAAAAGCAATGGGGGGCTGGGGATGTGGCTCAATCGGTAGCTCAACTGGCATGTGTGTGGCCAGGTTTGATCCTCAGCACCACACAAAACAAAGATGTTGTGTCTGCCGAAAACTGAAAAATAAATATTAAAAAAAAATTCTCTCTCTCTCTCTCTCTCTCTCTCTCTCTCTCAATAAATAAATAAATAAATAAATAAATAAATAAATAAATAAGCAATGGGATTGCATTCCAAACTTTTAAAACATTTCTATTTGCTCTCTTCTTTGTAGAACCAGGGATGTTTTTCTACACATTCTCCATGCAAATTCCTTTTTTTCTTTTTTTTTTTTTTTTGCCAAGGCTGCAAACAATTCATATGATTTTATCTCTTCAATGGTTACTTCCAGCTGATTGTCTCTATGGATCAGGTAACCTACATTTCCTTCAACAAAAACTAAATTCAGGGATGGGGATTGTGGCTCAGTGGTCGTGCCCTTGCCTAGCACATGTGAGGTACTGGGTTCAATCCTTAGTACCACATAAAAATCAATCAATCAATAAATAAAAATATTTTAAAAAACTAAATTCATCAAGATTTTTATATAATTCATTGTCCTTTAAGCAAACCTATCAAATTCTAAGAGTTTGTCAAAAACAGATCCCCTCTGCCCGCCCCCCCCCCCCCCCCCGTTTTTGTTTTGTTTTGTTTTATTTTGTTTGTATTTGTCAATCAACATTTCAAAAGCACAGATTCATGTTAACAGGATATGTAGATTTGGGACACAAAAAAGAAGGGGCAATGGCAATATTATCATCTTACTGTGCCTTATTTACAAATTGTAATATATTCTGGGTATGCTGGTTATTTCATAGCAGTATGCTTGTTTAAATTATATGTGATCTTAGAAGAATTGGAATTAATCTATCAGACTGATGTAATTATTATTTTTATGCCTGGTTTATTTTTTGTATTACTTGATTTGTCATGGTTGCTGGTTATCTTGTGGGCTTGGTGAGATATTAAAGAAAAAGAAATTAGTTGGGAAAAAGACATTTACTGAACAATCCTAAAACTTTATATGCTTTACAGGAAATGAAATGGACAAATGTCTCAAACAATGACTATTCTTAAATAATTCATAATTGTTTTTGTTGTTGTTGTTCCTGGAGAAGAGTCCAACTTAATTTAGCCCATGGTGCTGAAAGTTATATACTCCTGTCTACGGGCTATGAAGTGTTTTCTAAATGGCTTTGTAACTATGCAAGTCATAATACAATATTTGTAGTGAAGGGCTGCTCTTTATGGAGCAGAGAAAAATAAGCATAATGATTCAAGTGCCATCTATAGGAAATGTTGAAGTATGGTAAGGAAATTTGTAGTGTTGATTGATATATAATCTTTAGGTTATATTTTTTTCTGCAAAATAATTTAAGTCTTTGGGCTTTAATTCTGAAATGACTAAAAGCTTCTCATGAAGGTAAACCATGGATTTTAATGCTGACCTATCATGCTATTAGTCCTAGCTTTCTCTGTAGACAATCTAGTTTCTCTAAGTCCAACACAGAAATTGAGAGAAGCTGAATATCTGATGCATTAGTTACAATCTTTTCATGCTGCGGATGTGTTATGAGTGCTGCCATTAACAGCTGTGATTGTTGTTTGTAATTATCTCTATTTTCCTCGTAGGTGGTATCTTTGCTGCTAGAGTTTCTAAGCAATCATCCGTAGTGCTGACTTCTCTTAAAGCTGTGATGCTCGGGACTGAGCATCCTCCCACTTGATCTATCTACGATAGGAAAATTCCCCACAAATGCTTAATGACTCTAAATGTCAAATGTGTATTCCCTCAAGCTGATGTCTTACAATACATGAAATGGAGAAAGTTGATTATTTGCTAGATGCTTAAATAAAATAAATGTTTGATATTTAACTGAGGAAAATCTAAGGTTAGGATGACAAGTTACATCTTGACTGCATATTCTGATTGGTAGTGGCTGCCTTTGTGCTAAGGACTGTTAATCTATATTTAATCCTAACAGATGTAGGGGTTCCAGACATACACTCCCAAAATATGGCACCTTGACATATTGCATAGTTTAAACTGAAGGAATCTGAGAAGCAACAGGTGCAGGAATGACTTTCCCTGAAGCATGTCACAAGATCATCATGTCAGAGGGGTCCTCCTCTTACCTGGAGGAAACAGAATATCCTTATCTCTAAAGATGGAAAAATGCTGAAAGGTACCTGAATGGACAGGCCTTGCTGATCTTCCCCAGTGTTGATACTTAGTTCAAATCCACTTGTCCCGTCACATTTCTCCATGACTTTCCACTTTTTTATTAAACAGCATAAAAACACTTAGGTTCAGCCACTTGACACTTCATTTCCTTATGAAAGTAACTCTGTCACATAAAAGTAATGTTAAATAAATTTTATGTTTCTATCTTGTTAATCTGTATTTTTTTTTTCCAAAATCCTAGTTGAGAACGTAGAAGAGTGGGAAAAAACTGTATTCTGCCTCCCCTAGACAGAGGAACAGTTAATTATTCATTCAGAGTCTACCAGTGTTTGAGTGGTGATTCAAACCTATTCATTTGGGGTAAGAGATTATAGACAAATCTGATTGTGATTGGGAGTATTATATTAATTGTATGATAAACTGCTTTTAAAATCCAATAGTAAGCAATGTAGTACAAACAAATGTAGTCTGACTTTAATCCTCATGGCAGGGACATTTAGCAGTATTTGAAATAGATTAAAAAGGAATCCATGCATAACTACAAAGAAACAAACCAAACAAAAACAAACAAAGCAAAACAAAACAAAAAAAATGGAATACACACTAAAGAAGTATTTCTATTTAAGCACCTATATTTTGTCAAAATCTTTTTACAAGAAACTTTTAAAATTAATCACATAAGAAATCTTAGCAATAAGTTTTTATTCCTAAAATTAATGGTTTCTGAGACACATGGTTGGCTAGAAATGTGATGTGAACCTAAGTGAAGAAGGCATAAAAATTCAATAAACCAAGTTAGGATTCACTCACGAATCAAGGTTCCAAGGGCTTTGGGCTACACTTCACAGACAGCTCTGTCATTTGACTCAACATAGTATTGGCTGTTCCTGCTAACAAAACACTGTTGCATCCACCTCCAGGGAATTTTCCTTGTGATAGCGTCTGTCAGAGAGACAGTGAACAGAGACAGACATTCCAGAAGTAAGATTATGTGACTGTATTTGTCCCTGTGTACTATTAAATGTACATTCAGAAAAATCTGAGTTTGGGCAAAGACTTTCTTTCATCATAAAATAACAACTAATAACATGAAAGTGCCAAGGCAACCTACATCCGTCTCCTATCTCTATTCACTGGAGCTGAGTAATATTGTCAGTTGGCCTTATTGGCTTAGATTAGTTCACAAATGGGGTAACCATCCCATCTTGCTACTTTTATTGTTAAATACATTTTATAAATAATGTTTTCTTGAAAAGAGTCTTCTCTTTTACCTCCCTTCTCCTTACTTGTTTTTTCCTATTTTTTTCTCTATAATATTTGATGTGGATTCTTTTTTTAATTTTAATTTTTAGTTGTAGTTGGACACAACACCTTTATTTCACTTATTTATTTTATATGTGGTGCTGAGGATTGAACCTAGGGCCTCGCATGTGCTAAGCGAGCACTCTGCCGCTGAGCCACAACCCCAGCCCCTTGATGGGGATTCTTAATGGAATACATATATTTGAAATGGAGTAATGGCGAATTTTTCTATAGCTTTATCCTCATAACATTTTCAGCTGTTGAAATCCTCACAAGTGTCCCAATATGCTGAAGGCATACCTATTATTTTTTGTGGACAAAAAAAAATATATAATACTCTGTTGAGCATCTGGGTCATTTGGGAAAGAACAAGACACATCTGTTCTGGGGCACAGGTTTGAAAAACCAGCTTTGTACCTTTGCCAACTCCAGAATTCTGATGTTCACACAATTGAAAAGGCAGCCTCTCTTTTAGTGCCAACATAGTCTTATTGGTACACCAAGAGCTCTGCTGAGAGAAAATATAATTTGGACCCTTTTACTTTATTGGGATAATACATAACAACTACGAATTCTTCGTTTAAATTGTCCAGCTCTGCCTGTAAAAGAAGATACCGTTTGTTGTTGGGTATTTATCTGTGGTGTCTTGATGTTTTCAGCCTTCACCTTTTAATCATAGGACAGGCTAACAAATCAGGAGCCTCTGGTTGAAGAATTTCATGAGAGGACAAAGAAGCTGGTGTGAGACTAACCTTCCCACGGAAAACAATGAAAAACTTTAGACAAATTAGAAAAAAACAACTATTTGAAATCAATGGGAGGGAACCCAAAGCAGTCAGAAAGAGGACTGCTCTGGGTGAGACCCATATTTATATGGCTTTTCCCCTCAAGGAAAAGCTCAGCAATAGAATGACAGCTAGCTAAAGCCCAAGCAGAAAGCTGCAATCTGTTGGAATGAGTGTTAGAGGACAGAATTTAAATAAATTTGCACTATCATGTGCAAATAGGAAGTATTCATGTACTGGTCACACTAATTGGAATTCATTTCTTTAAAGATGGCTTTCCTTTTCGACAATGGCAACACTTAAGATTATTGACAACATTCAGTTGATGAATTTGGCTAAATATGTATGAAGGTATAATTATTAGTAAATACTAAATAATTATTAGTAAATTTGTAATGTTAATAAACATTCTTCTAAAATTACTGAGAAATTATGGTCAAGAGTTGGTGGAACAAAAATTAAAACAGTAGGATTTTTAAGCTTAAAACAAGAAATTACTTTGAAGTTTTTGAAATTGTAACTTTAATAAATTGAATTATAATTATTGAAATGAAAAAATAAACTTCTGTATAGTTTTTCTTTTGAGAGAGAGAGACAGAAAAGAAAGGAAAAGAAGAATCCTAATCATCAAGATTTTATACTGTCAGGGACAAGAATATGGCTATAAAAGCAAAGGGACAAGACAGGAAGTTTATAGTTGAAGCAAATGGGCAAGTCAGAGGTCAGAAGGAGCTGAAGAGCTAGAAGGAAGAAAGTAGGAAGAAGCCAAATATAGCAAACACAGGAAGGACCTTGGAGACCACTGAAGTCGCCTTTGTTTTACTCAGGAAACTTAGAAAAGACCTACAAAATGAGAGAAAATATCTACAAGCTTTGCATCTAACTAGGGCTAATGTCCAGGGGGCGGGGGGGGGGAATATGATTTATAATTGGGTAATCAACATAAATGAAGATTTTTTCAAAAGAAGACACAGGAATGGCCAATCGATATATGAGGAAGTACAACATCAGAGATCAGCAGGGAAATGCAAATCAAAACCACAATGAAATCCCCTCACTCCAGTTAAAAGGACTATTACCAAAAAGACAAAAGAGAGCAAATGTTGGCCAGGATGTAGAGAAAAGGGAACATTTAGACAGTTACTGGGAATGTAAATTAGAAGAGATTCTATATAAAGCTATGAGCAATACAGAGTTCCTCAAAATATTAAAAATAGAACCACCATTAAATCCAGCAATCCCAATACTGTGTATAAATCCAAAGTAAATGAAATCCTTATGTTAAAGAGACTTCCACACCCCCGGGGTTCACTGTAGCATTATTTACAAAAGTTAAGAAATGGAAAAACTTAAATGTCCATCAACTGAGGAATGAATAAAGAAAATGTGGTACATACATGCAATGGAACGCATATTCAGTCATAAAAAGAACAAACTACTGTCCATTTGTAACAACATGGATGGACCTAGAGATCATTATGTTAAGTGAAAAAAACAGACACAGGAAGACAAATCTTGCATATTCTCCCTCAGATGTGGAATCTATAAAAGTTGTTCTCATAAAAGTGGTTACCAGAAGCTGCAGAGAATGGGGGCAAGAAGGGATGGGAGAGGTCTGTCAATAAGTACTAAGTTACAGTTGGGTAAGAGAAATAAGTTCTGGTGCTCTATTGCACCAAAGGGTTACTACGGAAAACAGGGATGTATTGTGTATTTTAAAGGCTAGAAGAAAGGATTTTGAATGTTTACATAGAATGGAGTGATAAACATTTGGGGAGATAGACATGCTTACCTTGAGTTGAACATTATAAATGTATATTTATATAGAAACATCATGTGTTCCATAAATATCTATAAATTTTATGTGCCAATTAATAAATTTAAAAATTTCATATACACATAAAAATTTTATGGGAGTGGGAGAGAGCTTGTGAATGCAGGAGGAAGGGAAAAGACATCATTGGTGTGTCTTCCTTTTCTCATAAGGTCACTGCTCCTATTAGATTAGGGTCCAGCTCTTATGACCACATCAACTCTAGTTACCTCCTTTATAGCTCCACCTCCAAACACAGTCACATATTTTAACATATAAATTTTGCTGAACACAATATCTACTGAGTTCTAATATATAATCTAGATGTTTATCCTTTTTAATTAATGTCACCACAATATCATTCTCTATCAATTAAGCCACACAAATTTCGCTAAATTACTCACCAGCAGAATAATTTAAAGGCTTTTTGGAAAACTACATTCCTAATTCCTAACTTCCTCTAAAAATAGTTTTTTTTTTAAGTAGAAGCAAAGTAATCATAACTCTAATTCATTATTTTGCTTGTATCCTAACAAAGTGCTTCTGAAGGAAAGGAAAGAGGGGCAGAGACTGGGGCAAAAGCAGAAGGAGCAGGTCAGGGATGGTTCATAGTAATTAAAGCAGAATTCTCATGGGCAGTTTTCTCAAAATAGTCATGTCTTCCTCACACTATGCATTCTAACTCTAGAGATTTGCTTTTGGGTATCTTTTGGTATTATTTAAAAACCTCCAAGATTTCTTCCATGTCTTTCCTCTATTTTCAGAAATTATACAAGTCTTTTTCTGCCAGACCCATTGATTGCCAGAGCACATCAGCTTCTACTTCTCAGTGAACATCAAGCACAGTTATTTAGAGTTTTCTAGCAATTGAGGCCAAAATTTCCTTATCCTTTGAGTCTATAAACCAAATTATTTTGCAAAAAAGAACTACTTTAAAATGTGAATCTGGTTGTATCTGACATATTGATGCCACTTAGTTTTAAAGATACTTTAAAAAGACAACTTCAATTTATTCACTGTGTGGTCATTATTAGTTTTCCATTTCTAACAAAGTCTGTTGGTTCCTTTTTAAAACACATGAAGGATATGTAATTCTAGGAAAACAATTTAAATCAAAAGTGTACTGGCCATGTTAACATATCAAAATTATAGGTATTTGCAAAGGGGGAAAATACATAGACATATGGTGTTGACTGGAGCCTAGAGGGGAGACTATGTTCTGTTCAATATAGAAAACAGATTACAAAAATCAACACTGAGAAAATGTGCATGAATATTACAGTACACACACACACACACACACACACACACACACATACACACACACTCACAATTTTGAGAGCTGTTAAAATTACAGATGGCTAGCTAGTTGTTAAACTATTGATAGCTTGAAATTAACAAATATGAAGGTATTTTATTTTACAGAAATCAACAAATTCTACAAATCAGGACATGTTTTTTAAATAATTTGTATATTTCTTTTTTAAAAAATTTTTTTTAATTGTTGATGGACACTTATTTTATTAATTTGCATATGGTGCTGAGAATCAAACCCAGTACCTCATGCATATTAGGCAAGTGTTTTACCACTGAGTCACAACCCCAGCCCCCAGGACATGTTTTTCAAAGAGTTAATTGTTAAATATTTAACAGCACACCACCATATTCAATGCAACTTATCCCCATCTATGGTTTTAGATATAAATAGGCAACTATGTGAACACTAGGAATTTTTACCTTTTTCTCCACTCCCAGTTCATTCCAGTCCATCTGTATAGAACTATTGAATAATTTTGAAAAAGAAGAAAAAAAAAACAAATAAGCATATTAACTTGATAGGTGTCCTCATATTTTGAAGTAGCAATAAACCCCTTAGTCCTTCCACAAAGTAATGTATGCATACCATGGTATTCTATTTTCTGAAGTTTAGGATTCAAGCTTCTTTGCATTGGCAGACTCCTATACATTTGTGTATCAGTATTACACATAGTGCTGAGTGGTTTTTTTGACTTGGATGATTACAAAAACAGTCAGATTCTTGAGTCTTGCTCTCAGTGACAGAGGTGCCATGCATTCAAGGAAGAATTCAGGAATTTGACATTTTAGAGTATGCCAGAGAATCCTGATGCCAGTGGTTCTCAGCCTACAACTCTGCAGCATCACCATAAGGTGCTGTGCAGGTGGTGGAGTTTCTGCAGGCTTTCAGATCACCTTGCCAAAATTATTATGAACCTGCTTACTCTAAAGGGCAGCACTTGTTCAATTTCTTTATGCCCTGTTTGTATCTCAATGTCCACTTCTTCTAGGAAGGCTGATCAAATAAACTCATCCTTGAATTAGTTCAGTGATTCTATCCCAGCACCTTTTCTCTTTGAAATATGTATTTTACTTGCCATTTGATAGCTGCTAAGCAACAATTGCTGGTTTTCTTGGCTAGCAACCAAAGTTTTGAGTCTTATGTCTAAGCAAAAGTGGCTCTCATTGGAATGGGACTTCCACAAATACTACTCCTGTTCAAATTCATGATTCCCAGTTTGCAAACCTTTCCTTGGAACACTTCAGAAATATCCAAGCAGGAATCTGAATGGTCAGATAGTTGTCTGATTATTTTGGTTTGTGTTGACTATGATCTAGAGTATAAATTTCTCTGTACCCTGACCAACAGTACAACAGAAGGCTTTTGGATCTACTTAGAGGATTCCTTATATCTTGCCTATGGAGTAGGACAAGAATTTAAATGGCTTGCCTTTAATCTTTATTTTCTGTAGGACTAATGTATGCCAAAAACTCCTAAGATAGTGGGCAGTCAAGCTAATCTCTTCTTATTTGAGTTCTGAGTCGCAATGGGGTACTGTCCTTTACCAGTATTAGACAAATACTTTTCAGAGGTAGGTTTAATTTGAATCCTTAATTCATTTACACTGAGGGATTATATGTACTAGACACCATCCTAGGCATTTCTAAAATATTCTTTTGCAAGCTATTTCCAGAATTTGTTCTTGTGGTAATATAATATTATTTCTTAATCATCATCTCTTTGTTTTTCTATACATACAGCTTTTCTGACCTTAGCAAACCCTTCCATTTCTGTCTTTAAAACCTCTTCCCTTTCCCATGCTGGCAGAGAGATAGATATTTATATGAATTACCTATAATAGAAAGAATAAAAAAGCCTGAGAACTGAGAAAGAGAGAGAGATGGACAGGCTTATGGAGAGAAAGATTTCTACTGGCAGAATTTGTAGAAGCAACCAGTTAGGAGAAGGGAGCAAAAAAAGATAGTGGGATACCATGTGGAAATGGGGAACATGTAAGACCCTGGAAATTAACTTTCTTGAAAGGTAACTCAGTGTATAATGTTTCCCTTTTAAGGAGTCACTCCTTGAATGGTCAGATAGTTGTCTGATTATTTTGGTTCCTGTTGACTATGATCTAGAATGTAAAGAGACAGCCGAGAGTGAAATCTACCTCTGTCTATTCACGTCTCAATCTCCTACCCAGAGGGAGAATGATCAGGATCCTTAAAAGCTTCAAGAAGAGGGAATAAAGGGCTGTGAGATGCTTAGATAACATGTGAGTTTAAAATGATGTGAAGAGAAGTCCTCACCCTCTGTACCCTGACCAACAGTACAAGGCTGGAAGTGCAGCACCTTTTATAAATTGCAGAAAATCTCTCCTTGGAGTAAATAAATACACAGGGCACCAATTCTCAGAAATGAAATTGCAAAAAGTGCATCATCTAGACAGATAAATTACAGAAAAGGTACAAAAGTACAAATCAGAGCTGTATGGGTTGGTCTTCAGAGCATGGCCTGCATGACCATGCTCAGTAGACCAGTTATGGTGGGAACGGAACCAGGTTGAAAGTATTTATGCCTTTGTAATTGCCTGGACTGCCTTCTGTGTAACTTTTTTTCCAAGAAGACTTATTCCAAACATTACTTTAACTTACCAGACTAGGTCAGCACTACATTTCAAAAAACAAAAACAAAAACAAAACAAAACAAAAAAACCTCTCCAATGCTTCTGCTATAATACTAATGTAAATCTATTTATTTAAAATGACCTTTTGTCTGTTTTTACATCTAAACTAAGTTCATCAAAGACAGAAATCACATCACATTGATCTCAGGATCCTAGCACCTGGCATGCATGGTGCTTGCTATACAGTAAGACCTTAATGAATGTTTGTTTTGCTGTCTATCCCTTGCAAAGCAATGGCATATTTACAAAAGCATTTGATTCTCTCTTAAACATTTCTAAAGAGAAGAGAAAACTAATGGTGCAGAGACTTAGTAGCACACAGACGCTCCACTCCACTTGACAGATTCAGTGAAGAGCCTTTTTTTTTTTAATTAGGCTAGTATAAATGCAGCATTTTGAATTATTAATGCATACTGTCTCTTCTTTAACCTAAGCACATACTCAGGTAGATTCTTAAAAATAAACTCCTCCAACCTTAATCTATTTTATGAAGTCATATATTTCAGTATATAATTTGGAAATATTATGAAAGGTACTAGATAACTAGCTAACACAGTGAGTATTTTTAACACCTATATTTACAATGTATATGCCAAGTCTCTGACAATTGTTTTCTTAAATACACAAAATGCTATCATTACAACTGGTGCAATGGTATTGCAATTATGGTAACAATAGTCTTTGGATTAAATTTTTAGATTTTTAGTTTAGGAGACAATGGTCAATAAATGAAATATTTGAATAAATTATTATCATTCATTGTTATATGGAATCTGTGTTAAGAATTCTTAATGTTAGCTTACTCTGAAACCTTAGGATCTGCTAGAGTCTATAAAGCCAGGGATGTGTTGAACCTAGGACTGTTCTGACATTTTCATAGTGTTTTCAGTTTTTGTAAGTAGTCATTTGCGTCAAAAGGTAATAAAGCATAAAAGCCGTGCTAGGGTAGCAGTGGTTTCATAAAACTGCCTCAAAAATGAAATTAGTAATATACTGCAATGTTTGATAGCATGTCTTTTTCAGATGTTATCTAAATGCAACTTTCAAAACCCTGGGGAAAAAGACATTGCATTTTAATTTTACGGGTGAACTATAGTATGTTCAGTGTATTTAATTGAATTTCCTGTGTGCTTGGTCAACATGATAGGCAACGATTACCTAAACTTAATTTTTTTTAAACTTTGTTCTTTTTCTTCTTTATAAATTGAGGGAAGAAACAATAAAAAATTAAGTATGTGAACAAAAATTTAGCTAAAAGGATGACCATGAGAGAATAATTCATATAGGAAAAATGGAAAATATCATATGTAGGTTATGCAAATTTCAGTACAGCTATAGAATGGAATAAACTACGTATTCATAGAACAAATGTTCCAAAATATATTTATCATCTAAAAGGGATGTAGAGATTTTACTGCTGTTTAAAAGGCCAGTTTAAACATGAATATATTATAATTCTCAAAAATGTAAAACTGTAGTAATAAGTCTAACAGAAACAGAACAAATTTAGCTGTTAGGAAGTGGGAAAATATAGATACACTTACTTTCTAATCTTTTACATTTTACAAAATGTCAGAACAGTGCTAGGTTCTACACATCCCTGGCTTTATAGACTCTATCAGATCCTAAGGTTTCAGAGTAAGCTATCATTAGCACAGAATCCAATTAATACATAATTGCCTTAAGTTTAAGTTTTCTAAATGGTATTGTTTAAAAATATTTCGCTTTTATTTTAGAAGCTGTGGGTAAAATTATGCAGGAACAAATTGCATAAAAACTCCTTTTATTAATCCCTCTCTGCAATACTACTTACTTGTGAACTCAAATCTTTTAAAATTGTGTTTGCTTCTGATGTTAGTAATTCGGCCCAAGGTAACATTGTACTGATGTGCTCATATACAAGCCTTGCTAAAGCACTGGTCATAAAGTAATAAAGAGACCAAAAGATAAAATAATAAATTTTCTGCAATCACATGTAGAAGTAGAGCTTAAAACTAGGCATGAATAAAGAATTTAGTAAAGAAGTGGGACTTGAAGTCCTGAAGGCGTACAGTCTGAAGACAGAGGGATTTGAAGCCTGTTTAATTAAGAGGTGGGGAACCCATAAATAGCTCTGCTATTTCAGGGGCCAAACATTTCTGCCTTTCACTAAAGTAAGAAATGCCATGATTCATTGATTCTTCTCTGGTTTGGACTAAAGGAAAAAAAAAAATTAGTCTTCAGAATACCAGTGACAGTGAGAGAGAAAAAAAAAAGGCAGAAAACATAGGAAAGGCAAATCCAGGATATAAACACATAAATACATGGAAACAAAACCCTACATCATTTGCAATTCAAGAACAAATGAATAAAACAGCTTGGCTGAAACTAAGCATTACTGTCAATCCACAGGGACCACTATAAATGGAAAGGTAAATTGGGCTTAGATTATAGAAGGCACTCACTATAAGCTAAGAGAGTAGCAGACTTTAACAAGTATGAATAATCACTGCTGATTTTTAAGCTAGACGTTGTAGAAGTTTAAATGGAGTAAACAAACTAGAAACACAAAAGAAGGAGTAGAAAACAATCTCTTTTAACAGCCTTCCACATTCTAGGCACGCTGCTCCTTAATTTCCCACTTGATATTTACAGCAATCCAATAAGCTCTGTATTATAATTTTCTTTATAGAGATGAGGAAATTCGTACTTAGATATTTTAAGTAATGTGGTTGCTCAAGGTAGGGAAGAACAGAGACCACCCAGAGAGCGTTCAGAAGACAGGCTTCTGCAATGGTGCAATAAGGACTTCCCAAAGTCCATTCTTCCATTAGAGTAATGGAAACACAGTCAAAATTGTCAAAATCAACTTTTCCAGAATGCAGAAATTAATTTAAATCTTCAAAGAATTTAAGGAATGTTTTTAAAGAAAAATTCCTGAATTTTGGTAAGAATAGCAAGCTTTTGTGGTATTCTACCTTGATCTATTCCCATTCCTCCTTCCCTGA
Organism: Urocitellus parryii; assembly: GCF_045843805.1. Classification (NCBI taxonomy): domain Eukaryota; kingdom Metazoa; phylum Chordata; class Mammalia; order Rodentia; family Sciuridae; genus Urocitellus; species Urocitellus parryii. The sequence continues at coordinate 67,044,505 of NC_135531.1, read as the reverse complement.
CTCTACAGTAGCCAGGAAAATTAGCAGCCTTGTAACCATGGTGACTGTGAAAACCAGTCTTCTTTCAGAAGTAATTGAAAGAAGACTGGATTGGGAATTTCTTTAAAAAACTCCATCCCTGGAGAACTGTCATTATTTTTTATGTCTTCTAGTTCCCTGGAAAATCTCCACTCACTTAGTGTCTCATAACTTGACTCAAAACTCCCTGGGTAGGAAAATCTCTATCCATAGAATTTTGAACAAAAATAATTGGCCACAATTCCTCATAGGACAACTGTCTGAAGTGGCAGGACCTATTGGAAAAAAGAGGAGACTGGTCAAAAAACTTAAAAGAAACTATATACCCATTAGGAGTTTTGAAGACCCCCAACATATTCCTGGGGGGCTAGAAGTCTATGTGTATGGGCAGAGAATCGCATACACCCAAAAGCACTCTTGAAAACTTTAATGCCACAACTAGCATGGCCAAATTAGCAGGTTCCAGCAAGACACTAAGGGAGATTGGAAGAAGTAAGACTCACATACGCAGATCTTGAAGATATCCAGCTGGGATGGGGCAGAGTGGTGCTCTCTGATGGAGAAGCAGGCCTGAAGAATGACACCAGCAATCTTTATTATATATGTTTCATAAATCGAATTAAAGACTATGCAAGCATTATCCTGAGTATTTATGAATGTTACAGAGTTAGCAACAGTATGCAGCATTTCCTCAGTTACATTCTATGATTGCAATGTGCAATGTTAGGAGCATTGTGCAGCTCTCAAGAAAGTCCATTGTTAAAGTTACTAATCCGTGGGCAGATTCAGGAGCAGTGGAACTGGTGAAATATTGTAGTTGTCTTAGCAAGGAAGTTCCTTCATTCCCAGGAGCTGTGTGCCTGAGAGTAAGGTCAAAGCTGATAAGACTCTAGCAACAGAGTCTCCCTATAGAGAGTATTGCCATAGCAACCAGGCATCCCACACCTTTGCACAGAAACTTTCCCAGGCACCAAGCATGCCACAGCCATGAAGTCATCAGGGACCCCAATCTCAGACATTGGTCTCCCAATCACTGTCACCACTCTCCACACTTGAACAAGTAGGAAGACTACAACAGAACTGTAAACTCACTTAAGTGCTGAAGGAATACCCCAACACACATAAAGCTCTTTCAGAAAGAATAGAAACTTACTGATAAAAAGTAACTAAGAAGATGGGTGTGGTGGGACACGCCTCTAATTCCAGTGGCTTGGGAGGCTGAGGCAAAAAGATCACAAGTTCAAAGCCTGCCTTGGCAACTTAATGAGGGCCTAAGCAACTTAGCAAGACCCTGTCTCAAAAATTAAAAAAATAAAATAAAAGGGATGGGGATTTGGTTCGGTAGTAAAGCACTCCTAGGTTCAATCCCTGATGTCAAAAATAAATAAATGAATAAATATAAAAAATTAAGAAAATGTTTGTATAATCAAGCTGATTGTTAAGCCTTCTTGACAGTCACATCAATTGCTGTACATGACAGAGAATACAGGATAAGTCCAAAAGAGTCATTAAAAATTTTAAAACAATAACAAAGAGCAGCAATCACAATCCTTAGATAATGCATATGAATTTCATTTTTAATGATGCTAAATTATATTATTAAAAATGTTTACTTTTCAAAAAAAAGAATATTCAAAGAAATAGAAAAAAGTATGCCCAATATAGAAGAAAGAAACTAGTCAATAGAAACTGTCCATTAAAAAAATAGATGCTATGCTTATAAGACAAAGTGTCTTGTCAGCTATTTCAAATATAATATACAAAGAAACTGTATATAAAGAGATGCACAAATGATTGAGAACATTGTGTCACCAAATAGGGAATATCAATAACGAGGGAGTAACTAAAGGGAACCAAACATAAATACTGAAGTTGAAAATACAATCACAGAAATGAAAATTGACTAACAGGGCTCAACATTAGATTTGAGTTGGAAAAAGGAAAAAAGAAAATAAAATCAGTCAACTTGAAGATAAGCCAATTGATATTACTGAATCTGAGAAGAAGAAAGTAAAAATAATTGAAGAAGAACAAATAGCACCGTATAGATCTGTGAGACGTCATCTAACATAATGACAGACTCATAAAGGGAGTCCAAGAAGAAAAGGAGAAGGCAGAAATAATATCAGAAGAAATAATGAACTATATGATAGATTGTAAAACATGTTACATTGTAAAGCAAATCTGATGAAAAGCATTAATAAAACATCCAAGAAGCTCAACAAACTCTTTTAGAATAAATTTTAAAAATCCATGCACAATAGTCCACTACCAAAAACCAAAGAGAATATTGAAAGAAGCAAGAAAGAAATTATATTTCATCTACTAAAGATCTAAAATGAGTTAAACAACTAATTTATCAGAAACAGAGTGGGATGACATATTAAAAGTGCTAAAAGAAATATAAAATGTCAGCCAAGAATTAAGTGATAGAGAAATTAAGTATTCCTAGACAACTAGAAACTATGAAAACTTGTACTAATACACCAGCCCTATCAGAAATAATAAAGGGAATCCATAAGGTTTCAAGGTAGGCAGATGTAAATGAAGAATAAATGTATTTTTGTTTTTAACTTCCTCCTCCTACCAGACTTAGATGATAATGTAATAAAATAATAATTATAATAATTATAAAACTATATCAATGGACTTTTCATATATAAATCAACAATACATATAACAAGAATAGCAAAACAGATTGGAGAAAGAATGTACCATATTAGAGCAAAGTTTTGTATACTTGAATTAAGTTTATGTCGATCTCAACTATATTGTTTTAAGATGTTAGTTTATAAATATTCTGCTAATCACTAAGAAAATAATCAAATAACATAGTTAAAAGTCAACAAGGAAATGACAATTTTCAACAGGAAAATACCTATTTAACACAAAAGAAAAATTAATGGACTCAAAGAGAATCACAGGACACATAGAAAGCAAATAACAAAATAAACAATATAAACTGTACTTTATTAGTAATTACTTTCCACATAAGAAACTAAAAAAACTAGATTAACCCTAACCAAAAGGCAGAGGTTGCAAAGAATGGATAAATGCCCCACCTATATGAAATATCTATATAAAAACATTTCTTATTTTAGGCACAAATAGGTTGAAATGAAATGATAAGGAAATGTATACCAGGCAAACAGTAACACAAAGAGAGGTGGTATGTATATACCACAAATAACAAAAAAAAATGGATTGTAGGACAAAAGAAATTGTTAGAAGCAAAGGACATTTTACAACATTAAAGGGTTAATCCATTAGGAATATACAACAATTACAAGTATACATTCATTTGAAAACACTGACCCTGGCTTGGGTTTTGGCTCAGAAATAGAGCGCTTGCCTAGCATGAGTGAGGCACCGGCTTCAATTCTGAGCACTGCATATAAATAAACGAAAAAAAATAAATGTCCATCAACAACTAAAAAAAAAAAAAAAAGAAAAAGAAAAACAAAACAAAAAACACTAACCCAAATTAGATGAAGCAAAACTGACAGAATTAAAGGAAGAAATACACAAATCAATAATAAAAGTGGAGATTTCAATACATGGCTTTCAATGCATAGAATAGTTAGCAGAAGATCAGCAAGGAGATAGAAAACTTTAACAACCACAAGCTCACTAGACACCTACATAACACTCCCTCAAACAGCACATTCTTCTCAAGTGCACATGGAGCGTTCTCCAGGAGGAGAGACCACATGCTGACCCCTGAGCAAACCTCCATCAGTTTGGTAGGACTGAAATTTCAAAAACTATATTCTTTAGACACAATAGAATTAAATTAGAAATTAACAATGATGGCATTCAGGAAATGCTCAAATGTGTGTAAATTAAATCACAAGCACTAAATGGCTGATGGGTCAAAATGAAATCAAACAAAAATTTTATGAGAAATGAAACAAAACAAAAATATAATGCACTATGTAATTCGTCCAAAGCAATGCTTTAGGGAAAATACAAGGCTATAAACAAGAACATTTAAATTTTTTTTCTCAAAGATATAGCTTAACCTTTAACCTAAAGAAATTACAAAAAGCAGTGTAAACTAAACTCAAACCACACAAATGGAAAAGAATAATAAAGAGAATATAAATAAATGAAGCAGAGAATAGAAAACATTAAAGAAAGCAGATTCAAAAGTAAGAGAAGTCATCAGAACTGGTTAACTTTTTGTTAGTATGATCAATAAAAAAGAAAGAAAATTCTAATTATTAAAGTCTGGATGATAAAACATCACTATCAATCTTATATAAATGAAAAGAATTATAAAGGAACACTGAGTTATATGCCAACAAATTAGATAGCTTATCTTGAATAGATAAAGTCTTGTTAAGACAAAAATTACCAGAACTGACTCAAAAGATTATCTGCACCAACCTATAGTAAGTAAAGAATTAAATTACTAATTAAAAACTTTCCATAAAGGAAATACTATACCTGAAGGTCTCAATGGTAAATTCTACTAAATATTCAAAAAGAGAATAAATAAAACTCTTTCAAAAACTTTTCCAAGAATATGAGAAGGAAACAGTTCTCAGTTCCTTCTATGAGACCAGTAGTATCATTATACCAAAACCAAAGAGATCACACACAAAAAAAGACGCTATAAATCACTATCATTTGCGAGCATAGGCATTAAAATCCTCAAACAAATCCAAGAACACATAAAATAGTTTTATACAGCATGATCAAGCAGGATTTACCTTAGGAACATAAGGATGGAAATCTTAACATCCTATACAAAATCAATTACTATAATACAACATAGCCATAGACTAAAAAACCACAGGATCATTTCAATCAATTCAGAATACTGCTTGACCAAGTCCATCATCCTTTCATGATAAAAGCACAGAACAAACTAAGAGTAGAAGGGGACTTACTCAACCTGATAAAGGGCATCTGTGGAAGAACCCAACACTAACTTAATGGCTAAAAGAGTAAAGAATTTCCTCTTAAGCTAGAAATAAGACAAGTACATCCATTCTAGTCATTTGAACTGGACATTGTGTTGGAGGTTGTCTCTAGGGAAATTTGGCAAGAAAATTAAATGAAATTCATTCAGATTGGAAAGGAAAAAAAATCAGTCTCTACTTGCAGATGACGTAACTCCATGTTTAAAACAGTTTCTTCTTTGCAGCATAATGAAAGGTGCTGCAGGTATAGGAAATCTCTCCCGATTCTTTGCTGAATTTCACAGAGGAGTTTGTTTCCCCACCTAGAGGTCCTCTCCTTCCTTGCCATGAAGTACCTTATGGCCTCCCACTAGCCACAGTAGATCAGAACCTTCTCGTGCTTGGAATCTCAAGACTTTCTCTTCTGAAATGAGCTGGGAAAACAACAACAATCAATCAATCAATAAACAAACAAACAACAAAAACAAAAACCACTCTGCTTTTAAAAGGGCTCATGTTGGCGAGGACATGGGGAGAAATGTACACTCATACATTGCTGGTGGGGACTGCAAATGGTGCAATTATTATGGAAAGCAGTGTGGAGATTCTCAGAAAACTTGGAATGGAACCACCATTTGACTTCAGTTATCCCCCTCCTTGGCTTATACTCAAAGGACTTAAAGTCAGCATACTACAGTGACACAGCCACAATTCACAAGAGCTATAGTATGGAGCCAACCTAAGTGCCATTCAATAGATGAATGGATAAAGAAAATGAGATATACACAAAATGGAATATTACTAATCTATAAAAAGAATGGATTTATGACTTTTGCCAGTAAATGGATGAATCTGGAGACTATCATGCTAAGTGAAATGAGCCAATTCCCCAATGTTTTCTCTGATATGTGGATACTAATTCACAACAATGGTGGGCAGGCTAGGGAAAATAGAGGTACTTTGGATTAGGTAGAGGGGAGTGAAAGTAGAGAAGAAGGGATGAGGGGAGGAAGACTGTAGAATGAATCAGACATTATTACCCTATAGGATTACATAAACAGTGAGTTTCTACATCATGTACAACCAGAAGAATGAGAAGTTATACTCCAATTATTTATGATGCATTAAAATATATTTTAACTGTCATGTGTAACTAATTAGAACAAATTTTTAAAAATAAAATAAATTCTAAAAAAGAGCTCATGTAACTAGATCAGCCCAATAAGACAATTTCCCTGTTCATGGGTCAACTTATTTGAAACTAAATTTGAAAAATCCCTTCATAGCAGTACTTAAATTAGTGTTTCTCTGAAAAACTGGGAAAAGGGATATATGCAGCAAGGGCCAGGAAACTGGAAAAAGGGACATCTTGGAATTCTTCTTGGCATATTAGCTTTCAACAGTCAGAGACACATGTATAAGAAATTTTTTTGCATGACAGCAGAGACAATGAATGCCAAACTACAGGGTATTGTAGTTTTTCTTTGCATTGTACATTCAAAGACTGATCATTGGTACAGTGGAGTGTGCGTGTTACTAGGGTATAATATGAGTAGACAGTGGCTAGACCACACCGTGAAGAGGAAGATAGTAAGTGAGGCTGCACAGATAGGTAGAGTCCAATGCTTTTTGCTTCATTAAAGAAATTAAGCTTTATTCCACAGACTGCAGGAAGCAAGAACATTTCCTTGTACACAGATTACTCTAATAAGCATAAGAAAAATGGGCTCTGGAGCCCAACTGCTTGGGTTTACATCTTGCTCTGTTCACTGTTAGCTCTGTAATCTGGGACAAGTTATTTAATCTCCCACTGCTTCAATTATCCCATCTGTAAAATTCAAATAATACAGCTACTTACTTTATGGGATCGTCTTGGGGAATAAAAGAGTTAACACCTGTAAAGCACTAGAAGAGAGGCAACAGGTAATAAGTACTACTTAAGGATTTGCCAATATGGTCATTGTTGAAATTGAGGACATCTTTAAAAAGCTATTTAAATAATGAAAGAGGATGCAAGCAATGGCAGTAACAACTTGGACACTTAGAACAAATTGAGAAATATTAGGTAGTAAATTGGACTTAACTTTGATATGGGGATGATGCAAAAGCAATTTGAGAACGACTCCTAGGATTTCTGGTTTAAATGAATGGGTAGATGATGTTTCTATAAGCTAAGGCAAAAAAGAAAAGAACCATTTCTGTGGTGAGGCTGGTTGGGTATGGATGGTCCCTTTGGGCAGTCAGATACATGTTTGAAAATAAGAGTCCAAAATCCAGAAATGCAGATTCAGGAGTGATTTCCATTTAAATGATAGATAAATGAAATTATCTAGGAAGAACTGATAAAGAGAAAAGAACAACAGATCAGTTACTGAAACCTGTCAAGAATTAAAGTTATGGCAGAAGATGAAAAACATTCAAATTATACAAAGTAGTCAGCGATTTAAAGGAACATTAGGAGAATATTACAATATCTAAGAGAATAAGTAATTTTAAAAGCATGTAATGTAGACAATATAATCAAAAGCTGAAAATATGGACCGAATAGTGTCCATTGGTTTTAAAGTTAACGCTATGATATCATTAGGGTTCCCAGCATTAATAGGAACATGGACAAGGCAGTAGCCAGGCTACTGTGGTTGGCAGAGTCCAGGGGGATAAAAAAAGTCCTCATATGCCAGAAGGAAGTTCAAAAGGTGAGTAATTTGTCTGCCCAGTGTAGCTTGTCTAGTAAGTAAATTATCTAGCATGTAGCACTTAAAATTCTCCACAATTATAGTTCAAAGCATTTCTCTAACAACATAGTTAGCATTAACTTCATGTGAAACATAAACTACCTATGATTCAAAGCTCCAAATGCATCTCAAGAATTTCTGGATTGTCTTTAACTCCAAGAAGATTCCAAGTTTGGAGGGCTATTCCCCTGAGCCATAACAGCTGACATTTGTTGAGCAGTTTATCAACTTGGTATGGGTTATGTTGTTCTCATGCATTAGTTCAGTTAACCCTCACATAGCTCAGCAATCAAGAAACATTATTGTCTTTATTTTACAGTAGATGAACTTTCAGTTTAGAAAGGTTAATGAAATTGCCTGGGGATACAACTAGGGATACAACTAAGGAGTGGGGGTGCCCAGATTGAAATATAGTCACAATCTGTACACTATGGTATGTTCACTCCAGATTCTCTTCCACATGCACACAACCTGAATGAAAAGTTTGGTTAAGGAAACAGATGGTGATAATCAAAGGGGATGAGGTTTCAGTTATACAAGATAAGTAATTTCTGGAGATCTTCTATACAGCATAATGACTGTAGCCAACAATATGCTATCATATTCTTAAAATTTGCTGGAGGGTATATCCTAATAAACACATTAGAAATTAACTCAAATGCTTAAGGACCCAGGAGCTTGACTACTTATCAAGGGAATAGCTCAACTCTATGACTTTCTCTTTTTCCTTCTTGATTTTGCCTTCAAGCCATGGCAGAATATATCATCACCACTTAAACTAAAGATAAATCAGAAAACAGGAAATGTGAACTTAAAATAAGAAAGTCAGCCTTAAGTAAACGAAAGAATCAGTGAACTCTGGGATCTGCCCCTCTGCTCCATTCTCCTTCCCTTCCGCGCTTACATGAATGGGCAGATGGCATCCCTCATTCCCCACTGTTCCACTCACCACAGCTCATCAAACCCTGGCCCTGACATCCTATTCATTTCACAATCAAAATACATAGAAAATTACATCAGATGTTTCCATAGGTTCTTACACATTTCAAGAATATTTCATTCTGCTTTCTTTTTTCTTAAACTTTGCCCATGTATTGAATAACTGATGCTATTTAATATCTTGCCCTCTTGCCCTACTTGAGGAGTATCTTCTGATCCTTACCTGAAGTCTAAGAGATCTTCTCAGATGTTTACAATTTTTTTCTTTTTCATATTTTCTGGTTAAATGTCTATGCCTCTTCCATAAAATGATAGCAGAGTTTATGTTATTTACTGATCAAAGGGTCATCTTTCATATAATAACCTCTAATTACAAATACTGCCACATAAAGGAGGGAGTGTGTTAGTTTGTTTATACCACTGCCAGAATAAGCAAGTTTAAAAATGAGTCTTCCAGAGATACTTTTAAGAAAAACAACACAAAAACCCCAATCATGGGGACTCCAAATACTGTGGCAGCCCGGTGGGAGCTATTTTTGAATAGACATACCTCTTGACGTCCCTCAAATTATACCACTGACGTTGCCTCCCACTCTGTTTATAAGTAGGACCATCCTAGTTCAAACTAATTCAATACCATTTCTTATTAATGGATCTGGAAGATTCCTAAGGAGGAATGTGTAAACTAGGGTAAGGAAACACTTTTCTCTCAATCCTCAATACTATTCATAGAATCAATTAAGGACACCCTGGACATGAAACCCAATCTTAGTTATAGAGTTTTTCTCTTTAATATCTTTAATTTTTACTTTTAAAATAATTTTTTTAAAACTGGAAATATATTTTGCCAAGTGCGTGTCACATGCCAGGCACTAAAGACAAAGCAATGAACAAAAGGAATTTAGTTCCTACCCTAGGGTAGCTTAATTTCTATCAAGAGATGGATGTCAAATAAATTTTTAAAAATTGCTCTAAAGACATTCTGGATGCTTATGGAGCATATGAAGGAAAACTGAAGCTATATTTTTTAAGGGGCAAAATTAGATGTTATGTATTTCCAAATCTGCAATAGTTTCCATAGTTTATCATTCCTCATTGAAAAATACCAAAAGAAAATAAATGGAAGTGAAAATTAACTTAATTGAATGCCTTTGCTGGTTGATGTTTATCTGTAACTACTCTTATAATTACTAAAAATGGTCGGAACTTGGTAGGTAGCAATCTTATATATCTCAAGTATAATAGTTTAATTCAGTTTAGAATATAATTTCATAGAGATTGAAATTCACAAATGGCAAGTTTTTTAGTGTTTTGATGTATCAAGTGGGTAGATTATTCCCAAAAGGTATTTCTTGAGTACTGATAAAAACAAAAGCGATTCTACCTCTTTTGGTCTATGTACTGGTAAACACTTCTTACTAGGAGAGAATCAAAGGATGTCTCTGAGAAAAAACAACACAAATTTATCTGGCAAGGTAATTAGGATTCTAAACTGACTGCCTCATTTTAAGTTTTCCAAGCATCAAAGAATCACAGGTACAAACCTTTCCTTGAAAAGACATGTGTTTTATTGAACAGTAGGATGCAATGACCTCTGTAGACACTGACTTACCAATAAACAACACACACATACAAACATTTATTTCAGTCATCCATAATATCTGCAACACATAACAAACTGAATAAAGCAAAAAACTCCATAATTGCTCATGCATATTCTGATACAGGAACATAATAACTTACAGCATTTTAAGATGAGACTATTTTATTGATCAATTGTTGCTGCCCAATCCCTAGTTTAGGATAAAATCTGCTTCTATTTTGAAATTAAAAGCAACAAATACCTTAACCAAACAATCATCCCATCAAAGTAACAAATATGGATTTTATCAAATTACTCTCTTTCTAGAGGTCAAATAAAATAAAGCAAAGAAAGAAAAATACAGCCATGCATCAATTATAATTCTTATTCTTTGATAATATAATTATACATGAAGATTATAGGCCTTAAAATTAAGTGTTTTATTATTTAAGAGCATTCTTTTTTCTATAAACCCTAAGAAAAAAAGATCTTTTGACAGACAGAACTTTGAAGAATCAGTGTGACAAAATATGCTTCAAGCTCAATTACTAAAAAAGAAAAGAAAAAGAAATAGAAAAAAAAATGGTGGTGGAAAGAAGTCATTTTCATAGTTAAGTTTTAAAAGGGTGATCATAATATGACATACATATTTTACACAGAAATGAAAATAACACTGTGAGCCTTAAAATCACTTTAAATAATTCATGATTTTAATAGCAAAATTCCAAAATAGAGAATACCACCACCATGAATAAAGATTAAAAGAAGATTAATTATTGAATATCAGTAGCAATGAAGTTGCCTTCCTGACAGACTACTGAGCACAAGGTTTTACCCTACCAAAGAGTCAACATATAACTCCTAATCCACTGAAATACTTTACCTCAAACTTTATATACCATCTTTCTTTCTCTGGAACTATATAGAAATTAAGAACTACATTAGAACACGTTTTGAACCAAATCATCATATATTAAACGCTCCCAAATTTGTGCTTCTTTAGGTTTCCTAAGTGGTTCCTAAGACTGCAAATGTTCATTTCGCATGGATCTCATGGGAACTCACTGCTACCTTTTTAAATTACCTGGCAGCATTAAAAATGAAAACTCAATAAAGCAGCGAACACATTTTCGGTTTTTAAAAATATACTCCAGTTGAGGGAGGTGTTGTCTGAAGTCTGTGTTCACTACTACTCTAATAACAGCACTTGAGTAATAAGAAATACTCAAATAACTCTAAGCCTAGTATTCACAAGAAAGTCCACAAAGTGATCAAACCATAATACAAAAGTTTCAAGTATATTTTTTGCTCTACAAATATTTGCCTATTACTTTATGAGTCTAGATTTACAAGAATGGAGCACAGTAACTATGAAATGGGAGTACAAAATTCCATTTAGCAGAGACCTGTTTATTTAAGAAAGTTTCATGCATAGTAATTGAGGTAGTCAAAAAAACATGTCTCAAGAGTCTAGTGAACAACTATATTCAATCAGCTTGATCCTAAAGTGGTGTCTACTCGTTCCAAACAACTTTATTAATTCAAAGAGTGAAGAATGTCATTCTGGGAACAAGTATAGTAAAGCTGTTGAGATTTTAACCTATAGGTCACAAAATCAAATGCACAGCTCAGGTTTTTTTGAGCTCAACTGTCTAGGAAGCCTTGTCAAAAAAGTTTTTGATGAAGACAGTGTTACCTTCAGAATTATGGCAGAATGGAATAACATTCCAAGTGTGTGGATGTAGACCCCTGACAAGAGGAAGAAGTTCTGGAAGGCAACCAGGACACTATTTTAAAAGAGAAGGGTTCAAATAAGAATAAAATATGAAAAATAAAATATAAAAAGTATTCCTAATATAAAAGGAGACAGGTATGAAAAACAATAAATGAATTCAGTTGAGTCAAAGTATATTCTTCTTTTTTATTGAACATAAACCCCAAAACTCAAAATCACTTTCCATTTTTTTCTACTAACATACCCACTCTGGATTTCACATGATTCAATTCAATAAACTTTGCCCCTACATGTTTAAAACACTGTGCTTGAGGTTGGCTGGGAGGCAGCACTAAAAGGTGTTAGAATGAATTAGCACTGTATTTGTAAGATAATAAAGCATTTAGTTAGATCATTTTAGCTTATTTTTAATTCTAAAAATTTTATACATGTATTTAAATGTTGTTAGAAGGGAGATGAGGCGAGCTTAGACTGGAGGGCATTAAGAAGGAAAAACTTCTGGAAGATCCCCAGACTCTGAAGTTACTAACAACTGCTTCAAAGCATGAGCTGAGAGTTAAGTTATTTCAACTTTGCATAACTTCAGTATTTTCATGTTCCTAAATTACTTGCCTTTCAGCTTAAAAAAAGACACAACAGTAGGCATTTGCATTAGCAAGCACTATCTAGCTCACTTAAGTCAGAATTATGAAGAAGTATTGTGTCTTCTACAGTGGGGCTAACAGTAATTAGGCACAAATGGAAAAACACTTTCTCTTTTTTTCTTCTTTGGTTGATAGTCTTTCTTCCAGTTTATGCTTTGGTACCTTAATTTAACCATATGTTGAAACAACTAGATTGTGGTCAGGGATTTCCTATTTCCTGTAGAATCATTTGGTTAGGCTAGTCTGTGAAAGCAAGTATTAAAGGTAAATGCATGTAAGGCTATTTCCACATGCACTGTTCAAAGTACTCCTTTCAAAATCCTTTGACTTTATCAGTACATAAAATAAGTGAGCTTTTGATGACCTTAATGCAAAGGAAAAAAAAAGGGAATATAAACTATATATCTATATTTATCTATGGATATTTATATATACATATATAGAGATATATTTACTTACATATAGATATCTATATCTACATCTACATTTATATATGGATAAAGATAACCTTAACTTTTCTTTAAAACATAACAATTTCCTTCCTAAAATTCAGACATAAGAAGATGATTAATTGTATATTTATGAAAATATTAGGAATCATTAGATTTTAACTACCAAGTTTTCATACACATGTGTAACATTTCAAAAATATTCAGATGTTTATTCCAAAATACTTAAATGAAATTTTAGCAAGAGGTATGTTGTCTAAGTATTTATATTAATATTCTCTTCTGGTAGACTATTCCTAAACTTGGTACTCTATTAATCTCTCTTTTGAAATTTGTCTTCTCAGACTTCTGATATAGTATATTCCTGTCTTTCACTCTATCTCCATGAGAATTCTAGACTATTTTCTTTCACTTACAAATAATCAAAGCCATATACTTCAAGCTTTCCTGAGTAGTGTTGCCCTGTGCCAACCTTGATGCATTAGCTAATTCACCCATTTCACCCTAAGAAAGACTACATATAAATCACTCCAGCCCAATTAGACTTAACAACCTCTTCTCTGAAAGTTATAAGAAAAAAGAGCAGAAAGCAAATATAGAGGGGAGTACATTTACTAATAGAAATGACTGGTTTAAATTTAAAAGAACTATATAAATTCAAGTGAAAAAAATCAATATTCAGGTGACTGATATTGTAATTCTGAGATAATAACACTATTTTGTCACTAACCACAATCTAGTTTCTTATAAGAGGCAAATATTTTATCTTAGTTGATTATGATTTATGTAATCACTCATCAGCCAAGCTTAGAAGAAAAATATGTATTATGTTTCTTTTAATTATATGAGATCAATAACAATGATAAAATGATTAATCAACCTTTGATGATTTATTATTTATGCCATTGGCTATTAGATGCAAAACTCTCTCTGAAGTAGCTTATTCAATAACTACCTTTTCTCATTTATTTTTGTTTTCTCTTCCAGCTACAAAGAACCTTATCATTTCAACAATAGCAGTAAACATTTTTTTGGGGTAGTATCAGGGATTTAATTCAGGGCCACTCACCATAAGCTACATCTGCAGCCCTATTTTGTATTTTATTTAGAGACAGGATCTCACTGAGTTGCTTAGAGCCTCACTTTTAAGGTGGCTGGCTTTTAACTCATAAGCCTCTTGCCTCAGCCTGTGGAGCCACTGAGATTATAGGAGTGCACCACTGCACCTAGCCAATAAACATTTTTTTTTTTGATCAGCTATGTGCTAGACATTGAAGGTGCAAAAATATAATATCTGCCTTCAGAGAGCTTATGGTGTGCCTGCTGAAAGAACTAAATACATGAAAACAGAAATGTAAGTCCTAGGCAGTATAAAAGGAGCAAATTGGTGCTTTCAATCATAATACTGACTATTAAGATGATCAAAGCATGGCAAAGGAAATAGCATTGAACCCGGGCCTTATTACATACAAAATGAACAGAACCCCGTTAATAGTGAAATAAACAATTCATTGAAAAATAATAAAGGAAGAGTTTGGGCATTCTGGGCAGAAGAAATGTATTGAGAGAACAATAAATAAAGGTAATGAAACCAAAACCAATCTAACATGAGAACATACAGGCACTTCCTTCTTAGGAGTCAAGGATATTCATCACTCGGTATGATATTCTTTTGGCCTTACCAGCTTCTGGAACAGCTCTGCTTTTAACATTTGAACAATTTATAGCCTAATTATTTAGTTTGCCCTTTGAAGAGTCAGTCTGCAGGACACTTTCTGAGAATGAGCACAAAAAGTAAGCCCTTGGAAAGTTATCTCCCCCATTGCATTAAAAGCAAAATAACCTTTTATCAAATGCTTTGTAACCATTTAGAATATTGGATTTGTATTTTAATCATTGAGTTCAACCAGGATATAGCCAGTGGGAAGGACTTAATTACAAACGGTGTCTTTCTCATGCCTATGTCGCAATCCCAAGAGGTGCTTTAATGAAGTTCTGAGCCCTCAGACAGGAAAGGTCAAATGGCTTTCCTCTCCCTGGTACCTCAAAGTGCACATAGCTGCACCTTTATCTTAGCAGATGGTCAACCAGGTATAATATTAGCCTGAGGCAAAAATTCCAGGAAACTAGAGTTCACAGGGAAGCAATTCTTTGGAATTCAGTGGATAATAGAGCAGCCTGTTTCAGAGATTGAAGAGGGGATAAATTTAGATAATCCCCATTTGAGTATAAATGTATATTTTATCAGAAATATAATAAACCAGGAGGAATACCTTGCTTGGGAATTTATTACATATGGAAGATTGATGATATTTTAGTTTGATATTTTTTAAATGTTGAAAAAATTCTTTCTATGCTCATATTGTGCACGTATTTAAATTTGTAAAAGGTGCCTTTTGGGCACTTAAAAAGTTTAATATTTTTTTGATTCATTCTAATTGTACAAATTGTCTTAATTATAGCAAAATAATAAGAAGTTACACTTTATAACACCCATTTGACTTTTCTTATTATTAAAATACTTTTGTGTTACACTAAACAAGATCTTCCCTAAGTGTATTTATTGTTCTCTTTTTGAACTGTGTGTGTAGGTTAACTTTTACAGAATTGGCTTTGATTTTCAACTTTGATTTTTAGGGTTTTGTATTTCTAGCACTAGACCACTAGTCAGGTAATTAAAGTAGAATCTGACAAGAATCCTAAGCATAAATATTGTAAAAAGTAATATCTAAATTTTTATTTTTTCTCGAAATTAAAAAAAAAAAGGTGGCCTCCTGGCCTTCACAAAATTGAAAACAAAACCATCAAGCAAAACAAAACAAAATTAAAAATACAATGAAAGATATGAGTTTCCACACAAATTACTAATGTTCGTAATTAGCAGGAATCTTTAAATACAAAATATTTTTTTCAATATGTTTTATTTCTTGAGAAGACATTTAGAGCTTTAATTTTTTATAATTTACACCATTGTAAAATGTTAAAAATCATGAAAATAGATATGCATTTTTTTGCTTATTTGTTTTTAATTGTTTTACTATAGCTTCTTATAGTACCTGTGCCCTGATGCAAAATTCTAATGCCTAATCAAAGTAAAGTACACCTCTAAGAAGTTACTTGGCTGAACGTTAAGTGAACACAAAAATCTTTTTTAAAAGATATTTAATTCTAAGGTAAATTTTAAATAATTAGCAAATCTTCTGAACCAGAAGTAAATGGAAAGTACATAATGTCAATTAAACTAAGCTTCAATAACACTTAAAAGCACACACTATAGACAAGAAAACTATTTGTGATTAAAGCAATTGGGATCTTTCAGCAGAAACTAGTTAATTACACAACTGAGAAGAGGAAGTTGGAAGTAGAGGTGGGGAGGGATTGACAGGATGACTTGTCAAGAGTAGCAGAGGTAAGAAGCTGTCATTATTTCTGGAAGCCTAATTGAATTGTTGGGGTTACACCTGAAATTGAAAAAAAAAAAATTCTAGTAACATACTATGGTGTGACTAATTTGGCAAACATTGTCTTATATGGCTAATCAAGAATTTCAAGGAGAATGCAATGGATTCTCTTCAGGCTGTAAGAGAACACAGCAAGTACAAGATAAGGGAATGCATGCCCTCCATGAAACAGCTGATCTCATTTACTTCCCAGGCAACTGCCAGAAGTTAGGTTTTTAGCTAGAGAAAGAAGATCAGTGTTTAAACTGTCTTTATGTAATTTCTGAGCCATACACCACCAGCCTCACCACATTTGTGGTGCTTTAATATAAAAATTGTAGTATATTTAAAACTAATTCCTTTATATTCTTTAAAACGTTCACCATCCTAGACATTTTCAAGAAAAAATATAAAAACACTTCACAGTTGAAAAGTACAGATGTATCTGATTTTGATTGTCAGTTACTGTGGAGGCCTCAATAGTCACTATGTTAACAGAATTGCAAAACCCTTAACCTGTTTCCTCTATGATGAAAAAGGAAGGGGGGAAAAAGAAAATAAATGAAAAAGGAAACGGAAAGGAGTTAGGCCCAGGTTTTGAAATTTTCAGAAAAGTGTTGAATTTCCTGATTGAAGGACTAGAGTTATGCTCCAGTGTAACCATCTTCATCTAATGGGGGATGTGTTTGGCTAGTCTTTGATCCAAAATAAGAAAAGGAAAAGAAAAGTAAAAAAAAAAAAAAAAAAAAAAAAAAAATTCCAATAATCACGTGTTAATTTCTCAAGGATCCAATGACCTGGAGCCAAGAACCGCTCGGATACTTCTGAGAAAGGCGGGAAGAAGCTTTTTCTTTTTTACCTCTTCTTTTCCCGCCTCTCCCCAGAGGCCATGAGGAAGCAGTGACCGCTGCAGTTTAGGCTTTATCTCTAAGACAATAGCGCCGCTCTCCGCCACCGGGACGGCTCAGATCTCGATCGCCTGCCCACCACGAGCTCATTTACCCACCAGTGTCCCCTGATCGCGGTCCCTCCAACCCCGCCTTCCTAGCTTTTCTGCCCACTAGTCCCCGGTCCCATAAGACCCTTTGTGCCAAGGGTCCTCTTCCCCACTCTGAGTCGCCGCGGTGCGAAGGAGCCCGCAGTCTATCCGCGCCTCCCCTCCGCCTGCGGGGCAGACCCCCGGGCGAGGCGGAGCAGCCCTGGATGCTTCCCAGCGCCCTGCGCCCGCAGCGCGCTGCACCCCAGACTCTCAGGCTGGCCGCCTGTGTCACGCCTCCTCCCTGGCTCGGGCCTCTCGGGCTTGTTTGCTTGTCCTCAATCCCCAGGCCAGACCCGCTCCCTCCTCCCGGCTGCTTCAACAGCCGTTTGCTTCCTGCGGTGTGTTTCTTTTTTTCCCTTTCCTAGGCTCCATCAAAGGTTGCTCTGTTATTGAAATATGAAGCCATTTCCTCTCCAAAACCCTTGGTTACTCAAGGCGGGAATCAATGGACCTATATACTCTCCCTCAAGTTATAAATAAATGTCTATTTGTCCAGGAGGCGTTTCTTTCGTGTCCCGGCATCTTCCCTAGTGGTTATTTAGGTGTGTGTGTGTGTGTGTGTGTGTGTGTGTGTGTGTGTGTGTAAGCGCGCGCTTGCGCGCCCTGTCCCCATCTGGTTCTAATCCTGAGTATGGATCCATAACCCAACTCCACCCATCCCGTCTCCCCTTGCATTCCTCACTCTATAAATAAATCCAGGTTCTTTGGGCACTGTCATTTAGGGATACAATAGCAGTTGTTAACAGAAATTTAAAACCAATATTGATACTGAGTCCATCAAACAAAAAAAAAAATATGCTACAGGCGATTTGACAAAAGTTTAGAAAGTTAAGGAAGTTTTATGTGCTATTATCACAGTTGTCTATTTGTTAAGGAAGAACCGTTGGATCTTCTGTTTAAGCAGGGACTATAAAAACAAGGCGATAAGTGTGTGTGGGGTCTGTCTCACCCAGCTGCCTCACAGACCATTCCACAGACCCTTCCTCCATCCCCTCTGGACAGATCAAGGAATGAAGTGTTCGTGTGGGTGGGGTCTTGTGGTTGAGATCGCTGCTTTTCCTTAACCCCAGAGAGGGATGGTCTGGGATCTGAGCAGAGGGGAAAGTCATCTAAGAGGCTGCTGTTTTACAAGGTCTGGGCACAGAATTGCCCCTCCCTTCCTCCCTGAAGTTTGCATGAAGTGCACGTTAGGCTGTAATTAGGGGATCTGGGAGGAGAACTTTCCTAGTGACGCTTTGCTTTTCTTCTGCTCTTGGTGAGAAAAAGTGCCTCCTTCTTCCCAGGATCAGGACCTCTGCCATCCAGCGCCACAAAGAGACATTCTGCACACACACGCGGGCGCGCGCGCACACCCACCCACACACACACTCGCCCAGAGACAAACTTAAGGTGAGGAGAAAGAGCGCTAGCTTCACTTGATCTCCAGCGTCCAACTTAAGTGGGACTTGAGGGCATCCGAACCTCTGGATTTCAGGACAAGGTAAAACCTCCAAAATATATGTATATATATATATATATTTTTTTTTCCTTTTTCGGGCATACCTTGGTGCCTTTAAGATTTCAGAGAGCAATGCATATGTAATGTATACATATATCCAATGAATTTTATTATTTTCTTCAGTTTTCATTTCAGTGTAATGACACCCCAACTTTTTTAAGCTTCATATTATCAGATAAGATCCTGTTGTAACAAACAGGAATCAATCTGGAAGTGGGGAAAATTAACTCTAGTTTTTCTAGCTTTTGATAGTGCTACTATAAAGCTGGTAGGCTCATGGTTTCCAAGGGGTGACTTTTCCATCTGTATTTCAGTAAGCATTTTTATAGCACCTGAGATGAGAAAAGGATGGTATAGGCTGAAGGAAGAGTGGAGGCATGGAAATGCCCATCCCAGATTTATGAGTTTTGTTGTAGGGACTATATAGATTGATGAAAATTGGAAAGACACTTTAGTCATAGATAATACCTGTTAGATTAATAATTTTTTAAAATTTTATCATCTTTGGTCTAGTCTTCTCCAGCTAATTATAAAATGAAGACCAGAGAGTCATGATGTATTTTACACATACAGCAATGTTGCTAGGTAATTTCTATATGCCAAAATTTTTAAAATCATAGTTATTAAGATTATTTTAAAATTTACTTAGAGGAATTATTTATATTGAGGTTATTCACCATTGAAGATAAACCTGAAGGTTTTGGGGATTAGTTGTATTTGTTTTCTTCCATTGAATATGACTTGTGTTAAAAATAAGATTATTTGTTATTTTGAAAATAAGTTATTTTATTTTCATTTATCACTGGAAAAATACACACAGTGGCCAGTACATTTGGGAATTTTTAGGGTGGAAAGTGTTCCTGTACATGTTCCAGTGTGATGTCATAAAATCAAATATACTGGCTGGGCTTTTGGACGCTAGAGGTTCTTAAAAAATAAAGTCTGTAAATTAATTTCTAAAGAAATGTAATGGCTATTCATTGCAAATGTAGTTTCTGGTAAGCATTTCAATTTGGTTATTTCAGTGTCCTAAATTAGCAGTAATTTTACACACATTTCAGTGACTTCAATATTTTAATGGAATCTTAAAATGGGTATATTGTCTACCAAAAATATATCATTATAGTTCTCTCTGGATAACTTCTAAGGAGATAGTTCTTAATCCTTACATGCGTTTTTAAACTTCAGTTTCATTTATGTGTATGAGTGAAAGAAAATTTCCCTTTCATTCAATGATATGGAATGTCTGTCAAAGGAATACTGGACATTTAAGCTTTATTATTTAGTCACTTTTTGATATCTATTATTAAAATTGTGTTTCAGCTGGGTAAACCAGTTATCTTTTTGATGACCTCTCGATTAAATTAGAAATAGCTTAGAAAAACTAGATAAGAAGTAATTTCACTTAGAGCTAATTAAATGATTAGCAAAAAACCAACAACCTCAAGAGACCCCTGGTCCACAGAAGGAATGTACCCAAGAGACCAGTATTAAAAACAGAAGTGCCCAGTAGGCCCTGGCTTTCAAAAAGATACAAGACAGAGGGAAACATCATGTTCTTATAAAGGGAGCCATTTATTTTCAACAAGGCCCTTCTCTCAGAGGAATGACTGACATTATAATTTGGAAGTACTGAAGTAACTTTCACAGAGAAGAATCAACGTGTTATATCCCTAGTGGTTTCACTTCATTTTCCTTCTTTGGGAACAAGTAACACATCCAGGATAAACACATTCAGAGCTAAGTAGAAAGATACTTTATTAGTAGGCAGTCTACTGAACAGTCATGCCTTTCACCATTGGAGGTGTGGAAGAGTAGCGATTTCTGAGCTCATGAAGGTAGCACCGCACTTCATCTTTGTAAAGATGAACAAGAATCATATTCAGAAAATTACTCCCTTCTTCAGAAAATACTAGTTTTCATTTCCTTTTGCCCCATGTACATTTTATTTTCTAGACTATCTTTTTAAGAGAAATGGTATCCCACCAATTAAAATTCCAACAAAATGTAAGGCAAATTTGAGAATAACTTTCATATTAGAGTCTTCTGTTGCTTCTAATTAATTTTCCAACATTCTGCAGTCATTATTAGTAACCAGAGTACTTAGTCTATGTCATTTAAATGTACTTAGCCTGTCATTTAAAGCTAACAAAATGTTATTGGGCCAAGTAGGGAGCAGTGGAGACCTGAATATATTTGGGATTTTAATCAATAGTGTTTAAGGAGGATTAAAGGAAACAGCTGGTTAAACAAATATTAGGTATAGAGAGGATGGAATGGTATAAATTAATAATGCAGCTCTTTATTTACCCTGTGAATAGGAGGGTTTGTCATGGTGGAACATGTGAAGCACGGTCCCAGTTCGCCACCTAGTGGATGAGTCAAAGAAGTCTCTTTCACCAGCAAAAACTTCTGAAACTCATTTGGTTGACATTGTTGAACATTAACTAAATGTCAGATACTGGGGTATGTGCTCAGAGTACTAGCTAAGGTTAGCATACAGATATTAGTACATTTTGTTGCATATTATTTATATTTTTCACCAAATGGAAAACTACCATAGTGCAAATTGCTTTTAGATAATGAAGGATATTTTATAAAATATTGTTCTAAACACTAATAATTGACAGGACAACTTCATCTATATTTATTCATAAGCATTTATATTTATTTATTTATTTATTTTGGTGGGGGGTACTGGGGATTGAACTCAGGAGCACTCGGCCACTAAGCCACATCCCCAGCCCTATTTTGTATTTTATTTAGAGACAGGGTCTCAAATAATTGCTTCGTGCCTCGCTTTTGCTGAGACTGACATTGAATTCATGATCCTCCTACCTCAGCCTCCCAAGCCACTAGGCTTGTGCCACTGCACCCAGCCATAAGCATTTTTAAAGCAAGAAACTTGTTTTCATTAGATTAACATAACAGAAAAAAAAATCCTAGACAAGAACATCCATATGGAAAACCAGCATTTGAAACATTAGGCTATCACACAAGATTAATTTATCTAAGTATTGCACTGTTTTCAAAAACTTTTCTCTAGGAGATATATGAATTATTACTTCAATTGGCTTCTTGCAAGATATATGACTTAATGGCAACAGTGTTCAGCATATCAGCATTAATCAAGACAAGTTGTGAAATTCAGATCAGAAGGTAAAATGCTTCAGAAGGGAAAAAATACGAATTTGTTACTTGCTAATCTTTTGAGATGCAATACATAAATAGAGTTAGGCCAGCTGTTGTGGAATAGAAAATTCCTGTTTAGGGAAATTGTCGTTTTCTGCATGGCAGTGAGACCTCCACAGTGTACAAAGGAGAGCTGCTCATTAAGTCCTTTTGCATGAATGCCACAAAATATGACTCATTCTAATCCAAGGTGATGACTGGAATCAACAGCATTCCTTCTGCAAAACAAAGCACAACATCTTAACCCAACAGGTCATTATCCACCAAGAAAAAAAATTCTGTAATTTATCTTATTTAGAATGAATCAGATACTCATTCTAGGAGAAAGCTAGTGAGAGATTGCCTAAAAGACAGAGGTCTTGTAATTTGAAGTTTAGTCATGGATTGGAAAATTGTGTTACAAGAAGTTTTAATGGTTTCAAATGCCTTAATGGTACTAGCCAAAGACAAATTCTACAAGAGACAACAGCGACACCCACTGAACTGGTCTGAAGCAATCAGAGTCTGTTATACTATAATTCTGTGTCATTAGCTTTACCCACTTATGATGACATAGGAGGAGATAGATAGATTCTTAGCTAAGTTTCTCAAAGAAATTCAGGATACGTTTTAAATACCAGATATTGCTGGATTATTTTGAGTATCTAGTCATTGTTTTATAGTTTAAGAGGGGTGGTATTTGAATGTAGATAATCCTAGAAGACCAGATAATTATTTACAAAACAAAACCAGAAACTGTCAGAGTAAAAATAATTTGGAATAAAGGGTGATTATCAGTCTTGTCAGGATAACAGAAATTTCCCTTGTGTCAAACCCAAACATCAAAAGAGAACAAAATTTACTTGATTAGTTTCAATAAATTTAAATTACTTTAAGATAAAATTGAAATTAAATAATATTTTAATTTTCACTAAGTTTTATGGACTATTGGTTCAGTCCATACAATATGACTTTTTCTCATTTTGACTCTGAATTTTGGGAGATCTTCCCAGTCTTTCATTCATTTGTTCTTTTTTTTTTTTTTCATTCAACAAAATTGTATTGAACACCAGCTATTTCCCGGGTACTGTGCTACCACTATGTGGTGGACCCTGCTTTTCACTTTGTAAAAGGAAAAATCTGGTATAAAATAATCAGAAAGTCAAAATTAATGATAATGAACTTAAAACACTGCAAGATCTGAAAGTATAATTTGAGTAGGAGAAACAACCAAAAGTTCTAGCCTCGTAGTTTTAGGATTAAGATAATTTTGAGCTGGTATCTTTAAGAATTCATTTTCCTTGTTTGCCATCTCCTGGAAGAATGAGTAAGAACTTTTGATTTTGGTTGTGTGGGCACAAACAAGCCTAGGTGGGCACTCTGATGCTCCAGAGCCCCAAGAAGGCTAGAGTTCCAATAATGTCTGCTTAAAGAGGAAAAGCAAAAATGCATTTTGTATACAATAGTTCTTCACCCATTTGCAACTAAAAGTTAATCTGAGCAAGAATGATTTACTGCTTAGCATTTGCACCAGGGAGGCACCATGCTAGGTGTTTTATAGTAATTTGTTCAAAGAGTTCACAAACTAGAGGAGGAGACAGATGAGCACACATAATGAATTACTAGTAAAATTTGCCAAATAGGTGAAACTTGACTTTCTAGTCTTCTGGGTCTCCTTCCTTAGCACTTATCCAAACTTTCCAAATGCTTCTACCTCATAAACTGAGACTCCTGTCCTGCTCTCCAGCCCTGCAAGCCCAAGGATCTGATACTTCTCCTGTTTATTGATTTCTTGATTACACTTAAGTGTGAATGAGTTTTACTCATACATTTACATTACAAGCCTTTTATCTCTTAAAGTAAATATTCTGATTTCTGTAAAAAGAATTTAAAACATCTAGAGGCCTTCCCACTCTTACACTGAAAAGTATACTTAAGTGTAGTTTTGTCCTCCATGGTCTTCAGTCTCTCAGTTATCCACACTCCCTATGTGAAGACACAGGATTCCCTCAAGGCTTATTTACATGATAGACAAAAACCAGGTCTCCTGTTAGCCACTGGCTCCTTTGATCAGAACCTGATCAACCTGCCCTTTTAAACACCCCTCTGTGACTTAATCAGACAAATCTCCCTGCTTTCACCCTTAGAATCATTCAAACCATTTCCTGTTTGAACATTCCTGTTTATTTCAACATAACAAATGCTAGGGATCTTCTCAGCTCTTCATTAAGAGCTTCAGTTGTGGCCCCTGGATAGGTAGAGAATCCCCCTGTTTGGGGTTCTCATGCATCCAAAATATCCAGCCTTCATGGGAGGCAGCAGGGAGAATGCACACATTTGGTGGAAAAACTCTTCAAAGTCAAGGAGCTGGAGGAATACAGCGATATGTATAGGAAAAGCACAGGAATTATTCTTGCTGTTGAAAATTTGAGTCAAAGCTAACATCTTTTAAAATATACATGCTAGTTATCTAAGTGCAATTGGTTTCAGAGAGCTTTCAGCATTGATGCTGATTATAGACCTTGGAAAACTAAATTTGCAGGGGAAAAAAATCCTAAAATCTACTTTGGTTTATAAAGTAACACTAATCAAAATCATTCCTTCTCATTTTTTGTTTAATTAACGTGGCATAATGATCATCATGTTTTATTAGGTATTTTAAATTAATCTATGTAAGTTTTTAAAATTACATACCATTGGATTATGTCACCTTAATCTGGTGATCCTGTAAGATGCTTTTCTGGTCCTATAATTTAAGTATGTGCTTACCACTTCTCAGATTGCTAGAACTAGTGACCTTGATTTGGAGATACATTTTTTTTCTCTGTCTTTTCTTCACCTAGAGGAGAGGGATCATTAGCTTGCCTAATTCACCTCTCTGGCACTTGCAAATTACATTCAGTAGGTGTTCTATAAATGCTTACTGCTGTTTCTGTCAATGCCCAGTAATATGCAGAACATGGGGCTTCAGGGGCTCTTAGACTCCTATTCCCAGTGCCTGTACTTTTAAAAGTCGAAACACCTCTCAACTCAGACCATTGCCTGGCTCCTGTTCTGTTTCCTTATGAGTTTTCTTTCTGACCCTTGAGAATGCTATTCATAAGGTGCTCCCAGATTTAAGAAATGTTTGTAGTATTAAATTAAAAATGTAACTAAGATTAACTGAGAATGTCAATAAATTTCTAAATGTAAGAAAAGCAAGCCTGGAGTGAAGAACTCTGTTCAGAGGCATTTGCAACCACGTGGGTAGGATCTACCAAGGTTGCAGTAATTGGATGTGGAGGAGAAGTCTAGAATGATGTAAATGTTTCAAGGATGGATGATCACATGAATAGGGATGCAAATAACTAAGAGTGGGAATGTAAGAAGAACAAAAGTCTCAGGGAGGAAATGATGAGTAAAGTTAATGAAATACCTCTGAGACAGCTAAGAACCCACATGAGTTCGGTGTATATGTCTCAAATACATTGGGGAAGTAAAGGCTAAAAATAAAGATCTGGATTCGGTGGCATTAAAATGGTAGTTAGAAATCACCTAGAAGAGAGAAGAGGTCATACCAGAACAAGAAAGGTAGAAACAGTTGACCAAAACCTGAAACCCAGGGAAAAATTAGTAAGAATGAGTTTGGCCATTATTTTTAATATCATCATTAACTCTATTTTTGTCAATTACAAATGTTCACTAAGTTGCATAACAGAAATCTTTTGCTCATCCTTGTATTTCACAGTTCTTGTGAGTCTTCTGCATATAGAAAACGCCAGACATGTTTGTTGAATTAAATGAAATTAAAATAGCATTTCTGAGCCTTGGTACTCTAATGACAGATTTTCATAATGATAGCCCAGAGTAAGACCCTGGGTAGTTATTTATTCAATTTTGTCCAATACTGAGCTAGCTTTAAATATATGTTACTGCATGTTTTGTTTAAAAATCAGTAATCAATGTGTGGCATAGATGGTAATTCACCAGAGTATTTGATTAACCATAACCCATGTTGTTTCGCTTAACATGTAAAGGAGCTGGCCACAGAATGAATCCTAGTTCAAACCCATTTATAATTCTTTTCCTAGTTCCTTGATCTTCAAGACTTCTAAATCTTAGGTTAGATTTAAAGTATGTAATCTTGGATTCTCTGGTCTTCTCAGCAGGTTGCATTTTTTCTTTCTAGTTCTTTTACTCCCCAATAATGTGATCAGATAAAACAAAATGGATGCTAGAATAATTTTCAATGTAAATGTGTCCCCATATTGCATGGGACATACTTTTACTAAATAAAAATTTCTTGCTTTTCTAATGCTCAAAATTAACTAGGTAGCTAAATCTGGCAAACCTACCTCCCGTTGAAGTTATTATAACTGGAATATGAAGACTAAGAATTTCTCCATGAGACTTCTGAACACTCCCCTTATAAAAGTCAATGAATGAAGTTTTTAAATTTATTAATTTTTAAATTTTTTTAGTGCT
Organism: Urocitellus parryii; assembly: GCF_045843805.1. Lineage (NCBI taxonomy): Eukaryota > Metazoa > Chordata > Mammalia > Rodentia > Sciuridae > Urocitellus > Urocitellus parryii. Next base: position 67,017,884 of record NC_135531.1, on the reverse strand, counting down.
GCTGGGGGTCAAATCCAGGGCCTTGTGCATGCTACGCAGGTGCTGATCACAGTGCTACAAAACTTATGCTACTAAATTCATATTTACTAGTAAGACAAATATATTAAAATTATCTTAATGAAATTATTTAACTAAAATATTGTAATCAAGATGAAAAATTAATAGAACATTTATAACTATGGCATTATATACTCCACATATAGCTTTTCTGAAAATTCCATAAATGTACATTAGTGAAGATGTTTTCCATTTTTCAAGTTGACAATAATGATAGGACAGAATGATTATTTTTAATTGAAAAATCATAATTCATAAAAATATATAGTGGACAACAGGTATAAACTGTCAAATATTCTAACTGCAGAACACAGGAAAGGACTTTTTTTGTTAATTACGTTATATTGTAACTTTGCTGCCACCTTGTGATACTTTGAAGTATTACTCAATATAATAAATCCATTTTGAACATCCGGATTGATCACTTGATATATATTAAAATTATCTCATGTGATAAATTTTTTTAAATTTTACTCCCAAATGCCATATACTTTAATATCAAGAAAGTATCATCAAGTATGTAGTGCAAATATTTTCTGAGTGAATTTTTCTACAAATTAGTAGACAGTTTTTCAGATAATCACTAAATTACGTTATTCAGTGCCATTTGAATTTGTCTTTAAAGGATGAATTTTGTTGTATCTGCAAATTTACTTGAACTCTCAATCTGAAACTGCCATAAGCTTTATGAATGCAATGTTTCTGAAATTGAATTCATTATCTTCTATGGACCACGCCTGTTTGTGCCATCTCTCTTTTATCAAGACAAGGGCAACATTGAAGGTAAAAAAGGATACCTTATTAATTGTACCAACAAAACAAGTATAAGCAAATCTGTCCCAAGAAAACTGCTTACTTATAGATAAGTTAAGAATCATCATAATCTCAGTCACTAAAACTAGAAAATTTGAACTTCTCAACTAGTTGGTCAACAAACTGACTTGAAATCTGTCTCAGACTTCCTACATTCTTCCTACCTATTCATTCCAGGTCATCTTCACTTCTTTCTCCATTGTTCATCATGGTCACAAACATTCTCAATGTCCTTGTTCTTGTCTTCTGTGATGGAATCTGCCAGACAAACTTCTTTTTCATGATGAATCTGTCCATTTTCTCCACCTTACTTCAGTCTACCATGACTTCTAGGAAAACCTCACAACTTCACAACACTCTGAAGAGAGAGACATATTCACGGTATCTGATGGTACTTACCTAACTTATGACATCAGCGGGATATTTAATGCTATATGACAGTTCTACTGTATTTCTGAAATATTTTAGCACTAGAGACTCCCAGTAGCAAATGTTCAAGTCTTCCTAATATTGAAAAGATAAGTCGTCTATAAGGAACTGTCTCACTTCTGTGACACCAAACTGAGATCTGGACTGTACTCCCACATACTCATTTTGCTTTTGTTATAATAATATTTAAAAAATCTCTTTAGAGTCTCAAGCAGATTTTGATTTCTGAGTTCTGGATCCCATTTCTTCTAGTCTTCTCAGAGAATTTTCTGCAATTTTCTTTTTGTTTTTTTGTATCTTCATCTTCTTTACTTTGGTTATTTC